>NW_027266308.1:44643231-45331731 GCF_022045235.1 Haliotis cracherodii | reverse complement strand
GTCGGCACGCGACTTTTCTTTAGAAAAATTATGCCTATATCGACCGCAAAGACTGCAATGCAAACACTGACGGGATCAATAAACCTGACCTAGATATGGTTTGGGACCCCCGTCCTTCCATGCATACTGGGGTGCGGAGGGGTAGGGCCCCAGGCAAGATGGGGAGACTGCGCATGAGGTAGGGAGCGAACCCTGACAGGGAGGGAGGGAGGTATGCATGCCTAGCAATGTGAATGACGCCCTCTTCAATGGCAGGCTTATTGAATGCTGAGCTACTTTCAATACTAAAGCCCTTACTCTCATGCTGAAGTGAGCGTGATGTTCATTTGGTGCAACAGATGGCTTGGCAAATTAATGCATACTCACTAAGTCTCCCAGTTACACACAGAGAAAATTGTTTCGCCATCCCTACACAGGCATTTTGTAAAGGAAACGCAAAGCGAGCCTGTATCAGAGGCTGTCCATTATAAACATCTGAAAATCTTGCATCTTGGTGAAGTGTTTTAGATCATATCGTCTGCCCGTCGGGCGCATGTATCACAGAGTGCGAACTGCTTCATAAATTTATCTTTATGAAACCTGACGGCAGTTGTGTTTGGTCGTCCTGTTTTTCATAAACAACCATATAAAGGGATTGATTTGTAAACATGCTGGCGCTATTAACTATGCACCTAATTAGTATCTGTCTGCAATCAAGTCAGTCAACGAAGAATCCGGGTTTTTATAGCTAGGGTGCTAGTCACCCTGGGGTGTCGGGTATTGACGCAGCCAAGTCGTAATTAACTCAAACTGCAATTAGGGACTCAATAGCTGTGAATTGGATCAGCAGTGTTTGATTCAAGTTGAGAGACAAGTCCTAGTATACGATTTTTCTATCGGAGCGTCCCTTCCAGACTTTGTAATCCGATTGTTGTCAATTCTGCAGACACTTTGACTGACCCAAATGTCACATATACCTTTCAACGAAACCTGAGAAATAGACCAACCTTCTGACCCCCTGTCATCTAAGCCCCGGGGCATTTTTGTCTAGCTGGAATTCAAACAGTTTGAAAAATACCCTGAACACTTCATTGATGGTGTTATCTCATGCCTACCTTCATCGCAGTAGTCCCCCTTCCAGCCGTTGAGACACACTTTCTCGCCCTTGTCGTTGCACGTGAAGTGACCAAATTTGTCATCCCTGGGACGACACATCGTTGAACAACCAGAGCCGTAGTAGTAGTCGTCGCAGATCCAACGGTAGCCGTAGCCGAGCTGGGTGTAATTTGTGGTCCGGTTAAACCGCCGCCATGTTTCGCCGACAGGAGTGGATCTCTGTATAGCTAACCTGTCGATCAGTTCGCGTGGGCTATCTGAAATTCGAATAAAGGATATTTGTAAAACATATTCATTCATAAACCACAATCAATGAAAACAAATGACATATAGGCGTCATCTGGGTTAACAACATGTTGCAAGGACGTTTTGTTTTGTCATAATGATTTGGCTGATTTCACTAATTGGTTTCATTCGATCAATCCAATCTAAACATCGAGCTTTACGTCATAATACGATAAACACCACGTGGCCTGTCTCTATTAGTGCAAAACAGACGACCATACTACATGAAGCAGACGACAATACCGTCTGCTTCCAAATGTCAGAAGGGAACTACCTTTCACTGAACACAAACACTGTCTGGCTCCCAAACTCAACACTCACCAATTCATTATCTCAACCCATGCTGAACAATTCATTCATTCAACTAAAGTGTGTCTTATACACTTATTAACGAATTCTATGAATGTTAAAGTAAAACGATTCATATCTAACAAGGGTTCTATGTTGTTTGCTAATCTCCGAATCCCTTCAGGACCGGTTGAGATTGTTTGACTGCCCATAGTCCTTGGTGTCTGTTTGTTTTAATAAAACATGTACAAGTAAAGATGACAATAGTTCTGATCAATGGTCCCTTGGTCTCAAGATAACCTACTACAGAAATCAATACTTGGAAAGTCTTGTCGGTTAATTACAGGTGGCTAGTTCAAGTAGGCACCGACATCAACCAACAGGCGATGCTGTCATGGACAATGGTCCATGTTTGAACCTGGTTGAAAGTGACTTTCTCCGGTATTCAACGGATTATGTTCAACGAATAGGGTCAATTTAAGCTCACATTCATCAATAACAGGTTACCCTACGTCAATATAACGCCAATATAAGCTTAGGAGATAACCATGTTTAAATCGCGTGATGTTTTCAATAAGCCAGCGTTTATGTAGCTTCTGTGATGCCTGTGAGAAAGGGAGCTTGGTATAATGGCGTACTGGGATCATGACAAGAGACAGGTCAGCGAGGACTTACAGCTCAAGTCAGGACTTATCAATAACCTCACTGAAGAGCATTGCCACCAGAAACACATAAGACTTGTCAATGATACCTCAAAAACAATCTGTGTAAACTATACCTAATAAAACTAGTCTTGAGGCTTAGTCGCGTGTTTATGGCACCGATAATACCAAAATAATCCATCCTACATTGCGTAATGGTTTGTTTGTTGTTTAACACCGCACTCCGCAATATTCCAGCTATATGACGGCGGTCTGTAAATAATCGAGTCTGGACCAGACAATCATGTGATTGACATCATGAGTATCTATCCACGCAATTGGGATTCAATAACATGCAATTCAGCTAGCCTGACCACCCGATCCCGTTAGTAGATTCTTGCGACAAGCATAGTCGACTTTTACAGCAAGCATGGGTTGCTGAAGACCTATTCTACCCCGGATCTTCACGGGTCATGTTGCGTAATGGAAATATACCAACTGTTGCAGTACTGTCAACGTGTTGGATGTAGTCCTGCTGTAAGTCAGGTAGGCATCATGCGATAGAACTGTACTCAGTGACTCCTGCAGATAGCAGTCAATACTACATCGACGTTGTAGTAGGGTTTAATGTCTTGCGCTCGTCATCTTTCCGTTTCTATACTTGCAGCACCATCAGGTATACCAGCGAGGTATTTGCGACTTAGCCTAGATCGTCCACAGATAGGACAGTTCGTCTCCTCATAATCTTCCACGAGAGTAGGGATGACAAACTGCTGTTTTGCCCCCCACCCTCATCATCTGATAAAGTGTTATATACGCTTGATCTACTACAGGCATACAGAGCCTGGCTACCACATTGGCTGAAGAAGTAGCTGCTGGTGTTATTTAACATCTTGCCAGCAAAAGTATGGAGATCCGTTTGGGCTGGGTCTAAGAGTAAGTAATACGGAAGGCTCAATGGATGGTGCAACATATGGTTGAACTACTTTCGTGAAGCACTGCGCAATATTCACAACATATTTATCAATAATTCTCATCGACGAAATAGCATTGAGAAAGGCAATATTGTTTCTAGCTTGGAACTATATCAGGCTGTGATTGTGTTGTGGTTTTGTCTCCTATGGTCTGTTGTATATGGTAGTTTTAGTTCCGCTGACCCTGTAGATCCACTGTCTGTCTACCTGTGTACTCACGCACGTGTGCTGATGCCAGCCATATCCTGTTATTTCAAATCTAACTTTATTTAGAGTTGTCAGTTGACCTTCCTTCAACTAAAGAGCTCGCGTGAAAAGTGTATATAGCTGTCAGGTCTTTGGGCATAATAGCAAGTGTTTACATGTAGTTAATATGCATGGGGATTTTAAGACGGTAAAAATTCTCATGAAAACGAATCCGGCGAATTTCATTTTCCACCCATCAACAGCTGTTTGTTTGAAACGCTGTCATGCTGTTGTTCTCGTGGGTTTAAATTACTCCTCTCGAGTCCTGTAAACAGCGTGGTTTAAGACATTTGCAAAACCACCGAACTGGGACAAAACCCAGGTAATTAATGGAATGGCATGGCGAAGCGAAATCACCATTGTACAGGTAAAGCCACGAGGGGGACAAGGGGGCAGTGACAGCGAGATGGGGATATCATACTCGCGTTGGAGGGGGCTGTGGGAAAATTCTAACAAACGCTGGGAATAAGAGGGTCAGCTGACTGTCCATTGAAGGGGAAAGGGGACTGACGAACCGGCTTGATAAAACCGAATGATCTCTCGGCAAGGTATGGGGTGAAGCTATTGTAAGGCCGGGTCACGGGCCGCGGGCTTTGGGGGGAAGCGTGAGAAACGCGAGTGTGCTCGCTACACACCCCAGGTAAGGAGTATCAGGTGTAAGCGGAATCAGTGCCCAACGAGATTGACGTTGTCACCTGCCAGTCAGATGAAGTGCCCCTACGCAAAAACATTATTATTATAGGGATAACTGAGGATGAGAGCCCCCCCCCCCCCCCCCCCCCCTTCCAGGAACTGTCCCAGTCTATGACAAGGAAAACCAAACTTATTTCGAAGTCTAGTTCTACTCCCTTATCTGAACACATGACCTGCTTAGCTATCAACATAACCTACATTACAAAAATACAACATTGCAAACAATGATTTTCCCACCAAAATACATACTCTTTACGCGTAATGCTAGTGAAGGAATGAATTAATACAAGCCCCTATTATCATATTGGGGTATGCAGTACTGCAACCTGGACAATGCCCCACACCTGAGCTTTGTGTGCAGCCGAGTCGAGCTGCACCAAGTGGATGTTTACAAGAACAGCTATCGCACCTGTCGCGTCTCACGGTCAGCGGTGAGCCCATTCCCTCGACTCGGCCGCACACCGGCCTACCGACCGACCGCCCAACCACCCGTCTATCCACAATAACAAAAAACGAGAAGCCCCCCCGAACAAAGAAACGTGTTCTTTATGATAGCAGATCAACGGGCCTTAAATTTAACTCAGGTGTAAATGTATTCAATGTTTATATGTAATGGGATTCATTCTGATACGGGGAGGTTACACATGCTAGAGTTGTAAAAACGATGATGATGGAAGCGACCGGCCCCATGTCCGTCATCTACTATTACTGAAAATATCTTAAGTGTTTACGTTTTGAATTAAAGGTCAATGGTAACAGCAACATGGTGGCGTTCTGGCTTGGCAGTGACATGATGTAGTAGCTGGTGCTGTTGCAGCTGACGGGCTTACGGAACTAGGGATAGCGAAGGGAATAACATAGTCGACTTCAACCTGTAATGGCATACAACTATAATGTCGTGCAGCTTTGAAGTAGCTAATCGCCTCGAGTGTTGGGGGAGGTGGTGAGCATGATGGTCGGTGATGACAGATGGCGAATAAGCCGCTCTGTCCCCCCCCCCCCCCCCCCCCGGTAGATTGCCGACTCATACCGGGTGGATTGCTGAATTTTTGCATCGCCACTGGGGTGTAGCCGTGAAACCCATGAAATTTGAACACAAACAGATAACACAATGTTACTTGTGTCATAACAAAAGCTACTTCCACAACCAGCTTCAACCATTTGTGGAGTGTCGACAATTGCAGCGTTGTATATACCACATGTGCAGTGTGTAGCCATGGTACTGAATCCCGACACATGTTGAACAGCAATATAGATAAATAACACTATAGTATACGCGCGGTATACTGTTTATATGATGTATAAATATACACACTGCGCCCAAACAACCAGATGTTACATGTAATGATCCAGTGACACTGAAGCCAACAATGATCACAGTTCGTCTATGCAGGTAACATATTCAGACAAGGAACAGGTGAGTCAGTGCCGTGCATCTCCCCAGGTGCACCAGCTACACACAAGCCCCACAGGGGGTGGCAGGCAACAAGGTCATGGAATCAATGGGTTTGGTAAAATCTGGTGCAGAGGTGCAATATGTTCTGATTCAGTGTCAGACCTACAGAATATTGGTGGCACGAGGGGGTGATGGCGAGAGGTGGGGACCCCTGGTGTTAGGAATGGGCGTGGTGCCTGTAGCGGTGGTGTCTGGTAGGGTAGGGTAGGGTGGGGTGTCGAAAGAGCGGTGTCTGGGAGAGAGGACGGGGCGCGTGTCTCCCTGCATACCTGAAGACCTACACGTTTCCCGCTCCGCAGCTGACATAGTGCTAGCTAGCAACATCTGCCGACAGCAACAATAAGAGAGATTTTTTTTCTCAATGTCAACAGCTGTTCTAGCTAAATATTTTGCCCTTTTCACTTCTCCTGCCGTACTAAAACATCAAGAATGATGCATTAATGTTGTAAGGTGCGGTTGTGCTACGACCGTAACGAATACGATCAAGGTATTCGATCAACCACATTTTGCTGTCAGGGAGGGAGCCAGTTTGAATGTAACTGAATTTGACCGACTCTTAGACGGGATATTTGAATAGGGTGGGTGAAGAGACTTCGTTGGGTCTACTTTGTGGGCCTGCTCTGTGGGCTGTGCTCTCGCACGTCTTCCAAAGCGTGCTGTTCATTAGATGCGCCACACACCCTATCACCATCTATCTGTTAATTAAGATACGATCCTGGCCCAGGAGATAAGTTGTGGCGATAATTGACGGAGAAAACATGAGATAAGCAACGTTGCCTGGATCAAAGCACCTTGCGGTCCTACCTCTCGCTGTAGTACCCAAACCCATAATACTACCTACATCTTCCGGACCCATGATAAATCAAACGTTATCTACTAAGTTAGTAATTTGTAACACTGAAGATATATGAATGCTGAAATATGTGTCTACAAGTTTAGACGTCAAGTTGGCGAGTGACGGAACGTACTGAGTCAACCCTAACCTTGCTACACCAGGGACACTTAGCATGTGGGGTCAGTTACAGGAATATCGTTTATTGGTTTGAAAAAGAGGCAATGCTTAGCAAGGAAATACCAGTGAGCCAGTATCTTAGCCTCTTGTCCGCGTGTCAAAAAGTCATTCATATTTGGCGACTGGGGACCGACCGGGCAGTCGAGCTGGCGTGTTAAGCTGAGTGAAACGAGGAAGTGAAAGAGAAATCATGATGCATAGCAGATGGCAGACATCTGCAGCAGACAGCTACGAGGGGACGAGTGTTGGGATGTCCTGGATCCCCCTGAGCGGAGACTCCCCTCTCTCCCCACTTCCCCTCACCAGCTAGCCACGTGCCTCGACTGTCTGTCACGAGAGAGGGCCCCTCCTATATCCGCCGGTCGTCTGCTGGAGCGTGGAGGTCGCGAGCTGTGATGACAACCACCAACCTCCAAAACCTATCCAGCACGCTGTCGCTACAGACGCATTACTCTAACATTAACGATGAATAACAGTGGAACGTTACTTCCTAATATAATCTTGGACTGAATCGTGTTCTTTAACCCCTGTCTCATGCTGTGCGTTAACGACTAATTAACACTGACGCATTACGTGACTGTGATGTTACGATAGTAATTTGTTGACAGACGTTACCAAGGTGAATAGTTAACGACGTTGACAACAACAATCATCGTTGTCATAAAGTCAATGCGATTATTTGCAAATGTTTCAAAGTCGGCAACATCAAGAGATGTTCTTTCTTGCCATTACTCAATTCATCCATTGCCATAGCCTCATCATTAGCAGTTCTGCCCGATTAGGTTTGAATTGAAGGCTATTGGAACATCAGCGCACCGAGTGGTCTGCTCTCTTTGTTCTAACGACAGCCTCCCGTGCAGCCTCAGGCTGCATCTATCAACAGCCCATAAAACGGGTCCCATATTTTTTAAAGATGGTCTGATAAAATTTCAGTTTGGAAAAAAAACGTATGAGGGCACGCGCCTGGCAGCACTCCTGCTCGGTGTCGATCACAGCCTGACAAAGAAGGTCCCCTACAGCTAGGACGGAGGAAAATAGACCACAACAGACGATACCTGCATCCACAACAGCCCTACAACCTACACAACCCGACACCCTACACAACCCATTAGTATGAACACTAACAGGAATAGCCGAATATCACTTTCAATCACACTTTGTAACGAAGTGAGGCTATCCACATAGTTGGGTATGGGGAGATATGTGATGACATTTGTGTCTTGAAGCTAGTGTCATGTTGAATTTTCTATTAGCTGTGTGATAGAGTAGGGGCTTTTTTCATCCGATAGAAAGAGCCGACAATAAGAGATGACCCCGAGATAGACACTCGAGGTCTGCTAGGATGGAGAGACAGTCATCCCTAGTAGGTTAACTCTGATATGGGAAATATACTCCCTAACATGTAAACATGACTTACCGGTAGCAGGACCAGTGAGGGTTGCATCATGCCAAGCCTCCACGATAAGGGAAAATGAACCCTGCAAACAGAAGGAAAACCTATATAATACCTTAGCTTCATTTGGCTTAAGACTCTCATATGCCTAGTACAGAACTACATGTATAACCTGTCCCAAACAAGACTAAGACTTAGACCGGCAAGCTGTTGCATTCTCTTTGACTTTCAAGTACAGATCAATATTAAGCTACGACTAACGCGCAAAATATGTGACAGATTTATATGGTCTTCATACGTGTTCAAAACAATGTAGTAAAAGGTTAGAAGATGAAATGGAGGTAATATAAGGTAGACACGAAGACCCTAAAGCTAGATGTGGCGTACAGTTGATGTGGTGGAACCAACTCTCTATGGAGATGCTGGTCCGTGTTTCTAGGCAGCAGAAGTGGAACACCTCTGTTATATCACTGGTAGCAGGAGCCTGCTGTACAGGGATGCCGTAACGATTCCAGGTACTCCCAACTATAAATAGATGGAAATGTAGTGAAGATATTTTTAACTTACCGGCCATGAATACCCGATGTGAAAACTGATAGGGTTCTTGAGCTTCTCTGCTATATCCGTCCGTTTGAAATCAATGGTATTATCCCCAAGAACAGGAGTTTCCTTTGATGCGAATGTACACTTATGATCCAATTCAATATTGGCTTGATAATGTGTAAGGCAAATCCTAAAGAACGTTCTACAGCTGGAGGTGCACATCCCTTCCGATCTATATCCATTGCAACAATTTCCAACATTGTTAAGTCCGTGGTCATTGCGGAACAGTCCAAGTTCCAACTGAAATTTACCGCTGGACAGTACCTGAAAACAAGACAAAAAGCAGATCCATATATGAAAACGTGTTATCAAGAGACAAATCAGACTATTAGAGATTGGAAAAAATTCTCAGCCACTGGCATTCAATGTAGGTGATGTTAAACGAAGTAAACAAACTTGTAGTAAAATGTATAATCTCACCTGGGACACTAATGACAACAATTGTAAAGTCCAGAGTACGGCAAAGCTTGCCGCTTTCCGTGCCCGCATCGTTCTTGTTTACTGACCGCGCTTGCTACTTCTGTGTTTCTGATTATTGCTCCAGAACCTAGTAGCCTCGTTGTCGCTGACTGGCTCCGCCCACTATGGTTGATTGACAGGAGCACTGGAAGGTACAGAGAAACAACTGATTAGCGCTCGACCACGTGGACGCGCTAACAATGGAGCGTGGCCGGCTAACTATGACACCTAGGTCCGAAAACTGACCAATGACCTTACCTCCTACCCAGGCCGTGGCGCCTATGGAGATGAGACTGGCGGGGGATGCGAGTATTGAAGTCTAAGCGTTTACTACGTGAAATTACTATGGTTGTAGTATAGAGTAAAATGCCCGGCGCAGCCACGCGACTGCAGCACACTGATAGGTTGGCTGTCGAGGGATTGAATGACCAAACAGTTCTGCGGCTGGCTTATAGTATGAGGGGATAGAAAGAATTACTCTGACCAATTAGCACCCTATGTGAGTGGAGAAAGATAAGCAATTGGTCGCCTTTGGAACAAAGCAGCACACTCGGCCACATGGATCCCGTGTGTAATTTCAGTCTGAGAGCCACGAGTACTTCTCCCCCTCGCCTGATATTCCGTGGGTACGAACCTTCACCCCTGCCCCTCTCCCTTTGTCTGTCCCTCAAAAGGCAGCACATCTGTCCCCCAACAGGTAAACATCCTTAACGGTTACCGGTTGAATCTGGATGACATCATACAGGACAGTAAAGAGTATATACTTTTTTTTCTCCCCAATGCCCCTATCGTATGGAACCAGCGTAGTCTATTAGTAATGAAACACTTACAAAGTGAAGTTTTAAAAATCTACTCGATGATTTAAAGCAGTGTTATCGGAATACTTTATTCAAATTTCGGCACTGGCGCGTGCCCTTATCAAACCGGGAGCAATCTCCATTGTGGTTGATGAATAGGCACCCATAAAGGTGTCTTTGTACTGTCAGCTGCCCGGCAGCCTTGCACCTGCCTGTATTGTCCCCCCCACACTAGCACGTGGACTGGACCTCCATATAAGGAAGATGGGCGCGTGCCACCTAGGCGACGTCCCCCTCCAGCCCACCTGGCCATGTGCAGTTATGTGGGGATCACTCACTTCCCTGACAATAGCTACGGTACACCACAAAGGCCCGCCATTCCTCAACACACATACCCTCACAATCCAACTGTGAACCTGTTCTCATACGATGGACGTATTCAGTCCTCAACTTTGGCCGTGTGACCCCGAATTTTGGCGCGCTTTTCACAGAACAGTTATCGTCATCACCTGCTAGCTGACAACCTGTCGGTGCCTTGTATCATATGTTCATAACCTACACCTGGCACGGAAAACTGTTAATAGGCTAAGTCAGGTTTTTTGCCTGCCCATTTACAAGTTTGGCGCGTAAATCAGAGAAAGAGAGTTTTCACCGGTCCTCGACAAGAGAGGAGGGTACATGTTGGGTTGGAATGCATTATTAATGATGAAATACAAAGATATGATAATCAAGCTACAGGTGTATGGGTTGTGGCGCTCAGTGTTGAAATCACCGCACGTTGTGTGTCGCAGATTGTGACGCTTCACAGGTGATGGGTGATGGGCTTAATAAATGAGACTTTTAGAAACTGTTGAAATACATAGACACGCTAACATTGCTGTCTTCGTGACATTCGACAATCTTTACATCGATCATTTTTTCCTCTACTTTTCATAAACCATAATTGTTACCTTTACTTTCATCAGCCAATATATTTTACCTGTACTCAAAAGTCATTTGTTCATCTCTAACATTAGTAATAATTTTCCCCTGTATTTTATACCTCTATTGAAGCAATATTTTACCTCAACTTCGCATAAGCCCTATTTTATACCTCTACTTAAGCAATATTTTACCTCAACTTCGCATAAGCCCTATTTTATACCTCTACTTAAGCAATATTTTACCTCAACTTCGCATAAGCCATATTTTATACCTCTACTTAAGCAATATTTTACCTGACTTTGTATAAGCCATATGTTAGACCTCTAAAGAAGATAAAGAACACAAGGATAAAGTAACAGACGAGGTCCCCGATTATCTAAGTTTGTCGAAAGAGTTGCACGAGGATCAGGTGGTCAAAATGTGTCGCTTCCAGCATGGTGTGTCATCGGACCCTGCCTGCGTGGATTTCTGCTCAGTCCACCAACTAGGGTTTGCCTGGTCCAGATTCGATCATTTCCAAGTCGTCGTGTCACATCAAATGTATTGCTGGCTGGCGTAAAGTCCTACAAACACGGCCTATACTAAATCCTGTGTGGTAGTCCTGCACAATGACTGTGGTAAAATTTATTTCATGAAAACAAAACCAATCTAGATATATATACAAAGGCAAGTCTAGCCAGCTCTATTCCACAAATCAGCATCAGGAAAATTGTAAAAGATTCCATAGACTATATGATAGTCTAACACTGTTGGTGTAAAAAAACTATATAGATATAAAACAATATAATGTACAAAATAAGTTCCATACACACACTATCTCTTTCTTAAAGCTACCACACAAACGTTAGTTAAAAATAATTATTTAATTAACGATACACCTTCCAGGTTCGACATTACAGAAAGATCACATTCTCAAAAATTAACACAACAATGGGGCCTGTCGTTGATACCAGTGACGTCAAAACGGAGTGTATCAAACTTTCACGCGCACCCAATGAACGAAAAAATATCTATCAATGGTCGGATAAAAATAGCCTCACATCATCTCCATGGTTACAAGGTATGCTATTGTGTCACTTTGTTATTGTGATGATACACTATTCTTGAACATCGCTTCTTTAAAAAACTGTTAATGAAATCAATGAACAAAACATTTATTAACTCAAATTACAAATGACAATTATTTCAATTTCAAGATGGATTTAATATTCATTACATTATAACAATCATAAACAAACAGGGATTAGTATTTATTACCTGACCTTTTCTCACCTCCTTTTCTAGTGCACATAAAAGCATTTTAGAACAAATTTGACACTAAGGCTTAAAAAAGTTCACAAGTGTTAACTCAAATATGATTGTATTATTCCACCTTGGTTCGCTGAACAAATCGTTGTGAAATAATAATCACAAGTTTTCAAACGCCTTCAACACCTGTTCAGGTGTTTCGACTTTAAAGTGGGAAAGTTCTCAAAATATTGGAGTTCATAAACTGACAAAGAAAACAAACACCATCCCTCTGCATTGTTTTTTATGAACTCGCACATCATAATAAGCTTTCACCGAGTTGACACACCTGTAGCGCTAATGAGAAAATATTGAAGTAACAGGTGAAACGGTTGTCAGTGAGGGACGGGGGGAAAACCCTGGAGAGTTCGTTTAGGAAAATATTGAACTTAGTTTGACACCTTGATCAGAAAGATTCATTAATGTTGAGGACAACATATAGACTTAGTGATTAAGCTTTGACAAGGTGATATAGCGAAAAGAGAGAAGTGTGACTTTCCATATCCCATGTGTAAACACATTACACCTGCGGTGTTAAAGATGTCACCATTTGAAAAGAGTGTGGCGCGAAAGCATTGATATGGACGGCAAAATATTTGAATGATACCTCTAGATACTATACGAGGGCACAGGTCCATGACCATATACCGATTCAGGTGTGTCTTTATCCAGGTAGATACATAGATAATATTTATATACCTGTCACCTACCTTTAAAAAGCTGATATCCTTAATTTTGAGTTAGATTAATGTTTCCTAATTTTAAGTTCCTTAGGAACATGTATGTGTTAGGAATATGCTTGGTAATGTTTTAGTGGCAACGAGTGTCGCGTGCCGTTAATGTAATAATTTTTCGCGCCACCTCCAAGATTCTCATTTGCATATAGGTGCGACATGGTTAGCCACAGAGCGTAACATTGCTCAGTGTCGGGACCTGATATGTTTTTCAGGAAGGTCGTCCTATTCACTCGCGGCTGTTTCCGCACCTGTCTATGTTCAACCGTATTCACAGCCCTAACTAGGGGATGAGACGGGGGACACCAACAAAATTTGTAAAATTCGCAGATTCACTTCTAAAATTGAACTAGATACGCATGCGCAGTGCTATCGACTTTTTTTCACTAGAGGCAACCTAGGTTTAGTGCAAACTGGGTCAACCGTTTGAGAGGCAGGCTGATTGTGAATTGTATTCAAATACACCTACATGTACTTCAGAGAACATCTACGAGATTGCACATAATTACTTTCAGCTCTCGTTTCTACTGGAGTGTTTTTAAAAATATTTTTCGCCACTTGCTCGGAGAAGTCTTTTGTTCCTAGATGTACATAGGCCCCGCAGTTTGCCACGCGCCAAGCTCGTGTCGCGTGTAGCATGTCATTTCGCTTGAGATATAATTCATCAGAGGCGGGATCCCTCGAGTTGTTTATCTTAGGGTGAGGGAGCGAATGGCTGCAGACCGGTCCGTGTAAGGCGGGATCGGCTCACTTCAGTTTAAACATCTGCTCCTGATGACAGTCTCGTACTGATAACAACTAGTTTTCAGTCTAAACCGTAATAGCGCACCTGGCGACTTCAAAGAGATTTTTACCCAAAAGCACAGGTACACACTGACAAGATAGATTTTCAGCTAACGGCGCATTGGTATGTCGCGTGGATTGGTAGTATCAAGATATTAAAAGAGTTGTCAATCAAAGGAATTATTTTCTAACCGAAACAAGTGCATGGGGGGAGTTCCTCAGAACAACTACCTCATCGTGAAGTAATTTCGTAAAAAAAATAAAGCGTCGTAAACTCGTCAAAGAAATACGTCTCCAGAAAATTTAAATTAACACCTTGCATTCTGCAACAACAGCAAGGGTAATGTATTACAATGCCGAGCGCGAGGGCGGGGACAATGATGTGTTCTTACACCGGGAACTTCTTCAATGACGGCTGAAAACACCTGTTCCGTAATTCGAGATGTTCTGGAGATTCTAGAGACAGGTAACGTTTTATGAAAGCAGCACAGAGCAGTAAATAAATGCCCAAGGTTATGTATTCATGTGTTAATGTGCGGAGGTTTTGTGATGGGACAAGGAGAATGCCTCTCAAAGTTAAAGTGCTCAAGAACAGAGACGTGGCGGGAAAACTCTGCCGCGAGAGCCAGCAAGCAATCTAGTGACGACCTTGGTGCGCGCACCTGCCGCATAACAGTAGACGCCAGGCTATTGTCATGCCGCCATCATTAAAAGATTGAAAACTATTAAAAATGTAGTCCTATGTTACGCGAGGCAATGACGTACTGAATATATACGTAGTGAGGTAAACACTGTATCAGTGTTACATTAATAATATATAATAGGAATCTTTTAAACATGCTTTTGGGTTTGTATTACGGTGCCATATACTAAAGCCCTTTAGCTGCTATTATTAATGTGTACACAAAAAACAGCCATATACGACAGGGGCATCAAGAATGGATCATGCTTATACTGTTACCCATAAAGGGAGTCGAACCCAGCCTACGGCTCGACGAGCCATCACTTCAGCAACTAGGCTACCCCACCGCTTCTCATTTCACAAACTCGTATAGTAAGATTCACATTTTAGGTTTAGCATTACGCAGGTATAATCTTATCCCAGCAGATATTTAAAGAAAGCTGCCTTTCCAATCTTGGGTAAGATCTTCCTACCGATGGCAATTAAATTAATAGCTCAAAAGGACAAGTCAAAACCCAACAGGATATTCTTAAAAAAAGGAATTTACACAGGTGATATTGCAAGTAAAACTAGGAGTGTTCCCGTTTCTCGGCATCTGGTGGTAAGCGACTGACAGTCGTGTGTCCAGGCATGTTCTCCTACAGAACAAAGACAATCAGTAAAGGTGTACGCGTGTGTTCCATGTCGTTTTTAACCGGATTTGGGTTTTAGACGACAGAAACTGTTAGGCCGGACGTACAGCCATCTGTGATAAGACGGCAACAGATGTTGGGGGGACACGCAGGTCCCCCGGCGAACGCTTCCTCCTTCACCCTTAGGCAGGCATTGGGTGTTCTCTCCACAACCCATGTGCACGTTGTATGCTTATGTCTAATGCTGGCAGATGCCGGTCTATGTAAAACCATTAATCACAACAACCGTTAACTCGTTCGTGCCGAAATAGCATAACACTAATCCATCGATTCATGAAATGGATGTCCTCTTGATACGCCTGTAGCTTGAGTCCTGGTACACATAGTAATGCCTTCTTTGTGAACATCAGTTTACAACACATAACGGTATATAGCTGGATGCCCGCTATGATTGATGTCTGACAATATTTCCACACAACCCAACCCAATATGACGACGCTGAGGGTAATATCTATTGCATTGAAATAATTAAATTACAATTATGACTATCATGTATCAAATGGATCGCAGTAATGGCATTTATATTTTAATGACTTTCCTTCATGAGCGAAACATCAATTAGTGGCATACTTCTAATTCGTCCAGCACATACACTACTCAAAAAAAGTTAAGAAACGCCCGATTCTATCATAGTACTATAGGTAGGTAATCCGTCATAGTAATACGAAATAATCGTGTGTTCTTTAACCGAGTAGTTTAGTAGTGTATATCTGAGTCGTGTATATATCATCCTATGTCCGAACTAATATCGTTATGTTCTCATTAATAGGTTACCTATTATTGCAGCATCTGCCGTGTGCTTGATAATCCTATCACAATCATTGACCCAAATTCCCCCACAAAGACATACTTTATTCCCCCAAATGTAAACACCGCCGACTAAGTGGAATACCCTGCAATCAGCTAGATAGTTATTACCCACCCTCGTTAAAGTTAAACTACCGACACGCGGCGCCTTTTGTTCTTCAATGGGCTTGGCGACTTCCAATGACAAATTCACCTGCCGAAACATCGCTGACTATACTCAACAATTTGAACGGATTTGAAAATGATTGCATACATCATCATTTGCTTTCTCGCCACTTAAACGGTTAAACATTGAAAAGAAGGTAACCCAACCCCATTAAAACCATTGTCCAATGTCGTATTAACGCCGTGCGGCGCCTTTGATGTTTTACAGGGCGATATTAACATCGGGCAGTGATGTCTGCCACGCGTCTCGCGACATGGATAGTGTCTCTGTAAGTCATCGTTTACAATTACCCAAGTTTATTTCCAAAGATGCAAAGAGCCCGCTATAGCCACCTATATCGAGTTAATTTCTATCTACACAAATTGTGTCTCTTACAAAAAGCTTTCATTTACAACCTCCCTGCTGTCTGGTTTACGACCCCACGGTCTAGCACCATCGATAACCAAGCTGGCTTTAATTAAATCGTTTCTTTCTATCGGGGATTAACGCCTTGTAATATCCTAATTTCGTATATTCTGTAGACAGTTTATAGGATTAATCAACGTTGTAGACGCACGGTCGGGATTACTGGTACACGCCAGTCATAAATATGTGTATCTTTTGTTGATCTATCTGTGATGCTAGACAAACAAGTATTGTCTTTAAAAAGATTGCCTCCACTCGCCAATACAGAAGGTGTGTGTTTATGCCTATATAGGAGTAATTAGATTGTCGATAGGACAATTAAATGCAATTAAGCTTACCATATGCTCAAATTAAGTGATTTATTGTATAAACATATTCATTGACGTGTCTGTCTCTAAAGTCCGGAGTCAAGAAACAATTGCATTATTTCTTACTTGTTTACATCCACAAATTCTTAATATCCATTATTTCATTACAAACAGTTCAGTCTTCTAGACTATAACCTTCACAGGCGCAAGACCTTATTTTCTGCCTAACAGAATGGCTAATAAATAATCCAGCGTCAGAAAAAGACTGATTTAACTCACGAAGTCTAAGTCTCCGAACATTTAGTAATTTCTACCCTTCTTTTATTAAATGTTTACTAAGCATTTTCCTTGAGATATAAGATTTTGCTTAAGTTAATAATTCATGCATTCTTTATTGAGCATGTGAGAAAACATGAGCTATTATTAATACATCGCGATGAAGGGATCGCTTGGGAGAAACAATTCTCGAAATACTCACTTGCGTCTGAAACGGAGTTACCTCCCTTGCACAATACCGCTCTTAAGATAATTCGCTTAATTCCATACTCTGAACATTTAACGCAAGATCATTTTCGCAAGGGGGAAAAACTAACTCCATCTACGTAAAATTATAATCTGTGTTTGCTTCTTGTTGTGTTTCCATCACAGCTGAACTTTCCGCTACTAATTATTATTGAGAGCCTCTTAGTCCCTTATCTAACGGAAAGATAAGATATTAGACTGAAAAAAGAATAGAGTTTTATTCGTGATGATTATTTTTTTATCTATACATACATTATTGTTATCGATAAATGCTCTTATCTAAAAGAGTAAAAGCTCCGCCTTATCTCAATCCGGGCACTCCGGGTAAGAATTTGCTTATCTGTGTAATATTAACCGGCTGTTCTGTCAGAATGGAGCTGAAGGTGTGAGGAAAAACTATCACAATTATCTAGTCCCATCTATATATACTTCAAAAACACCGTGCATGTACTATCGTCCACCCACAAAATCCTCACCCCCCAGGGAGATCGTTACGGAAGGATGTGATGCTAGGTTATTGCTTGCCCACCCCAGGGGGTAATTTGACGGGTGGAGAAGCAGGCCGCAACAGAACATGACCAGTTGGTGGGTCTAGCCCAGAGCTAGTTAGTTCATCACATCGCCAGTTGGTAGGTCTAGCCCACAGCTAGCTTGTTCATCAGATCGCCACAGGCCCCTCCCAGACCATAAGTCTACTTTACCAGTATATTAACAGCGGTGACGACACCAACTATAGGGTAATCCTTCCAAACGTTAATACTCCACACTAGAATCCCACCTGTATGTATATATGTAATGACGTGGCTAGTTCATGTGGCGAGTATACGTGCGGTCAGTACTTATTTCTCGGGATGAAATTATACGCATCAACTAAACCAATTCGATGTACGTGAATATATAAAGCTGTCCGAATTAAAACAGTAATTGGAAAATTATGATTAACAGATACTGACAGATCCCCATGGGCTTGAGTGCACTATTGAAATGTCACGTTTGGTTCTCATAACTTTTGTGCATTCGTTGCCACAGCATAGGCAAAGACGACACGTCCTCAACTTAAAGTAGCGAATGCTAATGACACTCGCCTAACACAGCGAATCAACTTTCAGGAAGATATGCACCATAACCAACTTTCCATGACATAAAACGCAATAACAACCCATTTTCCGTGATACATAATGAAATATCACAACAAACATTCTACGATGGAATACGTAATACGGTAACAAACTTTCTGTGAATTAAAATGTAATATACCACATCCAACTTTCTGTAATATAAAATCTAATTCCACAACCAACTTTCTGTGATATACAGGTAATATCCCAATATTGCAACCAACCTTTTGCGATGGAAGATGACAGACCTCAACCAACTTTCTGTGATATAAAACAATATCACAACCAACTTTCTGCGACGGACTACGTTACCAAAACCAACTTTCTGCGACGGACTACGTTACCAAAACCAACTTTCTGCGACGGACTACGTTACCAAAACCAACTTTCTGCGACGGAACATGTTACCACAACCAACTTTCTGTGAAGAAAGTTGCAACCACAACCAACTTTCTGCGATATAAAACGTAATACCACAACACCACGACCAACTTTCTGCGAATAAAACGTAATACCACAATACCACAACCAACTTTCTGCGATATAAAACGTAATACCACAATACCACAATACCACAACCAACCTACAGCAATGGAAGACGTGAACTTCATCTTAATCTTGTGTACAGGAACACTGGGCACCGCGAGTCAATCTACTACAACGGCAATAGTGTGATATGCAGTGAAATGTGGGTCATGGTACAGTGTCTGGCGAAGTACGGTTATACGCTGATTCTAGTGATATTCCTGGAATATCACGGCACGGGACATTATGAATGGGCTTCACACTTTGTACCAATGTAGAGAATAGCTAAACAAGTGCTTAGCCACCCCGGCATCCAGTGCTAGCAGTCAATCATTTGGATGTCACTGATTTGGACCAACCGGAAACCACACTGATAAATCTCACCATGGAGAATGGTGTGGATCTACACACACTAAGCCAGCCATTCGAGGCAACAACCATTCACACAATGAAAAACACATACTTAGCTGTTGGTTGCGTCGTCAACACCCTCCACACCTCTATGTACGACAATAAATGAACCAAAACATGGTCATTTCAATTTCGCTTCCTAAAGTCAGGCATGTAGCAATGTTATTAAAGCAAGTCAGCGAAATCATCGGAATTAACCCATGCATGTCACGCTGGTTCTTTGTCTATCGGCTTCTAAACGATTTCATCGATCTTCTCGCCGCCTGGAACAAGTGCGTCGGAAATCAGCATTATTGGTTAATCGATGACGTTGGGAGGATGCTTGTCGCCCATTGTTACAGAGCGGCCATACTGCTACGAGATAAACTCCGAGTGCGTGGGAACCCGATTGCAGAGAGCCGAGCCAGGGTAGATGAGGTAGATTCACTTTGTATATGGTGATGATAACGATTTAATACAACTGTCAATAGAGGCACACAATAGTCACGACACTGCTGTACGAAGTAACACGGCTCTTATAAGCTTGATTGAAGCCATAACTGAACTGCCTATACCAACGGGTTCTCTCCGGAGAGGAGTTGTACAATAAACGTGTTTGGGTTGTGTGATTTTATATACCACGAGGGTGCAATTAATTTAGCACGGAGCATGATCCTAGCATACCAATACGTTTCCTTTTAATTATAATGTTTAACGCATGCCCGACATTATTAATTGTTCATGACGACACAGTTGCCGTCTCCATCAACGCACTGCATAGGTCGTCACGATTCCTGGAAACACATTTGTGTAATGGAAGTTACCTGGAGTCGCATTAGGATTTTCTTCCAGATCATCACTCAGCTAACAAATGAAAACTTCAATTAGTTCCTAAGCGCGTTTATAAGTTACATGATCCAACTCATGGATGGCAGATTTTAGTTGGTTCTGATATTACTTTGGATAACACACTTCATATTTGACTTGATTGCTCGACAGATATTGACCCGAGTTTTACGGCGTATTTGTAAGATTATACGAGTGCTGCCTTTACTTAACCTAATTCGCAACTCGACACACCTCACTAATTCCAGCGCGTTCTTTTCCAGGTGGATAAGGCGATTAGAGTTATCCCCCTTATACTGTTATCCGGGGTGGACAGTCGTCAGAAAAGTGGGAGCCTTTAATATGTATAATTGAACTTGTCTTAAGATGTATTCATTCATAGGGCATAATAACACATAATCCGCCCTGAATACACGACGTCACATAAACTGTATAATACACGCACTAGATGAACAAAGACGCGAAGCACACACAGACGCAACGCGCAAGTTAGGAGGACTATTTCAATTTCTACTCATCACAAAATCTTCGCAATGTGATCAGAAACATCCCATGTGTTGAAATGGCACATTGGCTGAAATAATCTCACAATATGCCTGCTTCATATGTGATTTATGTAAACAAAGACAAGTTTTAATTTAGCAAATATAAATTGTGCAAACATTACGTATAATAAATATGGAAGATTAGTGCAAGATTAGATCAAGGCAAGGGGCTCGCCTTGTGTTACCCGGGAAACAAGGAAACAAACGCTCGGCGCTCAAGCGAAATTTTCTCACGTTGAAGAACATCTGGGAAAAATTGAGTTGAACACATGGGCTCGTGGCACGCGACTCCTAACCTCGCCACGACAGCAGCATACTAAAGTTATTATAAAGACATATATAGCTTGTATTAATATCCGGCCATGGGCTCGTTTAAACACCAGATATAGTTTCAAAACACCCACACTTTGCGGATTACCTTTGCTGTACCCTTTTCGGATATTCTACCAGCCATTTTAGGCGTGAAATAACAAAAAACAATACTGGACCATGCCATCAGGTCCGAGAAGCGTTGCGTACAATGATTGGTCAGAACTCTTACTGTCATCATACATACCAAGAACAAAGATTATTTTTTAAACATTATCGTTGATAGTATAAAGTAGTTTATTGTTCGTAATATATACATATTTTTAAGTATGCTTTACAGATTTAACCTTGTCACTCTAGGTACAAGTTACAAAGGGTGTGTCGATCATTTCACAATTTCGAATCCGGGAGAAGATGTTTATTGCCATAATTGAGCAATAACATTTCTGGTGTTTATTGCATTCATATCAGTATTGTCACCGGCTGATGGCGAAATAGCAGCCAGAGGCCCATATCTAACAGATGAAATCAAGATATCTCCACATTACAATACTCATTATCATTAAGTGACTGCGCCCTATATTGCATCTGTTTCACGATTATACAACTGGATCTTCTCAGCTGTGGGTAGGCCATGTCTCTCGCTAGTGGCTGTTAGCAAATACAGCCGGGCCCCAAACAAAAACACACATTCGACAGGGGAGCTGTCAATTTCCCTATTGTGAACACAAACCGTTGCTTCATTACAAACGGATGTTTACAAATATTTACATGTATATTGTACATAGCATGCAGGCTGAGGCAGAGGCAGCCGGCCGGGGGGACGTTGCCATGACGTTGCTTGTGCCGGGGGCGATGTAACGTCAACGCTACTGATCACAATAGTTAAGTCGCACAATATTTCCCCATCTGTGTGTGGACAGTGACGGAGTGGGCACGAAGTCATTGCTATCACCGTTGGGTATGTGTAAATACCCGACGTTGAAACTTATCAAACAGTTTGTTTTTTTCTAATATTTCTTTTCTCGGAAATGGCACGGTTTTTAAAATATGTCCTGCGATTTGAACTATGTAATTTTGATATTTTGATGAAGAGAATATTGAAGTTAATTCTTACGCGTAACATGTAATTGTCAATAACAATCCTCGGTAATTCATGCAATTAAGAAAATCGTCTTAATTTTATGCAGCTTCGGTCAAAGATTATTTGCGCACCAGAAAAATGTCACTATTTCAGAAATAACAGCACAAAAATGCCAAGCAGATAATACTATCTGTCAGCAGGTCACTATGAAATTGTCATAAACACTCCAGAAACAACACGAGAAATGGTGCCTGGGTTTGCTCAACTTCACCATGGCGCGCCAGGTGCAGACCGTTACCCGCAGCGCCAGATGTCTGGCGAGCCCCCCTGACCTGTGACCCCAGCGCGTGGCTGGCGCGCGTGTGTGCTCGCTACCTCCACACGTGGGAACTTTCTCGGGTGATGCCTTGACTGATTTCAGTCTCTTGTCACAGTTTTAAAAAATACCAATATACTGGGACTGTACATCATTTCTTGTGAGAAATATACGTGTGGGGAAGGGGGGATGGGGGCGTTTTTTTCTATCCAAATTCTATTCATACATATGACAAAAGTTAAAAACAGATTTCAGCGTCTAGGACAACGCTTTCTTTAAAAAAAATCATAATCTTTTTGTAATTTTTTATTTTTTATACCAAAAGTAGTATATACTTTTCATTAATATGCGTACTTCAAAATGCTGTTTGGAATTTTGTAACTACTTCAGTACTTATGCGAGTCAATGTTCTATATTAGAATTTCATTTTTTCGCAGAGGTCGACGTTTATTGATTGTTAACAAGCCAATTTACTTCACAATAAATCTACAGTTAGCGTTTATGGGAGGGACATGCGATACAATATTCGTTATGGAATCGAAAGAATCCAGAAAAGGCATTTCAAGTATTTAACCGTCTGTAACTTTAATCTCTGCGTCAGCACAAGGGGTTCATTTTGGAAAAAAAGAGTAAACGCGCCAAACCCTTTATCAAGGCTAGCTAGTGAACATTCCTTTATGGAATCTCTCACAACCTTATTGAAACCGTTTTGTACGGCATGCAATTCTGTATTTGTTAACAGTTAACCTTATACAACGCGGGTCATCGTGTTCAAAGCGGATCTCACATGTCCACGTATACGTTGATCGTGAAATGGCGGAAATTCGAGAACATGGGACAGGATATGATAGTCCAGTAAATCTTAGAGTCTCGTATAAAACCGTCATCTGTGGCACTTGATGCACTGATAGTGTCAGTCATGACCACCCACAACAAGGCTGCTGCCCAAGTCTGCACAAGCTCACGTTGCTGGTGGCGGTAGTCAAGGAGATTCCACTCCTCTACAAGACCCACTGCGTTACGTAATACCAACAAGGAAACAACTTCACGCATTTTAAATTTATAACACTCAAAACCAAACTAAGTCTTTGATAGTATGTTAATTTAATTATTGATGAATACAGTATGTTGCAACAGCTGTCTGATTATCAGAAATTATGAACGCGTGAAATATAGTTGATGTCAAACTAAGCAGAATGTAGACACATACGACATACACAATGGCATAATGGCACACATCTAATTCAAGCGGGACATCTCCATTTAGTACAAGATATGAAAAATCAATTCGTCACTATAGTAAGTGCCAGCTAATATGTAGAACGTCAACCGTTACAAGCGTGTTTCCACGTTAAAATGACCGTGAAGCGTATATGTGACGTTACATGTTTCTTCTATGTAACCCTATTCTGCCCTGTAGGATCAAGGGTATCCCATGGCTAGAGGGCGCTTTGGTGCAACGTGCCGGGACATTAAGTATCCTAGAGAGCTGAAGATGGGACCCATTACTGAAAATCGTGTTTAATCAACTTGTGACCATCAGAAAACATTCATGATCAAACCGTTCCCAACCCGTCAACTCCCCCCCAGCACTTCCACTGCTGAGGTCATCTGAAAACAAGTGACACCTTTACACCCACAACAGTACCAACAAGTGACACCATACATATAACAGTATTCCTAAAACTCTCGACTGCCACACGGTAAAAGTTAAATGGATTTCTATACATCACATCAGATCTTAAATGCAAAAGGTGGTAACGGAACGATACAAAGCTGTATTAATCGGGTATGTGGTTATAGTAGACAACATTGAAGATAATTAAGGTTATACGTAAAACGCCCGTGAATTAAGTAAAAATGACAACGGCAGTAAATGGCGGATAACCTTCAGTCAGATGCAGTGTAAACCTACCAAACAGGGGTCCAGGGGAGTTAGGTAAATCCAGTAAGCACGTTAGGTCCACACAGCATACATGTAATCAGGGAAATATCCACACTACACATTGTACTTGTCGTTGGTTCGGAGTACGTTAACCCACACTATTCAACGCCAAGAGCAAGTGGTGAGAGGCCGCTCGGACGATGTAGCACTGCGCCAGGCCATGGCATCTCGACGCTGCTATCGTTTGTATTGACAATCTCCGACCCGATGTTGGAAATACTATTCCAATATGGCTGAGAAACTTTTTGATGTCACGTGATGCGCACAATGCCTCTATTGTTGTAGAAAAAAAATTGGCAGTTCCGCACACCTTTCAGCGACCTTGGTGCAGAGGTTGCAAGGGCCAATAGAAATGCAAAGACAAATTTTTTCCCTGTTCTCTCGACAAAATGATTCAGTAAGGAAGGCGTGGATACATGCCACATTGGTTTAGGTCGACACATACTCCAGGTAGAGAAGTCGACCACCGGTCCACCGACCCCCAGCATGCACCAGGAGCAAATGCGCCCTTTTCATTTTATTGTACAGGATAATTGCAATATATGATCGATCATGGCAAAACCCATGACGTCACGTTCGATAATGCCTATTGTTGAACATCGATTATCATTTCATAGGTATAATACAATTCGGTTGGCAGATGTTTCCATCAATGGATAATGCCTTCATGTCGCATGGTTCTGGCACAAGTATCAGCTATGTAGTGTATCAATGTATCGTATATAACTTTCATTCCCTTCAAGGTTTCTTAACACCATGTCACGCTTTGGGAGACCGGTTTCTCTTCTATATAAACAAGAATGTCTACTTTAGCTGGCTGGATGCCAAACACAAACCAAACCTACAAGACGTTGGAGAAATTAGCCACTAGTTTCAAACCGACGACTGACCAATACAATCGGTCAACTGACCAAGAGTAAGCACTGGCCACGTGCCGTGAGCAGACGACAGTCGCCCCTCAGCAGAAGTCAACTGCCAGGCTAGTGTGTGGACACTGCCTTTTGCCCCGAGGGCTAGGCAGCACAATCGCCGTGCTCAAACATGCTTCTGTTTGCGTGATAAATTTAACAGACATTTGCATGCGTCTCCGAGGCTGTGGACATGGCGATTGTTTCAAGTCTGGATGCAAACAAGCTAATTTTTATGGTACACTCATCTGATTCCCCAAATTGAAAACGTCTACAGTCACAGCACCTTGGTGCCCAGATCGCGGGCGATCTTCTTCGTCTATGAATCGAGTGCGCGATAAGGCCACATCGTGCATGCCAGAAAACAACTGTCAAATTATTCCCTTGTGTTGATCACGAAAAAATTGTCAACCTTGATAACCTCTACATTTCCGAATGAATGATACATTCTTAGATTATTCCATGACGGACTTGAAAGAAATGTCAGTCTTGAGAACCTCTACATTTCCCAACGATTGCTATAGTTATGGATTATTCCATATCGGTCTTGAAAGAAATGTAAGTCTTCCTAACATCTACATTTCCCAATGACTGACTCAATCTTTTAATTATTCCATGACGCCCAGAGCAAAAATGTCAGTCTTAAGAACCTCTACATTTCTCAATTATTGATTGAATCTTGAATTATTCCATAACGTTTTGGTCTTATTAATCTAAACCTGGATTATCAAACACTGTCCCAACGAGTTCCCACATTTTCGATCTTGATGTTTACTTTAACAATAGCGTCAAATACTAGTACTAACTGAAAATAACCGTTCGTTTTATGAGACTTTGTATCATCCGTTTATACTTTACATATATATACACACACTTGTTGGTTTATAATTAGTTTTTATCATGGGGTCGAATAATCCTTTGCCCTGGTGCATGTGACAATGTAGAATGGCGTAACTATTTCTTAACAAGCCATACAATCGAGAACAGCAGACAGAACACCTAATAGATCACGGATGTTTGAGTGCTAAAGCTCCATGCAACAATATTGGTTCATCTCACCTCACAGGTGCTTGCTAATTACAAATGGAGGGGTGCACGGGAGCCGCGTTCCTGGGGGAGCATTTGGGTCGGTATGTGGGAACCTCGGTATACTGTTGGGGTGCAGGTGTTGGTCAGTTGCAACCCAAATGGAGATCCACGGTACAGCTGTTTACCTGTAAGCATCCGTGTGCTACTGTTTTGTACGCACAGTCATCCCAACAATGTTTCATAGGGGCCAATTATCACAATGTCATCCTTTGATCTGCGTCAGTAACCCCATGTTGTTCTGTCTCGTAACCACCCCAATGTTTTACACACCTATGGGCAGATGTCCGAATGTTGCATTTCTGTACCTTCCTGACAGAATAAACGCCA
Organism: Haliotis cracherodii; assembly: GCF_022045235.1. Lineage (NCBI taxonomy): Eukaryota > Metazoa > Mollusca > Gastropoda > Lepetellida > Haliotidae > Haliotis > Haliotis cracherodii. Next base: position 45,305,077 of record NW_027266308.1, on the reverse strand, counting down.
TCACATTGATGTACAATTGTCATGTACATTTAGGATCATATCACGAAGAGCCTTTATGCTTTAATAGTGAGTAAGTTTGGTTTCACACCCTTTAAATATCACGGGGTGTCAGTTTAATGAGGAAGGAACGCCCGAAGTGATGCCGGTCTTAGACGTATACCACTTTGCTAAAAACCTACGAGCACGGTATGGTGCTGAGAAACATAAAATCTAATCAGAGTGAATTTCTACCACAATCATACATTACTGTAAGAGAGAGTGAGTGAGTATGGTTTTACGCCGCTTTTAGCAATATTCCAGCAATATCACGGCGGGGGTCACCACAAATAGGCTTCACATATTGTACCCATGTCGGGAATCGAACCTTGGTGTTCAGCGTGACGAGCGAACGCTTTAACCACTAGGCTACCCGACCGCCCCCAATACTGTAAGATACCTGGGCGAAAATATCTGAACATAATAATACACTCATCATTATCCTGTTTGTGAACGGATACGGATTAGATTCAACATCAATATTCAGGGACTTTCCACTTGGACCTGGAGATGCTAAGACGTTTGGAATAGTTCATGGTTCGACGTGTATTAACGTCATTTTGGAAGGCTACTTGTAAGACAGGCTTGAGTCTCTGATGACAGACAGTGGTGATGAAACTCGTCTCAAGTTTAATCAAGGGACGACATATATTTCATCACAACCACGACATGAATGTGAACTAGCCAGCCAGATGTTCCAGCAATGACGTCACCGCCAGGTAGAATCAACATGGAGGTTGTTCGGTAACTCCCGTGGAGCGATTTTCCCGAGCTTCCTCCGTGGCTGCTGCTACAGACAACGCCCTCGCTCAGATTGCAATGCGTCTTCATCAATGTTTCAAGCGACCGCCAGTGGCGAGATTTGCTGTAGTACGCTCCGTGTTTTATCTATACCTACAGAGGGACGGGGTTTCTTACTCGACGTGATCTTAATTACAGATATATGTATTATGCATAGTCTGAAATGTAAAGGAGAGTAAAGTGTTAATGCGATTCCGTGACGATTACAATCAGTACAATCATCTCATTATATCTTCTCTGGACATTACCCCCCTTACGGAAATGACTGTACATGCGTATCCTTAATTCAGAACAGCCTAACAATGGCGTCGTGAAATGTTCAACATTTTCAAGATTGTTTCAAAACATTTTGCTCTTTCCATAGGCATGTTTATAACAATGGGCAGAACTTGACTGTGTCAATACAATGGCAATTTCGCCCTGACTGTCGTTAGGAATGAGTGATGATAAGGATCTCTATATAGTCAATATCAGTCATTACTTAAGATATCGGACCTGAGATAACCATTAAACTTGATACAAGAGTTCGCAGGACATGAGTAGGAATATATCATACAGTAGCATTGTGATGCGTGTTGCAACCGACAAATGCACCCCCTGCCCTTACAAGCCTCGCCTTGTACCTAAAAGTCTTCGCATCTCTTTGATGCTAGACAGACAACACGTGCGAACATCAAGGGGGGCACGAACTAAAGGAACGCGCGTGCGTGCTGCCTGGGGGTCCCTCGTAGTGGACAATGATCCCCTTTTCTCACGCCTCCCCCACCTCCTTTCAATATTTACCAGGTGGTCATCCGTCGTTATCGCCAAACAACAAAACCACTGCAGCTTAGCAATCGTCTCGGTCAGTCGGAACATAGCCTGCTTTGTTGGGTACGATGCGGAGTCAAGAGTTCCCGCCAGAATACGACATGACAAACACAGACCAGCTATCTGCATGGACCTTTGCTGTAAAGCCAGTTTATACAGTTACATAATAGTCTGATACGACACGAGCTGAAATGATGACAGAACTGAGGGCTCTCAAGATGGTCGCACTGAGGGACCATATGGTGATCTGTTTGCAGCTACCCGCTTCACTAATCAAAGCAAGCAGTAATGACAAAAGCAGACGATAACGGCTCTACCGTAAATTAACTGTAGGGGTTACATTGGAGTAAATTACCCCCCGGCTGCAGTAAATGATACTGCAATTTAAGGGTAATAAGGGTTATCGGGATAGAAACAATGTTTGTCGTACTGCTGGTAATTATGGTCAGTATGTGTGTATGAGGTCATAAACATTACCATCAGGGCGAGGACCATCAACAAACACGAACAATGAGATAGTATTAGAAGCCCCCTTCAACTTTTACTGCCTAACATCCCTCTGCAACTGCAACAACCAATACAAGTCTTCGTCACAAACATTACAATACGATAATACGTCTTGGTTTCTTTGTATTATTTCAGTGGTAGATGACAGAATTTTCCCGAACATGTCTTTGCATCAAGGTTTAACACCTATTTGTGTCGAAGTTTAACACCTATTTGTGTCGAGGTTTAACACCTATTTGTGTCGAGATTTAACTGTTTAAAAACGAAGGCGTTTGATAGTCATTTAGAATACGGCCACTCTAAATATACTACTCAAAACAAGGTAAAGAACACCAACAATTGGACGGTTGTTTGTCGCAATACCCATCAGCCACGACAGGTTAACTGTAGTCATATCGGGTGTTTTTAACTTCTTTTGAGCAGTAAATATGGGCATCATGGGACCGAACTGAACTGAACTTGAAATCAAGATGACGCGAATTGGTAGAATTTGACATCAATGCGACAATCTCGTGCACAGTGGAACCTCGTTATCCCGGTATGTAAAGGTACCACCAAAGAGTCCGGATTAACAGAACGACAGGCGGATGAATTAAGCTGACTTCTGACAGTTGACGCGTCCTGAGTTATAGGTTTACACCCTACACTTGTCACGTCGCTGTTCTCCAGGAAATAGAGCAAGACAACATGGTTCGGACCATATCTTTTCTTGCCCAGGCGCATCGCCTTCTACAGGAACTCATCTGTGCTTTAGCTGGAGAACCAGCGCTTCTTACATCACACAACGTTTTCACGTCCTTTCCAACCGGAAATATATGCTGTTCTCTGCGCAAGAACTCGTGGGAACCGGAAATAACGGTAAAATATGCCAGAAATCAGACTGAATGAACATGTGGGAAACGGCAACTGATTCTGTGTGCTTACCCAAGAAGGGTTTGTTATTAACGAGTACTGTTTGTTTACATAATCTTTGCCGTTTCTAAATAAACAAATAAGCATTGTCAGTCTGTAAGACCAATGTATAATAGCGGTTACTTTCAAAGTGCTCAGTATCAATGGTCCACTCTCTATAGATCTTATACATGTTTGCCTCCAGTATAAACTGCCACACACCCCAACCCCCACCACCCACTACCCCCACCACCCACTACCACCACCACCTACAAAGCGATGAAGGGTCAGCCGCAAGAATGCTTCAAAATTTGACCTGTCGCAGTACAACTGACGATGTTAAACGTATCGATTTCCCTAGTCCTGTAGACTAAATATTGAGAGAGTAAATGACATCAACTAGGCAGCAAGTCAAACAGACAATTCCCGCAAGGATCCTCCGCCACACAACAGTGACCACGTGGCCAGTCGCACCGGTAGCAGCAGCAGACGACATCTTTGTCCGCAGACGATACCGTTCCAGGGAAGACAGGTTTCAGTTCTCGCGCAACCCTACAACCAGGCTGTCGGATCAGGTGATCACCTAAAGGCGATTGACCATCAAACTGTATTAGTGCCATCTTCACCACAGGCCGACATTACTGACACGGGGCAAGCATGTAGGAGATGGGGCAATTAATAAGACTTACTAGGCTGTCAGTACAACAGGTTTACTAGAGGCATTGATCCCGTTTCGTCCCACTTGTGGTAGCAGAGGCCAAACACAATCTCGCTGCAGCTCTCGTCCAAAGGCTACAGTGTGCCGATATTGGTAGTCAAGGATGATAAAGACGATTGGTGAATGGCACTAAACGCTCTTGGTATTATTAGAACCAGATCCTTTCTAAGAGACGAGTAAAGTATATTATTTCTCCTTAACGAATACTATAGATGAACTGATGAAGAAATCTCAGACTGAATGGGAGGTTAAACGACCAGAAATGTTATCTTTACATTAAGATGAAACATGATGCTTTCCTTACCATCAAACTCCTTTAATATGATGGGGATTCTCTTTGCTTCATCGGATGATTAAATTTGCGAGTGCTCTCTTATCTTAATTCGATTAATCATTGCTTAATGGTCTTCAAACTGAAACTGGGACACCCTTAAAGATCCCTCGTTTGATGTGACAATTAAAGCCGGTAATTTGACAGATTTTGGTGTCCAAGAATATACGGTTACGGGTACTTAACACAAGGCACGAGACCCTCTCTCAATTCATAAAGGGGCAGATCGTCCACTCCGGTTGAATACTGGGGGACCCAGCATCTGTTTCTAATAGTCCTGAGTGTCCCAGTGTTGAAGCCTACTCCCTATACAATTACACCAGTCATAAGCGAGAATGATTAAATACCACGGGGATACCAATCTAATTTGGTGGCGGTAGGGGGCAACACTTAGATGTCAGCTCGCGTGACTTTCCCTCCGAGGTGCCACGTGACTCTCAAGTAAGACTCAGTGGGATTCCACGAGATAATTGGAAGAAACGCACCTTAAAGAGATAGGTATGAAATACGAGTCTAGGTCCTTATTTGGCGAACGCATTAAATTCTCAGTTCATAGATTATAATCAAATGAAATTAATGAGGCTGGTTTTACTTTAAATACAATGTATACATTAATAACGAGTAGGCAAACTAGTATGCTAATTCTAAGTCTTATGAACACACTAAAAAACATTACATTCAACATGTTAAACTATCCATCTATAGTTACCATCTATTTTGCAAACACGGCTACCATGCGCAGGTCTTACTGCTCACCGCTCTGCAGAAGGCGACAATGATCGCCCTCTGTGTATGTGCAATATTGTATTTATTTTAAGTGCTCCGTACAATCAATGCATCTGTTTAATCAAGCAAAGCAATTATGTCCAAGGGTGTTCTCAAATATTTGAAATGAAATCTGCCTCTTCAATATTTAAAGATGTAGCCAATGAAAATATAATTAAGCAGTTTGAAACTTTGATCAAGCTGACCGACGAAGTTGCACAATGTTGAGTTATCGGTCTGTGTTTGCCTCATAAATCTTGCATAGTTAGCAGTTTCTCATTCAGGGATTGGTCCGGGTGCTTGGTCCTGCTGCGTCGACAGGAAGCAGGTCTGCACGGCCGTGTTAACACTGTGCAGAGTATCAATAAAACCCGGAGAATTGTTAATAAAATATTTAACATGTTTTGTCACCAATTATGTCGGCAATAGTCATTGATATAATCAGACGTATTGGTATTAGATCTCCAGTAGGTCACTGTTTAGGACACGACGACCTCATGTCGACATCCTGTAGCTAGTATTATAGAATCCACAAAACCCAAGGAAATATTAACTACGAGTGAGTGAGTGAGTTGGGTTTAACACCGCTTATAACATTATTCTAGTTATATCACGGCGTGTCAGTTTAATGTGGGAGGAAAGCTCGAAGTGATGCAGGTCTCTGACATTTACCACTTTGGTGAAACCCACGAGCACGGGTATGGAAACATAATCGGGGTGAACCGGGATTCGAACCCACAATCATAGGTTTCCTTGCGTGCCCAGGGGACGCAGCAACTCTGCACAGCGAATGGCGGTGCCTTTGACGACTGGGCCACCCGTGCACTTAGAGATAAACAGGAGTTAATATTCCTTTTTTCTTTGTTCAAATTTATTTAGATATCAGTAAGAATACCCCTATACGACTTCAGTTCACAATTGTCATGGTCAACTTAACAGTGAAGGTGTAATGCATATTTTTTTCATGGCAGGTCAGCAATTTTCCAGCCATATCACGGAGGTCAGTATATAATCAATGTGAGCTTGTCAAACCACTGAGTGACAGTATGGGCATCGATCCACGCAACGCCAAGTCACAGAGACTGATCCTCCATTCTAATAGCTCTTACGACAAGCATGAGGTACTGGGGCACTATAAGGACCCGGGGTCGTTATAGGGTCGGTATCGTTATAAGTACTTGCCGTCGCGAAAAGAGCATCAGCCAATACTCCTCCCGGTATAACGATGTGCCGAATATCATTAACGATTTGCTTCCACACTGAAGACTTTATAATGGACTGTAAACACTAAATAATCAAGTGTGGAATATCCTATTTGGAGATGGTTACTTCGGTGTAGAATGAATGTAAATACTGTTTGACACTTTCGTGCAGTGGACCAGAATTAATGCATACTAATCGATAAACCAGTATTTTTATCCAAACCTTTAAACCTTACTTGTAAGAGAAAATGGTTGACTGTACAACTCGCAAACTGGCAACAAGTTGATGAGAAAAGGGGGTTTATTCAAGCTTTATTGTTGTTATTTGTGGCCCCGACAGTAACATTAAGGGAACAAGGGTTGTTACCTTTAATCGATAAATACAACATCACCACATCCGTTATCCAACAAGGGTCGGCTGTTAATGGGGGAAGGAACTCCATAACGACTATATCAAAAATATAACCTACAAACTCAGAGCCGTCTTTAGAAGACAAGATCGAAATTCGTGAGATGGTTTTAGCTTCAGATTGGATGATGATGATGATGATGATGATGATGATGTTGTTTGTTGTTTAACGGCGCCTCAGCAATATTCCAGTTACATGACGTCGGTAAATAATCGAGTCTGGATCAGACAATCAAGTGATTGACATCATAAGCATCGATCCACTCACATGACATGCATCAACTAAGTCAGCGAGGCTGACCACCCGATCCCGTTAGTGGCCTCTTACGACAAGCAGAGTTGCCATTTACGGCAAGCATGGGTTGCTGAAGATCTAATCTTCCCCGGATCTTCACGGAAAGTCCGAAGCGATGCAGGTCTTATGCGTTTACCACTCTGACGAAACCCATGAGCATTGGTATGGTGACAAACATAGAAACATAATCAGCGCGAATATGGATTAGAATCGTCTTTCAAAGGCTGACATGCCTAGGGGACGCAACTCTGCACAACGAATTGCTATGCCTGTACCACTCCTGCCCCCTCGAAATCCAAACTCCAAACGCGTCTGTCTATCCGGAAAGACGCTATTAATATATATTACGTACACGTTCTCACAGTAACCAAACAATCTCATCACTCAATGATACCAAAAAGCGAATCACTTTGGTAAATGTTCATTTACAATATAAAAATGTACAAACAGTCCACTTAAACCACGCTATCAACGCGACCAGAAGACCGCGTCCCTAGATCCACCTTGTCCAGTTGTTGCGTGGGCGCTATTTCCGCCACTTGACGGCCGGGGTCTAAGTGGCCCCTGTCGGGAGCGTCCCCTTCAGCCTCGGCCAGCGCCGCAGTGATCCCCAACAGACAAACATGGGGCTTATGGTGTAAACTGGGCGAGATTAGGACGTGGATCGTGTGAGATACTGCTACTATGGAAGAGGAACGATTTTCAAGAATCTCAAACTTACTACTTAGATACGATCTTCTCGAGGTAGAATCTATCATTTATTCCAAAGATGACATTTAAAACGTAGCTTGTCTGAAATGTTTATCCTTATAACCTCTACAAAGAAGAGGAGGGATTTTAGAAAACCTAAAACCTAGTTCTTGGAGGCAATCTTCGTGAGGTAGCATCTATCATTTAAAGGGGTTATTCGAAAGATGCCATTCATCTTTCAGCTTCCCGACTTGACTGAAATGTGTAGCCGCGTGCTTTGCGGCTAGGCACAGTGACCCGCGATTCAGGTTAGATATTCACAGTTTATCAGTTCCCCCCAAAGATGTCTGCGTAGTTATGGTAACTTATTGTTGAAATCAACCTAACCCTAAAACAAAAGTAAGCACAGGAGTAACCCTAATGACCTGTTAAGCTTGCAAGGCCTAAGTCAAAGGCTAGCCCCGTTAGATATACAGTTATCATTTCGCCCATAACCAATGTCTGTGTAGGTACGGTAACGATTTACTGGTGAATCCAGCCCTACCCAAAAACAAGGAGTAAACTGAATGACCCTTTTGTGCTAGGCTTGTAACTGTCGCCGGATTGAGTGAGTCATCGAGTTGTTTTACGCCGGTTTTACGTCGCCTTTTCCAAATATTTCAGCAATATCAGGTCGGGGACACCAGAAAAAGGGCTTCACACACTTTACCCAGCCAAGGAATCGAACCCTGGCCTTAAGCGTGACGAGCGAACGCTTAAACCACTAGCCTACCCCACAGCGTCCTTTTGACGCATAAGACCACAGTGAGGCAACTACATACTTTAAGACCTACAGATACATCTCATACAAATATTACTTTTAGGGAACATCCGGTGAATGACCGTTCTTGCAAGACCTGAGACGATTTTGTTCAGTATTTTCAGGAACAAATTAAATCGTGTAAGGGCTAAAACATCGTCGGTCGCTGGGATAACGGACTAGCGACGGTCATAAGACGAAGGTGCCTGACTGAGTAGAACGTATCCTCATCATTACAGCTTATCTGGCGGTGTGTGCGGGGACGCTGCGAGGCGGAGCAGTGCACTGAGGTAGGTAGAAGGCTAATGAAGCAATTACTGTCACCAAACTATTCTGTCTGGTAGTTGTACGACGGGTAGGAATGGGGAATGATGATATAATGTTCTACCAGAAGGCAATGTCATGTTGGCTTGTCCTGGGTCTTGTCAAAAGTACTGAGGCAAAAACAGTTTGAAACCCACACATACATCTTCCACTTAGCCGAAATATCCCAGAGGTCATTGTGCGCAGCTGAAAGGATGCTGAGGCAACACTGTTTCCATTCAGGTTGAAATATTTCAAATTGATAACTATTATCTAAAAACATGCAACTCCATTTCTATAATTAACTTAGTATTCACCTTTGACAAGATGTTAGGGAAACAAGCATAACCTTTTTTCTGAAGAAAACCAGACATCCAATTTTAATAGGTCAACTGTGGTGGGTTCTTTTGCCCTGAATTAAGCTTAAACATGAAGTTCATCTTGCTAGCGCAGTCATGTTGCCATGTGTACAAATAACAAAGACGACATAACACCCCCTTGTCACACCCCAAGATGCCCTTACGATCTCTCGGACGGTCTTTGCCCATACTCTCAGACGTCGTGTTGGTTCTACATGTTAGCGCGTTTACCTTCACACATGTAATAGAAAGTTGTCACCCAAGTATGATCTAATTGGGTAAATGCACAACTTGTAATGGAAAGCGAAGCGGAATAGGAGTTGAGGTTCAAAAAGCGCGTTTCTTATACAGGTGATTCACAATACAAGACTTCCAAACATGCTTGTCAATTTTAAGAATAAACAAGTTTTTTCTTCCCCCTTTTGACCAACAATGTTTTGTGAACAAAGTCAATATTAAAAGAATGCAGGAGTACACAAACCCTGGGAGGAAAGCTACTGCCTGCGTGAAATCTAAGTAATGTGCTTCTCGGTAAATCGAGTTTACATCCAAATCGTAACATTTTGTGGTGGAGGTAAGTGTTGCCATTTTAACTTGATAATTATACGTCGTCACATTATTAAACGATACGGAGGGTCTTTATCTGTATGACTAACATCATAGCAATGCCGCATATACAAGCAAGACGTTGCCTCGCGATACGTGCAACAACTCTCCAGTGTGGGGCGGGTTTAGAAAACTCAAATTACAATAATCAGTGATCGTATACCACAATTAACAGTTTAGTCACGGAGACTTTATGGATTTTTGAAATGCTACGATTGCGAATATTGCCAAGAATAAAGGCAGAACAAAACAACTCTTAAAAAAAGTAGTTCAAAGGAAGAATATGAAAGCCGGGTACGAACAAACTGGGACATATTTGTAGGACGTTGTGGATCACGTGATCTGTCTACGCGCATTGTTTCGGCTAACTCAGCAATGCAGCCTTGAGTCGCGCCCAAATCGGCACACTTTGCAAATCTCCATCTCAAATTGAAGTTAATGCCGGTGTTATCCTAACTAATCTTCATGAATACTCTCGCCAACACAATGGTAGCAGCCATGCCACGGTGCACACGCATCTTCTGCTCGTGGAACAAGATGGCGACCTACTGCCAAGGAGGGTGCAAAGAGACTGCGCGTAAACACAACGCGCTTTGGCCGAGTAATTTTTGTAAACGACGTTGGAACAACCCTGATGAACAGAAGTAGATGGACATTCGTGACAGAAATGAATCGGTAAAGCAGCATTGAAATCATGAAATACACCATGCACTTGTCCAACAGTCATGCTCCATGGGAACCACATCCGTCCATAGTTCATTTATCAAGATGTCGCGAACGGTACTTTAATAAAATCTATAATCTTCAAATAGTAAAAAGTAATATACCTATACAGAAACAACCCAATCTCATTAAAATCAGATCTAAGTTCTCGCTGCCGCTAAACAAAGCTTTAGCTGATTTTAATGAGTGAGTGACTGACTGAGTATGGTTTTACGCCGCTTTTAGCAATATTCCAGCAATATCACGACGGGGGACACCAAAAATGGGCTTCACACATTGTACCCATGATTTTAATGAGATTGAGAATCAACTGAAAATAAAATGCAATGTTCATATGGGGATACGTGTTGAGATATTTTAATATACATTTATTTTAGTAAGGTGTTCGGTAAGGTTGGTCGTCTCGTTTGACAGTGTGAACATGCATTGTTATGTACATCTAATGTGCAACACTTATCATTTTCTCCATCTCTGTGTGTGACGGAACCGTTACGCAATGGGATAAACAGCGCTACCCTTGAGGGCAAACAACGTCGGACAAACCAACGAACTATGTTTAGCACCTGTTGTCAATTGTTGTTCCCTGGTGAGATGTCTACAAGCAGACATTCCGCTCATGACTGCCTCCACCAACATACCCAGAATAGCACCTCTGTCTGGGCTGTTGGTCCTATAGCTGCTGTGTGACAGGGGCTGTCCCTGTCGTAGCTTTACATTCTATACAAAACTACCTGGTCTATACTATGTAAAGGTGGGGCAAAAATGTTGTGTACCCACCTGAATACCACGGGTTAGATTAATTGTTTTAAAATTTAATTATAAATATTGTTTTACTGTGCACTGTGATGCCTGTTATAATTCATATTGCATTATTATTTATAAGTGCTAAATTGTATTTTGGGGGAATAATAATGTTCATGATATTTTATTTTTATTGTTCACTCTTCGGTCACGTCATGTTGGCGTAACGTCACTGTTGCTGACGTCATAAGCAGAACAGCGAACTCTTTACGAGGACAGAGGGAAGTATGCGCGCCCGTGATGGTGCAAATCAGAACCTATTTCTAATACACATGGCATATTTATCGCCTTTCTACCTACGTTAGAAATACAAAGTAGTAATTCCGGAACTTAAACAGTCACAATTTGTCATATGTTTGTTCAAACCCATACAGACAAGCCCGAGGCCTAATAATAAGCAGGTAAATATTCACTCAAGGTAATTAGTCTAGCGTTATGATGAGCCAGTTCCGATGCTTCTGCTGTTACTGTCCTCACATATATTTGCATATGCGCAGTACATGCCGATTGCACCAGATTCTCTGTACCGCTCGTCTGGGATGGTCATCGCTAGAAATATTCCCTCTTTTTGCCATTTTTTCTCATGCCGTTTTTGATGTTGTATTGCAAGAGATTTCCCAGCGTCAAAGGTTGGCCAAGTTTAAACAACGTGGCAGCGGCTCATCTCCCTATGTGTGGGCTCCTTGCAAATTGTTGTCACATTAAACTTTATTGTACTTTTTCCCTCCGTCCCATGAAAAGTGTTATTGTAGCGAAGCCCGTAGTCGGTAAACACGCAACTCGGGATGAAACAAAGTGGAATTCTAAACATCGGCGCGCTCTAAAGCAGCAGTTGTCAAACACAGCATGTATAGCAAACACGAGCGTGTATCATTTCACCTATTGTTTCACCTTAAACAAATAGCTCTCCACAGAAGGGGATGTGATCTCGTAGCGCCGTTTGCTCGGGTTCCCGGCTCAGCACTAACGGTATGTCAGCCATCTCTATCGCTAATAGGGACTTTCTGTGACAATGTCGACTTTTTATACCCTTGTTTTTAACGCGTGTGAAATTCAAATTTGAAATGTATCCAATTTTTAAAAATATGGAACCAGATCGGTTCCACAGAACTTCAATATTTAGCTCGTACCAGAAACAAATGCCTTCATTCGACTCATTGTCTTTGCAACATTTCAAATTCTAAGTCGCCAATCAAATATTATTCATAGAAAATATAATATGTGGGTACCTAGGTGTTTGTGTATGATTGTGTGCGTGACTTTATAAGACTTTTGGCGCGTGTGTGTGTGCGTGCGAGCGTGCGTGTTCATAACCTAACCTTAATTTTAAAGATTGTGTTAGTATATGTCTTGTTTTACCTTACCCAGATCATGGCGTTATAATTTGCTTTTATGTCTAAGTGTCTCGTAGACCATACCTGGTCGGATGTTATATTTTACTGTTCGTGTACGTGTTTTAGTATGAAGTGTATATAACATGTGACACTATAATAAACATTATTCTCTCTCTCTCTCTCTCTCTCTCTCTCTCTCTCTCTCTCTCTCTCTTTCTTTCTCTCTCTCTCTCTATAATAGATGCAAATGAGACAGTGCAAATGGATACTTTGGAAAATTGCATCATTATGCAAAATGTTTGATTGTTTGGCAACACAAGGACACGCTTTATAAGATGTGAATTTCAGAGATTAAATTTTCCTCAAAGAAATCGTACCTGAGCTTGAACCTTGTTATATTCCTTATCAGAGACCGCGTGACACAGGACATGAACAGCACAATGATAATGGACCTCCACAACAACAAGTGTAAGTTTCACAAGAAAACAGGGCGAGCAATTCAAGGTATTTCTGACAGTAAATCATAGATCTCTCAACATCTCTCAGTTGTCAAAACGCCGCCAGGATAAAAGAATGGTCATCAAGATTTAATCGACTCCCTTGCATCATTAACAAAGGCAATGCATGTTTAAAGCTGGAAGCTGTACGCGGGTGTACAGTCGGAAGACTATTGTCTGTTCCAGAAAGTCTTGACTATTGTCCTTGATCATGGCCCGACATGGCTGGGTACCGTTACCATATAACCGTCAATGGAGCCGAGTCTGACCTGCTTGTGGTAGACTCAGGCGACGAACTATTGATCATCATGTTGTCTCATGGGAAGTTTTTCTAATTGATCTCCAATAGCAGTTCGATGCTATCTACCGCGCCTTACTGCAGATCTCACAGGAATATTATCGCTCGTTCACTTCGTTTCGGTTTCTCTCGTAACTTCGGTGTTGCATAAATGTTCAAAGAATTTATAAATAATTTTATTATTACCACGTACACCGTCGCCTGGTAACTGATTAAACAAATGTAGTTCTAAGGATGATAATTTATGGATGTCAGCTTTTATATTATGAGGAACACAACGTTTCGGAGTATATGCTTCCTCCTTCATCAGGTGTCCTTCCGTATATGATCACTTATAAATGCCTTTCAAAGAATAAAGTTCTGTTTGGGATGTTTTCCGTATGTTTCTTTACAAGTCACTTAACAAATTAAACGCGGAGCCATCTGCAGGGAATCATTTACTATTGGAGTGGGTTGGTCAGATGAACTCAGGGAATGTCACCAAATAAGTGACAGTTTCTAGGGGAGGATCGTGACAAATTTACAATTCATGATAAATTTCAAGTGTTTTTGCATTATATTTTTTTCTGGGAGGGTCATTAAAACACGTACATGGGAGTGAGTGAGTGTGGTTTTAAGCCGCCGCTTTGAGCAATATTCCAGCAATATCACGGCGGGGGACACCACAAATGGGCTTCACACATTGTACCCATGTCGGGAATCGAACCCGGGTCTTTGGCGTGACGAGCGAACGCTTTAACCACTAGGCTACCCGACCGCCCCCAACACGTACACGGTAAAGACGAGACAATTTTTAACTATACATCCATCCAATGATCCACATCATAGATGGTGTAAATCAAACGGAGTTGTCCCCCTTCGTAACGATGGCGCTGCCATAAACCGGCTCCTAACATACAAGCCAAAGTTCTAACCACATAATGTTTAGTAATAATCATTAAATACAACCTCTTCTGTTTACACGCCCCAGTACACTGATGTTATACACACGTACCCTGTCTTAATCAGCAGAAATTGATCATCTGACGTTGACATAAAACAGTAATTGAATTACGCCCCTTTGTTGGTACTTTCCCACGCAGAGGTAGGTTCTGTTTAGAAGAATGGCTGCCGTTGCCATGCGCATGCAATCAACTTATCGATATACGTCAAGGTCTCTCCAAGTTAATTTAAATATAGAAATAACTATTATTCCATCTAAGTGTATACGTCACCTCTCTGTATTTTGTGTGGAATGTTTTTTAGTATTTATGGAAAACAGTTCTCGCAGATTTTGAAGATGTAACTGAAACGAAAGCGGAGTAGTCGACGTACGTGGTAGAAAATGGCGGTTACATTGTTGTTGGTTGTTGAATGGAACCTTTGTCGGCTCTTGGTTATAGAAAATAGACATGGGAGTCATTCATGGATTCTTTTTTGTGTTGCGAAAACAATGAAACGTTTGAAAGTAGCTGTCATTTATACTATTGTTGCAGCGTAAGTGGTAGAATGTGTGGGAGGATGAATCGTCACAACTCTATTGGGAACAGTTTTGTGTAGTCAGAGATTCTAGGAAAGTGGCTAAACATTTGTACGTATTGTGCTGCTCCTAAATTGGACCCATTATAACAGATTACTTAGTCTCTCAAATAGAGTAATGAATCCGGTTAAACAAAAATAATTCAATATCAGAACACTCGAGTATAATTTGCTACTCAAAAAGAAGTTAAAGAACACCTTATTTTGTCTAATTACTACAGTCCATCTGTCATGGCATCACGAGTTAACTACTGTATATAATGAAGAATCGGTTGTTCAGTAACGTCTTTTGAGAAGAATATAGATATGCTCTATGGGTCTGTAGGATGGACCACGGATTATTTCATGGACGTTGGTTCTTTAAACTGAATATAAGTCTTTCAACCCATTATTTTAAGACGTTTATCACCACCATACGCGTACGTATAAAACAGATTACGGTCAGCGTTACTTCGACGTCCCGAGGACCATAGTGCTATTTCCGGTCATGTTGATGACATCAGTCAAGGAAAACAGTACAGGCTCGAGATAATTGAACAGACAACTCTTGACTCTAAAACAACAATTCGGAGCAATCAGCTTGGTCAATAATTCATCCAGGTCGTCCATTAGTTTAAACAGACATGATTTGTGAAAGATAGCTTTCGTTTCATCTCGAAGGACAAGCTCATAAACAACATGGCGGCGTGGCGGATGAAAGGGTTACACGAGCGGCACGTGCATATAGGACAGTGGTCGTCGAAAAACACATAGTGGACGCCATTAAATGAGCGCACGTGGCAAAGTCGTAAATGTGATTGAGCCGGGGTGGTCAAAAACAAACCGGGCACATCTAGAAGTGATGACCCCGACTATTCAGATTCCCTGTCTTTTTACGAATTCTAATTCTGTTTTTTCAGCTGTCTAATCGGATTTACAATGACTGGACGCCAATTAGGATGGACATCGTTAATTGACAAATGGCCAATTAGGATGGGCATCCACAGAGTTTGAATCGACACTTCTTTGAAAAGGAAAGAACAAAGTGTTTAATATGTGGTTTATTGTATACCTTTAACCAACTTAAACAAATTCAAATATCTTAAACACATGGGAAAGTGATAAGACACGTGTAAGTAAAAGTACCCAAAGTAGGTCTGGTAAAAGTAAGAGCCAGTATAGAAGCAACCAACACCTGGAATATATCAACAGTGGCTTTACAAGTTGTACCTATTGGCGGGGGATCGAACCCATGTCTAGTCGTCACTAGCGAACAAAGTTGTTGTATCCCACCGTCCTACAGTAACTATTCCATACACGGTGTAGGTCTCTGAGAATCAATAACGATGGTATCTATTTTCCGCCTTTATGGGAAGCAAATATATTGTTATCACATACAAGTCAAGCTGCTTTTGATCGTTATGCCCTCGTTGCCTCATGTTTGGAGGTTAATCCACCGTGCCTTCCCTTTATACATCATACACCATCCCTGAACACCACGCTGCCTTAACCCTTCAGCCAGAAAAGAGGCTTGAATAGTGTACTAAACTCACATAAAACATCTATATATACACCATCTTCTCGAGTGATACAATGTTTCCTCTTAATGGGCACCTACATGCACGCATCATGAAAAATGAAAGCCCTTTTTAGAAATCCATGTCATTGTAGAGATCTACCTGTACCAATTATTCAATGTAGAAACCACAGGTGCTTCTGACGTACGCATTAAGTGATGCGTTTAGGAATAATACGGTCAAAGTTAAGTAACACTTAAGAAAACTTGCTCAGGTACGTTCCCACGCTGCGGTGGAAGGTTGCAGTCAAACGTCTGGCGTTCCCCTTCAAGGCTATGCTACTCGCCGGTTACACCCAATAGCGAGTTAAACGAGGTGGAACTCGGGGGCGGAACTGAGACGCATATCTATACACAAGGCCCGCTCTACAACCAGATCGCAGCGCTATGAGTGTCGTAAGTCTATGTTTAAGTAAAGAGTTAAGACCGTCTTAGCGCTAAGATAGCTTTTTTGGTAACGGGCGCTGTGACGTCCTACGATTTGTCCTATATAACGCTACTGAAGACTAAGTGAGTGAATATTGTTTACGCCGCAGTCGATAATGTAACAGCTATAGCAAGATGTCCTGGAAATAACTGAACCTGGACCAGGTAAGCCAAATGTTGACATAACATGACCAGCGTCCCACCCCCCAAAAAGTTACAAAGAGTAGTTTCCCTTGTTTTGACCATTTCTATAAATGCCATTAGCATCATCGAAGATGTGATGCAAGTTTTCACAAACATCACAATGGTGTGACAAAACTTATTGTAACAGAAGGATCTTATGAACACACACAAAGGTGAATTTAATGTAATGATATGTGTTAGGACTTAATCGCGTGACTTATAACATTAAATAATGTGCAAATACCTGCATGCCGATGACAATGTTACCTGTCCGCAGCAGGTGATATTCTACTCAAAAGAAGTTAAGAACCACCCGATTCTTTCATATTACTGTAGTTAACCTGTTATAGTATGACAGATTACCTATAGTAGGCCAGTGAGTGAGTGAATGAGTTTAACGCCGCTTTGAACAGTATTCAAGTAAAATCACGGCGTGTCATGTGGGAGGAAAGCCGGAAGTGATGTTATTATTTCCCACCGACTTATACTAACTATGCACCATCAGCATTGGCGGTATCCGCGAACCAATAACATCGCATAAGGTTATCTATCTTCCCTTAATACTATCTTTTCGTGGGAAGCAACTGATTCGTTATAACATACTTGCCAAGTTGCGTATGTTAATTGTGCCCTTGTTGCCTCGTATGACGGTTAATCCACAGTGCCTTCCCTTCATACATAACACAATATCCCTGAACACAAAGCTGCCTTAACCCCTCAGCCAGAAGACTTGAACAGTGTACCCACTCGAGAAGTTTGTATGTATGTATGGGTGTGTGTATGGGTCTGTGTGTGCGTGCGTCCGTGCGTACAGCATACATACACACTATCTTCCTCTTAAAGGGCACCTACATGCACGCATCATGAAAAATGAAGGCCCTTTACAGAAAAAAATGCTGTGAAAAATCAAATGATATCTAGTTTAAAGCTGTATTCCCGAGGTAAACCCATACCGCGTTGTGTCCTCCAGAAGTAGAGAGGAGCAGCATACGTCTAGTATTTCCCCCAGGATTACCGTATACTCCGTACATGCAGTGCCATTGTGTCATTCTACAGTATGAGTGTGCCCCTCTATTCCCCCTATACTCCCCCTATACTACGCACAGCGCCGTTGGGTCACAATGTAGACAGTCTAGAATATAGTCAGTATCTAGCTATTCCATGTATTACCTTATACTACATACAGTACATTGGGTCATAGCATAGTTCATAGTATAGTTCATGTATAGTACAGTAAGATATAGTACAGTACTGTACGACACGGCACTATAGTATAGTATAGTATAGTATAGTATAGTATAGTATAGTATAGTATAGTATAGTATAGTATAGTATAGTATAGTATAGTATAGTATAGTATAGTATAGTATACCCTAGCCTTTACCGGACGCCTTTTTTCCAGGGCTTTACCGGACCCAAACTATGGCGTCCTACACGCAACCACATTGTGAATGGACGCAAATTATTTAAACAGAGGTTGAAAAATATATGGCTGTTTAAATATTTAGATTTATCAAATTTGTAGATTGTAGATATTATATAACTGACATTTGTTTCGGGTATGTTATTCTCTAGTTTAGTGAGCGAGTGAGTTAGATTTTACGCCGCTTTAGCAATACTCCAGCAACATTACGGCCGGGAACACCAGAAATGGGCTTCACACATTGTACTTATGTGGGGACTCGAACCCGGGCCCCTTCAGCGTGACGAGCAAACGCTTTAACCACTAGACTATCCCACGCCCCTTCTCCAGTTCAGGTAACTTTAACATCTCTAACAGTTTGCTTAGCATGATACCATTCTTCGAAATCAAGTGAAGCGTGCCGAATGTTGCCAACCAAGGACCTCCCTATTCATGTCTTGGACCCCACCAAATCTATTACTGAAAGTCTCCTGGACTCGAAAATAGATGGACATAGGTACATTTCTTATAGCCAGTATATACGCCCCTCTCATGCCTCTAGACCCGAGAAACACAAATATTATCATAATTGGACCTATTATTCAGTAGTATAGAGCCAGTACAGCCTTCTACTCCTTTCACAGATGACATCGATCAGGCGCTGGAGGGGAGGAACTTGCCAATTAGGAGTGCAAACATTTGGCGGAATTACTGTCTACACTGCCTTCATCACAACAGACGACTCGGGTGCTCTGTGTATTTTCATAGTCATTGAATCAGGTGATAAAATGGCCCAGTACGTTGATAGAGGCCGAGATTAACCATTAGACGAGGCTAAGTTTGGTCAAACACTTCCGCTATACTTGGGATGAACCTATCCAATTAGATCCATCCTCGCTTTTTGATTCGAGCATCCTGTAGTTCATACTGCTGTTGGCGGTTAGCATCCCCGTAATCAGACCTTTACCTCGTCAAAGAGGAGGCACACGTCCCATTCGGCCAAACAGAGGATGCGTTGTTAGGTTACGGTCAAGACGCTGACCAGGTCGACAACTTAGTAAATATTTAAACTGACCATACAAAGAAAGGAAAACTCAGTTACTTCATTGTAAAACAGGGTTCAACACAGAGGCCACTTCGGAAACAAACGGCTTAGGTGGGAAAGGCTGGTTTTGGTCAGTACATAAACAGCTTGTTCAGCTTTGTTGATTTCTATTACGAGCTTTAATCATACACCAATTAATATACGGCGATAACACAAATATCGCCATGCTGATAGTAACCGACCCATTAACCTGAGCACCAAAATTATAACTTAAAAAACTACTAAAATTATTTTCTTTATAAACATCTTAGCATATTAGTGTCAATTCAATTTCATGTCATTAAGCCTTCCTAAAAAGTAATCAATGGTTTCCCATTAAAGTTTTATAAGGTGATAAAAGGATTCAACGAGGTAGAAATAAATCCACCAATTAAAACAAGCAATGTGGGGGTGGAGACAATAAGAGGAAAAACTCACCAATTGATTAGGTTATCGATCAGTCCCCAGCCCCGGAGGGGTGCTTCCGGCAGTGTATCCACTGGAAAAGAGACAAGTCACCGTCAGTTTTAAGGAAACAAGACCGTATGTGTCCGATTCACACTTATCAATCTTTGTCCTGCCCAGGAATAAACCTGTCCTCGTTCAGCCCTGCATGGTAATTGCTGTAGTTACCTGGCCGACGACCAAATTTGAGGGGGACACCCTACAGGGAGCTTTCTTTCACATTCCACATCTGTCATAGAGAGTCAATCAAACACCATGAAGAATACATCCAAACTATGTACGCGATCCCACTGTCAAAACAGTTGAAGAGCTAGACAATGAATGATAACGGGAAATAAGAAAGAAACCCGTTTTGAGCGTCAATCAGAGAAACGGTATATTCCCACGCCACCAGAGCTCTATGAAGAGAATGCTAACAGTACACCGAAATTTTCCTTCAAGTCGGGAGGGGGCGCTGAGCTCGCATCCGAAGCACAAGCAAGCGAGATTGGAGCCAGAGCGGCACAAACACAAGCCGGGGACACAGACGAGTTCTTTAAACATGGGAGCTTTGTCTACAATAGCAGCAACACAAATCAGGGATCGTGTGCACCACTGTGTCCAACAAGCTACTTGTAGGTCCAAGTTTTATTTAACGCAATCAGATACTGGAAATTATCCTCCATAACAAATGCCTTGAGCTCCCTGGAGACAAGATCTGAACGGTATTGGCCGTCTAACAGTTTTCGTCTGCTCTCCTATCTACTGGGCCCGGGGATCATTCGCCGCACGCGACTTGAGCAACAGGATCCCCCAGAAAACTGTTTACCTGATAACAACACGCCACATATACCATCATTTTCTGATATCTGCGTGTCCCATTGGGTGTCGTCTGCCCGACCGCCCACTACAGCTTAGGATCGCCATCATGGCAGTAGTCAGATTAATAATTGATGTCCAGAGAGAGAAGTCAACCTGATGCACAGCTTACGCCAAGACACTTATAGGTGCTGAAGCACCAACCGAAGGCAGGACGTCAGCCACCACATGTGTCGTGAAACAATGCCTTGTAATTCAGATGCGCTAAACATTAAGATAACTACACTAATCTTTCAAATATTACAAATATCTTTCAAATATTATTTCTGTTAAACTCGGTGATGTAACTGAAATAATGTTCATAGCGGCGTAAATTTGTACTGAAAAAACATACTTTAGCGTATTTTACTTAGACTTTGTTTGTCACAAGCCTGGTCTGTTGTCATCAGTATCTTAATAGCGTTTTAATGCAAAACGACCCCTACAACCTACTGAAATCGAACACGTTCGTTTGAGTTTGGGTGATTGGACATGGGGTTTAACGCCGCGTTCAAAATTATTGCTCTTATATTGCGGCGTGCGTGCGTGAGAGAGAGACTGAGTGAGTGAGTGAAAGTGTGTGTGTGCGCGCTTGCTTGTACTAGTCCGGGTTAATGTCGAATTTATATTGCTATCCCACTGATGTACCATGCCGCAGTTTTAATTTGTTTGTATAAGCAATATTCCAGCTATATGACGGCGGTCTGTAAATAATCGAGCCTGGACCAGACAATCTAGTGATTGACATCATGAGCATCGATCCACGCACTTTGAATACGATGACATGCATCAACCAAGTCAGCGAGTCTGACCTCCCGATCCCCTTTTACGACAAGCATGCAGCAGTTGTAACATGGATACCCCACTCAGACACAGTATACTTATTCATAGCCGACCAGTCCTTGTTTTATCCCCTTAGTACCGAGCGTCAGGCAGGGTAACAAGAAGTACCATCTTTTAACGTCTATTGGTATTACGTGGCCGGCGGTCGAATCCCTGTCCGGGCAGACACATTACCAGAAGAGAGAAGTGTCAGCCCAGTATCGTTGATCCCTAATGTCCCGTTTTCCGGGCGATCATTTCCACAGTGTGTGAGCTTTTAACAGTATTCTAGTTATATCACGGCGTGTCAGCTTAATGTGGGAGTAAAGCCCGGAGTGATGCAGGTCTCAGACGTTTACCACTTCGGTTAAACCCACGAGCACGGGTATGGTGCCGACAAACCTAGAAACATAATTGGGGCGAACCGGGATTCGAACCCACAATCATAGGTTTCTGGCGTGCCCAAGGGACGCAACTCTGCAGAGCGAATCGCGGCGCCTTAGACGACTGGGCCACCGTGCCCCCGTCAGTTCTATACTACTTAAAACAAGTTAAAGAACACACATAATTGGAAGGATGTGTGTTGCAAAACCCACCAGCCACGCCAGATTAACTATAGCCATCTAAAAATCAAGACTAACACTAAGTCTCTTGAAATATATAATTTTGATAAAAACAAACAACTCCATTTTAATTCAAAAGGAGCCCCAGTGAGATGGGAGATTCAGAACCTGATCCTGAGGACAATCTAGGCATGCTTCTTATAGGGCTTTGGCATTATAGAAAGGACTGGGCGGAAGGGAAATATTATGGGTCACGGACTGAGACAGACTAGAAAACATCGGATGCTCCTTAACTTATTTGGAGTAGTATATATGGTTGAACAAGTAATAATGTTGGCATTCATCTATCAAGATTCAGGAACACACATAAGGATCACACAGACTGTCTCAAATTCAGACCTCCTTGCTTTCTAAACAAGATGTTGGACTGGGAGATAAAACAGGTGAACAATTACTTCAGCGTTAAACCTGCGGCAAGGGCAGATAACTGCACGGGACAACACACATAACAGCCATAATATAACGACATTGATAATGTATCGAAGAATCTGCTACCAAAGACACTAACGGTTGACAGCTCTGTGGGTATCAGGGTATCAGGGTTAGGGGCGGCATTGGGGTTGTTTTTCGACTAGCTGGTCGCATTGAGAGTCGATGGTGCAGTGAGAGGTTTCTGAAGACCGCTGCTTAGGTGATTGTTGTTGCAAAACGAAGTGGGCCATGCAAAACAACGCTCAATGGATTTATCACGCTATTTATTATCCTTCTTGTCACAGTGTTCTTCGTGGGTGTAGGTCCCGGGGCAGATTTATCTTGTATCTTACTCGTATAATACTGTCCCATGGGTACACCACTGGAGTCTGAACCTTGGTTTTCTAAGCCGTTGAATAGAAACAATGGCTGACAACCATGGTCCGCTGTGAAACTGGCAAGTGAATGAACAAACACGCTCATACCTTGAGTAACAATTGCTCCCAATCATACGAAAAAAGTCAACCTCTACGTTGATCTCAGTAGGAAGGAGACATTTGTAAAATATATAACATGATAGATAAGTTGAATAATCACAATAGGACACTTCCAGCACTCATTAAACTAACTATAAGTCCCAGAAATAAAGTTCGTTATTAAATTAAATTGTATCTACAAAATGAAAAAATAATCCAATTCGAACCCCGAACAATGGTTAATTTCAGAGCTGAGGCAATCTGGACTTGCCAACTCATTCTAGACTTGCCAACTCATTCTAGACTTCAGTTGGACTACTTTTTTAATTGATGCTCAAGGCGATAAATACCTTTCATATTGACCATGTTGCTTCAGTTGCACAAATAAGGCGACACGGGTTTAAAAAATCAACCATTCTGTGGACAAACTTACAATATATATATATATAGTTCTAATTGACATTACTTCCATTAACGTTTATTAATAATTCGAACAATTTATGAAGTCACCATGTTCTGCGAGCTGCTTAACAGTGTCACATGTGTGGGAGTTCAAATGTAGCGTCAAGTCTGCCATGTTTCTGCTACATTTTGACGAGGTGCCGCGCACAGTGTACACACATAATGCATCAGATCAGTTTGCCCCAAGTCTATGTCCCATACATAATGCCAGTCGCTGTCAATGATGAGCGACAAACAAAAACTGTAACACTACATAAGGGAGTGGCGAGAATGGGCTTTAAATGCTTGATCACGGACATCAGCAAGAGCACTCGAGTCAAAATCATTACACAAGTTTGTGCAATTTACAAGTTAACGAACACTGTAACATAAAACCACGCTTCATTCCGTGACCTTTACAAGTCACGAAGGGTCATGGCGGCAACGTGAGCCAGCATTCTACATGCGCGTAAGTCACGCTTAGCTCTCGCACGAAATCCTGGATCAACGAGATTTTATTGCCTCGTGATTTCTTAAAGAGGGTTATTAATGATGCATTGTCTGGGGGAAAACTCTTCCAATCGAACGCTAGACCACCGCTGATAGTCCAAGGGAGGATTGACGTTTTTTACAAAAGATTCTTGCTGACGAATCAGCACAAGGGATTAGAGGTCAAAGGTGACACGTCACATGCAAGGATTTGGTACGCGGTGGTACTTGGAATTAATGATTTAGCAGATAGATTGGACGAATGTAATGGGTAGGGAAACAATTCATTTGAAAATCATTACCAAAGGGAGAAATGTCTGGTGATTTAGTTGGTTGTGAACAAAGGGACACGACGAACCTTTGACATACACGTCTCCTTTTTATGAAAATAAAACTGATTATTTTTAAATACCTACATGTATGTCAAAATGTTTATAAACGTTCCATATCACTTAACACGATTCCCTATACAGCTACCACATGACCGATGTTGAGCTTATTGAATTCAAACGAGCGAGTGAATACGGGATAAGGCAACAGTTTTTCAGTTGTGTCACGGCGTTTCAGCTTTATGGGGGAGGAAAGCCCGAAGAGACACGGGCCAACGTGGACCAACTTGATGCAACCTACGAGCACCGCACAATAACCGAGAACCATAACCCACGATAATACAGAACTCAAAGCCAAGTCCTACAGATTCTCACAATTCATGTATTTTGTAACCATGTTATATTTAATTATTACCGATGTTAAACAATAAATTACCAATATAAACAATGCACCACCTACCGCTTGGCTTGCATGTACAAGAAACGCCAGTCCGAGCGTTAAATCAGGAATGTCCCTCGTATTCTTATCACTAGGGGCACATTCCCCTTCCCCATCGCGGTTCCTCACGGGGATAGTATTACATACCCTCATGTGACGGATACGTATTTTTGGAAGTGATGCAAAAATCCAGGTCGCAACCATAACAAGACTAAAACAAATAAACTTACATTATAACAGACGTACTCGCTTCTTCGCCATGGCAGAACCAATTCAATACCATGTCCTATCTAAGCGATTATTATCATAATAGTTTTCTTCTTATTTGAAAGGGCATTGTGGAACACAAAGGGGCAATTCTGTAAGATTTATCGGTTCTTAGCGTGCAATATTTATGTGGTTTGTGTTTTATGGCTTTATGGTTTTAAGTTTCAAAGGTAAAGACATAAAACCTATCAATATTTCAGCGCTATATCGATAAAGGGAAAGAAAGAAAATGAAAATTTCTCCAAATTCGATCCGTCATTTTAACATATATTTTTAGTCAGATCATCGTCATAAACGTCGGTTAGTTGCTTTATGACGAATGGAAAAAGTAAAGCATTAACTATTCCAAACAATGTACATACGTGAGAGCACATTGGGTCATTGTCCGACATTAGATGTGTAATCTTCAGTCTCAAAATCACATTACATTGTTCATGCAGACAGTCAACTTATGTTGCACTGATAAGTTATTAAATGCAGCTGTTAAATGCATAGAGGCCCATGGTTTCAAATTATAAGTCCCGTCATTGAATACGTGTAGTTAAAATTCAGTTACGTAAATGTTTCGTATATATTAAAGTTAATGACTTACGTGTAGTTCAATTCAGTTACGTCAATTTCTCGAAGATTTAAGTTTATTATTTACATGTGGTCACGTTCACTTACGTCAATGTTTCGCAGATTCAATTTAATGATTTAAATGAGGTCAATTTCATTTTCGTCAATGTTGAATAATGTACACAAATAGATATCAATCAATATCGAAATCGAAAGAGATTTGGTAATTCAGGTGGGTATTGAACATATTGTTTCTTAATAATGAAGAAACATATTTCAAATTTGAAAACGTTTAATAGGAATGTTTGCAGATAATAGAAATAGACATTCGATCAAATCAGCTTCTTGTGTTCTTTGGAAATAGAGCTTCGTGGCTTAAAAACTAAATAAATTACTGTGAAGACCGTGATTTCAATACCCAGGTAAAATGAACATCACATGTGTTCCCTGAAGTCTTCTGATCACCTCGCCTTGCGGGAAGTGATTCACTGGTATTATTTACTCAATGGGGACAAATCCTACTTAGACTATATTAAGTATATCTTGATAGCTATTGGTCTTCACGTGAACCTATTTGACACATTTACTTAATCAAACATAGTCATTGTAATGCAACTTTAATATGACAACAACCATAACGAATTTCACATCGCGCTGGTCCAGTGGTTTCTAGTGAAATTATATCGTACTATATGGAAGAACAGGTATCAGATTTCACACAATCAATCATAAAAAAATATGAAACTTTACCTTCTGGCAAATAATCACACGTAAAGGCGTTGTTTATGCGAAGTATTTACCTGTTAATAACAGGTAGAACATTCAACTGACTTCATTTACAGCCAACAGCTCAGCCTACTTTGAAGTGCACGAGATGAACGGGAAGCACGGGCAACACGTGCGGGACATTCACATGTCAATCAATGTCAATCAGTCTCTTAATGTTATTTTACCGAAGCAGTTTTCAACGAAGAAATTGTAAAGGTACATATGATATAAAATGTCCTCTTTTTTGTCGTTTAGTGAATTACCAATAGTATTACGGTGCAATAATCTAACATTAAACATAATTAGCATATTATGTTGTCTAAACGAGTTTTCCTTGAAGCAATATATAGATGTTATTAACCTCTTTGTATGGTTCGGTGGGTTTTTTATATACTTCTGAAGCTCAGTTTGCTCGTGTTTCACTCCAAGGGAGCTAACTCTATCAAGATAACTTGAAAGACATGAATGTTAGCGTCAGCAGATTTCAAGTGTGTCTTGTCGATCGAAATCCGAAAACAAATGTTTTCTGTGTATGATATGTTTTTGTGATTATATCTACGCTTTAAGCCCAGAAATCAGTTAAAACGATTTCGAAGTACGTTCATGATTGTTAAAGAAGCATGTAAAAAGTTCTTTAGAGGCGACAAATGGTGATTTCCTAGGCAGATAGAACAAGGTATTATACGGCACCGCGTCTCAGATCATACAACATACATAAGATAAATCTACTGTTATAGGGTATTGTTTAAAGTTTGACTGACCTATTCATGAAATCTATTGTTATAGGTTATTGTAAAATATCAAAGCATATTCCAACGCTGAATGATTGTATTAAGACGGAAGAAATAGCTGTGATTTGGACAGAGCTGCCAAATAATTCGTGTGCATGCTTCCTTTGAATCTGGTTAAGTAAGTGATTTTATCTGCATATTTGAATGATTACATTTCATTCACAACATAATTGGCATTTGGCCTTCTCCTGGTCTTTGCGTGTGAGATACGTATCTCAGTACTACACTTCTCTGTGGGAACCAACTCACGTACAGGCATACAGCAATTCCGTTGTTTTATTAGTACAAGACAGTTTTTCTCCATTTTATTCACGTTACAAGTCCTGTTGTCTGTTCTAATTGTGGTCTCCCCTGTGACGTCAACATCAGTTAAGATATGCCTCCTATGAAGTTTATCTGTGCACGCCTGTCAACTGGACACGAAGAGTGTGCAAAGATGCAGGTTGTCTGCATAGTACATGCACAATTTCACACGCACTAAGCGATCAAAATGTTTATCTCATGTGCTTGATATCAATTTGTCACCTTTAAGGGCTCAAGTTTTTCTTTTTCTTCACATGTGGACGGACAGACGTGTCATTATTTATGCTTTTGGAGGACAATCTTCCACATTATTGAGTGAGTGAGTTGAGAGTCAGGTTGCTTTGGACAGTATTCTACTTATGTCACGGCGTGTCAGCTTATAAAATGTGGGAGGAAAGCCCGAAGTAATGCATGTCTCAGACTTTTACCACTTTGGTTAAACCTGCCCACATTATTGGTTAATTCTTTTAGTACACATAAAATGACCCCTCTAAATGTCCCCTTTCGTTAATAATTAATACTATATTGACAGTTACGGGGTAATTTTTTTGTTGGTGTTCTTAATGAATGGGTTAAGGCTACAATAAATTTGTATCCAAAGTTTCAAAAACGTTAACAACAGTTATTACATGATATTTTTGTAAGAAGACTGTACAGGCATCTGTGGACATTAACTGTCGTTATGTAATGTACATGACGAATGAGTGTCTGGTTGGACTATGTGTAATGGGAAGTCATCAAGTACACTAAGAAGGGGATACATCGTGAGTTTCCCCCGTCTGTAGGAGTATGGAGACAACAAATGATGTCAGGCTGGGTTTTTGGTTGCGAGGCGGGCGGAGATGAAAATCTAAAAATTTACTTATTATGACCTAACACGTTTATTCTCATGGAGCAGCATAACGGTCTGTACTGTGTTCACACCTATATGAGAGTAGGACAAACAATTCACAGGCAAAACACTAAAACTAAATAGTTTCATGAACCATTACCTGAGATTTGTTTACATCATGTACGTTTATGGACGCATGTTTCGTTCTTGTTTGGGATTTTTTTAACGCCGCACTCAGCAATATTCCAGCTATATGAGAGCGGTCTATAAATACTCGAGTTTTGACGAAACAGTCCTGTGATTGATATCATGAGCACTGATCAAGGCAACTGGGATACGATGACATGAATCAACCAAGTCAGCGGGCCCGACCACCGGATCCCTCTTACGACAAGCATAGTCGCCTCTAAGGACAAATATGAGTTGCTAAAGGCCCATCTTCACGGGCCTTAGGGACAAGTGAGTACGTAGAATTTGGGTTAAGCCGTTGTATTTGATATATTACGCCACGGCGTGTCATCTAAAATGGATCGGGTGGTCAGGCTCGGCTATTTGTCTGATTGCATGTCATCGTATCCCAATTACGTGGATCGATGCTCATGATATCAATCACTGGATTGTCTAGATTCGATTATTTACAGAATATTGCTGAATGTGGCGTTTACAACCAACAATAACGTGTTCAAGCCTGTGCCCCTGTCGACAACGATAAGGGTGAATTTTACAATTAGTAGATTTATTTATTATCTTTATTGGTTGAGTATCACGTGTTAGTTCGTTCACACTAAAAACATAAATACATTATGTCACCGAAGCATGCAGCCCATGCCTGTCCATTAGATGAGTAAGGTTAGCGAAGAAGCCTAATTTTGTATCATTACCAGAGTGCATTGTCACATACCATGAGCTACCTATCATGCGTCCCGGTTCGTCCAAACAAACATACGTGACGGCACAGAAGCAATAAATCATATCAAAGATATCAAACATTGAAATAAAACGAATAATTGCGGAAATATGTAATTCACCCAAGGGTATCCACAGCCGCCAATCCTATTGACAGAACCCATGCATGACTGGACTTGCTGTCTCGGGTTAAGTGAAGCTTGGAGATTGTATCTTGGATTACAGTAAACAGCCCATGGGCTTCCCGCAGTCTTTTTTATTCGAAATATTTGTGGATAAGATGCTTTAACTCGCCATCAGCATGAGACATTATAACATATCAGTAATGTACCTATAGCACAGGTAACGTAACAGTTGTTACGAGGGGCGTTCAATATGTTTTGCAACTTCAATTTAAGACCAAGTCGCAGAATATCTTTTGCACTTATATTTTTCAATATAATCTCCATTCACCTCAATACATCTATTCCATTTGTCCTCCAAGCTTTTAATACCACTTTTATAAAAAAATCCGCAGATTGGCCCTCTAACCACGCCTCTGTGGCAGCCTTTATGTCCTCGTCATCCTGGAAGCGTCTTCCACGTAGGGCAGATTTCATTTGCCGGAACAGGAAATAGTCACTGGGGGCTAAGTCTGGACTGTACAGTTAAATCACCCACCCTACAGCCCGGAGTTACTTTTAATTTCTAGAACTTTCCCTTACATCCCTTTGCTATTTTGTAGACATCTTCTTAGTTTAAATCATAATTCAGTCGAATTAAAATTCTCACAAAACAGTTTATATTCCCGAAATATCACTTCTGTGGCGAATATTATTGAGAAAAAAATGTAATAATGTGAAAGTAAGTATACTATAACATGCCAAATACGCACAAACTTCTTCTTTCATTTGAGGTTTTTGACAACTCTTGTACACCATTATGTAAAACTGTGGTTGACCCCGCCGGTCATGTTGTGTTTTTGAAGAAGTTGACGAAGTAAAAGGTGTCACCTATCACCCTGCGAGATGCAGGTGAGTTTGTACATACAGATGACTTCATCAATGTCACCGTGCCCCGCGACCGCCGTCAGACCAGAGTGGTCATCCCTGGCCGATTATGATAGGACACCCATGAAAACTGTCCACTACAACTCTGATCGATGCATTATCGCTCAATCAGCTGGACGAAGATTTGTCATGTGCCATGTTAAGATGTGACTGATTGTCATATACGTGAAATGCCTCACTAATAGATCGGTCATAATCCCTATTTTCCAGAGTTACGGTGGTGTTAGTGCAGGGTCTGGGGGTCAGACAGGCCTAGCAGTGGACAGCTGCGGTGGGTGATAGACAAGTGTCAAAACAGTTCTTACAAGAAACAAAGAAAACGTCAATCAAGCGTTGATTTCTCGTCATATGTCAGTACTATGATTCACAAAGCTATTTATATATATAAAATCAAGGTATTATAACGTTATCTGATGACATCACTATATTTTCATGCGAATGAAAAAACCTGTTCTAGTATATCGTCATTCCATGTTACGTATTCAATATTTTAATTGATTAATTACAGAGGGTTGGGCTAGAGACGGGAATTTTTAAAAGAAATAATTTAGATTGGTTTTAGGTGGTTTTGGTGGTGGTTTAGGTGTGTGTGTGTGTGTGTGTGTGTGTGTGTGTGTGTGTGTGTGTGTGTGTGTGCTGGATGGGTGCACTGTTTGTCGTGATACCCCCTTCACGGTAGCCATGGAATAGGATCAAATAGACTCTCGAACAATCTCTTCACTTACACCATATGGAGATATGTATGTAAATAACGTATATTAATTGAATTAGAAAAAGTCTTATACGAATAAATATCATAAAGTCTTTAATGTATTTTTTTTTTTTATATATGATACGTTAATATTTAAATCACCAGTCATGTTAGTACAATAAGACTGCAGAGCCATTCCCGATACCCATATAGATACACGTAACCTTCCCAGCAAACTTTAAATAGTATTTTGACATTCTGTCTGACCTTAAGCTAACACTTAGTGTTGACATTATCCGGATTATTTTATCTGTTGGCCAGCCCCGACAAACCCCCCAGCGTTGGGATGCACATCAAACACAGACACACTATCAAGCGACACACTTTCTAATCATATGTTTCTTTGGACTGACTTCATTGGACAATTCTCCACATGGGTACAAGGTGTGAAGCCCATTTCTGGTGTCCCCCGCCGTGACATTGTTGCTAAAACGGCGTAAAACTGTATTCACTCACACAAACACTTCGGATCTTTATTATTTGCAACGTCTATACCTAGTTAAAGGGACAATACTATGAACGTCTATACCCAGTTAAAGGGACAAGACTATGAACGTCTATACCTAGTTAAAGGGACAATACTATGAACGTTTATACCTAGTTCAAGGGGTAAGACTATGAACGTCTATACCTAGTTAAAGGGACAATACTATGAACGTCTATACCTAGTTAAAGGGGCAATACTATGAACGTCTATACCTAGTTAAAGGGACAATACTACGAACGTCTATACCTAGTTAAAGGGACAATACTACGAACGTCTATACCTAGTTAAAGGGACAATACTATGAACGTCTATACCTAGTTAAAGGGGAAATACTATGAACGTCTATACTTAGTTCAAGGGGCAATACTATGATTCGTTAATCATAGACGATGATAATCCGGACGATTTCACTTTTTGCACAGGTGGCACAGTGGCGCCGCAGTTCGATTTCGTTGTACAGAGTTGCGTCCCTTGGCAGGATCAGCTGATCTTGGGTTCGAATCCTCGATTCTCTCTGATTATGACCCTTTTTCCATCATCACCATATTTATGATAGTGAGTTTCAGTTGAGTGGTAAACTTCCATGCCTACGTCTCTTTCGGCTTTCCAGCAACATCAAGCTGACACACCGTGATACAACTGAAATGCTGTCAAAAGCGTCGTTATACCCTCACTAACTACCTCACTCATTTATCAGATAGTTGTGTAACGCCGCACTCAGCAATATTCCAACTACATGACAACAGACCAGACACTCCAGACACGTCGATTCTGTGACGAACGATCCTCGCCGTCGGGGTACGAGGACACGGTACCAACCAAGTCACCGAAGCTGGCATCCGATCCAGTTGGTCGCCTGTTACGACCAGCATAGGCTGCGCAGATCTATTCTAACCCGGAATCCGCACCAGGATTTTATCATATGAGTGAGTGAGTGAGTATGGGTTTACGCCGCTTTTAGCAATATTCCAGCAATATTACGGCGGGGGACACCAGAAAATGGCTTCACACATTGTACCCATCACGGGAATCGAACCCGGGTCTTCGGCGTGACGAGTGAACGCTTTAACCACTAGACTACCTGACCGCCCCTTTTATCATATGAAGGACATAACGCTTAGTTATACATACAGACTGATATATCAGTTCGAAACAAATCACTAGGTAGGTGTAGCAATTTATACATTAGATATGCACTTTAGGTTGGTTGGTTTGTTGTTTTACGCCACACTCAGCAACATTCCAGCTATTTGACGGCGGTCTGTAAATAATCGAGTCTGGAACAGAGAATCCAGTGAGTGATATCATGAGCATCGATCCACGCAATTGGTATAGATGAGATGCTTCAACCAAGTCAGCGAGCCTGACCACCCTATCTCGTTAGTCGCCATGCACTTTTGGGTGTTTCCGAAGGACAGACTTTGAGAAGTAACAGTGGCAAGGTTTCCGCTGTTATATCACCAGCATCTCTGATGACCAAACTATCAAGCGATAAAACTTAAGGAGTTTGGTACAATTAAATAAATAGTATCTATGTGTGTATAATTCATTATATCGAGGGGGCACAGGCGGCCCAGTTCTCTAAGGTGCCGCGATTCGCTGTGCAGAGTTGCGTCCTTTGGGCACGCCAGAAACCTGTGATTGTGGGATTGTAGCTTTGTAAGCACCATACCCGTGCTCGTGGGTTTCACCGAAATGGTAAACGTTTGAGACCTGCATCACTTCGGGCTTTCCTCCCACATGAAGCTGAGATGCCGCGATATAACTGGAATTCAGTTAAAAGCGGCGTTAAACCCAACTCACTCACCCACACACTCTTTATATCGAATATATAGACGCCCATACCTGAGTCAGATCAACTACCATAGCTAGTTAAATGAAGTGTACGGACTATTCAATATACATTTATCTTCCGTTGTTATGTCAATAAACGTAACTACACCGTAAGAAATTAAATCATGAACGCTTGACCGTTGACATTCCCAATAACAGAAATGCTTTAAGTCTCATTTGTGCCCGAGCCCTCCCATGGCGCCGACATAATATCCACACAGAAGCACTGTCCCTCCCCACCCCGTCCGGGTGTGGGAACCTGGCAGCAACAGTGACATCCACCCTTCACCACACAAAGCAAGGGCTTCACTTACCATCTCTAACATTAGGGTTTATCATCTACAAAATCAGACCAGTTATCCCCGATTCACCAAGTACAAAAGTATCCCAACAATATATAGCCAGCCATAGGCAGAAGTTGTCTCCTTAAACCGTCATACACCATAGCCGCCAGCTGAGCGCGGCGTTGAACAACAAACAAAATCATATACAGGATATGGTCTTTAAAATTGCTTGCCCATTTTGTTCATGATATCATGTTTCTTTCCGCAAACATTTATCCCTTATTATTTAAACTCTTCGTTTTTGTGTTTCAGTATATTTAACATTTCCTGTTTATATCATGTATCATTTCCATTGGTATACGTTAAGTGTAAGATATCCGACAGCTGGGTGGTCAAAATGACTGTAGTAAGATCTACCAGTACGTCTGTACTAATGACACTGATGACACCCGGACACCCTCTCTCTGGAAGCAGGCTGCTGGAAACTAACCAACCCTCCAATCCTACCCGCACCCCAAGACAGCTTTTTAGTGGATAGAGCGTCTGCCAGGGGAGCGGAAGGTCGATGGTTCGATCCTCGACCGCGTCATACCAAAAAAAACGTTAAAAGATTGGCATAAGTGGGATAGAACCAGAACTGGTCGGCTCGGAGTAAACTGCTGCATGGTATTTCAGTGAGCTAGCACACTAAAACAGGCGTTAGTCCGGACTAGTTCAAGCAGATGGCTACTACAAGCACACACACGCACAAAGATCTTGAACGCGACGTTAAACCCCACTTTACCGAGCACGAACAGAAGCATAACTTGCTGTATAAGCATTAATGTACCACCTGTTTGCGCAGGTGCTCATACTGTTGACCCATGGTTTGCTTGGCCCGGACTCGACGTCCACCTCAATGACTCACTTCTGTACACAATGTGAGGATTGGATGATGACAACACGCATTGGTTAATACTACTCAAAACAAGTTAAAGAAACCCGATATTTTTCATATGACTTAATCGGTCATGACATGATTCAAATCAGTTAGATTGATATTTAAATTAGACATCTATCAATTGACATACCAGTACACGTAGATAACGAGCACCCATGTGTAACCCTGCGTTAGTTCCGGGTCAATATATATACAATAATTGTCGTTCTTCAATACCCTCATAAAAAAACATTACTCTCTGGAAATTAGATGTAATTCGTATCGAGAAGTATAACTCCATAACCATCATTTCCGTTCAAATATACACATGAAACCCCTTACAATATGATATTTATCCAAATAAATTTAAATATACGAAATTGAATCATTAATGTAACATCGGATTTGAAGGAGCCTTCACACGGGGCAATAGCTACAGAGAGGCTCGCTATATCTGCAGTAACCTCGCCGCTCACCCAGGCTTCTTCTGTTTGTTGATGCAGAACTAAACATGCTTGCTACGCAAAAAACGTCATACAGCTTTGCTCAAGTGCGTGAGAAACCTTGGGACTCTTTATCAGGGTATATTAGAATAGATAAATATCAAAGAAACTCCATTTCGCGTATTCGACTGATGGAGCTAACTATACACTTGAAAGTCTATTTGTCAAAATAAGTGTGTCTATTACCAAGTGTTCTTTTTTTCAAAAGCCTAGAGCTCCCTTTCTATACCTTTTATGAAATATTAACTGTAGATGAAAACGGAGCCGGGTATCTGCCTTTGGTATAGTATCTAAATACTTTAATGTAATATAATTAACAACCATCAACCTCCCATGCAGATCATCCTACTCCTCACTCGGTTCAAAGCATGTGACCCGAAACGGGGGCTTACACAAAAATGTCACCATAGGATTCTTTACGGTTTTAAGGAAGTTTAAGACTCGGATAACGCAAATCGTTTCACAACATAATTCTTTGATAAATCACATTTCTGTTTTGTTGATATTAGTTTTTCACTCTATCACAGCTTCTGCTTTAGGACACGAAAACAATGCGAATAAATTCTACATGACTGCCCTGGCTCTGCAAGTGACAGGTGTATTAGTTTTGATATTAAGCGGACAAAAATACCAAGTGTTGTGAAATGTACACTAAAGGAAAAGAAGAAATATAAGCGCCTACCTTTGTAACTGACCAGGTATTGTTGTGGCCAGGTAAAATATCCCATTGTTACATAAGAGAAGGAAAGAGTCCGTGTAGGGAGCTGTCACAAGTAACATATCTATTGAGACACAGCTCTGCTACACCACGCATTTTTAGAAACATGTCATCCAAAGCAGTTTCTTTGAACTTTCTCACGGTATACGAACCTGTATACGTCTGGGCTAACAGGTGAGGGTTCACTGACCCCATGTTAAGGTAACAACCAAGGGAGGTAACTGAGATCATGTGACAACACGATTTAGATCATTGCTCAATGTAAAATTAGCCCTCCTAGTGCAAACTGTGTCTCGTGTGTCCCACATCACGCTTCTCATATGATTTGTCTCGTAATTTCCCTGTATCAGACCTCAACCTTTAAGTTTATAAAGGTAGCGTGTTTATGTGAGAGCGACACCGCTAGATATGTTTAAAGTCAGTCTCGATATAGCCCTGATGTAAAACGGGGGATACCCTCCACCAAGTAGGCTATCACCACATGATAAATTTACCTACCCCTTTGTCCGCGAACAATCAAACACAAATATTGACATTTCTTACAAGCACGCAATAAAATATGCCAAAGATTTCGCTCGTCAAACCTATTTATATACATTATCGTAGCCTAAGTTCCCAACAGTAATAAGATAGACTCCCTGTTTCCCATGGGCTATAACTAGTGCATTCGTCAATCGCTCTATAGCCACGTATATCACAATCGGGCTATCGCAAAGACTTTAATATACTTATAGACCTTACGCCATGTTGTATCTATGTGACCATGCGACTGGGTATCTGTATGCATAAATAACCCTTTAACTCAAAAGTACTGCAGCGTACGAGATCTATACGTCAGCGTCGCCACCAATGACTTCTATACATTAATACCAAACAACTAGTGAAGCGATTGTTGTACGGCTGTGGTAACTGGACTGATCGCTACAGGGTGCGCCTCTTTTCTGCTATTCGAACTGGGTTCCGTAGACCGTGGATCGAACACGAACATTCTTTGTTATTTGTCAGTCTTATGATATTGGTCTGAATTGGAAATGTTTTATTTCCATAAGTTTGAACACAGGTAAAAATCGCAAGTTACATTTTTAGTGTCAAATTTTGTGTACTGTTATATATAAGGGGCAGTGTGTGGTGGTTCGTGGTCAGAAATCGCATTATGGGGGTCTGGGGTTCTGTCACGCATTACAAACTCACTTTTGTAAATGAGTTTCTGAACGTTCCGCGTCTCGAGCCAATATGTCCGTCCAACGTTGAACCAGCAAGGAAGTAGTATAACCATGTGATGATATAGATGAACCATATGCTAGGTTAATTTTTCCCCGACTTATCACAAGGTTACATCGAGTGAATGGTCTTTTTTGGCAAGAACTAAAATGAGAGATTATGCCATAAGAACATCTGAGAGAGAGAGAGAGAGAGAGAGAGAGAGAGAGAGAGAGAGAGAGAGAGAGAGAGAGTTTCGCATGAATTTACTGAGGCAGTGCAGTTCCCCAGAGTTAATTTCAGCTGAATGAAAGCCGCGAAAGTTCGTTCCACGAAGCGCTCATAAATGAAGGAATTTCAGGAGCTACATGGCATTTGGCCACGATGGCTTGTCCTCGGCAGGCGATACTGAAACTGGCATCTGACGGGACATTAAAAAGCCCAGTGAATAATATGTTGTTCACATAACCTCGTTATGTGTTGTCTATCTATTTTTATTACAAGTCCTAGATACGGATTTTTCTTGTTACAAAATATGTGGGCGAGGTTGGTTCGACGCCGGTATTCCTGAATCTCCATCAAGATGGCTTAAAAAGAATGAAATAAACACATCGTACCTATATGTTGACATCCGAACTCCGGTCCTCCGTGTGAAAGACGGACCCACTCTCCGTTAGGCTACCCTAGTACCGTGCGATCCACTGTGCATCTCTTAGTGCTGCCAGAATCCTCTACTTGCGGGTTCGAATCCCTGATACGCACTGATTGTTTCTAGGTTTGTCAGCACCATTCCTTTGCTTGTGGGCTTTTCTAACGTGGTAAACGTCTAAGACCTGCACCACTTCGGGCTTTCCTCCCAAAAGATACGCTGACACAATGGTATATAACCGTGAGTGATTCTTGGTTAAATGAACTGTATGCGACAGTCAGTGGCAACGAGGACGACCCGAGTTGAATCAAGAATTGCACTGGTTCAGCCTAGGTCTGCAGTGTGATTATTCTACATGAACCTCGTTCCAGTAAATGGAACTCCACGATATATCCTATCAGCTGTGATTTGTATTACTGGAAATATTCAAGCAACTTCACAAATCATCACTGGGTGTTGAACTGAGAAGTGATGAATAACAGACAACACATATCTCATGAAAATGATCATAAAAATCAAACTTTCTGTCGTGTATAGCTAAAGCCTAATATAACCATCCCCACATTGCTCAGTATTGAGCAACTCGTGAAGATCCGGGTTAGAATAGATCTTCAGCAACCCATGCTTGCCGTAACATGCAACTATGCTTGTCGTCAGAGGCGACTAACGGCATCGGGTGGTCAGGCTCGCTGACATGGTTGAGGCATGTCATCGTACCCAATTGCGTAGTCATTAGGCTGGAATATTGCTGAGTGCGGCGTTAAACAATAAACAAACATAACAAACAGTATTGAGCAAACGCACTACAGCCGTTCGGATTCCATGTCCTTCAGTATCTAGTGTATTAAAGTACGTGCGATACGCCGATAGTGATGTACGTGGTTACAGACTAAATGGATCGGGGTTCTGCGGGATCGGTTTGGTTGATTGTATGTCATCGTACCCCGACGGCGTGGGACGTTGCTATCAAATCAATCATTGGTTTGTCTGGTCCAGACTTGATCATTTACAGCCCATTGGACATAGCTGGGACACTTCAGACTGCGGCGTAAAATGCAAACTCGGCAAGTACAGGATTCCTACAGTTAAAGAATTATGTGTTAATATTGTGTTTCTTTGTTTGTTTGTTGTTTAACGGCGCTCTCAGCAATATTCCAACTATATTAGGGCGGTCTGTAAGTAATCAAGTCATGACCAGACAATCCAGTGATTGATATTATGATCATCAATCTACACAATTTGGATGCATTGACATACATCTACCAAGTCAGCGAGCCTGACCACCTGCTCTCGTTAGTCGCTGGGTACAATGTGTGAAGCCCATTTCTGGTGTGTCTGTGAATAATATAGTCTGGACCAGACAATCCAGTGATTGACATCATGAGCTTCGATCTACGCAACTGGGATACGATGACATGCATCAACCAAGTCAGCGAGCCTGACCACCCGATCCCGTTAGTCGCCTCTTATGACAAACATGGATTGCTGAAGACCTATTCTAACCCGGATCTTCACGAGTCACGTGTTAATAGAGTTTAGATGTATTAGACTGTCAAACTTGTGTAATTTTTGTAGATAAGTTTGAAATATCCCATTGTCAAACAAGAGGACCAGGTTTTCTGTTTGGGGCGAGAACGCACTAGAAACCATAGACCAGTCCATACCGTTTGTCCCTCGTCTTGGCTTCAATTATTACAAAATATGGATACGCGCGCAAAATGGCTGTTGAATTCAAAGGACGCCCCCGGATAACAAGCGCCATGGCATGTATCTTAAACGTTAAAAATTTACATGCAGTCGTCGTTTGTAGATAATCTCCTAATCACCATAACCCCAAGTCTCCGTTTCACACATTCAATGTGAAACTTATCTTTTGAACTTAACATCGGTGATTCATTCTATGGTAATGCTCTAATCCGGGTATCCTAGTCTTCATTGATTCATTCAAAAACTATAACAATGTCGAGGAATGCGGTGGATGGCGTCGCTCTGCCCACGATGTTGACCGTTCCTATAGTCACCCATGTCCCTGAAATGCCGATATTACCCGACCTGGCGGTGTAGAAATTCCGATATTACCCGACCTGACGGTATAGAAATTCCTGTATTACTCCGCCCTCCGGTGCTATTCGGGCATGAGAGGTGCCTTGTTCACGCCAGCGTCTAATTACGCCACAATAATGAGTTCTTATGAATCGGCTTTTAGAATGTGTACATTTGACAAACGAGTAGAAAATGGTATTTGTAGCTAATCCTACAATAAATCAGAACGATCGAACACAGCCCGTGTACCCCCATTGATAACCTCACAGAAGTTAGGAATTTGAACCCTGTACGCCGTTTATAAATGACGCACGGCCTCCGGAAATAAACGCCAGGCCACACCTAAAACCACTTTGTGTTTTTTAAACAAAAATATTGATCGAAATATTTTTGGACATTTGTTGTTTTAATGCGCATATCGCCACCAGTGTCTTATTACTGGCTAGATTTCGCCGCCACAGCAAACAGGGACATCTCTCTGAATGTTTTCTTTTGATTTAACCGTATTTATTGATTCCATTTTTGGAGAGGTGGGAAGATTGTGATGAATGGCCCGAAACAACCAGCTAAAATGACTAACAATATAATATTGTTGAAAAGAAAGAAACCTTAATTCATGCAGTGCAATGACAGGATGGCCACGAAGCCGTACATATAATTATGAACGTGAACAATTAGAAGAGTAACCTCCCCTGCCTTCCCTTGCACGTGCAGATTGCACCCATAAGTCAATAACGGAAGTGCTTCAGCAGACGAACAGGTGCTTATTTTTTCTACTGCTTTGTCAAATACGTTTCAAATGGAAATCATTAAAGTTAATCTACCATTCCTTGCAATTTTGTACCTGCATAAATCTCACAAAGTGAAAACGAAAGCTAAGTACGGGTGCACCAGATGTGAGAAGTTTGGATAGTGTGGGTTTGTCAAGGTAGGAAGATAATGTATTAATGTACAACCATATAATTAGCTGATTATTCAAAAATGACTTTGGTATAATACTATGTATTTTTGCACTGCAGTTTCCAAATTTCCCAGGTATCACGTAGCCTTCCAAACAAAAGTACGAATTGTATCAAAAATATATCCAGTGAGGTACGAAAGGGATATGTTCCCACAAAAAAACGCCTCAAACTGCGAGATCTGTTGAAGCCTCCGTATGAGGTCGCGTCGGGTGAACTTTCTTACATGCGATGAGGCCTCAACATTCCCCGTAGGAGCTAGCATATGTGATTTTTTTTATCTAAAAAACGAAGTCAACTGAGTAGTTCTGAATGCAAAATTACAAGGGCACTCTAATATCTTCTTGTAGATGTGTACTGTCGAGGGTATATGTATGTTCTGTGGCAGTTTTCCTTTCTAAGATCGATAATAGGCACAATGTTCGAAGCCCATTTCAGGTGTCGTCCACAGTGATATTACTGGAAAATTTCTAAAAGTGGCATAAAACCAAACTCACTCACTCATCCTAAGATCAAAATGTCGGAATTGAGGAGGTAAAGAAAAAAGGTGTGAAGAAGGTTCTGCTTCTGGTTATTTTAGGTTTCCGGACAGCATTTAGTGTTTCCTTTTTTATACCTCAGTGAATTCAGTGCTCATATTGTGACCCTATTGATGAACTACTGATATTGCTGTAATTCATGTTCAACATGTGTGAGGGTTGGGGACATAGGTTCAGTGCATATGGGCCATTGTTAAAATTGATTGAAATCAACATATGTGCAGCCTCAGCACAAAAAACATTCCCCCATTATCACAGATGTCAAGCAAAACAATCAAATACAAATCAAAGCTTATCAGAGCAGCAATTCTGAAATATTGACATTACAAAATGACTATGACAAATGAAATTCTAGTTGCCATGTTTGCTGAAATAAGAGGGAAGGGTACATGCAAACATTGATATCAATGGCATGGCAACAGGAGGAGGTCTGGTAGTTTCTAGGTAACAAGAGACAATGGTATTTGTGGGAGCAGAACATTAAAACATAGGGGTTGTCTCAAGACTGAAATGTATTATTTGCTTATGTTAAAGGGACTCTATGTTCCACAGTCTGGTGCCATATTCTGCCAAGGCCTACTATGTACTACAAGTAATACCATGTGTGAAACTAACTGTTCCTGTGTAATTAGTGTTATCATTTAATGCTAAATAGATACACATGATAAAATTTGAACAAGAAGACCAATAAACTGTAACTTACATCACTAATAAGTCAAGCCTAGTCCTCCTTGAATGAACTTGAAGAAAATTATGATAAAACAATGTGAAATGAGAAGGTAAAGGCTGAAGTTGATATTTTGTGGAAATGTTTATCATCCAATTTGTGTATGGACACTTAAATTGAGATACATTGTTTTAGAATATCAACATTCAGATACATTGTTTTAGAATATCAACATTCAGATACATTTTTATAATATTTCAACATTTGGATATATTGTTATAGAACAGTACTGTGGTACTTAAGATTTCAACATTCGGATCCAGATGCATTGCTACAGAATTTTTAACATTCAGATACAATGTGGTAGAATGCATGTATCATCTATGTTAAACTGTACTGAGGTAGCTTATGATTTCTACATTCAGATAAATTGTAACAGAATTTTAACATTCAGATCCATTGTTGTAGAATACATGTATCAACTATTTTTAACTGTACTGAGGTAGCTAGCTTATGATTTCAACATTCAGATACAGTGTTATATTATTTGAACATTCAGATCATGTGATTCATTTGTGGTAGAATATCAATTATGACCAACTGCTCTGTAGTAGATTATGATTTCAGCAATTTGTACATTGTTATTGCATTTATGTTCATAGTCAACCACTAGAAGTAATCTGATAGCCTTGGTGTGTGGTTGAGAGCTCCATTAATCTAAATCTATTCATGTTTCTGAGCTCCTAATTCCACAAATACATTTAGTTCTAACTTCTTTTGACACAAAATATGATGACAATATATACACATTACAAGTAAATATGTGTGGTAAATTCCAGGTTATTGCTTAAATCTAGAGGATGATTGTGAGCTTTTGAGACAGTCCTAAAGTATAATCAGATAATTAATGTATAATATCAGACTGACCCCTCCTAGATAACATTTATGGATGCTCTTGTACACATTCTATGAGCCCCTGGATTGGTCCACGTATAAGCTTCTAATAATTTTACATACTTATAGCTCTTTTGATGTTTATACACTCACTCACTCACTCACTCACTCACTCACTCATGTGTATGTGTATTAACCAGTTTAGACAATAAAGCCAAAAAACTATCGGTGGCACTATTTTGTATCGTGAAAGTTATAACCACATATGTTTCTTATGTAAGTGACACATCCCAACAACTGCAATTATCCCCATTCAGCATCATACCCACACTTTTTTGAAAGGTATGAGTATTATCTCTTGCTGCAGTAATTCCACAACTGATGGTACTCCACGAACCTTGCCAAATGATTGAAGATATAGAGTAGTTTTTCTAGGCTTTTTTGCAGAGAATCCTGTTTCTTCATCCAAGCAGAACAAATAATGTGAGCTAATTGAATACTTGGGGAAGTAGACAGGGTATTGGAGACAACATAAGGTGACTGTCCTCATGCATACCCATCAGCAGCTGTGGAAGAGGTGAGACATGCAAAAATTCAGATCTACAGATAAGCTGTGTTTTTGCGTAAAATATGCAAAATAAATCACCACTACCCAATTAATTTTGAGTTGCTTGTGTACACACTGGAAAACTTTCAAACCTTTAATAGCATAACAACACAGCATAATAACGCAATGTTTTCTTTTCACCTTGCATGCATCTATTTCTTTTGAGATCTGTATTTACTGATTGACGCAGGTTTCACACATACACAAATTCTACTGCAGTGAATAAGGCATAAAAAGGGCCCTATGCTTTGCTCATTATTAATTAGACATGCATATTGCTGTTGTGATTTTTTGCAACATGTTCCACACTTGGGGCAGCACATGATACACAGTAGAAGTCACCATAACAGCATTTTAAACCGGATCATTTCTGGAAAGATATGGGTGTAAAAATACCTAATAAACTGGACCCAGAAGGAGTAAAAATATATTGAATGCCCAAAGAAAACTAAAAATGTCCAATGTGAATGACAACTTGTGAATAAATACTCAATAGCTGAAAAAATCTTTTTAAAATTATGAACAGTTGGTAGGTAATATAGCCAAGTCATTTTTTGTTATCACCGCAGTCAGGAATATTCAGCTATACTATAGCTGCCTGTAAAACCAGTGGTTAATATTATGAACAGCATCTGACACCGTAGGTGTATGATGACATGCAACAACCCAGTCACGGAGTCTGACCAGCTGATCCATTGCATCTCCTCTAAGCATAGGTAACCGTTGACCTGAAATCCCGAAGGACTCTAAAGTAATATTGCCAAAATTCACTTGCACACATGAACAAAAGGGATCCAGTTTACATTTTTGTGCTTCAAATCTCTATGCTGTAATTACAGTTATGAAAACTAAAAATTATTTTAAACCAACAAACTCTGACTCAGAATCTACTTGACCTAGGGATTTGACCTTTTTTGTTGATATTTCTTGGGAGAAAGGTGGAGTTCTGTACCAACCAGTGATCAACATTGAG
This sequence comes from Haliotis cracherodii, assembly GCF_022045235.1. NCBI lineage: Eukaryota > Metazoa > Mollusca > Gastropoda > Lepetellida > Haliotidae > Haliotis > Haliotis cracherodii. Next base: position 45,260,902 of record NW_027266308.1, on the reverse strand, counting down.
AGCATCTATCCATGCCATGAGGGTATTACAAGCAATCATCCCAGTAAACCAGTCTGACCTCCCGATCCAATTGATCACATCTTACAACCAGCATAGGTTGCTAGGGACATTTTATTCTCTAACCTAGAATCACCATGGTCAGTTCTAAAGAACACGTAATTAATTTGTTGAACTCTATCTTAGAACTCTATCAGTAATTATAATTCTGAAGTTAATTCTCTTGAAATAAATTGTCCTATATAGTCTTGAGTCATTGAACATATTAAATTGTTAATATAATAAAATAGTTTAAGTTATTAAATATTCATGTCAAATAAACTTTACAAGGCACCTGTGTATATTAACTGTAAACGGATGTGATTCAAAGGAATATGTATGTGGTGTTTTTTGTCATGGAAGGAAACAATAGAACAGCGATTTTCTTTGTCTAAGGTACTTTGAAACAGTAAGATTGTGTCAGGTGAGTTGTTTGGTTGTGAGGCATGCGGGGGTGAAATCTAATAAATAATGTGTCATGGTCTTCCAGTCTTCCAGCTTGGTGTAAGTGAACAGTGAATTTTTCTCCATTAAAATATATTTCCGTGGGAACAACTCTCTCTGGAGTTATATGTTTTATGAATGAAGTGCTTTGTGACTTATTCCGATGTACACTGATAAACACAAGTTTCATCTATATCAAAGGATCAACATGACACAAACGTGACCCTATAAACTTTCAGGACAGGATTTGGAATAGTGAAGAGAATCATAACAAAAACTCTCAGATTTATGCAGCTACAAGTGATGGCAAACAACCCATGCAGGTGCTTGTTATCCACGAGAACTCTTAATATGTATTTATGTTACCTATTTATATGAATATTCACACTCAGTGATGTGGGTGTGTCGTGTGAAGTGGTTGCTACAACTTTCTCAAGTCTATATAAAAATACACTAAACTCGATAAACAGCCAGGTTATTATATCTCATTAAAGTAATGATCTTTTCATGTAATGTTATCAACAAATGTGTTGGTGCCCTCAGAAACTATCATTTCTTTGGTGAACTGAGTAGATTTATGTGAAATATACATATTCATAAAAGTTTTTTTCACTGGTAATTCCAGTTTGTAAGAGTAAAACATTACTTATAGGCAAAAGTATCTGCCAACATATACACTTTTTTATAGCTCAATATTGATAATAATGATGATGTTTTGGACTAGATGGCTTCTGCAGATCGATCAATCTTTTAACTCTGTACAAATCCAAACCAATTAACCAGTATGTTTAATTATTTGGGTCCCAAATTAATACACACCTCATTCCATCTTAAGCCATACCCGTGCTCGTGGGTTTCACCGAAGTGGTAAACGTGTGAGACCTGCATCACTTCGGGCTTTCCTCCCACATTAAGCTGACACGCCGTGATATAACTGGAATACTGTTAAAAGCGGCGTTAAAACCAACTCACTCACTCACTCACTTAAGCCAAAGAAACACCAGCTTCAGAACAAATCAGAATATGATAAATAACAACATGGTCATAGTTACTTTTGCCTTTGAGTATAATAATCGTAAACTAATATTCAAATACTAATTTAGTATCGCTAGTGAACTTTCACATTATATTAAATGTCATATTAAATGTCAGTTGTTTTTGTCTAAATCCATGCTTGTATGGATACAAACATATACACTTATCTCTAAGTTTTGTTTTTTTGTAATACTTTTTTTATTCAGGGTTCAGGATACATTGTACATGATATGGTGCATATTGATACATTGACTGTTTGCACATCATTTGTAATGTGAGATAGATATTACTAGCGATAATAAATGATTTAATACATAATATATATGTATCACATGATGGAGTCCCCTTTTTTTTTTATCATAAAAACAACAGCCATTCACACTTCTCATACGAACACCATTTACACGCTTTCACACGGACGCCACAAGCACTCTCATACACACACACACACACATTATATTCTCAAAGAGAGATCTCAAATCTCAAGTCAGTGGTTCCAATTGAATGGTACGGAAATGTAGACACTAACACATGGTCATACCATAATATATGCATGAACACAAGCACACACACACAAACACACACATATGTATACACACACACACACACACAAACACACACACACACACACACACACACACACACACACACACACACACACACACACACACATACATACACATATACATATACATACACATAAACACATACATATACATATCCTAAAATTCCAAAAGGTTATGGTACATCATCCAGTCTTTGTTAAATTCCAAACCTCTGTTTGTGGACAAAAAACGTCTTTTCTCTATCTTATAGCGAAGTTTGAGTTCATTCTTTAAAAACTGTATATCTGGTAGTATATTTTGAACTCTACATCTGTAGATAAAGTATTTTGTGAACAGGATGATAAAATCAAACACTTTATCAGTAATAAGATTTTTTTTAAAGCCAAAAATAATAAATTCTGCTGAAAGATTTAGATTATGAATGTATCCACATTTGTCATTTATCCAGCTCATAAACTGTTTCCAAAAATTCTGTACAATATCACACTCCCACAAGAGATGGACGATCGTCTCTCTTTCATCACTGCAAAAAGTACATCGATCACTGTCAACATTCTTGATATAAAATAGAAATGAGTTGGTTGTAAGTATCCTATGAGTTATCCTGAACTGAAACCACGGAAGCTTTGTATCTTTGGTTATTTTGAAAGGTTTTATAAAAATGGATTTCCAGTTTAATACACCAAAAATAAATTCCCATTTCTGTCTGGCTTTCAAACTAACCAAAGGTCCCAAAAGTGTATAGTAGGCATGTTTGGAAACTTTCTTTAATGAGAAAAGTTTAGTCAATAATAAACTGTAATCTAAAGGGCTAATGGTGTTCTCCATTTTTATGTTTGCCTTCTTAATATAGTTTGAAACTGCAGAAACTATACTATTAAACTGCATGATTGGCAGTGTGAACTCATGTTTTCTACAAAAGTCATTGTATGACAAAAAACAACCATTTATATCTAATAAATCGCAAATTCTATACACTCTTGCATCAACCCACTGTTTCCAAAAAACAGTTTGTTTGTCAATCTAAGGTTCGCTTACCAGTGCATCAAAAGTGTCAATTGTAGCCTTATTAGAGAGTTCATAAAAAGCCTCCAAACAGTCTTTCCAAAAAGGATTGAGAGTTTGATTACTCAATTTCTGGATAAAAGAGGACCCGTATTTGTGCATAGTGGATAATTTTGGATGACAAGACATCAACAACACCTTCCAGTTGGTCTGATAGTCTTCAGACAACACCTTCTTGATCCAACCGCCTCCGTGGTCTAGTGGTAGAGCGTCCGCCCGGAGAGCGGAAGGTCCGGGGTTCGATCCCCGACCGCGTCATACCAAAAGACGTTAAAAGCTGGTACTTGTTGTTACCCTGTCTGGCACTCGGCATTACCGGGCTAAAACAAGGACTGGTCGGCTCTGAGTCAGTATACTGTGTCTGAGTGGGGTATTCATGTTAAACTGTGGCATGGTATCTCAGTGTGCTAGCACTATAAATCAGCATCAGTCCGGACTAGTACAAGCAGCCACACAAACACACACACGTACATGCACGTCGCTATATAAGTGCAATAATCTTGGACGCGACGTTAAACCCCATTTCACCTCACCTCACCTTCTTGATCCAAGAGATTTTCTGAGATTTGACATACTTAAAAACATCAACCATTCCCACACCTCCATCTGCAGAGGATTTGCATATCACTTGACGTTTAATTCTATCTGGTTTATTATTCCATAAAAATGCAAACAGTAACTTGTTCAACTCCTTCATAAACTGCTCTGAAGGATTGGGCAACGATAAGAAAAAATAATTCAATTTAGAAACTAATAATGCCTTAATAACTGCTATCTTTCCTAGAGGAGTGATAATTCTTTTCATTCATAAAGTTTCCTTCTATAATTCAAATCTTCAATTACTTATCTCTAAGTTGAAGCGAAGTTATATATTTTTCTTTTCTCATAAGCATGACAACACATCAAGCACCTGTTAGATGCACTACATCAAATGTGATCCTTCCTTCAAATAAGATATTTCCCATTTAATCCTTTTAAAAATCTGCCATTCAGTTGATCAAAGAAAGTTTTCCTCTGATGCCATTGTAACCAATAACCATTCACTCCCAAGTGGTTTGTCCAGGGTATGCAGGCCAACAATTCAGACCCTTGTCGGTTAGAATCATGTCCTATCAGTGTCGTGAGTTGCCAGAAGTAAACAGCATTCCTGGCCATATCTTCTCATCTATATCGCTTGTTGATTACTAATATCTTACGGAATTCCTTCTATTTAATAGCTGGAGTGGGCACATGCAGAAAATAGAGTTGGAAAGATTAATTCACAGTAGGGCAGTCATTTCTACCTTCTATTAAGTTGGTTATGATAATCTGAGTCACTTATAGACAATACACAATGTTATCAGCTTGGCAATTTATTCTTTTACCATCTCAATGTCCTCTATTTTAATCCCTACTTTTCACCGGGTACTGACATGAACAAGGAATATAAAACATGATATCTAACAGACAGTTTTAGTATTGGAAAAATTTGAGAGAATCTTGTTTCTCAGGCACCATGCATATCAACAAAAACACAAGCATGTAGGCATTATAGTTCTCTTTTATGAAGAAGAAAATACTTGGGTAGGAAAACACACTAGGAAAATAGAAGGCAATCCGCCTGCGACATAAGTTAAAAATTGTTTTGCCCCAAACCAAATGTTTTGGTGATGATATAAACGGAATCATACAATGGACAATGGAGATTTCTTATGATCATGGCAAAGATTTTGTCAATGCTATTTATTCCAACCAAGTAAACCAATGAAAATAATATGTGTGATGTTGTTCTTGCCATGAAGTTCTTTTATAATAAAACATTTTCAATGGTTAGTAGACTTGCACAAGTCCCTAAGGGAATAATTATTAGTTTAAATCATAAGTTCTAGATTATGTAAATAATAAGAACAAGTTGTCCCTATAAGAGACTGGAGTCCACATATCTAGACTTGCCAATAAGAAAGATAGAATTACTACATATCCATGGACTTTTCTTTCAGTACAGCCTTGGAGCAAGGCTAATTTGTCAGCTGCTATATTGTAAACATCCATAAATGTTGTCAGGATGGCCTGTATGGTTATTATGATGTCATAGTGATTATTGTGATGTCACTTATGTACCATGTCATATGGACTTATTTCACACTTTTCCACAATTTCCTCTCAACTGAGCATCTTTTGTAATTTTTTTAATAGTAAGTGCACATGTGAATATAAAATAAGATACACAAACATATTTTGTTACTTTTTACTCATTAGTAATATATAAAGAAGAAATTAACTACAGGGGACACAAGGACACATATTTGATTCTATCCAACTTCTTGACAGTGCTTGCTCATTAAGGCAAAGAAGTGTGTACCTTTGATTTGCTAATATTGTATCAGTTTATGCCATGTCAATGATTACAATTCAATCCATGTATAAGGGCAAACAGAGGTGTCACTTCAGTGACTGGGGCGGTCGGGTAGCCGAGTGGTTAAAGCGTTCACGCGTCACACAGAAGACCCGGGTTCAATTCCCGACATTTCTGGTGTCCCCATCGTGATATTGCTGGAATATTGCTAAAAGCAGCGTGAAACCATACTCACTCACTCACTCACTTCAATGACTTGTTTCAGGCCTAACTTCATTGTATTTATTCAGCTAGTGTTTTATTCTTTGAGGTTTAATTTCAATATCACACTCAAAATTGGATCATGATGATGATCATGATACACAGATGTAAGCATCATGGATACATACTTTTACAAAATTTGATAAACTCTAATTACAAAAGAAACTGTAATTATAAAACGTTAGAGTATAACTAGTCTTGATTATCCGCCCAAACAGATTCCAGTCGGCGTAAAAGGCAAATTAGTGAAGGATCAAACTAATCAGTGCAATCACTTTCATTCATACAGTTCTTTCATTTGAGAGAAAAAACACATTCAATTTGCATAATAATTTAAGAAAAGTTGTATTCAAATGCACTTCCATTAACAGGTAATACAATCACCTCCAGCAGTTTTAACAGTTGTGTCCAAGATGGTGAGTACCTTCGATCGGCTCAGTTTAATCCACAGAGTTTTGGTACGAAATGTGAACTTAGATAATGGGTGTATGAAGACAATGGGAAAATGTTGCTAATGGAAGTCAGTCGAGTGCACATGATTCGTGGGGTCAGATAAACAGCTCTCTTCATCTCAACTAGTGACTTCCTTTCAAGCTGACATATTAAACATGGTCATTGCTCCACACAGCATTATCCCTGTCACCTTCAAAGCATAGCTGTATAGAGGAAGAGCTTTCAAGAAGCATGTTTAACAAACACAGTCCCATTTTGTGATGACACAAAATATGAAAAATGTTGACATGTAATTCAAAAGTTACATGATAGAAATTCAGTTTGGGACAAACAATCCAATACAATCTTTGAATGATCAAAGAGACTATGTGAGTGTTAATAGTGATCTCACCTATATTCGAGATTAGTCGGAGGGGTCCTGACCCAAGGGACTTGACGACCAGGAGTAAACTGTGGGATACATGGTGGCAGTGTGGGCCTACATAGCAGCATCAGTTGATTCTTGTAGCCTCTCGGCAGCCAACCACACACCTGCAAATACATACATAGTTACAATTGTTGTACCTTGAAACAGTGTTGCTAAGGTTTGTCGCTTAAAATCAATGATGGCTTCCAGGAAAGTCTCGAAGAGTTCAGTATTGCTTTATCAATATGGTTCCTGATAATATAACCAAGAGATGAATCTACAGTGGAAACTGCGTTTACTCGTACAAGTCGATTGATCACTAGATTTTTTCCCCATATTTGATGTTTGTTGTGGAGACAGTCTCAGCAAATAAGAAGTGTCATAGATGTGATAAGTTATCAATACTAACCCCATGAAATGTTCAATATTTAACCTGATTTATTGAATGGAGTATTGATAGTATTTATTATTATGTCAAATAATTATTGTCATGGTCGCTCATTTCCTTTTATTAAGGCCCCTAGATATGAAATTGATAATTGTCAGAAAAATATATTTTTGCATGAGGATGATTTTCTTTTACATTTATGATACATAACATTGGCCCTATTTAACTAGAAGGCAGTTGAGGTACAAAACTATAAGCAACAATTTAAACAGAACCAAACAAATTTGACTAATGGAATACAACATCTTAACTGAATATGTGCAAGGATATGTGTTGAGGTTGTTGTAAATACTTGTAAATTTTGAATTCTTCCTTATTGCTTACAAAATAAACCAATTGGTACAAACTCTATGTTTTTGTGTTACTCTAATTCAAACAAATCAATCTTGATGTGTATGTTCTTCTATACTCAAAATGTTAATATACACCTGGAGGTATTCTCTTATGATGTTACAACATAGTATACCAATCCCTTACATATTGATTTCTAATGTGGACTATCCTTATTGCAACACATGGCAAAACCATACTTCATTATTTCTCTTTTACGCTGTGAACTGTAAGTCAGTGGCTTCAGGGCTATTTTAAGTCACAGACATTCAAAATTGAGGAGAGTTGTATCTCTGTCAGCGAGATAACAGGGTATCACTGCAGGAAAAAAACATGAGTTCAAAGCAATTCTTGTAATCCAAGTTTTTTTCAGAATGTATGGGAAGGTTTACTCAGATTTTGATAAAGTTACAAAAAACGTTAACCACTTTCAACACACTGAATAACCTTTAGTATACATCCATTAGTGTTGCCTTTGATTCATTGTATCCATGGGTGGTTTCAAAAGCAAATATTTGTCCTATCAGATTGTAATACATTTTCTTGAACTTCACAAACTACAGAAGATGTCTGAAATTTTTTGATATGTGTGTTATAAAGTTATCGTGGGAATACAAACAAATGTTATATTTTCCGATTGTGCTATGTTACATTTGAAATAAATGAATTCATGTTCTCCCGGGGAGTGGAGAGTTGTTTCCCTTGAATTGGTGACATTTACAGTGGAAGGCCATGGAGAACTACCATTGGTTGTAAGATGTTAGTATGATGAAAAGTGTTTAGTCATCAAATTGACTTCAGATTACTATGTGTTTTTAGGAAGGTTAGAATGCCTTTTATTTCAGCTAAACAATAACATGTTATTTTGATTATCATGTTAAGAACGTGGTGATTTGAAATGCTTATACATGCTACTTATCATTTAAGTACTTCTTACCATATGTGCATGATACTGTTTCATTTTTTTATATAATGTACCCAAGTTCAGACATTCACGTGCCAAATAAACATACTGAGATGAGAAAGTAAACAAAGACATATTGACATGACAGTGTGAGGTGCCTCATTCACATATCATCTCTACTTGGAATAGGGCATTTGAAACAGGTGACATAGTATGAGTAGGTATGAATATTGATGATCATTTGAAATAAAAGTACCTAGATACATGATAATACATTCCAACAGGTGCCCTTTGATCCAGGATCCCCATTGTATGTCTATCACAGTAATGCTGGGGATCATGAACAAACAAAATGGTTCACTGTTTTCAGTATGTCCACCATGAATCCATTAGACCTGCTTAGGCCTCAGTTGTACTGTGTACACATGCTGCAAAGTTCTTGTTTCTTTTAATCATATTGGCAAAGAAAAGATGATGAAGTTGCAATAACCCAAGTACCGTATTCGACGTAATAAGCGCCCAGGGCGCTCTCAAAATTAGAAATAGGGGGCTCTTATTAGAATATTATTTTGGTGAAAAAACAGAGTTGAAAGATAAATTTCGTTGTTTATGCTGACAGCCTGAAGTGTTTATGTACGACAGATATATTTTTCCAGAATTTAATTGCCCATAATTAAGGGTGCATATAACACACGAGTGCGTATTATACGCGAAAAAATAAGTCTCGTGTACATTGATCAATCGGAAGGGGCGCTAATTGGGATTGTTCACTAGCCAATATATTAGAAAATGTCTCCGTGGGCGCTTATTAGAGCGGGGGGCTTATCACGTCGAATACGGTATTGTTATTTCCAACTTGTATCCACATGATGAACTTTAATGTCCAAAGCAATCTTAGCCCTTACAGGAGATCTCTACTCCCATACTTTAACATAGGCTTACAATCATCATAGCGCTAAGATCACTTTGTGGAATGGGACCCTGAATCGAACCCCAAAGGGACAAGATATGATTAGGTTGTTTCTTGGTCTTTTGGAAAGTAGGGGCACGAGTGGCCCAGTCATCTAAGGCGCTGCGATTCGCTGTGCAGAGTTGCATCCCTTGAGCACGCCAGAAACCTATGACTGTTGGTCGCCCCAATTATGTGTCTAGGATTGTCAGCACCATACCCTTGCTCTTGGGTTTCACTGAAGTGGTAAACGTCTGAGACATGCATCACTTCAGGCTTTCCTCCGACATTAAGCTGACACACCGCGATATGACTAATAATGTTAAAAGAGGCGTTAAACCCAACTCACTCACTCACACTCACTCACTATTGCAAAGTACCAAGAGACATAACTGTTAATTGACATTTTTTGTTTCTGTCACTCCAAAGTGTGGATATCATACAATGATAATGTACAGAAATATACCTAGACCGATAAAGGTCAATTTTCAAAGTCTAAGTATGAGTAAGATTGTTATCCAAGAGGAATGTTTCAACTTTTGTTGGTACTGTCTTTACATTCATCCCTCACATAACTAAGCTTAGCTCAAAGATTTTAAGGTTTAGATATTTGACAAAATGCTTCTTTACAACCTCAAATGTTGGCCTTTCTTCTGCATGTGGTGGTGTTAAAAGTCAAATTACATTCAAGTGATAAAAAGAGTGAAGTTAAATCTCTTTCACATGAACAATTCTAATAATTTCAAACTTTTCAATACTTTTTGTATTTTGGTGATTATGAAACTAAATACTTTCATATTATCTTGGACCCAATGGTCAAAGCCGCAGAAACCATTTCTGCAGAGTTGTGTCCCTTAGCTGCTGATTAGTGATTGAACCTTCAGTTTCCGTTTCACAAAGCAATCTTAGTGCTAACACTATCGTGAGCCTAGGTTGAATATAGGAGATATGACCATCATAGAGCCGAGGAGTTTTTTGTCTTTCTCCATCACATCACACTCACACAGCATGACGTGACTGATGTACTGTTCATTGCAGTGTTAAATTATCATTTTCACTTGGACTAAATATTTACACACTACTTCAATGATAGCTTATGCTTCTTTGCAGCTGTGTGTGAGACATTATTATGAGGTATTGTATTGTCAGTATCAACATCTTCCAGTTACAAATTATTTTACATTCATTTTCACCCTAATGGTGAACTTATGTAAACATTGCTATATCCAAGGTATAGAATCATAACTTTGAAGCAACTCATTATTAGTTTAGTGAATAAGCAATATCCTTAGGCAACATTGGAGCGTTATACCATTATGAAGAGTTTTATAACAGGGGTGTATTGCTAATTTAGTCATCAAAAGATGTTTAACACCCTGAGATGGGCAGTCTAGTGAGTCCTATCATTAAGAGATCAGTATCTGTTTAGAGAGGTGATTCCTATTGTATGAGGAACTTGCATAGGTATATTAGATTTCTCAATAGACTTGTCACCAGCCTTGCTACCTGTGGGAGCTTGCACAGATCATATCACACCTACATTCACCTGCTGTCTTTGTGGGGAACTGATGGAAAATCAGGGGGAGGGGCTGTGTCAAAAGTGGCAATATCAGATTGCGCCAACCTTCATCCTGCATGCAATCTAAGGTGGGTTTTTTCTGTGTCTAGACAGGGTTGGAAAAAGTGTAGAAAAAGACAAAAAATGTAAAAGAGTTGTGTATTTTCTTATGTTTTTGAATTGTTATTTCTAGTTTCATTGAAAGGCATAAAGACATGATCTGTTAATGTTGTTGATGCAGTAATGAATTGTAATCTGAAGAACTAATTATGTGTAAGGCCCTTTTCATGATTTCCTGCCCTTTAACTGTAGGAGCAATTACTTTTTCAATTAATTTCATTGTTATCATTTTTGAATATTTTTTTCTACTTTATGGGTAGACCAACAAAGACAGGATTTAGTTAGAAACCTCTACTTCTTATTAGTTCTTTCAATAACAGTTGCTTGATAAAGGTCCTACCATCCGTACCAAAATGTTGCAATGTTAAATAAAGATGAACTCCAAGTCAATCCTGTCTTCATTAATATTTTGAGCAAATGCCACATAAAGAAAGGTGAATAAACTGTCTAATAATATGATGTTGTCTAATACTCTAAAAATCAAGTTTTCTATTGCTATTCAATATTTGCTGAGGCTATATTTTCTAAAAAACACTTATTGTCTTCCTGTACAATGCTGGATACAATGTTGTAACAGAACAATGCAGATACATTGTCAGGATCATAAGGTTAGGTAATAATAAATCATATTTGACTGGGCCGCCCAGATTCATATTTGTGTATGATATATTATCCTTTGGTCTTTAACTGCTGACAGTTAATACCGAATCAATGTGTGTGGGCAGTGTCACAAAGTTTCAGTATTTTATTTGTCCAGAACAACAGAGGTTTGTGATGTTCAGAATTATTTGTTTAAGTGATTTATGTCACCCCTGTGTTCATCTGTGTATCATTATAGTCATTTTGAGTATAAATTATTTTCAAATTTTATTTTTGCCTTGCAAATGTAATTTCTGCCTTAAGTTGATAATCCTAGTGATTGAAAGGCATCAAACTACATAAAAAAAATATCCATCTGATCTAAATGTTGGTTTTCTTCTACAACATATATGAATTCTATTTAATGCTGGAACTGGACTCTATGGTCTGGAGCAAGTTTTCAGTCTAGGTCTAGACTTTTTAAACTCTTAAGTGTCTGAAACTGAGACATTGGTAATTAGGAATATATTTAACTGCCTGACTGATATACATCACAGATAACCAAAATGGTGTTTGAAGGACTTTCTGTGTCTGCCTTTTTGCTGTTTGTCAAGACATGTACCCCTTTAAGATTATCTTGTAAAATGTTACAAAGAAAAGACGTTTGTTTGATACTTGTGATGTATCAATCATTTCTTTCAATAATACCAATAGATATGATCTCAGTGTATTATAAAGATGTGCTTGTGAGTTTACTTTTACCTCCTATATAATTTGTATGTGTATTGGATCAGAAATGTCTCTTATCATTCTTCGACTGTAACCTTAATCATCAGAACATGATGTCCACAGCACCTTACACACATCATTCCCATCAAATAAATGCATCATGGGACATCTGTAACCTGTACAGGACCCATTGTTTTTTGTAAATTACAAGAATTCTTAAAGACACAGAGTACCATATTGAATTCTCCTTCGGCTAAATGAAGACTATAGACAATCATGAAATCTCACCAACTACGTAAGTGGGTGGTTAGTGCAGCAAATCACGCCCTGACACTGACAGCAATGAAAGGTTGATCTGCGTGAAGTTATGTGAAAGATTTTGTCTCCTGCTCATCTCGTGTGTCAATTTAGCTTGGTTTGGCCACAAACAAATCACCTTCAAATCAGCAATATCTCCCATTAGCACGATAAGGTAGCCGAGATTTACCTGCTCCATTGCTCTTCAATGCAAGGGACATACTCATGGTAGAGCTATGCTGCAGATTTGGTGTGCCATGCACGGACAATACTGCTCATGTGGTATTTTAGATAATAGGAGGCATCCCATATGAGCATTAGGAGGTAAAATATATTGAAATACGCTTGTCAAGATTATCTTGAGCTGACTGGATCGTCAGGTGGGATCTTGGCTTGGCTCTAATGAGATTAAAAAGATTGCTGCACTTGTCCTATAAATGCTACTAAGGTAGAGTGGGTTCAGTCAGTTTAATAGCGTGTCTGTATGTATCGCAGAGGTAGGCCTCTATTGTGGACAGCTGAGTTTTTGGGAAAATTATACAAATAAGAGTTTACAATCATTTTTGAATTTGGATTTCAGACTTTGCCCTTCTGTTATATGATAGGTTATCATATTCAGAGAGAACAAGATTTTATAGGTTTAATCACTTTCATGCTTTTTTTTTTATCTCTCAAGGTGTTTATATCAATAATATCTTTTATCTTATTCAAGATAATGTTTGTATCCTTTTAGCCAAAACCATTTTCAATACATTTGGAATGAATGAGCGAGTATGGTTGTACGCTGCTTTTAGCATTATTCAAGCAATATTACGGTGGGGGACACAAGAAATGGGCTTCAAACATTGTACCCATGTGGGAAAGCAAACCCGAGTCTTAGGAGTGATGAGCAAAAGGCTTTAACTACTAGGCTACCCCACCGCCCCCAATACAGTTGATACATGTAATAGGTGGTCACATTATTCTTTGTGCAGGACTCCTTCTTGTAACCAATAATGACATAAAGGATTTCCTTTTTACATTATATGTGTATTAAGTGCATACTGACTGGTTCTTCAGGATAATGTTACGTTCAGTTAAAAGGTAATAAATACTCTAGTACTACAGACATAATTATGTGTTAAGGCATGGCAATTGTGTTCTAACAACTCCTTATGGATCAAAAGTGATATGTACTTGTCTTATAGAAGGCTTATCAAGATTACTATGAGACGAAAAGTCTCATTGATGTTTGTTATGGATAAAGCAAATGGTATGCTACAAAATGAAATAAATCCATTTCATAACATGTAACTTTTCCAGTTCTAGATTTATCAATGGGTATATTTGTGTGAAGTGCTGACAGCTAATGATTAATGTTGGTGTTTTTATACCACAACGTACAACCTCCCATATTGATATAATACTCTGTTGTTCATAGGTGTGTTTTTGTGGTATGTTCAATATCCCATTTTAAACAATAAATAACACATTACTGTTATAAGACAGTAGTCACTGTATGACCAACTCATGTTTTTAAGTTTATCTTATGTGGAGTAACATTATGCATGAGAGTTAACTGATCCCTGTATGTTCCTCTTTTTTCTTGTCTAATATAATACGAAAAGGTGTCATAAATTTGTTAAACCCTGACACCCTGATAACGTTTGTATACTATCCTCAGCAGATCATAGGGAATATAGTGTTATTATGTAGCACCAAGTGGTAAATACCACAATCTGTGGCACAGAAACTTATAGTTGTTGATGGCCAATAGAAAAGATAAAATTTAAGGAAGATCTTTTTGATGATCATAACAGATTTTTTACCCAGAGATTACCCCCCTTGCTTAGAAATAATTGTGTCACATTTCATCAAAGGGTTGGTGTACGAGTGCACTCAAACATTTTCTAGGGGTGTAGATTTATGTTGTTGTACTGTGTATTACACACAGTGTGACTGTTGGGGGTTGTCCTAGATCATTACTAAAGCCATCGCTACACACAGGTATGTACAACATGCTTGTTTACCTGTTATGCCCAAAGACATCAAAGCACATTGAGATATTTTCCACTTGTAGTTTTTTGTCTGGATTTCTCACTTTCAACTTACAGCATTTTTGTCTGATGCATCATGAATAAGGCTTTGTTTGATAGAGCATCCTGAAGATCAAATGATTAAAGGTTAAATAGTTGTGGTGGTCTTGTTTAACTTTTAAATTGAAGTTCAAATATATCTTTCAAATGTATTTGACTGCTAACACAAGTTTTGAATAAATTTCCTCTTTCTTGGGGCATTTTTATTTTTGATTGTCATGTTTTTACATATTAAGCACCACATACGATAAACAAAGTTGGAACGGCTTACATGTTGTTCCTGCAGGGTAGGATCATTTAACATACTTATGATATTCAAATGTGCATGTATAAGATAGATACATAAATGAACATCCTAGTTAAATAGCACCACTTTCAAATTTACGTTCTCTGTCGTTCACTTACTTACTGTAAGGGGAGACAATCAACACATTGGTGTTGCAGTAACGTGTAATATTCATTAAGATTCAGTGAAGCTTTTATTTGTAGCCCTGATTCCTGGGCATAAAAGCATAATCACCAGTGTACTGGCTGTCTTTAAAGGTAATTAATATGAAGATTATAATCGCTATATATTCTGTTTCACAGTCTTTGAACCATATTATTATCCCTTCACCCAGCCTTTACTGTAATGCTATGGCCAGCAAGTCCAGATTTCAGCAGTTTCCATATCAATAGGGCTCCTTTTCACTTTAAATCTAGTTTCTTTTTTCTATGAAAATTATATTTTTCCAGAGACCAAGCTAGTCAAAACTTTCAGCAGTAACAGGGCTGATTGAATTTATCCTGAATACAAAGCCATAGTTTGTATAAACCAGACCTAATCACATGTTCAACTGTGACAATAATGACAGCAGAGTAAGACCCACTTAACTATTTTACTCAAATGAATTTTTATATCGTATAAGATTACAATGTAGGTGTTTACTATGTCATGAGGAAACTTATACCACTCCCCAAAACCATGTACCCAATCGTTATTATTCAATTTAACAAAACTTGGGTATGATCCTATACATAACATGCTCATTTAAGTATTAATATCAGGCTTTTTCATTGCTTACTGAAAATATTGAACTGAATATCTAAAATATGTAATTTCAAGCCCTGGTAGATACAAATACAGCAACATGTAATAAAAGCCACAATAAATTCATATAAATGTTGATCTTTTGTTGTGTATTTACAAAAAAAACCATCTCGAAATATGTGTAATGTCATTTCAACCAGCAGAATGGTAGAGAAAATTATATCTAAATCTGTTTTTACACAAAAGTGTATCTGCTTGGTCAGTCACACTTGAAGGTGTAAATCACAAGTCATTTGTATCGTAGTTACTTGAAGAAGTATGAGTGCAAAGATGTTTCATACACATACACACATTATATGGTAATTTATTGGATAAGTGATGTTCATGACTCATATCACTGTATTGAAATTATGAGAAATAACTGCGGGAAAGGATGATGAAAGTGGAGTAATATTTCTCTTGTACCTATTCTCACGACGTTTCAAATATATATTTCCTGGTGCAAGTTCTGGGTAGAATCTAGCTTCCATTACAGGTTTCGTTATTGTGGCACTATTTGAACGTAGAGACTAGTGAAATAGCACAAGACTAGTCAATGTTCTCTCTTAAACAGTTCTTAAAGTATTTCATTAATGGCAATATCAGGTAATATCGTTTTGCTGTCAGGTAGATAAAAAGTTACAAGTTTAATCCCTGCGGAAATTGTAGGACAACCACCATTTCTGAGTGAGTGAGTATGGTTTTACGCCGCTTTTAGCAATATCACAGCGGGGGACAACAGAAATGGGCTTCACACATTGTACCCATGTCGGGAATCGAACCCGGATCTTCGGCGTGACGATCAAACGCTTTAACCACTAGGCTACCCGACCGCCCCCATTTCTGAAGATGCTCAGTTCTCAGGTCATGATGAATGATATATACTACTCAACTGTTGATAGGGATGATCAGATATGTCATTCTATTTAGAAACACTTTACGTATCATAAGATTAGTTTAAGTGTATCTTGGAAAGACAAAAATATCCCTATCAAAAGTGGAATATTAATATAATTATGAACAACAATATAAATATGCTGTAACAGGGACAGAACCAATCATATATAGTAAGTGAGAGTTTTACACTGGTTTTAGCGTAAGCAACCATGCATGTATTATGTCCGATCATAATCCCAAGGTATGACAGAAGTGCAGTAAAGAGTATTACGGAAGAGGATATGACAGTACTGTTCGCTATTTCAATTTCCCATACATCTTACCGTGACACCCATGCAGACAGGGTCCGGACTGACTAGACAGAGTGACATCGCGTCCTTCTGTGTTTAGTGCCGGACTACCTCAGGATGCAGTCCAGTTTGGTTACATTGTCAGGACCCATTCCCACGCTCCCCAGACATTTATGAAGACTTTATTACTCTTTTATGTACCTTTAACAGCATAAATGCATAGGGAGGTATAGGGCACAGCATCAATTTTCACCTTTGTCAGGTAAACCCTGTGTTAGTCTTACATCAGCCTGGAAAGGGCCTGTAATGGGACACGCGTACAAAACGGACAGACTTAACAAAACATTATATCATTATTATTCAAGTATTTTGTCATCCTATCTTGTCAGTGGGTTACCATTTGCATTTTCTTGAAGTCTGAAAGTATAATTTTGGTGACACACAGACAGATATGTCATAAGTGTGGTTAGCTATGTTTCTTCAGGGGGTGGGGAGAGAAGCGTCATGACCCTTTAACAAGTAAGATGCACAACTATGTAGCTGTCTCCGCATTTGTGACTTTTGTTATGTCATTTATGTCACCATTAACAATATTGCAACAAGTCTAAAAGAATAAAAAAAAGCTATTTTTCAGTCTAATCTAAATACATGTATTTGTTTTTCTGAAACCAGGGACTTGTCAGAGGCTTATAATCGGCACCAAGTCTGCAGCAAATATTCCCAAACTGGAATTACAAATTTCACAATGCATGTTATGTAGTAATAACTAATGTTATGGCTTTGTTCACGTGACTTCAAAATCACTGACCAATTTGAGCAAAATCTTGATTTGTTTCCCCCCCAAATTGCCTTCCAAGGGCACTTAGCTTGGAATCCTGTATAAATGCCTGAAAACAGTGCTGCGGACATTTAGTGATGATACTTTTAAATTTGATTGTTTTTTGAATATATAGGTGTAGTTGTGGTCTTTAAATATACTGTAAATGTTTTGTTCTTATATCTTAAGGAAAAACAATATTTATAGTTCTATATTTATGCAACAGTATCATGTCATACATATTTTCAGTAAAATACTGAGCTTTATTCAAAGCAAAGAAATAAATCATAAAGTATGCCCCAAGTAAAAATTCCTGAAACCTTTTATTGTATTGAGTTACACATAAAAGACATGTTATCTCTAAGTTAGCTGAAGACTTGATATTATCTGTATAGCTTTGAGATAGTTACATTTTCCTATGGTTTGTAATGAGACAGTGTCTAGTCAAGGATAATTAAGTCATTCATATTATCATGGAATATTTAAGTAATAATGGAGCTATCATTCTCTAGGATTCATTATTAATATTTTCACATTATGTGGCACTAGCAGCAGCACGACTAGCATGGAGCTGTAGCAAGCTGACGACCTGTCAGTGAAGTCATGTGAATCATATTTTACAGCCTCAAACTTGACTGATATTTGCCTGAACTGGTTATACCATGGCATTTGGCTGATATCCGTTATCTGTAGCTCTTTAAGGTCATTTGGAAGCATTGATGTGTCCATATCTCCTCAGAAACCACAAGGTCTTTGAAATTGAAACTTTGCATGGATGGCTAGACTAACATTTAGTCTCTGAAATGAACATATCGTACACAAAAAAAAGTTGTTCAGTTATCTTAATAAAAATATAATAAAAGGGAGCCCAGTGACTCTCTCCATTTTCCTGATACTGCAGTAATCTAGACTTGCCAAACATTATAGACTTGCATGGGCTGTATTTGATATATATTTGTATCAGGGTCTGTAAGTCAGACTAATGTATGGCCTCAACATGATGTTATTGAACTCCACAGATTATAACCATGAATCCATATTAAAAATGGCATATTGTCCATTAATTCCATTATGCATGCATATATCAGTAAGTATATGGTATATACTCTACCATTTATACCCATTGTGATATCTGTTCCTGTAATATAGCCATTATGTATTCCCTTGTATCTAATGCTAGTAGTGGCTGTTGGCAGCCTGTCATCAAAGACACTAAAATTAGCTGACTATAGTTGTGTCCCCTTTGTGAAGGGTCTGCTAAACCTGATCTCAGATTTCCAATTTAGAACCTTTAATTTCATTATCATGTACTGTCCTTGGAAATGTTATGAAATATTACTGAACAGCAGGGTTTAATCAGTCACATCACTGGGCAGACCTAAAAAAATAATGTTATTGACATTTTGTATTGCGTAGGTGGACTAGTAATATGTGTTCATTATACATCAATAAGTAGTAGAGACTTATTGTCTACATGATACATGTTTGGCCTTGATAGTCAAGGTTACTGTTTAAAAGTAGGCTTGAAAACAGTGTTGGACATGGGTAGTATTGCCTTTAATATTTATGATTTAATATTTACGATTTAATAGATTTGGGTGTTAGGGAGGTATAAACGTAAAACACGGTGTGCGTAGTGTACTTATGCAAGTAGTTCACAAAGAGTACTTATTTGATCATAAACAAAAAACTGTAGACAATACAAAGTCAGTGACATCGTTCAGCATGGCCATGCAACACAAGTCCCCCTCCTCTATTATCAGCCATCAGGAAAGAGTACTCCACTTGTGGGCATGACTTCTTTTTTTTTAAATTAGGTTTATGGAAACAAAAATAGAAAAGAAAAGTGCTTGGTTGAAATGCCATAGAATCACTTGCAGTTTATGTATATAGTTCTTAATGAGAAGGGTATTGTTGTATTACAGTATGTGGCATGTACATGTTCACAAGGATATTAATTTGGTAGATCTTTCAGTCATTTCAGTTTTAAGTTCATTGTGCACATTATATCCAATGTATTTCTTGTTGTTCAGCTTTTGTGAAATTAAGATTCACTTTTAATTTGAATAAGAAAACAGAAATGGAAATTTAAGATAGACACTTAGAGTACATATACCCAGAACTGAGCATACTGGTTATAGCTGTTTGAATTTAATGTGTATTTTTAAAAATGTTATTGTCATATGATCTTTAGTATAGATATTCAAAGTGACATCATCAACCATTAAGTTAGTAAACCATTCACTTGTATTCAAAGTAGCAACTCACTCATGCAATGAGTTACTCTTTGATTTTGAGTTGTGTGAAGAAGTTGTCTTAAGTATTTTAACGTCATGCCAGAGAATAACCAACATCAGAGAATAACCAGCACCAGAGAATAACCAGTCTCAATTCAATTTCATTTGGTATAAAAGGCCAAAAAGCATATAATAGCATGTTGTCATAACAAATACCTGTTTTTGCTGATGAAACATCACTAAGAAAAAAAAAGGATTCCAATTCAAACATTACATTGGAGATTTGCATGACTGCTTCTATTCAGTTCGAGAAGGTTGGTATCGTATTGATTAATTAAATAATTAATAATGAATGGTGCCTGTGAATAAGGTGTTATGAGACTGAAACTGATGGCCACAACAAGTCTTCTGATTTCCTCTGAGAAGCTTCACAGATTTTCCTACATTCCTGTCAATCATTAATTCATATTTACTGTAAAAGCATATTGCATAATATCAACTGAGATCAAAATCAAAACATGCTGAGTCTAACAGTAACTAGTCAACTCATTTGTGCAAAGATCCAGACCGACACATGACCCAGACTAAAAAATGCTTGACCAGTGCATAAATTTTCATTCGCCATAAAATAGGCTTACTAATATAACACTAAAGTACACAAAGGAGGCAAACATACAAAGTTTCCATACATAAGTTAGAAGTAAGTTTGAAGTGCTGAAACGGTTACTGATCAGGCCCCTGTTCCGAAAAGCGATTGTACTGCTGAGTTGGCCGTAACTTCCATATAAGCATACTTTAACATAGATGACGTACGACAGTCATATATCTATGATCACTTTATGGAAGGGGCCCTAATGTGTCTGCAATACAACAGACAGTGCCAACATGTAAAGCTGGGATGGGTGGGTTCTGAGTAGGACCTGTGTACCCACAGGACTACCCAGACCCGTTGTAAGTCATTTGTTATATTGTTTAATGACAATAAAAAAAGTAAAACTTCATGGTTACATTCCAAGTTGCTAATGTTCACTTTACATTCTGACTTATATAGATATAGCTTTAGTTGGTTTCAGTGTACGGATATGCTTGCATGTTCAAATCATTTTATACGTGCCTCTAAATAGTTGTTGCCAGGGCTCTGGTAAAACAATTTCCAATTCCCATTTGGTACCCAAACCTTGAGACCTTCAACAGGTACCTGGGTAGGGTTGGGTAATAGGGGGTCAGGTACCCAGATTGCAATTTTGGACTCGTCCCAGCCTCACCAACATAGACCCTATTTGACGTGTGAACTGGCAAATTGTATCATCCCCAGAAGATGTAAAAAATTAGCATACTTTTGACCACTGTGTTTTTCTGGCACTGATTCAATATTATTTACAGGTCGCCTTGTTATAACAGTAGCATTGTGACTGTGACACTCAATCACTGCTGTTGTAAAAACCTGGTATACCATGGTCCTGTTTCTAGCATGGTAATAAAGTGCAACTAAGTAAGTATTTCAGTTGTATTTTGTGTTGTCTCATTCAAATACTAATACAGTGAACTACGGCTTTAACGAAACTAAAAGGGACCACTAATTTTAGTTCATTATAACCGTAGTTCATTGTAGGCACATATACAGCATATATGCAGCAAATGGACGGAACCCCAAAACAGTTCGTAATATCTGTCATTTCGGAATAAGCGTGCTTGTTGTAAACATAGTTTAATGTATTGCTTAAAAAATATTCAAATACTGCCAATATTGCTTCATGATGATCAGATTGGAGCAATTTTCAATAAACGTCGGTTTACTGACATTTCCATACATTTTTGACGAATACCTAATGTCAAAGTTTTCACTGCTATTTTGCCTTTTACACTGAGTGAAATTTGTTTTGACAGAAAATCCTCGTGGGATTCTCGCAATATTTTATCAATTGGTGCATGATATCTACTCTCAGTGGAACAAGGGGTGCTTTCATGAAGATGGGTTTAATAAATGTAGTTATGTGAGTCACTATCTGTCTCAAAAACAGTTTACATCACTCAAGACAGCTGCTTCTATTATTGAATGTAACCTTCATGTTTTTTGTTGCCTTATGCATCTCAATTTACTATCAGCGCCTTTCATTGGCTGAAAGTCACAAATGGCCCAATCAGCATTACACATTTACACATTTTTAAAATGTAGCAGTCATAGTTTTGATAATGCCAAAGAAGTCCAAATGACCCTGGTATTGCAGAATCGCCGGCCGCAAGTTATGTTAGCGATACACAAAATGTGTCGCATGGCTCACCTGAGAGTGACCACGGTGTCAAACGAAAGGTAGAAAAATGGATAAATTTGCTGCGTATATGCGTAAGTCAGTATTTATCTGCATTTGTTCCTTGTTTTGGTAAGGCTTTTTATATATGGGTCTCCATATGTACAATATGATTATATCATTTATCAGTATCTGTTAATATCAGTATCTGAAAAATATCATTTGGCAGAGTAATCTTGACCTCACAAATATGATTTGCACTCATAATGATAACTTTGGCTTTGACATCACAAATCAATTCAACTATATAGTTCACCTCATCATGCATGCATTTCGTACAAATGGCAGCCACAATCCCTTTCCATGATCATAAAAAGTCTGTTGTATGATTCCGATTATATCAAAAGCATGTGTTTATGATTCACTATCACTATAGTATGTTATGATAATGTTATATGAAATAATACTATATAATATGATCTTATAATAATGATACAATATGATATGATGTTATAGAATATGTTGTATGATATAACAAGATGTGATATAGTAATATAGAAATTATGAAATTACAGGGTATGGTATTGTACTGAATGTGTGAAATTATGTGACTGCGTTGAAATGCGAGGTGGAATGACGTGAGGTGATCTGGTGAGATATGTACATAAATTGTATAAAACTGTATATTCTTCAACTTGTACTATAGGCCTGTGGCCTCTTCAGTATGTGAAATAAAGAAATTCAATTCACTATCACGATGATACCAGGTGTTTCAGAAATGTGAGCATATCCTGCCCCACAGGAAATATTTCAAGAGCTGTGGATCCTGTTGAGTAACCTCCGTCTGATATATCTTTTCTGTAAAATCCAGCAAATTACATCATTTGTCCAAGAATTTGAAAACCCCAAATGAAAAGGTACTTAAATTGTTTAAAATCACAAGCCTGTGAAATTTGTCATGAAGACACTGCTCTTTGAAGTGCAGCCATGACATTGAGCGATACGTCAAGCCTAGGGACTAATCCATTCCTGACTTCTTACAAGACAGTTTTTATGTTGTTAGAAGTTGTAAACAAAAGCTACATTTTTTCTTAATGTTGATGGATGAAAACTTCTTCTTCGGAATCTTCAATGTTTTTTCCTTGAAATTTAAAATAAATTTCCTCAAGGATACTTACTGATGATCATAGTTTTAGTTTTCATCATAATAAAATTAAAATTTTAAAAAAAATGTCCTTAACACAGAACAAATGATACAGTTTGTATTTTAAATCCTTGATAAACTTCTTACCATTCATGTAGAGCCTGGTCACTAAGCAGTATGCAGATGTCATAGTGTAATAACCAACGCTTCTTTTCGCCTTTCCCACAGGGAATTTAAGTAGCTCCCTCGGAATCAAACCTCGACCATATTATTGTCAGAATGACAAGACTTAATGGTTGCCTTTCAGGTCACATGACCCTAGCAGGCACTTCTGAGGCCTATGAATGAAAATTTGACTGATATTGTGGCAATTTGAATGTGTATAAAAATGCTGTTATTGATGTTTGTTAGAAGGTGTGACAAATGTCAATAGGAGTGAGTCTAGTTTTGTTAAAGTTGTGTTGAGTAGTGGATGTATTGATGGTGTCAGGCTCTGGTGAAAGACCATGGAAATCATTTGTTCATTAGAGAAAGCGGGCAAGAGCAACATTGTGTATTATTGATTAAAGTGTTAATGTCATTTAGTTTAGGTCAATAAGACGCCTTCAAGTCACTTGCTCCAGAAGAATAGACTTCTAGAACAGCTTGTTCATGCCATGAAGTAACCTAATTTGATAATGTGCCATTTCATTTTCAGGAGATTATATCCTGTTAAAACATGCCATCTAGTTAGTTTCTTTATAATTGAACGAATATAAAGAATTAAATGATAAACAATTTATTGTATACAAAGGATTTTATTCTTGGTATGACTCAGTATCATCTTTGTACGCGTACAACAGACCTGTATGCTTAATTGTACGTGGACAGAAGAATACTACAAAAAAATGACAATTACAAATGATTTATAAGTAACATAATTTTGGGCTGACTTTCACAGCAATGTTTTATCTTGATGTGACTGATTTCAGTCAAAAATAAGTGATTGGTATCTGACATTGACCCTATATATACTACTCAAAAGAAGTAAAAGGACAACCCATTCTTTCATGTTACTATTGTTAATCTATCGTTGTAGATTAACTGTGGTAATATGAAAGATTTGGGTGTTCTTTAACTTGTTTTGAGTAGTATATATACAAGAACTAGACCAAAATGGAATTTCTCAACTTTGGTCATAAAAACCATAAACTGCCATCTGTAGAAACATAAGCAATCTTCATCACTTATATAACTGAAAAAGCATAGATTAAGGGCAAAACAGTATAGTTTCTTTTAATGATATTCATCTGACAATTATGAATATAATCATTGCTGTTGGTTGTTTGTGTTCTTCTTTTTTAAAATTTGCTTTTATGACATTTCCATTGATCCATGTATTATCAAGACGGAGCCATTACCCATTGCAAGGTAAATGACAATATCAGTGAATAAAGTAAAATATTATGTTCAAGACTTGAAGAGGCAGGTTAATTTAGATGGGATCACATTAGTATATCATGTCAGTCACAAAAAGGGAACTTCCTAGATTATTTAAAAAGTTATTTAATTGATAAGATTTAGGAATGTGGAGATCATTCAGTGCTATGACTGTCATAACTCTCCGATTGCAACATTCATAATAGTTATAACCTGACAGTTGCTTTGTAAAACCAGGCCTATTATATTAATAATAAAATATATCTGTCTGTTTCAACAGATGAAAGAGACTGGTTATTCCTTAGCATTGACGTTTTATACTTATGAATGAATGATACATGAATTATTATATGAGGTAAGTTCTTTTGTGTGGACATCTGGTTCAGAAAACAGAAGATAATATTAGAAAAAAGTGTATACTTAATGTATTCCTGAGGAGCTGATGCATGTCAAATAGTGATGATCTCACAGGTGTAATCCTTGCACTAGCTGCTGTGATGCCTTGCTGTAACAGTGCCCTTTAAACTTTGTATCAAGTGCACAAGGCAAATAGTATTGAAGTAGTGGTACTTGTTAAGTACTTGCAAACTAGTTAATCAGATGAAAATATGCATCACCTTAGGGCTAAAATCCTGGTACATTTGCTGTGCATGTGTTATCTGAAGTGCATTGTCTAAATAGACACTGCAAAAAGTAAGAAAAAGCTCTGAAACATCTGTGCAAGTGATGACATGCTTGAACGTTTGATGTTATGCTACAGTTACTTGCAAATGGAAAAAGAAAATGTATTTCTTTGTTTAAATATTTATATGAATATGTACGTTAAGATGCTTATAAGTATTACATTAATGATAATTTTCAAACATTAAAGACAACAGAACAACTTAAAAGCAGACTCTTCTTCGCTTTAGAAATCATGTTAAGATAATCTTTTTAAAAAGGATTAAAATATGGAAAATATGCCTGCAATGCACAGCACAGAATGTGAGAAAACCAAATACTTACAAATTATGTAATTATATAGTGATTAGGTAGAGAATATGTGCAACAACCCAAACATAGCATCCTAACACTGATGCATAGGCAGACAAACCTCACTAATCAAGACACTACCATTCCCAGTGAAATATACTGTATTAATAAATGTGTGGAGTATTTGAGCAAAGTTCCTTTGGTTATATATATACATTCCCCACAAAATCATCAGGTAGGAAATGTTTCCAGAGTAACAGGGTCTGGACTAAACAGGTTCCACTGAAATCAGGTCCAGCTTCACCATCATTCCAATGAATAATTCTTTTTAAAAAGATACTTGCTGAAAATTTGTCTTTGAATAATAAGAGAGGTGAACACACCTCACAGGTGCAATTGTTTCATAAGTGTAATATATATATATATATATATATATATATATATATATATATATATATATATATATATATATATATATATATATATATATATATATAGATAGATATATATATATAGATAGATAGATAGATAGATAGATAGATAGATAGAGATAGATAGATAGATAGATAGATAGATAGATAGATAGATAGATAGATACGCAGCATCCATACACAAAATGCTAGATTAGTGGACCTACCAGAAAATAGCAGAAGACTGCCACAATTGCAACAGGTAAAATCCCAGCACTGCGGTTTTGCTACTTCCAAGTCAGCTGGTTTAAGCAGTTGGCTACTGCAGTGGACAGTGAGAATGAGGTGATCCTATTCATTGACAGAACTTTATCCTTATCTGTGTGTTTACCTCCATAGTCAAAGTTCAATCAGGTAAGCGACACCGCTGTCTGGCATATGTGTAACGAGAAATGTAATACTGAGTCACATCTTGATACATCTCAGTTTGACTCAATGCCTGGATACTCGGGAAAGTAGAACTCTATTGTATGCATAAGGCTATATAGTGTCTGTGCCATCATGCATAGTGTTTGTGCCGTCATGAATAGTGTCTGTGCTGTCATGACTGTCTGTGCCATCATGAATAGTGTTTGTGCCGTCATGAATAGTGTCTGTGCTGTCATGAGTGTCTGTGCCGTCATGAATAGTGTTTGTGCCATCATGAATAGTGTCTGTGCTGTCATGCGTGTCTGTGCCATCATGAATAGTGTCTGTGCCGTCATGAATAGTGTCTGTGCTGTCATGAGTGTCTGTGCCATCATGAATAGTGTCTGTGCCATCATGAATAGTGTCTGAGTCATCATGAATAGTGTCTGGGCCGTCATGAATAGTGTCTGGGCCGTCATGAATAGTTCAGAAGGGAAGTTTGAAATTATGTACTCTTCGTTAGTTCATTACTAATAGTTCATATCTTTTCATGTATTTCATGCTTACAGGAATCAGATTTTGTAAATACAACATGACTATTTTAGTATTTAAAGGTCCACTACACACACTGTAAATTAATTTGCTTATGTTGAAAGTACCCTGAATGGAATGAATGATGTGTGGGATGTCTACACTGTATAAAAATGAGGAATGAGTTTTTAAAGCAGTTTTGTACGTATGTACTGTAGATGACGGTGAAACTTATAAAAAGGATGATTTTAATTTTATAATTTTGGAAAAGTGAGTAAACATAGGAAAGACTGATATGGAAGAACTCAGTCGGGGCTTTATATCTTGTTTATGCTTCTCAAGGATATACATAGCAAAATGGGGACTGGGACAGAATAAGCCAAGATGCTTGTTACAAATACTAAGTCATGATGATGTGTGAACTGACTGATTGTGTGTCATCATGCCCCAACAGCATGCACCGTTGCTCCAGCTGTCAACCACTGGTTTGCCAGGCCCAGACTCGAAATAACAACAAGCAGGCTGGATCATTGCTGATACATCAAGAATCAACATTCATTCCATTACAGGGCCTGTTACTTTGCCTTTAAAGGCCCCTGTCACATGGGTGTCTGGTGTCAGGCAACAAACAAACACTTACCTTTTTATGCAGGACACCTGTTTCATCACTGATTTTCAGTGATCCATTCATATCATTTTCACCTCTATTTTGCCTTTTATACCCAGTGGAATCTGTTTAGGAAACTGGGTATTCCCTGGCATTGACAGTTTAGTTTTACACCACAGTATCACACATGTCACTAACAGGTATATATCCAATTAGTCAACTGATGCATGTATTCCAGCTGTGTTCAAACAAGGAAGTAATTTTTTGCTGATTAATAATTCATACCACCATAAATTTCTGTGCCAAAGTTGTATTGGAATTATGTTACTGTTTAATGTTCTTTCATTCTATGCTTAGATGAAGGTAATACTCAACATACATATGAAAATCAATAACGCTGTGTGAGGATATTGTATAAGAATTTGGAAAATTAGACTTTAATAATTATCAAACTCTACATGCCAGAGAATTTGTATGGAATGGTCATTATACAAATGTATACTAATAAAACAAAGTTAAGGACAACCTGATCCTTGCATATTACCATAGTTAGTCCTGATCTGCCATGACCGATTAACTATAGTAATATGAAAGAATCATCTGGTTCTTAACCCGGTTCTTAACCTTTTGTAGACATTAGTATAAAAACTTGATCATTTGGAATATTTTGACATACCCCTTCAAAAACTAAACAAAATAATAGAAAGTGTCCTTAACTATGCTTGGATCTGTCAAAGTGGGTTTGAATCCCAGATTGACTCTGATTATGATCCTTGGTTTGTCAGTGCCAAGTGGTATAAGTCTGAAACCTGTATCTATAACTGAACTACTATTCAATGAGGCATCAAACATACCTCACTCACTCACTCACTCACTCACTGAAAGTATCTATCAATTGGGTCATACTGACCTTGCATTTTTGTAACATGTCTTATTAAATTTCAGAAAGTTGATCCAATGCATATTAGCAGGAAATGAATTTGAATAGACCATGTTGATGTCTTGAAGCAATGAGATCTCTGATGCAGAGACTTCTAAAGACCCATATGTGTTGGTTACTGGGATTGTTCCATATGTATCATATTGTATAACATGTAAAGACATATCTTGTTCTTATTTGCATGGTTATGTCATCTTGAGCATCATTGTTTCAGTGACAACAAAATATACCGTTTTCCTCACAGATATACAGTGATCTCTAGCTACAACGCTACCTTTGGGGTCCAAATAATTGATGACCCTTATAGATGAACATCCATTTACCCGAGTTCGAGTTGTAGGGGTAGATGACCAACACACCAGTACATGCTCGGCCTACCTTACCCAGTCTACACCACTGTATTTAATTGTGATGGAAAAAAAAGATATACCGTATATCGCTGTGTAAGTTTTTCATACCTCGAAATAGAGGGCTTTCAAGGGAGGTCGTCTTGTACACAGGGTTGAAGAGTTTTGATGTTCTTCCCCCAACACAAACATAACTGTGAGCACATAACACCAGAAATACCATGTCAACAATGAAGTAATGACGTATGCAAATATTATAAAAAATGTTCATGATATATCTGGACTTACCTTTGAAATCTATTTTATTAATTTATTCAAAATTTTATTTAATATTCTTATTTTCATTTCCGAAAAATATTATGTTCAAAATGCGTTATTTGATACTCTTGTTTCATTTGTTTCAAAATAAATGCCAATGACTGTATCCTTTACTCCTAGTCAATGAAAACATGTCTTTAAAATATTTATTTATTCTTCAAAATAACCTTTCCTCTTCTGCTGTTAATCAAGCAAACTAGACTTGGTTAGTTTGATCTAGACTTGCCTAGGCTTTTAGTAAAACAAATACCTAAAAAACATAAATTCCACAATCATGGCGCAGGACGACTCTTGTACATATATCCATGGTATCCCATCTGCTGTGATGTTGTTGTATGAAATATGAATATGATACTGAATGATATTATAAACTCTTCACCCAGCTCTTCAGATTATGACTTCTTCCTGCCTGCTAATAGCATCCCTTGCATCTCTCAAACAGTAGGTATCATGTGTAGATAGAGCTTAGATAGGCTCAAAGTAGTAAGTCCCCTTTCAAAACCAGCAGGCTTTAAATCTCTTTGAAATCTAGTCATAGTTAATGAAACCAGTGCAGTCATCTGGATATTATAATGTTGTAATGTTTTGTACATTACAATATTTGAATAGAATTACTTCCAAAGATTCTCAATAAATTACATGTGCAAAAGCAATTTTAATAGAAATTTGTCATAGGAAACTCAAAGAATGAGTGAAAATGCAAATGTATGAAGTTCTTATTTTGAAGTTATTTTGGTTTGTAGAAACTTGTATGGTCCTGAACCATGAATGTGGAATAAATGTATAACCAATCTATATTTATGTAAGAGCAAGTCTAGTCAGCTCTGCTCCACATCAAATCATCAAAATCAGGAATTTATCTTCTTTAAGAATTTTAAAGAAGAGATATGTATCGTGTAATTTGAATGATGAGCAGATAATCAGGGCCCCAGAAAAATGTAATTGTTAGAGTGATATAGAAATATTATGATATTTTTATGTTATACCTTTGCATATATCCCATCTATAAGATATAAAACTTCAATGCCAGAGAATAATCTCAATTTCATTCGGCATAAGAGGCAAAATACATGTAAGTAATCGCTTAAATTTTGCTGTTTTTATTAATATAGTTGGGATCTGGTTTTGTCATCATGAAATATGATTCAAGTACAATGCATTGGTTAATATGAGCCTTTTTTAAAAAAAAAGCAACAAACATACTGAAGCCTTTTGAATCCATTGTTTGAGGAATGCTAATAGAACATTGTGTTAAGTCATGAAGACACTCATGTCCATCACGATTCAGTGATCAAGACATTTACATACATCACAGTGCACAAAACGTTGAGAAACTTTGTCCCCTATTTGATATCTGTTCCTAGTATGGGTCGCTCTAACTTGTTAGGTCACAGACCTTGTGGATTAGTTGCGATATTGTAGTAGAAGAATGAGTTTCTCTGACCTTCACCTTGTTTTCCTAATATTCCCCTTATCCCTACTGAAGCTTGTTTATTTTGCTGATGGGTACACAAAGCTGAATCCATTCCAGATTATTTCATTTTCATGTCACAACTTGAAATCAATTTGAAAAAATAAAAGTCTCTATACCTAAGGACACAATATAGAGGGCAAATATATATACCACTCAAAACAATGTAAAGGCTGTGTGCTGCACAACCCACTAGCCATGACAGATGACCTGTAGTCATGAAAAACTTCTTTTGTATAGTATATTGATACATTGCCATGGCTGTTGTGATAGTCAAATTGGCTCTAAACTGGTACATCCTTACTGGTGCTGGAAATAAATGGGCATTCTGAATTACGATGAGATGTTTTAGTGAGTTGATGAGATGTGTTTTAGTGCTGTTATCACAGATTGCTGCAGGAATGCTATTCTAGAGGACACGAGTGAGTGAGTTTTTAAAGCCGCTTTCATTAACATCAAGGCATGTCAGCTTCATTTGGGAGGAAAACCTGAAAACCACTTTAACATTTACCACTTGGTGAAACACATAATCAGAGAGAACGGGTATTTGAACCCAAGGTCATAGGTTTCTGGTATGCCTATGGGACACGACTCTAATTCCTGCATGTTAGATGACTGGGCCACCCATGCTCGACAGGACACCAAGAATCGACTTCACAAAGTGTTCCCATGTTGAGAGTAGAACCTGAACAATGTGATGATTGAATAAATTAAATCTGGGCTACCCTACTGTCCTGAAATCCACAGTTACTTAAGACTATGTAGTTTTTGTCATGGTGTTAGATGCAAAAACAAAGATTGAAACAGAAATAACACTCATATTGCATCACTAAGCAGCAAACCATTGCATCATTCTGAAAACATATACATCCCATATATCCACTGGAAGATATTGATTCGTATACACCAGCCATATAGCGTAATATTCAACGTAACATACCTTCTTCACCTCTTTGTAATCCCACCACAAAGCCGAAAACAGATATCACATCCACAAAATGATCTTTTTGAAGAATGATGTTGCTTGGTATTCATTTTATGAAGCCTTTCCTTCACAGTGTGTGAGCGCGAAGTTGTTAGTTATGATGCAGACGTCTTTGAGCAGCACCGAATGATGTTACTCACCAGCGAGTCAGATTGTAGATGCTGTAAGTACCCTCAACAACTGGCAGGTATAAATGTTCAATATTTACCGCTGCAAATAAACAACGTAACAGGATCTGCACGTTCCTGTACTGGTTTAATCAGCATGCCTTTAGATTGATTGATGCTGTACTCTTTTCCTGGTTGTGTTTACATCATTATATCTAGACTGCCAGACATACATATTTAGAGCAAAAACAACGTTAATTGGGTAAAAAAAAGTCAATTGTACCCCATTCCAGAAATCATCATGTTCAATATGAAGGAAGAGGTATAGTTTTTTAGCTTTCTCATTCACTACAGTATGTTGGATGAACCAATGATGAAGTTGACATCTTTCTACTGATAGTTCTGAAATTTGATATGTTTGATAAACTAGGACAGAGGGGAATTACAATGAATTAATTTATTGTCATTTCATAATCTAATCTCATTGATCTAATGTTAAGCTTATGTTGGTACTATTTGATGATAAGATTTTTATTAGCTTTCCTTTAAAAAATAACTTGTGCATATTATTTTGGGTATCGATAATGATAACAATACTTTATAAATATATAACAGTAAAGTTAATACCATCGTGGGAAATGTTCGAACTGAATGAGACAGTCACACTGTTTAGTTTATTAGTATGCAACCAACCCACATTATGTGACAGGTGCAAGAAGGTTGCATTTTAGTTCTCATCTCATCCTACTTGGTACCCATTCATTACCAGATGGCAGTTAATTTTGTTGGTGAAGTAAGTTATGTTAATGTATTTAAGTTTTTAGAATTTTATTTTGGGATATCAAGAGATTGCACATATGTTTGGGAAAGTACGACAAACATGTCTTAAAACTGTAGAAAAATATCATCCTCGATTATCCAGAGCATTATATCTCCATTCTGTTATAATACCCTTGACCCATTCACTACAATAGCTTTTCAGCCTAATTTGAATAGCATGATGCTTAAAATAGCCAAGCAATATATAACTTTGAGCAAGATAAATTCTTATTTTTGAAAGGGAACAAAGTTTTGGTAAATGCGGATGGGGAAAGTTTATTAATTAAAATTAATTGAGAAATTCTAAACTGGACCCTCCCTCCTTCCTTCATGATTACTGGCACCCTGTGAAGATCTGGGTTAGAACTGGTCTTCAGCTACCCATGCTTGTTCTGAGAGGCAGGATTGGGTGGTCCGACTCACTGACTTGGTTCATGCATGTAATCGTATCCCAATTGGGTAGATTGCTACTCATGATATCAACCACTGGATTGTCTGGTCCGGACATGATTATATACAGACCACCGTCATATAGATGGAATATTGCGTTCAAACAAACAAACAAAAAAACCTGACATGTGACAGCTTCCTATTAATAACTCTTCGGGGACACATAAACTATTAGCACTGCGTTTGTTACATTTGTATTGAAAAGTGTAAATTACACATGGTTTTATTGGGTAAGATAATATTTTTGAGGGACTGATGTTTTGGATGTTTACGGTTGTTGCCATGCTGCGTGTACAGTTAGGTGTGCTGCAGCCCGTACAAGTGGTGGCAGCCTGTATTGATGCAGCATCTGCCGCCTAC
This sequence comes from Haliotis cracherodii, assembly GCF_022045235.1. NCBI lineage: Eukaryota > Metazoa > Mollusca > Gastropoda > Lepetellida > Haliotidae > Haliotis > Haliotis cracherodii. Next base: position 45,227,465 of record NW_027266308.1, on the reverse strand, counting down.
CTACTGGATGTCCTCACCATCTCAGGTTCTCTACTCAGTATCAAATGTCAAAGACTTGATACCACTTCTTACACCATAATCAATGTTCATATTATAAGCCTTGTGAATATTCAATACTATTATACTAGCCTGGATGTTACCAGCTGAAACACCTTGGTTAAGTGTGGATAGTTGTTTTAGGCTTAATTATTGAAATTTGGTATAAAAACGCTGGTTCATGAAGTGGAAGTTTAATGGTGTTCTTTGATAGGAAAACTACTGGCTTTGGTAAATATGCTATAGGTTGACTCATTGCTAGCACATCAAGTTGTAACATCTGTGGGGGGAAATTAAGCAGAGTTTCAATTATTCTGATGTGTTATGATAATAATAGATGCAAGCGAACAGAGTGTCACGTTTTCAGTAACACTTTGCAGTTTTGAGAGTACATGGCTACCGTTTGTGGCACAGAATGGGGAAATCACCATGACTAGGGGTGTTAAAAGTATGACATAACAATACATACTGTTATAGAAGGGGAGGGGCACCTGCCCCCCTTTTGGTATTATATGGGGGACAGGATACATACTGTTATACAAGAGATAGGGGCACCTGCCCCCCTTTGGGTATTAGGTATATATAGGGGACAGGATACATACTGTTATACAAGAGGTAGGGGCACCTGCCCCCTTTTGGGTATTAGGTATAATATAGGGGACAGGATACATACTGTTATACAAGAGGTTGCAGGTGTGGAGGTTTTTGCTTTGAAGCGGGGTATAAAGGGATATATTATACCTCTCAGATTCCACGTGCAGCCTGTATTGCTCATGATGGGGTATAAGTGATTTAATCCCCCACTGAGAAATATATTACCACAAAAGGCGGGTTACACAGTATTTTATCAAGATCATGTGGACCAATGAGATCTCATCATTTTGATATGGAGGTATGATCAACTTTTACGCCCAGGGAAGGGACAACAGTGTCCAAAGTGATTGAAGACTTGACATAGTGGTCGCTGTCATTGGCTGTGTGAGATGTGATATGGGGTCGACAGTACAATAATTACTGAGTAGCAAGGGGATGGGAGATCTGATAATGGGGTCAGAAAATTACACACACAAGACACCAAGGCTACAGAACTATATGCCAACTCTGTAGTAATGTATGTGTCCATTTTGGACTCTGTATCAGAATAAAATACTATACACCTCTTATGTTAACCATAACCCTATCTATTTTCATCTTGAATGTAAACAGTAAAATATCATGAACTGACATAGTGAGTGAGTGTGGTTTTATGCCGCTTTTAGCAATATTTCAGCAATATCAGAGAACACCAGAAATGGGCTTCACACATTGTAATCGACCCCGGGTCTTCAGCGTGACGAGCGAACACTTTAACCACTAGGGTACCTGAGCTTCAGTGACTTAATATGCTCTAACTAAACTTAAGACAATGTCAGTTAATGGTCCCTGGGCCTGTGAGGACTCTGGGTACCAAGCTATGTAAGATGCAACTGGAAGGGGAATAGGGTGGTTAACTCTGTTACCTGGCTGATTGAGTGTCTTCGCATCCCTAGGGTATGGAATTTTACTCATGCTATCAAAATATGGTTTGTATGACCCAGATTGGGTTACTTATAGCCTGCTATGAAATATTTCAGACTGTTATATATTACTGACTTGGACATATTGGTGACTGGGATATATTGCTGATTGAGACATATTGCTGACTGGGACATGTTGCTGACTGACACTTGTTGCTGATTAGGACATGTTGCTGATTGGGACATGCTGCTGACTGGGACATGCTGCTGACTGGGACATGCTGCTGACTGACACTTGTTGCTGATTAGGACATGTTGCTGATTGGGACATGCTGCTGACTGGGACATGCTTCTGACTGGGACATGTTGCTGATAGGGACATGCTGCTGACTGGGACATGCTTCTGACTGGGACATGTTGCTGACTGGGACATGTTGCTGTTTGGGACATGCTGCTGACTGGGACATGCTGTTGACTGGGACATGCTGCTGACTGGGACATGTTGCTGTTTGGGACATGCTGCTGACTGGGACATGTTGCTTACTGGGACATGTTGCTGACTGGGACATGTTGCTTACTGGGACATGTTGCTGACTGGGACATGCTGCTGATTGGGACATGCTGCTGAGTGGGACATGCTGCTGACTGGGACATGTTGCTGACTGGGACATGCTGCTGACTGGAACATGCTGCTGACTGGGACATGTTGCTGTTTGGGACATGCTGCTGACTGGGACATGCTGCTGATTGGGACATGCTGCTGACTGGGACATGCTGCTGACTGGGACATGTTGCTGACTGGGACATGCTGCTGATTGGGACATGCTGTTGACTGGGACATGCTGCTGTCTGGGACATGTTGCTGTTTGGGACATGCTGTTGTTTGGGAGTATCGTTTTACTCAATATTCCAGTAATATCACAGCAGGAGACACCAGAAAATGGTACACATTGTACCCATTTGGGGAATCGAACATACATCTTCGGCGTGACAAGCAAACACTTCAACCACTAGGCTACTCCACCACCCTTTGAACTGTAGAGGTAAGATAGGGTTTGAATGTTGGATGGTGTGTTGTGTTGAACTGATGAGGAGGAATATTACTAAGAGTGTCAGAAAATACAACTCACTGACTCATTTTTCATTTATAAAAAGCTTTGGGGGCACAGGTGGCCCAGTCGTCTAAGGAGCTGCGATTCCCTGTGCAGAGTTGCGTCACTTGGGCACGCCAGAAACCTATGATTGTGGGTTCGAATCCCGGTTCGCCCCGATTATGTTTCTAGGTTTGTCAGCACCATACCCGTGCTCGTGGGTTTCACCAAAATGGTAAACGTCTGAGACCTGCATCACTTCGGGCTTTCCTCCCACATTAAGCTGACACGCCACGATATTACTGGAATACTGTTAAAAGAGACGTTAAACCCAACTCACTCACTCACTCACTATAAAAAGCTTTAATTGCACCAAACAAAGTTTTAGCGAGGGTGTTAATGTTTCTGATTTTGATCCTTGACGTAAGCAATGAAACATTATACAGCAAAATGACATTACACAGGTCTCTAGTAAGTTATTCTGGATGGATGTTTAATTTATGTGCACTTGCTTCAGCTAAAAGCCTCCCAAGAATTGAAATGATCTTCATAGTAATTGAAGTGTCATAAAATCAATGCATTCTTTGAATGCAAGGGAAACATGACTACCAAAGGTTACATTAAAGGCATTGCCATATTATATACCCTGAAGTTAGTTGACATTGTCTCCTTGTCAACTTCACTAAACTAGTAAATGTCAGTTCATCTGAGGAATTAAATACTTTACATTGTTAGTCTTAGTTTAATTCACATCTTTTATGTAAGTTTATGAGTTAAGATTTAATACTTTGTTTCTCTGGTTTGTGCTGAGTAATCAACTATTCGTACATGGTAACATACACAAGAACCTGAACAATAAGCCCAACATGTTTTACTTGTCACCAACGCAAGAGCTTTGTATTTCCAAATTGTGGTACATGCTACTTCTTAAATAAGAACTTGTTCCTGCTCTACCAAATTAACAGCTTGAGTTATAAATTGGAGTTATCATGCTATTCCACAGATTTATTTTGTGATAAATAATGTTGATACAAATCTACAAGGTCATGCTCTGTTCTAAGAAAACAATGGACACAATGTAATCCACCTTCTGTGGAAAGGTTTTATCAGCCTTTTGTCTTACTAGATTCCCGTCTTCCAGAACAATGGGACTCCCTGATATGAAATTGTCGCAGAATGTAATGCAGGGTATTCTGTGTGAGGGAAACATATGGCCATATTGTGACTAGATATAGATTCATGATCGTATTTTGATAGGTACATATACATAGGGGATATGCAAAGTGTATGTAAGTATGTATGTGTAAACAGTGTTAGATATTAATGGGTGTCCTGTTCTTAAGGGTCATTGCTATTGCATTGGAACATAAGGACCTCCTAAATGTTATGACTTAACTTCAGCTTCATGTCAAGGATCCTTAGATTTTCATTCCAAGATTTCTAACACTGACATATATATTTAGCACATCCAATTATCAGAAGAACTTTCATTTCCAGATGCAGAGCTAATTGATACTGACATTATAGGAAAGAAAACAGCTATATACAGTACCGGTAAACTAAGGTTATAATGAACTTAAAGGGAGGACTAATTCTAGTTCATTATAACCGAAGTTCATTTTTACAGCATATAAAAAGCAAATGGCAGGGATAAAAAAAAAAGTTTGTTATGTCCGTCAGTTTGTTGTTATGAGCGTGTTCCTTACAAACGTAGTTTACTGTATACTGTATATGGTAGCTTCATTAGAAGACACATGAGTGAGTATTGCTTATGGCATCAGAACTTTTGTAGGTATTTTAAACTTTACTATCTGTAAAGTAAAGTAAATAACTCTGTTGAAGATACATGTAGTGAAATTTCAGTCCTCAGACAAAAGAAAAAACTGACCCTTCACAACAAATAAACAATAATAATTACATGAAACAGAATATCTCGATAAGATGTTAGTGTGCATAGCATCAGCTTATCGATAGCAATTTGTATAGATTAATGTTTATTATGATCATTGTCATTAGGCCATGGGAAGAACGTCTCCAATTTCTTATATTGAATTTTTTTGTTTTGTAAATTTTGTTCAGAAGCAAGTTAGATCAACCATTACCAGAATTCAGAAGAAAAAATATGTTGGAAATATATATGTAATGAAGACATACCTTACCTTGAAATGAGCGAACATCATGAAAGAAGACATTATTTAAACTCATTAGAGTCTGATAGACATGGGTATTCTAATTAAGCAGGTGTTAATTGTCTTGAGAAACTAGTGATATGCACCACAATATCGATACATATTTTTACCACAAGGTATATGAAATACATTTTATGACAGACTTTTTTATGCATATTATTTTCTTAAGTGTTAAAATGTCGGACATGTGTTACATGCATCACACAATGGGACAACATGTCCGAAATACTGACAGCCGTTGTTTCTGGTGTGCTACATATGCATTACAGAAATATGTACACAAAGGATGCATTGATTGTGTAAACAGGGAAACAAGAAGTATTTGTTACTTTATGTACAACATGATATTTTATGGCAGTAAAAGGTTGTTATACAGGGAAATGCACTGTCTGTTTACAACAATGTATTCATGATGCATTGGATAACAAACGTATAGTGCACATAATCTGAATATGATGTAGCAGGCTTTCAAATATCGGTCCACACCTATATAGTCCTACCTAGTAACATGAAAATCTGTTCATTACTTCAAATATCATTGCTCGAACTTGCACTGTTGACACAGCTATCATGATAAGTTGATATTTATTGTGAAAGTTATTCAGTGTTTATTTTTCCCATGGCACAAATTGTTGATATTTTTTAGTAATTGCCATGTTGATCATGAAGGTCATGAGTTTATGACTGCAGCAGGCACTGGCCGTGGGGAGTGGGGTGATAAAACAATGCATTGATTATTACCCTGTTAATCAGCAGTATGCTTGGTAACCATTACATGTCATTTGTCATCTGGATAGCCCTGGGAAAATCCATACAGTATTTCTTCTAAAAAATTGATTATAATTTATTATTTTTATTTCACTTATTTCCATATTTACATGTCTGCCTGTCTCAAAGTGTTTGTCTGTCAATTATATTATTTTTGTCAATATCAAATGATTTTTCATTTTGAGAGACATTTTGAGTATTTAGGATATGTTGTCTCAAGTTCATTCTGCTAGAATACCTCCCAGTCATGCAAATAGTGTTGTTATTCCAAGTAATTATGCCCCATGTTGTGTTAAATCAATGCAGTGTAATTTGACAGTGATTCAATGTTATTTAATGCAGCAGTAACCATACAGTAAACACCCGTGAAGATCTGGGGTAGAATAGGTCTTCAGCAACCCAAGCTTGCCGTAAAAGGCGACTCTGCTTGTCTTAAGAGGCGACTGACTGGATCGGGTGATCAGGCTCGCTGACATGGTTGATGCATGTCATCGATCCCAAATGCGTGGATCGATGCTCATGATATTAATCACTGAAAGGTCTGGTCCAGACTCGATTATTCACAGACCGCCGTCATATAGCTGGAATATTGCTGAGTGCGGCGTTTAACAAGAAACCAACCAACCACCCAATACAGTAAACCACGTTTATAACAAACACACATATTACGAACTGATCGATATAACAAACTTATTTTTTAGTTCCAGCTACTTGCTGTATATATGCGGTATAAATGCTTATAACGAACTACGGTTATTACGAACTAAAATTAGTGGTCCCTTTGAGTTGGTTATAACCGTAGTTAACTGTGTAACTGTTATGTCATGATGTCCCCCAAATGATCAGTTCTTGGCCATACAAACTAGAGGTTGATATCATCAGTGCTGTTCCACACTTGTTTAAATACCATCATGCTGTTCATCAGCAATCTTATTTTGTGTCCATATAAAGTTATTTGGAAAACATCATCAAATGTTGAATAATTATCAATTATATTTTGGTTGGATAACTTGGTATTGACAGAAAATAATTATCTTAGGAAATGAACCATACGTAATCATACACTGAAAAGAAAATATTAATGATAATGGAGAAATTGTCATGAATTTATGCGCTCCTAATAAGTGGTTGTCCTTAGAAAATTGCCTATTATTTTAATAATTGCCCATTTTCAAGATCAATTTACACATATTGTTGGTGGTTTTATGCATTACTGAACACCAGGAGAATGCGATTTAAGTTAATACTCTTTTACCATGTGAAAGAAAATCTGGGGGGACCATGTTTAAAAGTCCTGAGATTTTGTAAGAGGATATTATGCCATGTGGGTAATATTCATGAGATCAAGGTTATACCAACCAGTTAATGCACAAAGTAAAGGAAAGTGCTGACTCAATAAACATGCAAATCTATTAACAAAGTATGTTTGATTGTTATTGTTGTTGTAATTATTTTTCACAAAATTAAGCTTTTCTATAATGTGAGAAATAATTGTAAAAGTCATTTGTACACAAACTCAGTATTCTGTACAGTTTTGTTCAGCATGTTGAGTTCTAATGCTATGCTTTGACCTCAAACGTGCCACTATTCACCTAACAAAGACTGCTGTCAGTTCAACAGGTCAGTTGAGGCTAATCCCTCTGATACATCAAGCGTAAATTGGAAGTATTTTCACACCTATCAGTGATAGGGATTATTATTTAAGAGCAATGAAACATATTGTTCACCTCACCTGTTGTAGACTGTAAAAAAGGTAGATGATATTATCTCACCTGAAATCAGTTCATTCAACATAACACAGAGACGTCGGTTGTAGAAAACAGCCCTAGGCAAACTCCATGTGCCTCAAGCAGAGGCTGTCATGTATCCAGTCGTTCTCCATTGCATAATGTACAGATTATCCTAAAATGATTTTCTAGCCTCCTAATTCCTCCACTATCCAAAATTGGCTGATAGGTATTTACATGTCTTAGCAGACAGTATATCAGATTACCAATTTTTTTCAAGGCAATGAGATGTTAGTGTTTGACCTGCCGTTGGACTCTACCTCATAACTCAGAGACCAAAAATAGCTGCTCGTGTGGCAGACCGTGGGAAAGTTGTTAGCACAAATATTGATATACGAATTACTTGATCAACCAATCAGATAACAATTGTAGACGTGATCTGCCTGAAGAGTGTCATTTTTCACCCGACAAGCTCTTACCTTCATGTCATTATGACTGTTGAATCCTCACCCTCCCTCCCTCTGCACTCCCACATTGTCCATTGTTTGTCATACATCTAGATGTAATTCTCCTGAATCCCTTCTGTACACCTTGATCTTACTCAACAATAATGATCTACCCTCGTGTCGCTACAGGCCCATCTCTTCTCCCTATCCATGCACACCCTGGATACACCTGAACACACCCTGAATACACCCATACACACCCAGAATACACCCAAACACACCCCGAATACACATGAACACACCTTGAATACACCCAAACACACCCAGAATATACCTGACCACACCCTGAATACACCCAAACACACCCTGAATACACCCTGAATACACCCTGAATACACCCAAACACACCCTGAATACACCCAAACACACCCTGAATACACCCAAACACAATCTGAATACATCCAAACACAACCTGAATACATCACACCCAAAATCACACCCCACACCCCACACCCCACACCCCACACCCCACACACCCCACACCCCTGCTTTTTCTTTCAGCTTTAATTTTCTCATCATGAATTTTCATACTAGGTACCATATGTGTCTATAGCTATATGACACCAATTGGCCCACCAAACTATTAGAAGAACACCCAACCCACTTTGAGAAATACAAAGTTAGGAAAAATGAGAAATTTATATTCTGCGGCCTAATGTTGCAAATTCTAAAGGGACTGGTTTATATATCCTGTCTATGACAATAGGGGTAAGTGGGAGGTGGAGGATGTAGGGGGAACAGTAGAGCGACTGATGGGGGGTAGGGGTATTCAAGTGAAACGGAGTGAGAGGGTACAGGAAGATGAGTATGAGGGCTTGAAGCGAAGGCATGGGGTTTGAAAGAGGGTAGAAAGGGAAGTTAGAAGAGAATGGAGGAGTGTTGAAGGAGAAGGGAAAGGCATGATGGGAGAAGGGAGGAGGGAAGGCATGAAGGAAGGAGAAGGGAAGAGGGAAGGCATGAAGGAAGTAGAAGGCTAATTGGTAGAAGGCATGGTGGAGAAGGGAGGAGGGAAGGAGAAGGCATGGTGGAGAAGGGAGGAGGGACGGCATGAAGGAAGGAGAAGGCATGGTGGAGAAGGGAGGAGGGAAGGCATGAAGGAAGGAGAAGGCATGTGGGAAGAAGGGAGGAGGGAAGGCATGAAGGAAGGAGAAGGCATGGTGGAAAAGGGAAGAGGGAAGGCATGAAGGAAGGAGAAGGCATGTGGGAAGAAGGGAGGAGGGAAGGCATGAAGGAAGGAGAAGGCATGGTGGAAAAGGGAAGAGGGAAGGCATGAAGGAAGGAGAAGGCATGGTAGAGAAGGGAAGAGGGAAGGCATGAAGGAAGGAGAAGGCATGGTGGAGAAGGGAGGAGGGACGGCATGAAGGAAGGAGAAGGCATGGTGGAGAAGGGAGGAGGGAAGGCATGAAGGAAGGAGAAGGCATGGTGGAAAAGGGAAGAGGGAAGGCATGAAGGAAGGAGAAGGCATGGTAGAGAAGGGAAGAGGGAAGGCATGAAGGAGAAGGCATGGTGGAAGAGGGAAGGCATGAAGGAAGGAGAAGGCATGGTGGAGAAGGGAGGAGGGAAGGCATGAAGGAAAGAGAAGGCATGGGGGAGGAGGGAAGGCATGAAGGAAGGAGACGGCATGTGGGAAGAAGGGGAAGACATGGGAAAAGGCATGAGGGAAGAAAGGTAAGGGAGGAGGGAAGGCGTGAAAGAAGAAGGCATGTGGGAAGAAGGGGAAGGCATGAAGGAAGAAGGAGAAGGCATGAAGAAAGGAGAAGACATAATGGTAGAAGGCATGATGAAAGAAGGAGAAGTCATGTGGGAAGAAGGGGAAGACATAATGGTAGGAGAAGGCATGAGGGTTGAAGGGAGGAGGGAATGCATGAAGGAAGAAGAAGGCATGTGGAAAAAAGGGGAAGGAAGAAGGGAAAGGCATGATGGGAGAAGGGGAAGACATATTGGGAGAAGGCATGTGAGAAGAAGGAAAAGGTAAGGAAAGCAGGATGGGAAAAGGGGAAGACATAACGGGAGAAGAAGGAAAAGGGAAGGAAGGCATGATGGGAGAAGGGGAAGACATAATGGGAGAAGAAGAAGGCATGTGAGAAGAAGGAAAGGAATGCAGGATGGGAGAAGGGGAAGACATAATGGGAGAAGAAGAAGGCATGTGAGAAGAAGGAAAAGGCATTATGGTAGGAGAAGGCATAAGGGAAGAATGGGAAGGCATGAGGAAAGGATGGGATGGCATGAGCGAAGAAGGGGAGAGCTGAAAGGAAGAAGAATAAGGCATGAGGGAAGAAGGGGAAGACATGACATGTAATACACAGTAAGGATTTGTGGGGGTGAAGGGTGATGGGTGAAGTAGATTTGTGTTTTTTTAATTCATTACTGAGACACACATACTGTGTATGTATAACTCTTAGGGCAGAAAAACAATGTCACCTCTAAAAAAGAGTGGCAAAGAAAATATCTGTAATTACCGCAAGCTTATAATAGGGCTGGAAGCAGGCAGTAATGAATTTTAGTCATGTAATTTTCATACCTGAAATTGACACATCAATCTGCGCTGGCGATTAATCCTTGTCAGAATATGATTTCTCCCAGTTAAAAATTGAATTTTGCTAAAATTTTCCCAGGCTCCGAAAGCCTGAACTTCACAAGACTTGCCTCGGGGGACATGGGACTGTCATACAGAGAACCAGCCTGATTGCCGCGATGAATTAGGCTTCTAATATACTGCTTATGATAACGGAGATGGCCAAGGAACTACTAGAGCGTGTAATGTTAAACTACTATACCATAACATAGCTATCGTAGTTGCATACCCTAGAATAGGGAAGGATTTGTTGGAACAAGATTTTTGACACACTTATGTCAATGTGCATATATTTTTATTATGAAACTGTTTAGGGTAGCGCTATGAAGTATGACTGCATTAACGTTTTTGTCAGAATTGCCTAAAGCCTGAGGCATTTCCTTCTCTTGAAAGGTGCAGAATGTCTATTGGCACTAAGGAATATCTTCCATGGGCTTCTTCTACATGGGCCTGGGGAAGTCTTTTTAGATATGTGGTGAGAAGGCAAGAGGTCAAGGTCATGAGATAATATGTAAAATTGAAAAGCATTTGTCGCTTCACTTTCTCAAAAACAATGGATGTATTTTTTATCCTTTTTCTTTTTCCATGGAAACAATTCTGACTTAGCTGAAAAAACAAAGATATCTAAATTTGGTCTGACACAGGATTCCAGGTGAATACTTTATTAAGTACTGATGGATTAAAACCAGATATAGATCATCTAGATAATCTAAACAAGATATTTAAGGTTTAAGAACCAGAAAAATTGATAAACAAATTCATATTTTCAGACAATTCATAGGTCATAAGCCAATGACAGCTTGGGGCAAGATCTGAACAAAAAGTTAAAAATATAATAATGGTTTCAAAGCAATTTCAATGTGTATCCAAAATTTGTAATTTGTTATGTGACAGGTGAAATTCATACATAATCATGGTCAGATTTATGGTGGTCAGAAGACCGTCATTGTTTAGCACAATTTCAAAATGATTCCTGGTTTGCGTTTTGAATCTTTGTCCTGGCATTCAGTGTGCATGGGGTGTGCATGGGGTGGTCGGGTAGCCTAGTGGTTAAATCGTTTGCTCGTCACGTCGCTGACCCGGGTTCAATTCCCGACATTGGTTAATTGTGTGAAGCCCCCGCCGTGATATTGCTGGAATATTGCTAAAAGCGGCGTAAAACCATACTCACTCACTCACTCACTCACTCAGTGTGCACGTGTTAAGGAAACCAGGTGCAAAATCAATGTTGGATAAAACCATACAGAGTTATTTATTTTTCTGTCATTTTCATGTTTTATTGCTCTTAGTAAATGGCTGATTTTTACAAATAATTTATTTCTCTTTGCCGAGCATTCCTGTGTGTTTACCTACACAGAATATTAATGTAGTCACTGATGTGCTGGAAATGATAAGGGCGCCGTCAGCTGCATCACCTAACTGATTCACAAACATGGCATGCAGCAAGCTACATGACATTCTATATTTGACTTACTACCACGAGTCATGTGAAAACTTCAGTTGTGTTCAGTATATCCACAGTGTGATGCGTGCATGCTTCATTGATGATATATGCATTCAATTTCTATTGTGTACACACTCCACAGATATTTCAAAACATTTATTGGAGTGTCTCAGTCTCCGCTTGTTCCCAGTGTGTGACTTCAGACCACATAAAAACAGCTGTAGGTGTTTAAGTTGGAGGGAAAGTGTCTACATCCATTTCCCATATGCGTAATTGCTATTATAATCATAGGCTCGGGGCCAGATCGGGACTTGTGTCTCAGCACCCTTTAAACCCACATTAACTTTGTCATCACATGAACGTTTCAAACTGTGGAAAAATAGAAACAATGTCATGTGAAATATAAGGTTGAAGACGAAACATTGGAAGGGGCATTTAGGAGATTTGTCACGACTGTAGGCAGAATGAAGGTGTTGAGATGCTTGTTTACCTACACTAGGCCCTGGTTAATTAGGCTGTCAATACTTGGTTTAAGTTTAAATGTTAGTCATTAGTGAATGTGATAACTTGAAATTTCCCACAAGGATTGAAAGATTGCGCATACCAGTAATACCTTTCAATATTTCACATGTGCATAACAGCAACTCTCAAAGCTGATTGGTCAGTTAATGAAATATGACAAGACCTTATACTGGATTGGAGAGAACAATATAATATTGTGTGATCTATTGTTTATGATGTCCAAAGTTTATACTCGTTCACTTTTAGAACAATTGGTTGGGATATATATGAAATAACCTAGCTGGGCTATTGATTTCTGCCATTGATGTCGCTCAATCACTTCCACGCTTCCTCACTCCTTCACACATGCACTCACTCACTCATTCACTCATTCAGGACAATTTAGTTCCTGTTAATGACAACAATAGTGTAACTAATTTGAGATCAGGGAACCATATGTTCCCAGAGAAAAAGACTAAAAGACAATAGTATTACCTACTTGTAACTCTGAAATAGAGATATCTGTCCCCAAGGCTCCAATCTTACAAAATCAATTCATGAAGTACAGATAATACGTAATTCTGAGTTGTTTGGCGGTTATTCTCTAATTAGGATAGTCTTATATACAGTTTATGTGCTTCCTATACTCGTTTTGTACAGGCAAAGTTAAGGAAATTGTAATATACTTATGAATAAAGTGAATGCCACTTAAACCTTTAAACTTTGTGTATAAGATCATACGGGTATGAGGATTTCACTCAAATCCTTATATCGGTAATGTTTCCTATTGATATCTCCAAGTATGTGTGATATACCTTGAGTGACTGATTTATAACAGCTTGTTTGTAATGCATATCATTTAATGCCTTTGAATCCTGCATATGCCAGATATTTCATGTCAGAAATGACAATATTGGATAATTTAGATTGATGAAAATGGATGATATCTTGATTTAATAAAGACTTAGCACTTATTTCTTGATAGCATGATACAGATTGCATAGATACAAGGCCGCTTTATATGTTCTGTGGTGAACAGCTTGGAGTAGGGAGATATAACAAGATATTCCTCAAAGGCGCTATAACTGTCATAACTCTCTGCTTTATTGTACTGATAGACTTCTGACAGTCACAGTCTGAAGATCACTTTGTAGAATCTGGGTGAAAATGTAATTCAAATAAATAATTCTTTTTTCAAGCATGTCATGGGATGAAATGGACTCCAGCAAACAGCTCTTTCCAGAAAAATGCATTCTGTTCTTAGATGAAGTCGTATAAGGTCCATAGGAAGATAGCTTTTATATCAATGCAAGAGCTATCATTATGGCATTATTTCTTTTGCATACTCATCTCTACATATCTTTTTAATCATAATTGTTCGAAAACTCATTTAACTTTTCGGACTAAACTGTCATAATAATTTTCAGATAGTTCCCACACAATAAACATCTGACATGATAATGTATCAACTTGAGTAAGAACATATGTACTCAGTTGCATTTTATAATAATACAGGTACAGTTGTGGGTATTAACAGAAGTGGAGTGAGTGTGTGACATGTACACAATGCAGGTGATACTGTGCCTGTCAGTCACAGCTGATGTACTCTCCTCGCAGATCTCTCACTTGAAATGTCAGTATTTAGTGCGGGGCATTACAAGTGGCATGGGGTGTGTGAGATCTACACTGTTAATTTAGCATAATAAATTCACTGATGATTTAACCAACAGAATCAACTGATGACTCATGATTTTCCTTGGTGAAAAACAGGCATGAGAAAGTCGGCAGGAGTTACATTATATACACATTTAAATCAGTTCACCTCTTCAGCGGGTTCAGACAGTTTGTAGCCCTTGGGAATACTTCACTTGTCGTCTGGAAATTATCTATTTAACCCCACAAAGCCTCCACTATATACAGCCACATTTATTGCAATGTCGTTGATTGTATGACTTCTGACATGTTTCCATGTACTTATTATACAAAAGGAGTTTTGAAGAATAGCTACAAACACATTAAATTATTTACCTTTCCTTTGAAAGTTACATATATTTGGGACATGAAATGAAAGAAACTTGATGGTGTCTACCTTATAGCGGATTTCTCAGCCAACCATCAATGCATTTTTATGTATCATGCATGACATGTGCACCCTTCTAAGTCTATTTATGTGTATTGAATCAGATTGTATTGAAATAGAGACTGTGGGAACAGCTGTTAATCTGAACTCTTCGGTTCTCATGATAGAAACTAGATGCCATCTACAGTCTCAGTATTATGCTTGTGTTTGTGTTATGGCATAAATAAAAGTGACGAAACCCGTTCCATAATCAAAAGAAATCGGTGCTAAAAGCAGAGTCCATTGTACGATTCCTACTTTATAATAAGCATGTGTTTATTATTCACGATCAAATAGTGAAGACACCAGGCGAAAAGGTGAAAAGATGTGTCCTTTTCTTTCTTGTTTTCATGAAGCCTTAGGCATCATGATAGAAAGATAATGTGGTCTGCATGCAGTTCGGTATAATGCAGAGTTCAAAAGTAAAAGTATAACCGTAACCAAAAATGAACAACATTTGAGGGTAGGGGTGGGGTATGTAATGATGTGACTCAAAGGTCTGAATGTGTTATCTTTTAAGTTGGTGACCTTGCCTGTGAAAGATCTTGGCATCCTTTTCTAAAGTTGGGGCAAGACTATTTTGCATATTTTGTACTAAAAGAACTTTCAAGCTGTGACTTAATTGCACTATGTACTCCTTATAGATACATTATCAGAAAAATAATTGAAAAATATAGGTACTGACCCCCAAACTGGCATGACAGTTGATGTTCACCTCTTGTTCGAGATCTGTAACACAATATTTGTGAGTGAGTGAGTGAGTTGGTTTTATGCTGCTTTGAATGATATTTCAACAGTATCATGGCATGGCGGCTTATTGTGGGAAGAAAGCTCAAAGTGATGCAGATCTTAGACATTTAGCACTGTAGTAAGACCCACATGAAAGGGAATGGTGCTGACAAACCTAGAAACATAATCAGGGCGAACTCGGATTCAAACCCACGATCATAGGTTTCAGGCACACCTCTATACTGCTAACTGTGGCACCTTAGACAACTAGGCAAGTCATACCCCTGTAATACAATATCAATGATGGGAACTTGTGAAGACAGGTGAAATAAATCTGTATTTCTCTGGTCTATAAATATTTACTGTCTCTGTGGTGCTATCTTTCTTAATCCTATCGTCGTTGTTTATGCAGTACCACTGTATTTGCAGATATTACTTGTAATACATTGCCAAAGGTAACAAATCAGATGAAAGTTTCATTAAGTTGGAGCGTATCTTAACAATATTTTCACAACAAGTCATAAAGACTAGCAAGACATTTTCACTGTTATCTATATTCATGTACAGTTCAGTCTTTCAGTACTTATCAAGTCTCTACCACCAACAGTGTGTTTATGTTTCTAGATGAGAAACTTTTGTGTGTATCATTTCTTGTATCTTTAATGGTTATGGTTTCAGTTTGTTTTATTTGAAACCATTACCATTTCGTGACAATGTGGGTAATAGATACAGCGAAACAGTGCCAACAGGGCAAGAAGAAATTATGTGACTTCTTTCATATTATTGTCTACAGTCTTTTTGTGTCAGTGATTAAATACACAGGCTGTGTTGTTATTATTGTTGACATATTTGTGACCCAACAAGAGAAATGGGACCTTATACATACTGGGATACAATTGTACTGTGACGTTTGACGTCAACTTACGTCAGTGAAGATCACCATGTTTGCGGACTGTGCAAAAGTATCTTATTTTTCTCTTGTTAGTTCGTAATGTAATACAAACATTATTACAAAACCTTTCAGCATACATATCTGCTTCCAATTCATCAGAAATTATGGATAAAAATAGTAATTATTGCATAAATAGTTTTAAGTCGGAGTCCAAATGTTTGATGTCATATATCTCTGTAATAGATATGAATGGAAGCTTGTAATTTTTTTTATTTTGGTGTAGAAGATACTGTAGTTTTATAATATAATGAAAAGTAAAAATGTGATTTTTTAACCCATAAGGTCCATAATCTCCTGGAGGGTCACATTATGTAATTGACTTCAGTATGCTATATGGTTTTACACAGTGTGTACACCACTTTTCACATGCAAAAAATGGGGGTTTGAGTTGAATTATTGAGCTGAACGATGTCACAAATTTTGTGTTATTGTCTACAGTTTATTAACGATTACAAAAGCAGTCTGTAACATAAATGATAACTTATTTACTTAAAAGAATTGTCATCATCATGCAATTCAGATGCACACAGTCAATTCTTAAATGTACAATTGCTACTCCTGTAGTCAATGTATATATTCTTTAACTTAAACAAGAGAATGTTCTTTTCCTATAGTCATTGTATGATATACTTCAAGACGACAAGAGGCTGACATGTAGAAGCTCTTTTGGCCATTGTATGACATTCTTCAACATGACAAGAGGCTAACATGTAGAATCTCTTGTGGCCATGGTATGACATTCTTCAAGATGACAAGAGGCTAAACATGTAGAAGCTCTTTTGGCTATTGTATGACATTCTTCAAGATGACAAGAGGCTAACATGTAGAATCTCTTGTGGCCATTGTATGATATTCTTCAAGATGACAAGAGGCTAACATGTGAAATCTCTTGTGGCCATTGTATGACATTCTTCAAGATGACAAGAGGCTAACATGTAAAATCTCTTTTGGCCATTGTAGGACATTCTTCAAGATGACAAGAGGCTTATAAACACGTAAAAGCTCTTTTGGCCATTGTATGACATTCTTCAAGATGACAAGAGGCTAACATGTAGAAGCTCTTGTGGCCATTGTATGACATTCTTCAAGATGACAAGAGGCTAACATGTAGAAGCTCTTGTGGCCATTGTTTGATATACTTCAAGATGACCAGCGGCTAACATGAAGCCTTCATATGATATATTTCAAGATGACAAAAAGCTGACATGTAGAAGCTGTTGTGGCTATTGTATATGCTTCAAGATGACTAGAGACTAGCATGCAGAAGTTCTTGAAGAAGTAGAAGAAATTTGATGATATACTTCAAGAGGAATTAGTAGGCTAACAACTATGATAGGGCAATGCTATTGGATTTGCATGCAATAGTCCCAACACTAACATTGTTTCATGCACACAGACATTCTGTGTGGAATGTGATTAATTTGTTATCTCTTAACAGGTTTCAGATCACTGCCAGACATCAGAAGACAGGGAATGTAAAGGTCATCTTAAATACATCAAACTCCAGGCTGGCCATCTAAAAAGTACTGTATTTGACACATTTTGCACTCTGGGCCCCGTACCACTATGAGATTTTAGCACAAAGATCATTGTAACTCCCATCCTTTAACATAGACTTAAGATAGTCATAGCTCTAAAATCGTTTTATGAAACACAATAAGAGCATGTTTATGCCATTTCTGTTTGATATTTTCATATTGAAGCATATGGATACAGACACTTGAGATGGAGGACACATCTTTTATTCGTATAAGAACATGGGGACATAGTACCAGTGGCCTATGACTGGGTAATAAATTGCCCATGAAAAGTTGTACCTCTAAGCTGAGCCACTGGATTTCCCTCCTTTCTGTCCATCCTCACAAGACCTTCCAATTTTTCTCAAAACTAATGATCATATTGGTATCGTATTCTCACACCCTTATCTAAATAGCCGTGAATATAATCTACAAAGTACAGTTTTCTGTTTAAAAATTTGAAATGGGACAATTTTCTGTCCTATAAATTGTTACTTATGAATTAAATATTTGAAAAAAGAAATCACTGGAGACTTCATCGTGTGGCTTTATCTGACTTCATGATCTTCAGGATTGGGTCTCTCTGACATTCACATCAGCTCTGTCTAAGGTTAAGGTTACAAAGGTAACAGAATCAAAGACAGTATTAACCTTAGGATTATTTATTTTAGTTGTCATGATAAACAAGGGACCCGTGAAGATCCGGGATAGATTAGGTCTTCAGCAACCCATGCTTAACGTAAAAGGCGACAATACTGTAAAAGGCGACTAACAGGATCAGGTGGTCAGGCTCGCTGTCTTGATTGATGCATGTCATCGATCCCAAGTGTTTGGATCAATGCTAATGATGTCAATCACTGGATTGTCTGGTCCAGACTTGATTGTTTACAGACCGTCGTGGTATAGCTGAACTATTGCTGAGTGCGGCGTTAAACAACAAACAAACAAACATAATAACAAGGTCAGTAAATTACTTGTATTTTTTCAACTTCTGTCTGGTTTCTCTAGCATCACTGTTAAGATCTGTCACTCATCAAAGGTTTGTGATCACAATATTTCAAAATCATGCATGCAATAATTTGAGGGCAGGAAATATTTATTGTTTATAATGAGTGCCTGTGGTCACATGGTGTTTCATCATGAATAGAAGAACCATAATGATATAGTCCTTAATATTTGTAACCTCATTAAGATTCTAGTAAAGAATAGGATGTATCAAAAACTGTGGAAAGGGTCCCCAGTGACTTATTCATTATCATAAAATATGCATTGGATTGTTGCTCATATTATCATCAATTGATTTTTCTATAGACTTTACACAGTGATCTGTACTGTAAGTCATTTTGCTGGTTGTATTTGTAAAAGTGTGAGAAATAACAGGAAACAACAGGAAAGCCCAAAGTGATGCAGGTTTCTTGGTGAAACCCACAAGCATGGGTATGGTGGCGACAAACCTTGAAACATAATTGGGGCGAACCAAGATTCACAGCCATGATCAGAGGTTTCTGACATGCCCAGAGGAAGCAACTCAGAACAGCAAATTGCGATTCCTTATACGACAGAGCCACCCGTGCCCCAACTTGCAAATGGAAGCAGTGATACGCAATATTTAATGCCAAATTAATTTATTGTCACTTCTCTGAAATACAAAAACACAATGTCCCCCTTCTGTCTCCTGTAGATAACATCGTGGGTCAAAAGCTTTTAAATAAACATCTCCAGAACTTAATGTCATGAGTGCCTAGCGTAAGCCTGAAATGTATCAAATAAGGTAATGATGATAACTACTGCACATAAAGGTCTTTGCCTCAGGGCTATGTTTATCCTGTGAGTAATATTTCGCTCTTTCTTACCACCTAGGTGAATTTACTGGCTTCCCTTCTTATCTTCACCAAGCAAATTTGAAGTGACAGTATTTGTGCCAAGAATTGCCATCTTTACAGATTAGTGGTAACTAGAACCAAGAATGCTATGCCCAATGGAACATGGTCTCTGATCTATGAGGAAAAACATATTCTAAGTGCTACACATGATTGGATGTTGGAGACACAAACATGCCTTAATTCTGACATCACCTCAATACACTTAGTTGGGTGTCTCTTTCAAATGGTTTTATGAATTGAAATTTATAGTACCTGTAGGCATATGTGTTAAGTTTTAATCATCATGCAACCTAAAATAACTGCAGATGTTTTGAAAGTTAAATGCAAGTCAAGTGGTGACAGCCTAGTGATTCAAAAGCTACATGTCTGAATACAAAATGACAGCATTTGGACCATTAAATTATTTGGATTTGTAGAATGGCTATTTTGTTTTACTGGTGGAAGAATAACCTTGAAATGTAAGGATTGCATCCCTAATTTGTGAGAAGTGGTTTAGCCTTGTGTTTCCCCACGTTGTTTCAAGTGAACAATTGACATGCCCTTGTATGTGTTTGTTAGGGTACCACTGGTGGGGCAGGATGTGCTCACCTTTTACCAAACGCCTGGTTTCACCATTGGGTAGTGGCTCAAAACACATACACATGATATAGTGGGTATCATACAATGGACTACAATGGATTTCTTATGAATATGAATCAGTTTTGTCACTTTTGTTTAACACAAGTGCTCTTGGACTGACAAGGCTCTGACTCATTTACACATCTTGTACTGATAAGGGTCTGACTCACTTACCCATCTTGTACTGACAAGGGTCTGACTCACTTACCCATCTTGTACTGATAAGGATCTGACTCATTTACCTATCTTGTACTGATAAGGGTCCGACTCACTTACCCATCTTGTACTGACAAGGGCCTGTTTCACTTACCCATCTTGTACTGATAAGGGTCTGACTCACTTACCCATCTTGTACTGATAAGGGTCTGACTCACTTACCCATCTTGTACTGACAAGGCTCTGACTCACTTACCCATCTTGTACTGACAAGGCTCTGACTCACTTACCCATCTTGTACTGATAAGGGTCTGACTCACTTACCCATCTTGTACTGACAAGGGTCTGACTCATTTACCTATCTTGTACTGATAAGGGCCTGACTCACTTACCCATCTTGTACTGATAAGGATCTGACTCATTTACCTATCTTGTACTGACAAGGGCCTGACTCACTTACCCATCTTGTACTGACAAGGGCCTGACTCACTTACCCATCTTGTACTGATAAGGGTCTGACTCACTTACCCATCTTGTACTGATAAGGGCCTGACTCACTTACCCATCTTGTACTGATAAGGATCTGACTCACTTACCCATCTTGTACTGACAAGGGCCTGACTCACTTACCCATCTTGTACTGACAAGGGCCTGACTCACTTACCCATCTTGTACTGATAAGGGTCTGACTCACTTACCCATCTTGTACTGATAAGGGCCTGACTCACTTACCCATCTTGCACTGATAAGGGCCTGACTCACTTAACCATCTTGTACTGATAAGGGCCTGTTAATTGATTATGACAGGTCACCAATGATGATGGAAGATTCAGGGGCAGTTAAGAAAAAACACAATTTTAAGGAAATCTTATAAAAATTGACATGCATTTGGGAAGGGTTAACAACAATATTTTTGAGAATGCACATATTTTAGTGCCTAAATATCTTTGCCAATATTACCGCCCCAACAACATTCAATATTCAGTAAAACAGATATTAATAGACATGATATCAGTGTAATAATGTGTAAGACCATCTGCCTGGAGAGAGGAAGGTCATTGCTTCAATCCCCTGGTAGCATCATACCAAAAGGTGGTACTTGTTGTTACCCTACTTGGTATGAATAGGGGAATAAAACAAGGATTGGTCAGCTCGGAGTCAATATACTGTGTCCTAGTGGAGTATCCATGTTAAACTTCAAAACTGTATCTCAATGTGAAAGCACCATACAACCAGTTACCAGCAGCCACACACTCAAACATGCATGCCCGTAACTGTTTAAGTGAAATAATCCTTAACAGGACGTTAAACCCTGTATCACCTCATCTTAACTAGACATGTAGTAATGAATCCTTAGAATGGCCTGCTGACAACCATGTCCTGACAGGTGTGTACTTCAAGCATGACAAAATACTTACCTATCGGGTATGATGATCTTCGGGGATTTCAACAGCAGCAGTCACCTGGAAATAGCACAAAGATTTACTTAGCAAGTCTAATTTAATTGCCAATTGTGTTTATCATCTTTTATCTTCCTTATGAGCTTTGTCTGTGAGCTGCATTTCGAGTCATGCATGATAGAACACCATGCAGGAAGAAGATACAGCACACACAAACACCTCAGATTATAGTGCTTAATGATGGTATTTGATGCCATTTAAGAGTTATTTTGACTTTCTTATTTAACAAATTTATATTATTTATAAACTATCACCTTCAGTTTCAACTTGACATTAAAACAAATATCAGTTTTCTAGGTCAGTTAACCAATAGTTTGATCTTGTATTGGGACACTGTGGCATAGACAAGATATATAATAGTATTTTTTATAACACTGGGAAAAACAATTTGGAAATTTATGTCTTTGAACACACAATGCCATTTAGAAAGTGGTCAGATGTAACAAATGTTATATTTGGGATAACACTTTCTTTGTAAAGTACAGATTCTCATACTTTTATGAGACTCAACGAGAATCTGCACTTTACAAAGAAAGTGTTATCCCGAATATAACATTTGTTACATTTGTGTCTTATTTTATTCATTTATGACATTAAATGACAGTAAATTAATGGCCCTGAAAAGAAGATGAGGAAGCATTTGTAGTCTAGGTACTGTCAGTCATCTTAAAGAAGCAGTGCATCTGTGTTATTCTTCGCTAGGATTAATGTTTAACTATTTGTGAACACCTGGTGTAATCAGTGATCATTCATATAATTTACACCACTATCGTGCCTTTTATGCCCAATGGAATCTGTTTCAGCAGAGACCCGTGAAGATTCCCAGGTAAAATAGGTCTTCAGCAACCCATACTTGCCTTAAAAGGCGACTATGCTTGTCATAAAGGCGACTAACGGAATCAGGTGGTCAGAGTAGCTGACTTGGTTGTTACATGTCATCAATCCCAATTGCGTGGATCGATGCTCATGATGTCAATCACAATCACTGGATTGTCTGGACTAGACTTGATTTTGTTACAGACCGCCGTCATATAGCTGGAATATTGCTGAGTGCGGTGTTAAATAACAAACAAACAAAAACAAAGATGTTTCCAGACTGATTATTCTGTGGCATTAGGGGAGTCACGATAAATCGAAATATCGATAAATTGCTGTTTTTTGGGGGGTAAGCACAAAAAGTCAATAAATCGATTGTTAAATCAGTTTCCGATCAATAGTATCGATTTCAGTAAGGAATATCAATAGTTTCAATTGTGTTTACCATATCATGCGATTGAGTCACCGAAACACACCTGCCTAACACAGCTGAGTGAGGATTAGAGTTAACTGCCCTTGATGCTTAGCAACTGGTCTTTCTTAAAGTAAAATGGCAGAGGGTGACAGTCAAGTGGAGTTTGTGACAAACCTGGGTGGAAAATTGAGTGTTTGGAAGTATTTTGGCTTTGTTAAAGAAAATCAAATCTATCTAAAATGATACACTGAAAACTAACGATATTTATCGCAATAGTTGCTTGCAATATCAATAGTTATCGCAATAATTTCTTTTAATATCAATAGTTATCACAATAGTGATCTCCAGACCAATAGTCACCCCGATGTGGCGTTGACATTTTTTATTTATAAATTGTTACTTAACCCTTGTCATATAAATTTGGCTGTGTAATCTTTGATCCAGAGAAGAGAATAAGAGGAAGTGACATTCTTAGCCTAGCTAGGTTTAGGCTAGGCATCTCAGTTATGTGTAGATTTGATAGAGATGTACTATCAAAATACATGAAGATGTGCTTACTGGATGTGTAAAGAGTAGATTGACGTATAATTTTATGTATGATATATGACAATTTTGCCTGGAGTGGCAAGGAGTGACCCATGTCCGCATGATTGATAAGGGTTGGGGTCGGCCCTACAGAATGTTATTGTGGGCTGTGGGAAAATACACTGTTTTCAAGCTGTACCTCTTCACATACAAGAGGATTCAGGGTTCATCTGTCATTGATTGGAATATTTGTAGTACCTAGAATCTAGACAACTGACATGCATTCTGTAATGGGCCAGCTGGGCAGCCTAATGATGTGTGCTCCCATCTCAGTGGAGGCTTTCCTTTCTATTGTCCACATGGGTACAATTTGCCAAGTCGACATCTACTTGGACAAAATTTGTTAAGGCTACTTGAGTGTTATGGATACTGCTACAAAGTTGTCATGTAGAGAGTAAAATCCTATTGATTCCTTCTGTGATTAAACTCAGAGAGTATGGTGACACTTTCCTGTAGTTCATCGAGTTCATGTGATCTCATGTTTTGTCCTCACTAATCTTAAGCCAACTTATGTAAAGCTGCAACATTGCATAGGCAATCACAGCAGCGGTGTCCTAAACATTGGCTTATATACCTTTGTTTGGAAGTAAGGAATTATCGTCATGACAACCATTTTGGCAAAGTTATTTTTGCTCATTGCAGCTTCTATTCACCAGTGTTTGTGTGTGTAATTGCTAAGGATCTAACAATTCATCAAATTATTGATGCAGCACGGTTGCCCGATGCCCAATGGCAGCACATCGATGAAACACTCGGAGTTCATTCTAGGCTGCACCATGGCACCATTGGCGCTTTCAATTTTTCCTAATGGCGTAAATTGAAGGGCCATGATGGTGATGGCGACTAACAGGATCGGGTGGTCAGGCTCGCTGACTTGGTTGATGCCTACACACTCACTCACTCACTCTTAGGTCTCATCATTGGCATTTGGAAATTATGTATCCTGTATAGTATCAACAAAGGCCCTTCAGATAAAGGGACTGAAAAAGGCTTGTATGAGTTTATTGATGAAGTCAACTTGAATTGTTGGAAAGTATGACATGTGCACTAAATAAAGTTTTTGACGCTATGGGAATTTCTGAATTTGAAGGTGTGCAGTGTTTTTTTAGAATAAAAAACATCTCTGCCTCAGATTAATCTATATCATAATCAATTTAAAATATAAATCAGAAATATTCTGATGCAAGAGACTACTAGAATTTCACCTTTTAGCATTATGTCAAAATAAGACATTTCTTTGGACATCAACCTATCAGAAGCATTCACGAGGCAGATCCTTTGAAATGGACAAAAGCACAAGATACACCTACAACGGGTGTGCCTGTGTAGAAATGATACCAATTATCGAAGGGAATCATATACATGTGTTCTTGAATCCAGGCCAGAATTAAGTGCCCTCTTATATATAATCTTGAAGCTAACCTCTCCCGAGATAGTCATAAATATCTTAGTAATATGAACACACCATGTGAAGGTAGTTGGCATCAGAGGTGTGTTCAGGAGGGTGTGCAATCACACGAGCGTACAGCGAAGCAATATGACTCGTTCCTGAATAGAAGGCGCATACTCTCACGGCACAGCATCCAAAATGGCATCGCCTGGGATCAAAACAGCCCTATCCACAAGTCTTATAGGTTCACACATTTATTATTTCATCTACAAGTGTCAAAGGTTATTCCATTTAATTTCATCACAAGTATCATTGGTTCATACTTTGATTTTCATGATAAGAAAGAGTATGTTTCTAAAATTGAAAATAGATGTAATGGTAGTCTAAAAGATTATTCTTTAGCCATCAGTTCGATTTTGGTCAATGGCAAACATTTGAATGATTTGCGATGCCATCTTGGATGACTAGCCAACTACCTCCCTGGCTTGGCTGCGAGTAAACGTGTGCGATCTTGCAGTCAGCCATGTTCAACAGCATGTATGTGTAATATATCGTAATCACCCACCCTCATAAACAGGCCTCAAATTTTAAAGATGAATCTCTTAACTGTTTTTAGGCCTAGGGAGACTTATTTTTGTTGATCTGATCCAAATTAATTGTAATATTTGTCCAAAGATAAATTTATTCATTTTAGGCTCTTTGTGAAAAAAGTAACCAAATCTAGTTCATAATTGTGTCTCATTGTTGCAAGTCCTACAATTCTGAAAAAAAATATACATTATGTTTTGTTGTTCATGTTAATAAAATAGTTATGGTAATGTCTACCCTAGTCCTTGTTATTTGTTTTGAAATTTTAAGCTGTATATGAATAGAGAACATCATACCTAGTTCACACGTCTTTTTCGCAGTAGTTACAATTTGTGTATTATTCACAGAATCATTTTCTTGTGCATGTTTATGAAATAGGTACAGTCATGACTACCATGGTGGGCTCCTAGTCATCCTAATTGGTTATCAGACCCCATCCTTCCCCTCTGTCTGTCAGCAGGTGCCCTGTAACTGATATAAGCCATGCAGACACTCCTCTTCATTCAAACCTCTTCCAGGTAGGACCCTGCATTTCCACTTGAACAATGCCAGCCTTACTTTCAGATGTTTTTTTACTGTTCCTTGATAGTCTTTTAATGTATCTTGTCATTTGTATGCTGTATTGTAATCTTTCTGACTCTAACATTACAAAGATATAAATAAGCTGACAGTATAATCTGGGGCTACTTGCATAAAATAACTTTTAAATGCATGAATGAATGATACAATTGTGTGTCTGTGTGTGTGTGTGTGTCTGTGTGTGTCTGTGTGTGTGAGAGAGAGGTGTGTTTTTTAACTTCTTTTGAGTAGTATATATATATAAAAGGTGTTCTTTAATTTGAGTAGTATATATATATGTGTGTGTGTGTATATGTATATATATATATATATATATATATATATATATACTACTACTCAAAAGAAGTTAAAGAACATCTGATGTATTCATTCATATAACAACAGTTAACCTGTCATGCCATGACTATAATGATATTTAAGAGTCGAGTGTTCTTGAACTCTTCTTAATTAGTGGGGCGGTGGGGTAGCCTTGTGGATAAAGCGTTTTTCTCATCCCACCAAACACCAAGTTCGATTCTGCACATGGGAGCAATGTGTAAAGCCCATTTCTAGTGTCCCCTCGCTGTGATATTGTTGAAATATTGCTAAAAGTGATGTTAAATCATACTCACTCACTCACTCTTTGGAGTGATATATTCTTTGTGATGTGAGGTTTAAAGTTGTATCTGTCAATTAACCTCTTCGCACTCAATTTTGATAAATGATGTGTGATTTAAAATATTTAACGTATCCAAAACAGTTATCTGTACACCAGCTACACATTTCCACTATTGTCATTTGACCTCAATGTTTATTAATATTTCATCTCTAATTGAGGCTGAAGATTCTAACATTAGAATAAAACAAGAAATATGTGACTATGTCAAACCCAGTTGTTATATTTGCAAGGTCTGTTAAATCCTGATCCTGATTTACCTATTTAAGATTGCAGAGGCATTAGTCATTCTGATTGCCTAGCTTAGATGTTGATGCTATGCAGATAACAATAGGCTTACTTTATCATAGGTATACAGTCATAATGTACCCTAGTCCTGTTTATAGACCATCACCTGTTGCATGGCTTAATTATACCCATTGGTTGAGAAATGAGGTCACATGTTCTTGTGTGCATGTTAACAAACTTGTTTAAAGGTCAAATCATTTTTCAACTCAATTTTGAGTTGTGTGGTGAATAGCATGTCTACAGATTAGATTCATATGAAAGATAATTTCCTTGCAATTGACTAGGAAGATTACTTGCTTGATTTGAATGCTGTATGGCACAGAATGTGTTTGTGTTTCTGTGTGTATTGGTGATTGATTGGATCTGATTGATTAGGATTACTGGTCTTTTTCTACAAACCAAATTCATTATTTAAGATAAAACCTACAACTGTCATGGATATGATCAAACTATTTATGGTAAGCTTTTGTCTAGTCCAGACTTGATTGTTTACAGGCTGCTGTCATATGGCAGGAGTAATCCTGGGAGCAGTGTTAGGCAACAAACACTTTTTTAGGAAAACTATGTGAGGTGCAGGTGCTACAGGTAGAGCAGGACATCCTTACACTTTGCAGGAACACCTCGTGTCATCACTGATTTTCAATGATCCATCCATATTATTTTCAACTCTATTTTGTCTTTTACACCCTATGGGATCGGTTTCAGCAGATAATAAAGACCAATTGTTCTCTGGCATTGATGTTTTGAATTTAAGTGTTTTTTATGTCTTAGGTTATACGATAGGTTATATCCCGGATGCTGTTCCACCTGTTATTGTATTGTTATGACTATAATGTACCGGGTAAGTCAAGGAATATGTGTTTGCGCTGTTAAAAATCTCTCTGTAGTATTTGGCTCAGAAAGATATATCCACTGTGAAGGACTTCGCTTATAAATGTTTACTGGTGTCACACCTGTCTGATATATTGTTACCAGATTTACATGGTCTTGTTACAAACAAGATGATTCCTGTAAAAGGGTGAACCAAATAAAACCATGCCTTTGACTGAACAGGACAATGCATATAACATGTCTACACATCTGTCTCAGCACTGTTAGGCCTTTATTTATTTTTTGTTAACAGGTTTTCAAACATATTGGCATAAAATTCAATTTTGGTGGTTAGAAATTAAAAAATAAAATTAAAGCTTCCAGATTAGTACTGATGCGAGTGAATGAAAAACTAACATGTTTTAACATGGCAAGGCTCTGAAAGATTAGTTGCTTTTGTTAGAATAAAAATGCTTTCTTTGTTGTTCAATCTTGTAAACCAACTGAAAAACATTTAAGGCCTAAACAAGAAGTTTTTACATTTACAAGTTGACAAAGCTATTTGATCATGCGATTGGTGCAGTTACTGATTAAGGCATTGAAGAGTCTGAAGGTGGTATATGCTTCAGGTTCTGGGAAATCAAAATGGCATTAAAGAGTTTAAAAGTGGTATATGCTTCAGGTTCTGGGAAATCAGAAAGGCGTTGAAGAGTTTAAAGGTGGTATATGCTTCAGGTTCTGGGAAATCAGAAAGGCGTTAAAGAGTTTAAAAGTGGTATATGCTTCAGGTTTGGGAAATCAGAAAGGCATTGAAGAGTTTAAAGGTGGTATATGCTTCAGGTTCTGGGAAATCAGAAAGGCGTTAAAGAGTTTAAAAGTGGTATATGCTTCAGGTTCTGGGAAATCAGAAAGGCATTGATGAGAGGTAAAGTATGTCAGTATCGGGTAGCTTACAAGCTGTGTTGTTGTGTCAGCATATCAAAACAAATACATTAGAGTGCTTAGGTCACTGAAGTACACCAGGTATGCTGTTTATGTTAGTGAAGACATCCTATCAGAGAGATTACTGATGGTTCCCTGTCTTTAGCTGTGTCCGGTCCCCATCAGGAATAACACCCAGGTCCACATGTGCATGGTTCCGTGCTTGGAGGAAAAGTACTCATGTGTCTCATTTCATGTATTGATACTAATTACTAATTACATGCCATGACAAATTAACTATAGTAATATGAAATAATAAGGTGTTCTTTAACTTCTTTCCCTAGTGGTTAATGATTTGCTTATCACGCCCAAGACCAAGGTTTGATTACCCAGATGGGTTTAATGTGTGAAGCCCTTATCTGGTGTCCCCTGCCATGACATTGCTGGAATATTGCTAAAAGCAGTGTAAAACCTCTCTCTCACTCACTCACTCACTCACTCACTCACTCACTCACTCACTCACTCACTCACCCACTCACTCACTCACTCACTCACTCACTCACTCACTCACTCACTCACTCACCCATTCACTCTTGAAGTTACGTTTCATTGCTTCTGTTTTCTGATTACAGATCCCAGTGTTTGATATATCATAGAATTGTTATCAATGGCTTAGCATTTTTGCAGCACCGTTGTTCCTGTAGTGATTTACAGGAAGCAGTGTCTGTCTCACCTGTAGCAGTTCCAGACAATTTATCAGCCTCTGATAAGACCATGCTGTTATCACATGGTTAAGAAAAGTTGCTCTGTCATCCTTTATGAGTGTGCAAATTGTTCCACATGTATGATGGGTCTGGTTATAGAGTGTTTTTCAACACAGATCTATTATCAGTTCTCTGCATGGATCCCCACACTGCAAACCCTTTTTCGTGTGTCCTTTGCCATGTATAAGTAAAGCATATATTTGAAACATAATTTATGAAGAGTGATACCAAAATATACAATAGGGCTGGGACGAGTCCAAATTTAGTACCAGGGTACCTGAAACGTTATTACCCAGCCCTTCCCGGACACCTGCTACAGGTCTCAAGAGAAGGGTACAAAATGTCTGAATGGGAATTGTTTTACTGCAACCCTGGCAAAATCTATTCATATACACATATAAAACAATCTGATCATGCATACACTGAAATTGATTGATGCTTTATCCTTACTCGAACATATAATGTGAGCATTAGTGAATTGTAGTGTAACCATGGAGTATTATTGTTAATGTCATTAAACAGTATATCACATGACCCAAGGTAGGAGAAAGATTGATACAGTTGGAAAGAAGTAATTAAAGACTTTTTTTTAAAGATTAAAGGTTACCTTTGTCCAGGTATCCTGAGATTGGCATCCTTGTTACTATGTCTTCACAATTATACCTGCCACAAGAAATTTCATCCTTTTCCATCCACACAGCAGAGGCCCCACCAGACCTGTTTCAGAGTTACATTGCACAGTGTACTATCCTCAATCTCCACCCACCATACAGGGCCCCACTATGCATCTGCCATGCATGTAATACACTACCTAGGTTTGTTTCAGGTCAGATTACAGTCTTGCTTCAGTCAGAACAATTATTTTGGTACCATGTTTACTGTTAAAACAGCAGCATTTGCAGTCCCGCATTGCCTTCAGATGTAGTTGCAGATTCTCAAGTATTAAGTCCTCCCTTATGCTTGTTTGCCATTTTTGTCCTCCCCATTCTGTCATCTCCCCTTTATCGCTGTAAGCAACATGTGTTTCAAGAGCACACCCCTCTAATGAAATCATTACACATAATACTTCCGGCCTTCCACCACCACTATAGTCTTCAGTCAGTTCAGCTGTCATGTGACTGGACTATTAATTGTTCATATTATTCAGTATTAGTACCCATGATAAATGTTCCTGGCAAACATTCAGTCTTAGCTGAACTTACTGCTGTATCAGTGGCTTGCAATGCCTGATCTGGTGGACAAAATGCTGTATTAAATATGTAAAGATTCTTTATGCACTCTGTGGTTGTAGTTGTGTTATAGATATGAAGATCGCCTCCATGATCTAGTAGATAAAGCATCTGCTCACAGGATGGAAGGGTGGGGGTTCAGTTCCGGCCGGGCCATACCAAGACATTAAAAGATGGTAGTTGTTGTTACCCTGCCTGGTGCTCTGCATTAAGGGGATAAAACAAGGACTGGTTGGCTCAGAGTCAGTATAAGCAGCCACCTACCCCTCCACGAACACAGGAATGCATGCAAGATGCTATATACCCCGGTAAGTGCAATAATCTTGAACATGATGTTAAACCTTCGGATTGCCTGGATGCTAGATGTGGCATTGTACCAAGACATCACGGATTATTTCACAAGCTATGAGGTTTGTCTTGTTATTTACAGCCTATCTTGATCTCTCCCTCCCTCCATCCCTCTTCTCCATCTTTTCCCTCACTCACTCACTCACTTGGTTGGTTGCCCACAGATGTTGACCACCCACCAACCCACCCAAACTTATAACAAACAAATGAGATACGCCCATAGATGTACCTTAGATACTACGACATCTGCTTTTGTATTGGGAATGTTTCTGCAGCCACAGTAGTATATGAGACCAATGTCTTTGACTTTGGGACCCCTTTAACTTTTGATGATTCTACATGTAGCGTTGATTCAAAACAATGAAGAAAATCAGCCCTTGGAAAACAACACTAAAATAGCCACCAGTGGAAGAATATCAGCAACCATTTCTCCAATACATAGAAGAGTATTGGTGCCCCTTCCAAGATAAGCTCTGACACTATTAACAACGTCACCTTTCTGAAGTTCATTATTGCTTCACATTAGGCATATTGGTATCATTTGGAAATGCATGCCAAAGGTGTTGGCGAAACAAATGTTTATGGACTGGATGGAAGCAGACTAGAAGCACCAGCCAGTGATCTCGACTGACTCCTTGGGGAGTCTGACTAGAGTGCCAATACATGATATATGGATAAACAAGTCTTTCATACCAGGCTCAGCCCTAAAGGTTACATGCTCACCAACAGGAGTATTGTTATAGGAATAACATAGGTTAAGTTTCAAAATCGAAAACTGGGTACGAACTTATTGCTACTGAATCACAAAAGGGTGTGTACAGGTTTACGTTGGAATTATTAAGAATTTAGGCTTAGAATTCAAAACATCAACCCAAGAGAATAATCAGTGTCTGTTGACTGCCAAAACAGATTCCATAGGGCCTCAAAGGCAAAATAGTGATGAAACATTATATGAATAGCGCACTGAAAATCAGAGAACAAGGTGTTTGAAAGGCATTTAGAAGTGATAGACATAAGGACATTCACCTAATGAAGGAGTAAGCATAAACTTCCCTATACTAAAGAGGTTGACATCCATAAATTCTCTTCCTAAGAGACCAAGCTGTTTGTGAAAAGGGTAAGCATGTGCTGCACTATGTGTAAGAAGACCGACATACATATTCATATGACCTGTGAAGAACTGGGGTAGAATAGGTCTTCAGCAATCCATGCTTGCCATAAAATACGACTATGCTTGTCGTAAGAGGTGACTAACAGGATTGGGTGGTCAGGCATCTTATCCCAATTGTCTATGATCGATGCTCATGATGTCAATCACTGGATTGTTTGGTCCAGACTTGATTAGTTACAGCTGTCATATAGCTGGAATATTGCAGAGTATGGTGTTAAACAACAAACAAAAAACATATTCATATTGCCAAAAGGGACAGATGTTATGATCCTTTCTGATGAAGCAACACTACACCATTCGTTATAATGACTTGGACTGTGAAACTCAACTTTTACTCTCAGATTCCTGCTAATCTCTGATTTAATGTCACAAAACAGTGAAACCTGTAAATGTGCTCCGTGCTATAATATTTTCTTTGAACCCTTCTTCTCTTCGTATTTATTGCTGTGTTTTCTTATGATCCAGTGCTAATGATTCCCAACCAACACATTATGCTAGATAATGTGATGCTATGTCAGGTATTGATGAGGAATTACTATTGCAGCTGAAGAAAGGCCCTTCACCAAAGTAGGTGGTAAACCTTTGCTCACACCCTTGTGCTGAGGAACATATACTACAAGAAAAAACTGTTTACCTTTCTGCTTTTTCTGGCAGACTTTGTAAATATGTAGACAAAGGCAAAATATACAGCATTTTATGTTGCAGACAGATGCCATCTTGCTGCTGTAGTGTTCCAACTAGTTACTGCCATCTGCCGTGGTGAAACCACCTGCTGAAAGTCCAGGGAGGGGCATGCCTATGGAACCACCTTCCAGCCAGAAGTAGATGGTGAAAGATGTGGTCCATACTATACTGATAATGGTTGCTTTGTACCTTAATTCCCCATTCCTAATTGAAAACTTGGGAGTTTCCAAGACCAGAAATATCACATTGGTCATTGAGTGAGGAACTAATTTTAAGGGTCTGTGGCTTCTTACTATTGTATAAATATAAAACATGAATGCCAGAAAATAATCCTTCTTGATTATCCTTTCTGCTGAAAAAGATTTCATAAAAGGCAATATAGTGGTGAAAACCTCGCCTCATGTGACACCTTGGAATCCTCCCGGAGGATTTTAGCTTGGACATTCATTGGGTAATGCACCTTTAGAGGATTAAAAATGGGAAACTTATCAACATGATGCATGACTCTGATGCATCTATGAATGATCGCTACTGCTTACAAATATTGCCTTGTTTGAAGAACAAATTCAAATGAAAGAAATTCCTAAAGCACAGTCATCCCTCCTTCGTTTATGTACATGAATGACTTCATGAACATGAAAAGGACATGTAAGCATGCTGTGAGAAATAAGCTTCAATGGAAACTACAACAAAAAGGTTTTACATGTGACAGTTACATCATCAAAGAATTTGGTTCAGAGGATGAGCGAGCAGATCAAGACCAGGCCTGACTGTCTTCCTCTTTGACTCAGCAAGGCAGCAACCCCAGTCCCATCCCTCCCATGCCAACCAAGACACCTGTCACAGATACAAATTGCATACTGACGATGGTAGATGGACTTGCCACGACTAACAAGGGATTTTGTAAGGTCAATCTGTCTTGATCCTTTCATCGTTGTCATGTCGCACCCTTCCGGGGGTGTTGTCCGTCAAAACGTGTCCCCACCAGAACGAGGATGCTTTGAAGCATGACAGTCCCACTCATGTTGGAACATCCTACCCTGAGGTAATATGCAGTGATAGAATGTCCGAGATTCCCCTGCTTTCGTCTGATATCCCACGACAAGATTTAGTGGAGATTCCTTAAGTTGAAAACCAGACTAATTTGTTAAAGTGTGTCTACTTGAGAAATTTCCTGTTATCATATGATGGTGAATTTGCAGTGGGATGATTCACTAAATATTTGTGTAGGGCTTCAGTTTCAAAGCGTCTGACGTGACATATAGCTTGATTAATTTCTAAGTGATTGTTGTAATTACCTCTTAAGTTGCAAGCTATTCGAGAAAGATTGTTTTTCTCATTTAACATTGTGCCAGTGCATTCATGTAATCTTTTGAATAGTACCAAAAAAAATGAATTCAACCAGTAAGCTGTTTATTCCTTTTACCAGAATTGGTAGATGTTCAACCATTGTTTAGCAATTAAGTTTAGATAGTAGATGTTGGTAACTATACTAAATTGTCAAAGGTCTATTTTTTCAATATCACACAGAAAAGAACTTGAAGATGCACACAAGTCGATTACAGGAATTGAGAAGACTTTGGTTTTTGATGTTGGTAGAAATCTAAAAGTTAAACTTGTCTAATTTCGACTTCCTTCGCTCCACATTCCAGAAAGAAATTGTGGGACAAAGGACCAATCCATCATGTAATTGACACTTTGCAATTCGGGTTAACTTTTCACATAACATGTAAGCTATTCTCATCAATAAGATGCCCTATATAATGGGGTATTGCTCGAATGAAAATGTATTAACACAATACTTGAAACCATTACAATTGTTGATGGTTTACCTGACCTGTCTCATTCAAATATACCTTATTTGGCATGTCCTGCCATTGGCTTCCTGGATGGCGATCACATGTCAAGTGGTTGAACTTATATTTGCAAGAAAGGCAAAAGTCATCATTACTTCAAAACTGATAATTCAGCATAAATAATTAGCCCTCAACAACAAGCATGGCTGAGTGCTTATTGTCAATTGTGTAAAAACATTTGCAATTTAGAAAATATCTCAAATTATTGATTCGCAAAACATAAGTTAAGAAGAATGGATGAGATGTTTAATGGAAGGTTTGTAAAGATTTAGTTAATGTAATATTGTAGATACAAGAAAATGTATTAAGTTAAGGATAAACTGGTGTAAACGCTGTAGAGTGTTGATATCAGATGAGGCAATACTTCAGAGTGGTGATATCAGAGGTGGCAATACTTCAGAGTGGTGATATCAGATGTGGCAATACTTCAGAGGTGATATCAGATGGGACATTGCTTCAAGGTGGTGATATCAAATATGGCAATACTTCAGAGTGGTGATATCAGATGGGGTAATACTTAAGAGTGGTGATATTAGATCGGGCAATACTTAAGAGTGGTGATATCAGATGGGGCAATGCTTAAGAGTGGTGATATTAGATCGGACAATACTTCAGAGTGGTGATATCAGATGGGGCAATACTTAAGAGTGGTGATATCAGATGGGGCAATACTTAAGAGTGGTGATATTAGATCGGGCAATACTTAAGAGTGGTGATATCAGATGTGACAACACTTCAGAAATGATACCATCAGCTGTATACAACATGATATCATATGTTGCCAAGAGCAACAAGTTGTGTTGGGTTATTACCTCAAATAACTTTTTTCTGTCAAATGTTGCTAAGATAGAGTGAATAAAAATAGAATAATTTCACTGTCTTGCCAAATACCTTGTATAGCTATACTACACCATTTTTGATAGGGATATGTTTTATCTTTCCTAATGATAGACAAAACTGATTCTCATAATGTATCAAGTGTTTATTATCCCCAACCCAACGAAGTTGGCGGGGGATATAGAAACGGGCTCCGTCCGTCACGTTTCGTTTCCGGAGCATAACTCATAAACTGTTCAATATTTTTTCATCAAACTTTGCAGGTCTGTCAGGTACGTGCTGAACTGGTGCCTTTTGCTATTGAGAAATTTTAGAAATATCTATTTTTTTATGTTTCCATGGCAACAAGATGGACTTAGGTTCTGTGAGGGTAGGGTTCGTTTCCGGAGCATAACTCATAAACCGTTCAATATTTTTTCATCAAACTTTGCAGGTCTATCAGGTACATGCTGAACTGGTGCCTTTTGCAATTGAGAAATTTTAGAAATTTTTATTTTGTACGTTTCCATGGCAACAAGGTGGACTTAGGTTCCAAACTCATCTTTTTTTTACAATTTCCATGACAAGTTCCACCTCGGTTAAAAAAGGTTAGAGTTTGTTTAGATTAAATTATGTCATAAATTCTGCAACAGGGGCAGGGAATATAGCCACGTTAGTGGCAAACTCTTGTTTAAATAGAATGACTTGTCTGATTACCCCTATCAGAAGTTGAGTAGTGTATAATCTTGTGAATGAGAGAAGGTAATGTTATTCATAAATTGTTGCACCAATCAAGCATATATAGAATTTTCTCACTGTGATCGCATAGCATTTGAGGAGTATAAATAACCTTGACATCCTATGTACAACTAAAAGTTGCTTTGTTTAAGGGAAAATGTTTTGTAGTCTCATCAGCATTCTATTGTGTAAAATGGCCCTGTTTATATATGCAAACCACATTTAATAGTAATGGAATTATTAATATTGAGTTTGTGGACAATGGAATGCATATGCATGTGTATTGATGTGTGGTGGGAAGTGGGACAGAACTAACTACTTCCTGATAAGACGGCAAAGAATATGATCGGTTTTATCAAGTTTGCAGTTGTGATGTCGGCAATAAATTGTGTGGCTTTATTAGAATGGGAATGTAAACTGTGTACAACACTTTGGAAAAAGTTGTGAAATTTGTATACAATGTTACTAAAAGAGAGTGAATATGCCATTGTGTGCACTATAGGGATTTCATCATACACTTTTGATATGATATTTTACAAGATATCGAAATATGACATACTGAAGCACAACGGAAATACATTATAACCTCAAATTAACTCAAAATCAGAAAATATATACCTTTTTGTGCATTTTGTCCAATTGCAAACACATCAAATGATATTCAAACCCATACATCAAATAGTAGTGTTTGATTATCTCGTTCTTAAGTACCGAAAGAAAAAAACTATTTTTGTGGCTATGTTGTCAAATATTATACTAAATTAATACCAATTCGAGTGAGTGAGTGAGTGAGTTTGGTTTTACTCAGTTTTAGTAATATTCCAGCAATATCACGGCGGGGGACTCCAGAAATGGGCTTCACACATTGTATCCATGTCGGGAATCGAACCCGGGTCTTCAGCGTGACGAGTGAACGCTTTAACCACTAGGCTACCCGACCGC
Source organism: Haliotis cracherodii (assembly GCF_022045235.1). Lineage (NCBI taxonomy): Eukaryota > Metazoa > Mollusca > Gastropoda > Lepetellida > Haliotidae > Haliotis > Haliotis cracherodii. The sequence continues at coordinate 45,190,103 of NW_027266308.1, read as the reverse complement.
TACCAGTTCGAATATTCATGGTATTGTAGTATATAATTTATGTATTTATGATATGATATAATATCTATTATTGAAACTATACTGATGCTATGTTATTCACAAATGGAAAAGGATTAGAAACAGACAAACGGTTTTTATTAATAGGGCGGTCCGGTACCCTTGTGGTTAAAGTGTTTGCTCGTCATACCAAAGACCCGGGTTCAATTCCTGACATGGGTTCAATGTGTGAAGCCAGCTGTGATATTGCTGGAATATTAATACTGCTAAAGGCGGCGTAAAACCATACTCACTCATTCACTCAATTTTACCTTGATTTTAAAGAGCATATTATTCATTTGAGAGTAAATATTGAAACACTCATTCCATCACAGTGACGGGCCTTAACATTCAACCCGATATGTATACAGATTAAAGAAATAAGTGAAAAATCACAATTATCAAAATGTGTTATGGTCTACGATAATGGGAATGAGCATACCATTCAGTGTTAGATAAAGAGTTGTGAGGAAAGCAGTCTGAGGGAAAAGAAATCATCATCACAATTACTTTAAGTCTAACACACAATTGATGGACTTAAAAATGAATGAGGTACTTGTAGAAAAATTTCTGTTAAAACACTATGAGTATTGTTGAAAATGGCGTCACAGTTTACCTTCAACTAAGTTTACGTAGATGAATTAGCTGAACCTAAAGAAGGTGCTACTGTGAAATAGACTTCTGATGAGGTGATAATTTAAAATGAAAATTACAGGCTAATACACTTGCAATGAGCCATAGATGAAAGACATTTTTTTTCAAACCTCTTTTCTAGTCTACCCTTTCCAGGTTTAGCAACAGTACTAAATAATGAATTTCACACTGTTAAAAATAATAGGATAGACTCTCAAACATAGACATTTGCAGGTGTTCATTTGCAGTTGCTGCCTGTGCTAATTGCCTCCAACTGTTGGTTTACGGAGTGTAATAGTCATTAGCATGTAATGCATGAATTTGTTGGTGTTTAAGCATCGTGAAACTATATTAAGAATTAGAACTTCAGTTGCTTCATTCTGTAGTTGTCTATTTGTACTTTCATGTAGTTTCTTAACAAATGTTTCACAAATATTAGCTTCTGTAACAAAGATACATAATTTGGTTTTCATCCGAATCTGGATCTGTTCATCACCAAACCCAATCACATATTGCTCTGTCACTTCAGATTACAACCCTTTAGATTGTGTGATGATGCATGTAACCTAACAGTAATTTCTGGGGGTTGAAATTGATGGTTTCATTATTTTGGACTCTCTTCCTTGTCCAGTGACAATGAAATGAATGCCCCAAGACACTGTTTGTTTGTTAAATTAGATTTGAAAGGCACATTGTTACCAGTTTACTTTCTCAGAGTACTTGTGAAGACACAGTTGAGTCACCTGGGCTTTTGGAAGATATACCCATAGTGTAGGAAGAAGTAACTCAACCGGCTTCTGGATTTGTTGCAACAACCCATGTGTCCTTGATCTTCACCCACAGAGATTGTCTAGTATGCTGTCCAAAAGCAACGTTTTCTAGCAGGGTTTTTTCCTGTATCTCTTTGGCCCGATTCAGCTCTACTGAGAGTGAGTGAGTGAGTGAGTATGGTTTTATGCCGCTTTTAGCACTATTCCAGCAATATCACGGCGGGGGACACCAGAAATGGGCTTCACACATTGTACCCATGTCGGGAATAGAACCCGGGTCTTCGGCATGACGAGCGAACGCTTTAACCACTAGGCTACCCGACCGCCCCAGCTCTACTGAGAAAAGCAGAAGGTGGACTGGATGGAGCCAGGTGGATTACCTTCACCAAAGGTAAAGAACTGGAAACATTATTTTCATTGCTGCTTGACTCAGGCAATATGCTCCATTTGACTATCTGCTCGATAATGAGACCATGGCCTTGTTTTCAAAAGAATCTCTGAGGAGTGATTGGCTTCTGGTTGTCAATTCCAGAAGAAGCAGAGCGAAGTACTTCCAGCAAATGTTTTTCCTCCCTAGCCCGCACCCTTGATGAGGAGTATCTTGGCAATATGGTTTGACCTGTATGAGTGAGTGAGTGAGTTAGGTTTAACGCCTCTTTTAACAGTATTCCAGTTATATCGTGGTGTGTCAGCTTAATGTGGGAGGAAAGCCTGAAGTGATGCAGGTCTCAGACGTTTACCACTTCGATGAAACCCACGAGCACGGGTATGGTGCTGACAAACCTGGAAACATAATCTGGGCGAACAGGATTCAAACCCACAATCATAGGTTTTTGGCGTGCCCAAGGGACGCAACTCTGCACAGCGAATCGCGCCACCTTAGACAACTGGGCCACCCGTGCCCCCTGATCTGTATGAACACTGACTGACTCTTCTTCCATATGGGATGCTTTGAGATCTCTCCCAACATTGATTCTGTTCCACCTTTAACTTTGTTAGAAAAGGTGACAGGTGCAAATTCTCGATGTCTCATTTTCCACTGATATATCAGAGCCCATGGCATTAGGGTCATGTCAGTATTACATGCCCTGTCTTCATCAAATTTGGTAGATACTATTATCCTTCTCAACTTTTGCTAAGGATCAAAATAGTCCTGTTTTGGCAAAGGTGTGGTCCTTATCAAAAGTTGAATAGTATACATGGTTGCCTACTTGAGCTATCTGTTTGTTCTCAAGGGACTGCCTCCATGGTCTAGAGGATAGAACGTCTGCACAGGGAGCAGAAGGTCAGTGGTTTGATCCCTGTCCGTGTCATATGAAAAGATGTTAAAAGAAGGTAGTTGCTGTTTCCGTGCCTGGAGCTCGGCATTAGGAGAAAACAAGGACTGATTGGCTCATAGTCATTATACTGAGTCTGAGTGGGGTATCTATGTTAACTGGAGCATGGTATCTCATTGGGCTAGCACTAAAAATAACAGCACTAGTACAGGCACTCACAGTGCATATACGTTGCGACATAAGTGCTTTAGAAGATGGCTCAGGTCATATTTGTTCTAGTTAGTATTTTTACCAATTCTGACAATGCTGATTGAAGTTCCATGGTCCCAACATTTTCTTACTATTGTTTCTGTATTCTCACCCCATAGAACACGTCACTCCCAAGTGTTTGTTTTTTTCGCTATCCTCTTCTAACATATTTGTTGTTTGCTAGAACCTTGTATGACACGTTCTACTCTGGACCAAGAAGCACCTCACATGACACTTGCCTACTTCATGCTATTTGTTGACCAGGGTGCCATTGAACAAAACAACCTTAGTGCTCCGACGGTTGTAGGCCTATGTTAAGGTATGAGAGTTACGATCACCTTAGCGCTAAGATCCTTTGTTCAACAGCACCCTGAGACTGAACAGAACTTAAGAAGGTTCAACTTCTCCAGAAGTTGTTAACTTGCATTTGCAGAAAGCATAGGAATTAAAACAAGGAATGCACCAAATTCCTTTTTTATGATATGCTGCAAAAATACAATGCCACCCAGCCTCATTTCAGTTAATTAGGATGCTGCTCAGGGTGTGTTATCATGATTTGCTCAGATGACTCTTCTTGTCCAGTTCGACACCACGATGCACAAGCAGGAGCACAATGAATCAGTTTCCAAACTGTAGGGATATATGTTTTCTAGCATATGATATACCAACATCAGTCTGAACTGCCCTATTTCCCATAGTTGCCAGTTTATCTATCTCGGGTATCTTTGTGTTTACAACTGAGGAAGTCATTTTGTGTACCACTTCACCTCTGTCTATATTTATTTGCAATTGACTTGACAACTTAAGACACCTAAGATAGCCAGTGGGAAAGAATTGCTTGCTAGGATAAGCGTACTATAACATATAGACCTTTATGGGATTTCCAAACTTGATTCAAACATGGTATTTGTATTATTCCCTCATTCATTATGTGGAGTTCTTGATTGTTATTGCTTTTGACAAACTTTTAATAAATGAGTGAGTATGGTTTTATGTCACATTTAGCAACATGCTAGCAATATCATTGTGGGAGACACCAGAAATGGGCTTCACACGCTGTACCTTTGAGAAATTGAACCCGGGTCTTCCCCCCACCTGTTTAAAACCAAATGTAGTATCTTGTAAGCATTGAAATTGAGAGGATTTGTATATTTTGGACACCACCCTTTTAAAAATGCTGGATCCGCCCTTGCTACATAAAGTTTTTTACAGTTCTCATTTTGAATAATTTTATTGAAAATATAATGAACTAGGACCGATTTATCCTGCCTGATTATGTTTATGAGGTTAAAATGATAAAAACACATGAACATGTTCCTTTTTATCTCACCTTCAAATACTATATAAAAGTGTATAAAGGTTATAGAATCAAAATTCATGCTTTCTATAACAACATAATAAATATTTGTAATTGCATGATAATATTGATGTGGATATGAGCCTTTAGTCATAGTTATCATAATTTTAAGGGTCATCCTGAATGATTAAATGTTCATTTAGCGAATTATTTATCATCAATTGAGATTCCTTTCAGTTTTAAGGGACAGATATTATTAAGATAGTCCCTTTTTACACACTAATCATACTCTTGAAATTTTCTCAAGCCATAAAGAAACTTTTATGTTTTCTCTGCTTTAAATCAATTCATCAGCGTGAAACCTGTAGTATTGTCAGTTTCCAGACTACCTAATGCTCTTTTCAAGTTTAATGGAGAATACTGATATGTTTATTATGTATACCTTTTTCAAGCTGCTATTCAAAATGCCAGTGTAGGTTTACTTGATGTATGTGAGTAGCAGCGGACAAGAAGCAGGGTGTTGAGGCTTGAATTGAGAACAGGTTATACCAGAGTCGAGAGAGACCAGCTGAGGCAGGAGAGGGCACAAAGCGTGAGAAAGCTCATAGGTGTCTGTGCTTACACCTTCCCTTAATGTCATTGCATAATTCATTATTTTGTAGACCCTCTCCAGACTGTTTATTTGCTAATTGAAGGAAAAGCATAGCCCACAAGGTGTTTTCTGGAGTATATTTACTTATGTGTCTCCTATTTCCGTCTGCCCTTATCCTGTAAGCTACACCGGTGTCTTCTTCCTCCGTACCATGTTTCATTTCCACGACACAACATCTCATTAATCGTAACCCCTGTTCTTTGTACTGGTCATGATTTCTGCTCTCAAGACTGTGTGCATACTAAATAAAACCTATAGGGCTCTGAAGTCTCGCTTTCCCAACAGCCTTCTCAGGTAAAACGTTGATAAATACACTTTTGATAAGCAGTGATAAGTGATATGAAAGAGATTTACAGCCTATGTTTGGCTACCTGTCCACTGCCTGTTGACTTCTTTACATAGGTGCCCCTTGGCAGTGCTTGGCGTAATTTCTACTTACCTCGCTGGCAAGTAGATGGGACCAGAGAGCGTGGGAAAGCGTGCGCTGTGGAGCGATCACCTAGCGTGACAAACTGCACACCGACGACACTGTACTTCCTTCAATCTATTGTACGCTGTTGTTAGCTTTTGTTTCTCCAATTAACAATACTGTTTACATTACATCACATAAAATTCAATTCTCGTTTGTTTGTCAGGTAGTTTTATAATTCAGTTTGAATTGATGTCTTGAGGTGGACTCGCTACTTCACCAATAATGGATAACAATCCGTTCAAGAAAGATTCCTTGCCTGCAAACAGTCCACAGTTTTAGACAAGTGGTAAACCTCAATTTATGGTGCAGTTTGTTAAAATAGTCAGCAGAAGAAATGATATTGTTCCACACAGTTAGGACACACATAAAATCCACAAATAATCCATAGAAGAAATTCACAGTTCACAATCACCAGAATCCAAAGGGTTATAAACCCATCTATTCATACAATCCTCTTCGGTGACAAAGCTGTAAGTACATGCGAGTCGTGACCACAATGCAGACGTTCACATTTCAGTCGTCAAAGAAATAAGATCTTAATGCTGAAACTACACAATCCACTCAAATTATGCTTTCCTTAAGGTTTATTCACAGAACTAATCACTGTTTGGATAAGAAATCGAGACAAGTACATACATATCGACTCTCTCTAGCAATGTGTATCTTGCAAAAGTAATTACATCCGTCTCGTCATGAGATAAATCCTTATATTCCCAGGATGGCGTAAGGAGGAGTCTGCTGGTCGTAAGTGTATAAAACTTCTATCCCTACAAAGTTTCCCAGTGTAGATAAAAGTGTTGTGAAGCTTGCCCGCTGTGAGTAAGGGCCGCCTTCAGCTGTCTGCGTGGAACAGGTAGATAACTCACGTCAACCAGCAGAGCTAGGCGCCCAGTACTCCAGGTGAGCGATGCCAGGACTTCATCAAACACTTGACTGGGCTTACATGGAGCCCAATAACAGATCCATTGCTTGGACTATGCACCTGAGGTGAAGCCACTGAGGCACATCAACCTCTAGGATGAAGCGTGTATGAACTGGACACTGACACGGATTGTTGAATAGCCAGTGGTGTATGTAGCTTCAGTTGGTGAAACCAGCAATCACCCTGCACACACATTCCATGCTTAGAATATATCCAACGCATTAGTAATTCCAGGAGCATTTTCATATTCATGTCTTCATTAATTATTCTATTGGTGTTGTACTATTCTACTCCAGTGGTAGCTTGAAATAATGGTCCTGTTTTGTGTGTATGTATGGTCTTTGATACAGGTATTGATTACAGTTATTTTTATCTATCTTACAAACTCGTTTAGTGTTTCACACCTGCTCTTTGTATCATCAGTAAGTAATTCACCTGAGGAAGTCATATGCTTGATTAAGCAGAGGTGTGCTTTTCATATCAGGATTGGTTTATGGTCTTGATAATGTACAATTAGGAAGGAATCCTGTACCTAGGTCTACCTCAGTTCATACACATGCATGTTTGCATGAATATTTTATTCTGTTAGGGTGATTTTGAGGAGGTATTATTTTTCAGTGTTTCGGGTGGTATGAATAAGGCACTGCTTTGTTTTTGTCTGGCACGTGTAACATATCTATACAGTGTCTATCACTGAATGTACCGCTAAGGTCGATTCTGATCCCTTAATTATCAGAACACTCCTTTAATTCAAATGTCATTTACAATATGAATGTGGTAATACTGACAAAAAGGTTTAGTGTTAACTCACATCTAATCCTTTAGATTTATGCAATTTCAAGCAATCATACTATCTACGTGTGTTTGGATTATTCTTGATTCATACCAAAAAGTTTAGTTTGTTTATAGGTTGAAATTGTGGATTGTGGAGACATTTCTGATGCAGCCATAAACATAACTCACTCACTCACTCACTCACTCACTCACTCACTCTGTAATCAGTTTTAGTTACTATTTTATATATATCCTTAAACGACAACAATTTCAGATTCATTATCATGAAAGGTAAGCATTATGTACTTTAAGAGATAAACATCAGGTTTGTGGGTGTTACGCACAATTGTATAATTGTTTTATGTTTTCTTTCCCATCAAAATGGGGTTAAAATATTGTATACTATAAATACTATTAACTATACTTTCATGCATAACTGTTAAAGTGCATAATTTCCCTGTATGCCTCTGTAGTAAAGTGTAACTTTGGCATGGTAGTTGATAAGTTCATGTGGAACGATAGAGTGAGTGAGTTGGGTTTGATGCTGCTTTGAATGGTATTCCAGTTATATCCAACTTAATGTGAGAGGAAAGCCTGAAGTGATGCAGGTCTCAGATGTTTACCACGTTTGTGAACCCATGAGCACAGGCATGACAAACTCAGAAACAAAATGAGGGCGAACTGGGATTTGAACCCATAATTATAGGTTTCTTATGTCGCCAGGGAGGCAACTCTGCACAGAGAATTGATCTGCCTCAGATGACTGGGCAACCACAATCGAATGCTCAACACACCCTTCTTTATTTGGACAGTACATTGAAACATTTAGACTATGAAATACCCATCTTAGAAAAGTTAGCTACTCTTAACAAAGACCAGCAAAACATTATTAAGTCCACGACCGCCTCCATGGTCTAGTGGTAGAGCATCTGCCTGGAGAGCGGGAGGTTGGGGGTTCGATCCCCGGCCGCGTCATACCAAAGATGTTAAAAGCTGGTACTTGTTGTTACCCTGCCTGGCACTCGGCATAAAGGGGCTAAAACAAGGACAGTATACTGTATCTGAGTGGGGTATTAATGTTAAACTGCGGCATGGTATCTCAGTGGGCTAGCACTATAAAATCGGCAATAGTCTGGACTAGTACAAGCAGCCACATAGACAAATGTGCATGCACATCGCTATATAAGTGGAATAATCTTGAATGTGATGTTAACCCCTATTTAACCTCACCTCACCTCACCTCCTTAAGTCCACATATTCTTAATTATTATTTTACCTAACCACTCTAACTTCGATGAATATAAAATAAAAGATATACAAGTACAAAAATCGAACAAATTATAGCTCAACTTTTTTAGCAATATGTAATAAAATGCATTCCATGTATATGCCCTAGCCAATAAATAATATACCTAATATATGAAGTCTTCTTTGGCAGGTGTAAACATATATATAAGTGACTGTAAGTATAGTTTATATAGTGCACTGCACTTTAAACAGATTTATTTTTCCACAAAATGATGACAACTTTATGACAAATGAAAAATATGTAATTTTGAACCACAATATTTATTTTTATTGTTGCCAACTTGAGGGTTAGCAAAAATTCTGGAAACCATATAATAATAAAGTGTGACCTCAGGGAACTGAAGCAACTGTGAAATACCCAGATTAAGGCTTACATGTTTTTCTGTGTACTTTGTTATTCTGTATCTGTATCTATCCTGAATGGTTTCATTAATCAATGTATCAACAGCCCCAGTACACTGGCACACACCTCTTGTCTGTGTCAGTCTCTCAAGTTTCTGTTCACTTTTTCAAAATGCTGGATCTCCCTCTGAAGTATAGGGGGGCACGGGTGGCCCAATTCGCTGTGCAGAGTTGTGTCCCTTGGGCACACCGGAAACCTATGATTGTGGGTTCAAATCCTGGTTCGCCCCAATTATGTTTCTAGGTTTGTCAGCACCAAACCTGTGCTCGTGGGTTTCCCAGAAGTGGTAAACGTCTGAGACCTGCATCACTTCGGGCTTTCCTCCCACATTAAGCTGACACGCCGCGATATAACTGGAATACTGTTAAAGGCGGCGTTAAACCCAACTCACTCACTCACTCACTCACTCACTCATATATAGGAACAAATGGTGCATTATCTCAGGCTAAAAGAGGAAATGTTTCTTGGACAATGCTTGACAACTGACATTGTTCTAAAGAGCCAAGTGTTATGTGTGCCTAGTTGTGTTTGTTGGTAATCTTGGTGGCATGAAAATAAAACATGTCCTCCATTATCACTCTTCTTTTCATTAAAAATATATAAAAGATCTACTTCTGTTTCCTCGCTTTTGAGAAAATGTGGGCAAGAAACATTTATTTTATGCAGACTTACGGCAACAAAGTCATCCCATTCAGTAGTACACCCCAGTGAAATGATTGATATGTTTGTGGAGTAACTACCGTATTCGACGTAATAAGTGCCCAGGGCGCTCTCAAAATTAGAAATAGGGTGCTCTTATTAGAATTAGAGTTGAAAGATATATTTCGTGGTTTATGCTGACAGCCTGAAATGTTTATGTACGACAGATATATTGTTCCAGAATGTAAATGCCCATGATTAAGGGTGCATATATATAACACACGATTGCGTATTATACGTGAAAAAATAAGTCTTGTGTACATTGATCAATCGGAAGGGGTGCCAATTGGGATTGTTCACTAGCCAATATATTAGCAAATATCGCTGAGGGCACTTATTAGAGCGGGGCGCTTATTACGTCCAATACGGTAATGTATGAGTTCATTAGAACAGACAATTTACAAAGTGATATCTATAGAAGACACTGAGGGTTTCACCTAGCCTATGAAAACTGATTCTCAGAAAATGTTTGGAGAGTTATGAGCACAATTCTGCTATTTTAGATATTGATAACACAAATAACATCATGAACATTTTAGTTGATGAAAATATTGAAAAAATGAAATGATAGTTCCTTGAGTGATTATTGGATCTAGTACTGACTTATTAAAAATGTTGCATCCCATAGGACTCGTCAAAAATAAAGACATTTGCATGAAAATCGAAGAAACATGCAAGATTCATGCATCATGTGAACCCTCTACATCTATCTACTTTGGTTGCTGAAGTGAACCAGCTTTCTTCCCATTTGGCCTCACCTGGTTAAGGTCGTAGACTTCTCACCTGGATAATCTGTTCTTCTCGTTTTCTTAACCCAGCAACACCTCACACACCCAATCAGCCATAATATCTACGTGTTACCACAGCAACCAACAGAAACACCCCTGTGGTGATGCAAAGAAGACGATGAATGAAAGAGACAGAAAACAGCAGTTTGTGGTTTTGTTACAGGGGTCACGGTCAAAGGCCCCTGATTTGCTCTCCAGACAGTAAGTTTTTTCCTGTACTGTTGATAGGCACTGAGACACTTCTCCAAAAGTAAAGGTGTCAGACAGATGAACTTCTTCTTATAGCATTTCTGTAATACTCCACCATCCAAATTTCACGATTCAAAGACGAACTCAGCAGGACCATACCAACCTCCCAGAGAGAAAGAACCAATGGGGCCTCCATTCCATTTGCATTCAGTAATATTCCCAGTATGAAAACATCGCATTAGAAAGAAAAGAAATCTCATAACCACCTCCACCATCAAGAACCAAATGTATGTTAAACGCTGGGTTTGGCAGCAGTGTTCATGGTATTGGGAGATTAACATGGAGAGTGAGGTGTTCACCTTCATACAGACAACAAGCTCTGTGAGGGGGCTCCATGTGGGGGACAGTGACTCATCCCGCCTGTATACTCATCTCCGTGAAAACAGAGAACTAGCTTGATAAAAGACAACCTTCTTAGACAAATAGATGGCTGCTATAGTTAGAGGTTGATACTCCTGAGAATGATTCCACTCACTTGTAGGAATCTACACAAACACCAGCAAGGATGATGACTGACAGAACACTGAGTAGACCTCTAGTGGTTCCAGGCCTGCAGGGCAGGCAGAGGGAAGGGGAACTTAAACCTGGCTTTAAACATTTGGTCATTGAAACTCCCTTTTCTAAATAACAACTTGAGAAGGATAGGCTGTTATTGGAGGATGTTTGATGTCTTACTCAACAAATTTGTCATGAAGATTTCTACGGCATGTTACAGTGTTTGTTGTCTGATAAAGAGTATTGTCATTTAGGTTAGGAAAGGGCGGTGGGGTAGCCTTGTGGTTAAAGTGTTTGCTCATCATGCCAAAGGCCCAGATCTGATTCTTCACATGGGTGCAATGTGTGGACCCCATTTCTGGTGTTGCCTTCCATGATATTGCTAGAATTTTGCGAAGTGTAAAATCCTACTCACTCACTCACTCACTCACTCACTCACTCACTCACTCACTCACTCACTCACTCACTCACTCACTCACTCACTCACTCACTCACTCACTCACTCACTCACTCACTCACTCACTCACTCACTAGGATTGGGACACACAATAACATGTTGTCACCTGAATCAAAGTTTTTTTAAAGTAATGACTGAAGAGAAATCTTATGCCAGTTTAGCTTTACTTCTACATGACATCTTGAAAGAGAATTTCTTAAACATTTTATGGCATGTATAGCCATCGATCTACACAGTCATGTTGTCTGCGTCTCAAGTAAGGCCAGATTCACACTTTTCTATTTCTTGAAGAATTATTAAATAAAAAAGACATTGCCAAATATGTTTTTGTTCTTTAAAAAGATATCTTATGTTCTTATGTTGTCTTATTTTTCATAAGGTTTGATGTGTGGTTGAACTTATTTAAATTTTTTGTTATACAGTTTTAGCTCACCTGACATATCGTTCAAGAGATTCAAATCTGATTTTTTTAATATGGCCTCCACAGCAGCCATATTGAAAAAAACTGTTTGTGGTCATTACTCCATAATTTTTGTTTAAAATGTATTTCAATTTGGTGCATGTATAGTTAGTAGTGGCGCTCAATATATATGTTCCATACATTTTAGATATTTGAAAATTGGGCCTTGAAAAGAAAAGCTGAAACTTCTTATGGCATGACACCATCACTTTTGTTAATTGTTAAATATGTTATGCATTTTGGTACATGTGGAGTTAGTAGTGGGACACAGTCTGTATGTTCTATTGTTTTGCGATATTTCAAATTTTGACCTATATTTGACCTTTGCACTTTGACCTAAATAATCTCAAACTGTATTTTCTTGAGTATAATTCGCACCCCCTCTAGTGGATTCAGTATTTTGGAAAAAAAGAAATATTTGAATATTTTGCGCAGAAAAAATTACACTGTACCCCTTCAGCAAATTCCAGTAAACGAACGGATGATGAGAAACTTGGTCAGTACAAATTTGTGTTACGTGCTCACTGTAATGTCTTTCCATTGGGGGAAAAAAACATCAAAACTCATTATTGCGTGTATAATGCACACACCCTTCTACACAGCTATGTTTTTTGGGGAAAGTGTGCACTATACTTAAGAAAATACGGTACATTGCCTTACGAAAACAAAATCTTCTGTGAATCTGCTGAACCATTGAAGCTGAAACTTCACATACTTGTTTGCACCAATGATGACAGGTTTGCCGTTTGCATCTGATTTTCAGTATGGCTGCCATGAGCTGAAACTTTGTGTAAAGTAAATTTAACTGTTGTGTAGTCAGTCCAACAATGTTCTTCAGTATTACATTCATTATTGGAGATTTAGAAATATTTTGGATAGTTACTTGTGTAGCGACCATAAAATTTCCGAGTACCTTGATGGGATCCCTTGATGGGATTCAAACCACGGACCTTTTGATCCAAGGTCAGACGCCTTGTCCACATGACCAAAGAGGTTAACCCTGTCAGCAAGCTGACAAGGTAAGGATGTCATCTGTGGGATGACTCCACGTCCTGCTACACTTGCTTTAAATTTGTTAATACTTTTGTCATCAGTATTTATCAAATAAATATTAGAATAGCAATGCAGTCAATCTTAAACCATTGACTACCTAACAAGGAGGGCTACAGTGACATAGTACCATTTTTGACCTATCACACCACTGCATTAAGTGGATTAAAACATTAACTGCTTTTCCGAATTTAAAGAAAGATAGATTTATGGTTGGAGTTAGCTGTAAACTAAATTTTGGAAAGTCTGATGTATATTCGCCATTGACTTGTCATATTTAAAAAAATATCTAAACAAATCTGTTCTTAACATAATTTTAAAAGACGAGAGCTGATAAATGACCATTTAATACTTTTTAATCCGACTTGATCCCAATTAAAACTTGCACAAAAGAATGGTCTTTTCTATAATATCTTAATCCAGTATTTCACAATGGACATAGCAACTAAGCTCATTTTTATTTAGATTTTTTTAACACATCCAGATGTATGTGAGGAGATAATCGAGTACTGAACATTTATCCATCTTTTCTTCTTCTCCCTGTTTTGTGTGTGATCCCACCTTGAGCTCTGATGAGAATTACTTCTGCAACCACTTGTAGCACGCTAATTGAACGTATGATTGATCATGTAAGTCAAACCCTCACAATCTCTGACAGGTGTTAAAAACAACTAAATGTACGTCAAAGCCACATGGGCATTCTTAGCTCTCTGATGTCTAGACCGCCCTCCAATATGTTTATTTTCACACAAATTCTGAATTTGCAACAACATTATTTTGCAAACAAGGTGTACATCAAGTGCACCACTCAGTCACGATACCATGGAAAAAGTGGACTGGAACCTTTCCAGCTGTCTCTCAGCTGATAATGAAGACACTGTCTGTTCGAGGTGTTCTAATGTCAGCTGATTGGTTGATACACTGACTAGATGCTCTCGAATAACTTCAAACGATATGCCTCACTGAGTACTTGTATGTTCTACAAAAGAAATGCACTTGAGCTGTTTATCACTACTAATGCAAAAATACTCCAAAGGCTTACATTCATCTCTTTCGTACCCGTCTGTCGTCACTGTTTCTCCTGGGATATCCACTTCTTATATCTGCTATCAGGAGGTCATGATAGGTGTGGATTGAATTAAAAATGCATTAACCTTAATAGATCTGTGTTTGAGTTTAAAGGTGAATGAGTTTTTGTTATTGTATTTTTACGAGCTGTTAAAATTCTCTCTTATTACATTGAAATCTCACTTTGAATCTTTATGAGGGTATGTTTAACGTCTCTCCTCTTTCCTGCCTCCCTTCTTTATGAGGAGGGGGGTAGCCTAGTGACTAACAGTGTTTGCTTGTCACGCCGAAGACGCGGGTTCGATTCCCCACCTGGGTACAATGAGTGAAGCCCATTTCTGGTGTCCCCTGCCGTGGTAATGCTGGAATATTGCTAAAAGCGGCTTAAAACTCACTCACTTCTTTATAAGTCAAGAAATAAGTCTACCTGGTAGTTTCACATGATCAAGAGGGTGAATTGAGTTAACACAAGTTTGATCCGTTTTTAAATTTATATCACAGTGTGTCAGCTTCAGGTGTTAGACATTGACTACTTTGGCGTAACCCACGGGCATGGGTATGGTGTTGACAAGCCTGGAAACATAATCAGGGTGAATCTGAGATTTGAACCAAACTTTGTATGCACAATGCAATACAGTGCCTTAGATTTCTGGCTGCCAATTCCCATAATGCCAGAGGATTCATGCTTTAATCAAATAATGACATGAACAGAATGTCAACCATCATACTCATCTTGATTCTCTTGAGCAGAAGTACAATAATGACATCATACAAAAGTACTGGAAATATTAACTTCATTAATAGTTAGTAATGAATATACTATACCCTGTGTGACTGAAAGAGAGGTAAGGGAAGCCTAATGGTTAAAGTGTTTGCTCATCATGCCAAAGACCCAGGTTTGATTTCCCAGAACGGCCAGTAGCTGAAGTCTTTTCTTGGTATCTCAAGACACTTGTACACGCATATTACGAAAGTAGGATCATATAAAGCTTTTGGATACCATGGCTGGGGTCAGTGAGAACAACTTCATTAGAAAACAATAAAGGATAGGAGAAGGACACATATATATGGTGCTCCAGTAAATCAAGGTACAAAAGACAGCTCTTGTTGGGATTTCCTCCATTATCAGACCATGGATAGCAGTATATTCATTAGCAAATTTATGCAAATTCATGAATGCTCAAGTAGTCAAAGATTGTATTTAGTCCCAGATCATCAGTTTTGTTTGTTTTGTTTGTTAGTTGTTTAATGCAACCCACCACAATATTGCAGTTATATGATGGTGGTCTGTAAATAATAAAAAATTCAGCGATTGACATCATGATCATCAGTGACTTTAAGAATATGCTTGATCACTGATCTCATAGTAAATGTAATACTGTTATCTTGACTGTAAATCTTTAATGCATGTGTACACTGTGTGTAACGTACCGGTAAATGAACTCCAGGCCATGTGGACTTATTTACACTTAAAGCATGTTTTCTTCTTCATCCAGAAGCCTTAAGGTACAGCTATATTTTATTGGCATCCTGCAATCCTTGCCTGACAGACTAACACTATACATCAGAGTACATAAAACAAGAACAGAGTTAAAGCATGGGAATATTCTAGACAGCGTGTGTGATACTTAATTCATGAATTCATCAGCGAGACAGTTCATGAAACAGATGCTGGGCATAGTCACAACAGGAACTTGCCATATACCCCACATCACTTCAAAGGCAATGCTTATTACAAGATGTGGAACATGTTTCATGCTGCTTCAGCAATGTGTCTTCCCGTGCCATCATTACTACCAGTTTGTCAGGCTTATGTGATTGTCTTGGTCCTAACATTGTTGATTTACCATTCCTGACATTCAGAACCGAGAAGGAAATTTGTTTAGCATATCTATGCACAATTGTTTGGGTAAATTTGTGTAGGAGCACACATTTGTTAACCTGATGTTAATCTGGTGCAAAGAGCATACACTTAGTGCTTGTATATATACTACTATTACTGTGTAAACACACAGAACTGGCTCTACTTTCCTTCCGCCTTTTGACTGCGTACGCCTTCATGTTGGTTCTGGCACGATTTCTATAGACAGGATTATACAGTAGGTTTTATATCTTCTTACACAACCTTAATGAAAACATGCGAAGCAGTACAAATCTGATTCCTTTTTTAACATCAACCTGCCACAGCCTAAGTGTTGTCAAGGAGTCTGTGTGAAATGTTAAGTCTCACTTACAGTACAATGAAACCTGTTAAGCTCGACAGTACATTTCCAAGTGAATTTGTCTGGATTATCAAATAACCAGATGAACAAATTATTGTTATAGAGTAATTTGTCTGCATTAAGGAATTGTTGTTTCAGAATGATATCATTTCATCACATGGAGACATCTCCAAATGAATTGTCCGGTGAGCAGCGATTCTATGTAAGCATGATTTTATTCCTCCCAGATTTGGTTCCAACACCGTAAAAATATCAGGATTAAATGCAAAAAGCTGCAATGGAAATGTTCCGACCCTGTAGTGAAAAGCTCCATTATTGAGGAACCAATGTTGGGGTATGTTTATAAGTGATGTTCCTGTACATGAAAACATGATACATACGTATGATTAGATACATTGTACAAGAATAATGTAATGAAAAAGGAAAGGATGAAACGTAAACTACCGATAGTTAATGATGGATAAACTAAAATGTGAAAAAGTGTAATTGTATGAAGTGTATGATAAAATACAGATCCCAATACACAACACTGGAAGTGATGTTGCATGAGAATTCCATGAAATGGCTATGTTTATGTCAAGTAAATTATGACCACTGCATTAATGAATATTGTCAAAGGTTTTAATTTATGTTTAATATGTTAATTCTGAAATAAAATAATGCATGTTTCCATATATTCAAGAAGACACCTTGACTTTTAGGTCATAATTCAAAATTTGCAGGTGCAGTTTATGCATGGTGCACAATTTGGATGTTTGTGAAAGGAAGCAGAAAGGAAAGACCTCAAAATACATTGGAGTCCTGACATCAACCTGACTACAAATAACATGGTAAGAGCTGAAGGAGTCCCAAACCTAGAAGTTGGAGTGAGCTCTGATTCTGACTTCAAAAGTCATACCAAACTGTCCAGTCGTTTCTGATCCTATCAACCTGGCTTTATCTATGGACTCCCGATCTACGTCTGCCATCTTTCAACATAATGCTGACTATGGGTCCAGTAGAGGGTGTCTTTTTTTATACGCCAAATATTGGAAGCTGACCACTGGGTTCTCAACATCATTACAAGCTACATTTCCGTCACCATCTTTTACTTGTATCCTAGCCAGTGGGCCAACTATTCCATCTGGAAGGTACCAAGCTAGAGGAAGCCAGTCTGGCCATTGGAAGACTACCAGAAAAGTATGCCATCTAGGAACTCCAAGAAACCGACGATAGCAAGGGTTTTTACTCTAGTTTTGTGAGTCCCTAAGCAGAACTCCCCAGACATGAGGATGATTATAGATTTCAAGGACCTTAAGAAATCTTTTCTCAACCCCCCCCCCCCCCCCCCCCCCCCCCCCCCACCCAAGTTCCAGGAGGAATCAAGCCTTAGAACGGTAGATTGGCTCATCTACAAGACATCTATCTCCAAGCACCCAACCATCAAGCGTCACACAAATATCTATACTTTGCAGTCAACGGGAGATGGCACTTATTCCAATTTCTTTGGGATGTGTTGGGGGAGAACAGTGACAATGGAGTGGTCACTTCATCCAGAAGTATTTGCCTGGATAACATCAGTATGGGACACCCCACATCTGGATCTCTTTGCAACAATCAACTTTAAAATTTATCTTTGTCATCCTTGTACCAGACCTGATGGCCCTCCAAGTGATTGCCCTATCGATGGATTGGACAGGCCTTTTTCCTTATGGATTCCCTCTATGGACTCTTTTAGACAAGATGATCTGAAAGATAAGCTGACAGACTGTATGATCATCCTGATAGCTCCATTATGGCCAAGCAGATCATGGTTCCCATGACTATTACCTCTGGTTACGGAAGATCCTTTCGATCTACCTATTTGTCGAGATGTTCTTCATCAACCCAGGTCAGACCTTTTCCAAAACAATCTTGCTAAAGATGCAGGCCTTGGCTTCTCTGGATCTGACTATGCTTGTCATAAGAGGCGACTGATGGGAATGGGTGCTCAGGCTCGCTTACTTGGTTAATGCATATCATTGTATCCCAATTGGGTGGATTGATGCTCATGATGTCTATCACTGCATTGTCTGGTCCAGACTCGATTATTTACAGATCGCCGTTATACGCCTGGAAAATTGCTGAGTGGGGCATTAAACAACCAACCAACCAACCAACCTTTTCCAAAACGGTCTTTCAAACCTTCATCTAACTGGTTGAAAGCTATCTTGCTAAAGATGCAGGCCTCGGTTTCTCTGAATCTATCTAAACAGCTGTTGCTAGGTCCTTGAGACCATCTTCCTCCCTCCTCTTTTACAATCGATGGTCCAAGTTCGTTCAGTGGAGACAATGACAAGATTCGGGAGATAGAACAATAACTTTGCCCATGGTGGCAGACTTTCTGTTACCCTTAAGCCAAGATTACAAGTTTTGCCATGGCAAAATAGAAGGTAACAGATCGGCTCTACACATGTATCGAAGATCATCCTACTATAAATTAACTCATGCAATTTTTTCTCATTGAAGATGATCGATCACCTAAGATCTTCCAAAAATGAAACCTGTCTGTGATACTATCAGCCCTCACAGCAGAACCGATCGAACCTCTTGCTATGGACACAATAATCCAGAAATCAAGAAAAGCTGCATTCCTTCTTGCAATAGCTACCGAGGCTAGAGTCCCAGAGCTCCACATCCTAGACTATTCAAGTCAGACTCATGCTGGAAAGCACAATTACCCTAAGATCATGAGAGGATCCAACATCAGCAGCTTCTGAAGGTAGGTACACCTTTGCTCATCTTACTGGCTGTAGGATACATCAAGGGTAGTAGCTGAATCAAGCCTGGTCACAAGCTTGATTCTCAGATTGACTGGAGGTGACATAATAACCAAAGTGAAATTTGGAAGTAACGATGAGGACTTGACATCATAGAATGATGTCATATCAGACAGGAAATGAGGTCATGGTGATGAAATTAGACCAGAAGTGATGTTACAAACTGAAAAACCAGGAAGTGACACCATAAAGAACCAGAACTGATGTCGGCAAGAGAGATAATGATGACCCAAAACAGGAAGTGACATCAGAACCAGAGGTACGTTTAGACCAGAAATGACATCACAAACCGGCAATGACGGTCTGGGAGATGGTTTTAGAACATCTTATTATGTCATTAACTTGAAGAACAGCAAAAATAATGGTAATTCTAGTTTATGTTACCAGGTTTATCAGCACCATACCCATGCTCATGGGTTTCACCAAAGTGGTAAATGTCTGAGACCTGCATCATTTGGGCTTTCCTCCCACAGTGATCTTGACACACTATGATATAACTCACTAAGAGGCGTTAACCCAAACTCACTCAATCACAATTACTTAATGACCCTTCCATGCTTGTGTAGCTGTCAGCAGCAACAACTGCACCCACAAAATCTGAATAGAGTCACTATGATTCCACCTTGTATTTCCGTATTTTGGTAATGGAAGTAGTATATTCGAGGGGAGCTTGTCACAATGTTTCTATATGTGTTATTGTTAACTAGATGTGTCTCCTGATCCATGAAGATCAGGGGTAGAATAGGTCTTCAGCATCCCATGCTTGCTGTAAAAGAAGACTATGCTTGTCGTAAGAGGCGGCTAACAGGATCGGGTGGTCATGCTTGCTGACTTGGTTGATGCATGTCATCATATCCCAATTGTGTGGATCGATGTTCATGGTATCAGTCACTCTATTGTCTGGTCCAGACTTGATTATTTACAGCTTGTTGTCGTATAGCTGGAAAATTGCTGTGTGCAGCAATAAACAACAAACAAACAAAAGATGTATCTTCTACATCTCAACTTATATTCAAGTTTCTGTTGGTCCTTGTGGGTTGTTGAGTTAGTCATGGGGTTAAAGCAGATTCTGTTCACACCAAGGATATGGGTTTGATCCCTCAGATAGATACATGTGGATGTTTATTTCTGGTGTCCACTGCCATGGTATGGCTTAAATATTGTGAAAAACGACATAAAACCAAACTCACTCACGCCCTTAATCTTAGGGAGGAAACTAAGTAAAAACAAATTATTTCCAGCTACATGAAGCAATATTATTAATTTAGTTTATATTATGAAGAAGTTTGGATTCTGTTTTTCAGGTTACCCTGTAACAAGAAACCAGCTGTAGAAGAGTCGGACAGTCCATTTTGGTACAAAGCCCCCTTCTGATTATGGTATGTAGCAGTGGTAGTATGCTGTTAATCATTGTCAGTTTAAGCCCACCTTAAACTGTTATCTAAATTCACTTAGCCTTCTGGGTTTCCCCAACAAAGATTACACCAGTGTGCAGCAGTATCCCGAGACTCGTCAAGGAGACAGTATGGAAGTGAGAGTGATGTTGATTCTCTGGTTTATCAAGTTTACCTGAGTTTATTTTGAGGAGCAGATTGAATGTTGTACTACAGACAGTATCAGTAGTTATCAGGGAGGTATGTCAGCCTGTAGCCTGGCCCTGATAAACCATTGCCAGGCAGTAATATGTGTCTTCATTGTTAGACGCTGAACCAGCATTCTCAAGATACTAGATGCAGTGGATATTTTTTTCAAAATTTAATGTCTTTTTTTTTTTTTACTACAGTACTCGTGGAGGAGCAACCATCTTAGAAAGACTACATGTAACAAATACTGACAGTGAAGTTTGTATTATGTTAAGAATGTGTATTTCACAATATGACTTTGTATGTACATGAGAGTGTTCCCAGCAGTAATCCAGAGTTGTGCTCCACTTCTTCGGATCTGTTTCTTTATGCGTATGAATCGGAATTCCTGTTCGTATTGGCGAAGACAAAACAAGGTAATTTGGCCAAAAAGTTTAACTTGAGCTTCAGGTATATTGATGATCTGATATCGTTCAATAACAAATAGCCAATTCCCTTCCACTGATTTACCCTCCTGAACTAGAAACAAAGGGGACTGGTGAGACTGCCTCACCTGTTTTATATTTAGATCAATGCATAAAGATTGAGAGTGACAAAACACTCTCCACAAGACTGTATGATAAGAGGGATGACTTCAACTTTCCAATAGTCAACTAGAACCAAAGGAGACCAGTGAGACTGCCTCACCTGTTTTATATTTAGATCAATGCATAAAGATTCAGAGTGACAAAACACTCTCCACAAGACTGTATGATAAGAGGGATGACTTCAACTTTCCAATAGTCAACTAGAACCAAAGGAGACCAGTGAGACTGCCTCACCTGTTTTATATTTAGATCAATGCATAAAGATTCAGAGTGACAAAACACTCTCCACAAGACTGTGTGATAACTTCAACTTTCCAATAGTCAACTTTCCCTTCATGTCGAGCAATATTCCAGCAGCTCTAGCCTTTGGTGTTTACATTTCGCAACTTTTGTGATACAATTGAGCATACTCTTTCTACCAAGATTTGATAGAGTGTTATATGACTCTTGTTCAGAAGTTGTTTGATCAAGGTTACAACTTTCAAGGCCTCAGTAAAGCTTTCAAAAAGTTTTATGGTAGACATGTGGAGGACATTTCCATATTTGATGCATCAGTAACCAGAATGATGTCTGATGCCATGCCCACTTTTGACCATATGTTCCCATGTTTTTTCAGGTGAACTATTGACTTGCCTTTGCGTGTGTTTGTGATGGGTGCCACTGGTTGGGCAGGATATGCTCACCTTTTTTGAGAACATCTGGTATCATTACCATTTGATAGTGATTAATAAACACATGCTCATGATATAGTCGTTTTGTCAGAATTGTACAATCGAGGCCTCTGTGCCATAATCCCTTGCCACATGGATGTGTTATTTGAAATATTAAACAAAGAAACAATTACTTCTTTTGCTAGGAACTATACTACTCAAAAACAAGTTAAGGACCACCCAATTCTTTCATATTACTTTAGTTATCTGTCATGGCATGACATGAAAAAGTCAAGGACCACCCAATTCTTTCATATTGCTTTTGTTAATCTGTCATGGCATGACGGATCATCTATAGTAATATGAAAGAATCGAATGGTCTGTGATGTTTCTAGTACAGTAGTATATTTCATATGATACCAAGTTCTGTTCCAGAGGCTGCAGGTTCTGTGACTGGCTAGACATGTGCACATTAAACATTATAATTTGTTTTCAGCTGGTCCATGCAAGTGTATTTGAGTGAGTGAGTATGGTTTTACGCCGCTTTTAGCAATATTCCAGCAATATCTTGGAAGGGGACACCAGAAATGGGCTTCACACATTGTACCCATGTCGGGATTCGAACGTGACGAGCGAACGCTTTAACCACTAGGCTACCTGACCGCCTCCAGTGTATTTGAAGCTTATTGTGTTAAGTATAAGTGTTTGGCCACAAATTTGTGTGTGTCATGGTTTACAGTTGGTTCTATAACATAATACCAAAACATAAGAGATTCTCAGTTTTGTTTATACTCTTCAAACATGTTACTGAAGCTACTGCCATGTTTGTCAGTCAAGTCTTGAATGTATGTATTGTATGCACATAGTTAATCATCAACACATAACTTAGGCCTTTTGTTTTTGGTCAGTTAGTTTGTTTATTTTTTCTCTCAAAACATGGAAGTTGAAAAAAGAAAAGAAATAATTTCTTTTCAAGTATATTATTTGCCTTTTGTGTAAACATATGGTCGGTAGGTATTTCCTAAAAAATAAAATTATAATTCATTGTCATAAATCCCGAACAGTTATTTAGAAATGCTGTTGTGGTGAGTTTAATATCTTGTCTCGAAACATGTATGAAAACAATTTGTGAGACATTTTTTTTTTGCTAAATGGGGTTTTCAGACTCGGCAGTAGTAAAAAAACACCTTAGCACTCATTAGAGTGAAATAATAGAACCTGGCTTTTCAAATTTTTCCACTTCTCATTTTTGTATTCTTGAGCTAATATATTTTTAGATTAAACCTCAGATTAAACATACCTTGTACTCATAAAGATAGGAGTACTGCTGGACCATTAGTATGAAGTGCTATTATTCACTGAAGTTGCATCCCTTAGCTGTGCCTGGATCAGCTGATAACTAAATGCTGGCCAGTTTCTTTTAAAAAATGGGAAATATGGTCTCTATGTAAGGTATTTGTGTAAATGTAATATTTACAGTGTCATTAGGGTCTTCATATAAAACTGACCCTATACACTTACAGACGTAAACAAGCAGCCCAAAGAGGTAGACCTATGGATACCAGCATGTGTATGACTAAATGATGGACTTGTATACTCTGTGAGGGCGGCAGGTCTACAAGAAGATATATACAACGGTGGCAATGTTATCAATCTGGTAAACAGAGACTGGTCAGATCTGTCATTTCCTCTGACTAACTGCATTGCCAGTGATAAAACCAACAAGGACAATATTTTAAATATGGTGATTAAGTCGGATTGTGTGAGGTTGGACAGCAACTATGACTGCTGTCTGGAATTCTTAGTTGGCCTGTGAAACAGGCCAGACGTTTTTGTGTGTCTGAACGTTAACTCTATCAAGACTGAATATTCATACCCTGAAATAGTTAACCCTTTATTATATAGATTGTGCCCATTCAGTATACCTTCCAATCAACAAGACATTGATGATCATGATCAGCTGCATTAAGAAATAACTTCTCAGTCGTAGGCATTTTTGCACTGATAATGTTTTTAACACACAAACTAGATATATATTTATTCTGCATGAATGTTTTGTTTTGGTGGAATGCATTATGTGCGTTCAAATGTGAAGTTGTTTTTTAATTAAATTCATTTGAACCAAACTGAAATAAGTTCAGTAACATATTCTTCCTGTGTGACTGCCGAGAAAATATTTGCACTGGAATGCGATGGTGACAAGATTAAATCATTGTTGATGTCATCTGCTTTCAAGGCAATTGAACCTCCTGAATCGATAATATGTACAGAAAAATTTAGGTGTGTTTTATGCAGATAGGTATTTAGGGAATTGCCCTGTTTCATAAATGATATTTTGCACAATGCTTGAAAGCATATTACATGCCGAAGGCCTGTTGTTATGAGTGGGAGGCCACACAGATGACTGAATGCACCCAAACTACCGTCCTCTGGGGATCTGTTAGAGGCATATACATCATGGAATGTGTTGTCATTTAGTTTACTATCAACCTGACTGGATCCCAAGGCAAAACAGGTCCCCAGTTGCTACATGCTAGATGAAAGAGCAAACTGACGTGGGAGTCATGCTAGCCACCAGAGGTTTGCCTGGTCCAGACTTGGTAATTAGTAGCCGGAATAAAACTGCAGCATTAACGACACGTTTACTCACTATAGTCTCCTTAAGAATAAGTGAAAGTATGCATGCTTGTTGGATGATACACATACATGATATATTTTTTATTTATGAGATAAAACACAGCATGTTTATCACGATTCTACCATGACAAAATTAAACGAGAACTCTTTGATGTTAGTGGGGGCACCAAACAGGTTAAGTTGAGCAATGTCATTCACAGAGAGCAGTTGGATGAGTGACTGTGTTCGGGAGCTTTACTTTCTAAGTCTTTAGTCCTACCCTTCAGTGAGTGAGTGAGTGAGTGAGTATGGCTCTACGCCGCTTTTAGCAATATTCCAGCAATATAACGTCAGGGGACACCAGAAATGGGCTTCACTCATGTGGGGAATCGATCCCGGGTCTTTGTAGTGACAAGCAAATGCTTTAACCACTTGGTTTCCCCACCACCCATGCCCCACAATGAGTGAGTGAGTGAGTGAGCTGGGTTTAACGCAGCTTTTAACAGTATTCCAGTTATATCACTGCGTGTCAGCTTAATGTGGGAGGAAAGCCCAAAATGATGCAAGTCTAAGACATTTACCACTTCGGTGAAACCCACGAGCACCGGTATGGTGCTGACAAAGCTAGAAACATAATCGGGGCGAAGCGGGATTCGAACCCACAATCATAGGTTTCTGGCGTCCCCAAGGGACACAACTCTGCACAGCGAATCACGGCGCCTTTGACAACTGGGCCACCC
Organism: Haliotis cracherodii; assembly: GCF_022045235.1. Taxonomy (NCBI): domain Eukaryota; kingdom Metazoa; phylum Mollusca; class Gastropoda; order Lepetellida; family Haliotidae; genus Haliotis; species Haliotis cracherodii. The sequence goes on along the minus strand of NW_027266308.1, from coordinate 45,164,848 downwards.
GTGCCCTCATCCCACAATGAAGCACATGGCAAGTGACTTTGTTCGATATATGCCTCTGCTCACCTAGCAGTATAAATAGGTACCTGATAGGATGAGATTGTAATGTGACTGTTCACCTTCTAGCGCCTGATAAGCCAGTTTGGATTGTATACTCCCCATGGAGCTGAGAAAGAAAACTGAGTGCACTCTGATCCATGGACCAGGGTAATAATGATAACGCTTTGAGCATGCAACAAGAGTATAGAGGTTAGAGCAATATAAGTACACAAATTTTTATTAAGATATTGAGTGAAGCAGCATTGGTTGAGTTGATTTGTTAGAGTGGGTTTTCGATCTGAATTAAGGAAGCACAGATGCTAGCCTATAACCAAGTATGGCACTGTATATGCTCAAACTCTGTTGTTCTACATCATTGTACTTTACTCATATATATTTTAGGCATTGAAAGTGTATGGCAGGCTACTATGTTAGCTAACAAAAACTTAGCACCCCAAAAGAAAATGAAGTAAGCCTTGCAAGGTTTAGTATTCACTGCACATCGCTATTATGACGTTACACTGCTCACTGATGCAAAGGATATGCCATCACAGTTGGATACAGAAAGGAGCCAAATTTCAAGCTCATTTTTGACCCCATGACTGGAAATACACTCCCTCAGTAGATTTCTATCATGTTTACTTTCCAACATCTGTTGCCACACATACTGATACTTTGGATATTTGTGGTAACCAAAACCAAGGTTTTGTAACCCATTATTGTACATACCATTATTTCAAAATGCCCACAACAATGATTGAGATAGAAGTTCTATTTTTCTGTAAATATTAGCTTCCATGGCGAAGCCTTCAAGGAATCAACTGTTTCAATCAATTTCTGTTCAATTCAATGCCTTATTGTATGAAAGGCCACAGGCCTGGTGGTTAAAGCATTTGCTCGTGACGCCGAAGACCCGAGTTCAATTCCTGACATGGGTAAATGTCTGAAGCCCATTTCTGGTGTCCCTTGCTGCGATATTGCTGGAATATTGCTAAAAGCGGCGTAAAACCTTACTCACTCACATAACATATTTTTTACGAAACAAAGTCAAGGTAACAATTCGCTTTGTAACACAAATCAGAGGTGGTTATTATGATTTGAAACCTCTGATAGACCAATCAAAATCAAGTTATTTCTAAATTCATGGTAAAATAAGTTGTATTGATGCATATGTTTTATGTTGAAGAAAACATTAACCTAAAACTATATACATTCACATACAGTTTCTCCACGGCATCGTTTTTTACACGAGTAAATAACTTGAAAATGAAGTTGTTTTCTGAGCAAATATTACCTATGTATGCCCACCTTTGATTAAATAGATATTCCTGTTACTTTGACGTTTGCATGGAGGTAAAACATGTATCTCTTTCACCACACCATTCAGAGGGATACTTACTTACACAGCAAGCCAGTTTAAACAGCAATAGAAATTGAATTTTGTTGCCTGAAAATTGAAGATAAACCCATCCTTTGAGTAGTTTATTTTGAAATATAGGTGTAACTTAAAATCCACTTCAATAAGATGCATGAGATAGTATGGGCCCTGACCCAGGATAACGTGTATCACAGGAGACATTCCATCATCGTAACCCCCCAATGCAAGCTAATGTGACTGGCAGAATTTATCAGATCTTTTTGCTGCAAGCAATTAGTCTTAGATATATTATAGTCCTTTTCAGATAAGTTTGTAATGATACACCCTGCTGATATGTATCTATTTTGCAATTTGATACAGTTTACAAAACAGCAGAGAAAATTTACTGTGCAAGTGTATAATGCACACCCCTCCTACATGGATTTTTGGAGAAAAAAGGTTTTCACTATACTCGAGAAAATATGGCACTGGCACTGGGAATTAAATTTCATGTTTATTTATTAACTTTAATGGACGATGGCACTTTTTAGGGAAATTTCTTTTGAATTTGGGGGAGCCAAGGGGTACCCTGTGCAGTACCCAAGGTAGCACTACATGGAAGGGAGTTGTATCAAGGGATATTGGGAAAGTTATGCTGTGCTGATGTGTATTGGGATTATGCTGTGCTGATAAGATTGCATGCTATTATATTACTGAGCTATTCATCTGGATCCTAGGGCTTTCTAAAATGGCACCAAATGTAAGAAATATATAATTAAACTCTTTAAGATGTTGATAGAACAAACAACACAGTGAGATTAAGACAATATTATATATTTTATGTACCATTATCAACATTATTGGCATCTCGCCTATAGCAAATGGCCCTTTCACAACAATACTGATGGTGGTGACAGTTTTTGTTGTTTTGGGTATTTGGGGTTAAGGATTTGATCAAAACAGTAGTAAAATTATTTTTATTTATCTGACCAATCTATCTTTGATGGATTAGAAAAGTGATAATGTTAAACAACAATAATCAAGCATTTAAGTAAATGTTAAAATTGTAATGCTATTTGATAAATTGTACAGTACTGTGGTATATGGTCTCTAGTTACTGCAACACCTAACAGAGAAAGCTTCTCCCACAGAAATAATGCTACAGATTAACTATAGTAATAGGAAAGAATCAGGTGTTCTTTAGTTTAACTATACTTATAGGAAAGAATTGGGTGTTCTTTAGATGAACTATAGTAATAGGAAAGAATCAGGTGTTCATTAGATTAACTATAGTAATAGGAAAGAATTGGGTGTTCTTTAGATTAACTATAGTAATAGGAAAGAATCGGGTGTTCTTTAGATTAACTATAGTAATAGGAAAGAATCAGGTGTTCATTAGATTAACTATAGTAATAGGAAAGAATTGGGTGTTCTTTAGATTAACTATAGTAATAGGAAAGAATCGGGTGTTCTTTAGATTAACTATAGTAATAGGAAAGAATTGGGTGTTCTTTAGATTAACTATAGTAATAGGAAAGAATCAGGTGTTCTTTAGATTAACTATAGTAATAGGAAAGAATTGGGTGTTCTTTAGATGAACTATAGTAATAGGAAAGAATTGGGTGTTCTTTAGATTAACTATACTTATAGGAAAGAATTGGGTGTTCTTTAGATTAACTATAGTAATAGGAAAGAATCAGGTGTTCTTTAGATTAACTATAGTAATAGGAAAGAATTGGGTGTTCTTTAGATTAACTATAGTAATAGGAAAGAATTGGGTGTTCTTTAGATGAACTATAGTAATAGGAAAGAATTGGGTGTTCTTTAGATTAACTATAGTAATAGGAAAGAATCAGGTGTTCTTTAGATTAACTATAGTAATAGGAAAGAATTGGGTGTTCTTTAGATGAACTATAGTAATAGGAAAGAATTGGGTGTTCTTTAGATGAACTATAGTAATAGGAAAGAATTGGGTGTTCTTTAGATTAACTATAGTAATAGGAAAGAATCGGGTGTTCTTTAGATTAACTATAGTAATAGGAAAGAATTGGGTGTTCTTTAGATTAACTATAGTAATAGGAAAGAATCAGGTGTTCTTTAGATTAACTATACTTATAGGAAAGAATTGGGTGTTCTTTAGATTAACTATAGTAACAGGAAAGAATCGGGTGTTCTTTAAATTAACTATAGTATTTGGAAGGAATGGGTGTTCTTTAGATTAACTATAGTAATAGGAAAGAATCGGGTGTTCTTTAGATTAACTATAGTAATAGGAAAGAATTGGGTGTTCTTTAGATTAACTATAGTAAGAGGAAAGAATCAGGTGTTCTTTAGATTAACATAGTAATAGGAAAGAATTGGGTGTTCTTTAGATGAACTATAGTAATAGGAAAGAATTGGGTGTTCTTTAGATGAACTATAGTAATAGGAAAGAATTGGGTGTTCTTTAGATGAACTATAGTAATAGGAAAGAATCAGGTGTTCTTTAGATTAACTATAGTAATAGGAAAGAATTGGGTGTTCTTTAGATGAACTATAGTAATAGGAAAGAATTGGGTGTTCTTTAGATGAACTATAGTGATAGTAAAGAATCAGGTGTTCTTTAGATTAACTATACTTATAGGAAAGAATTGGGTGTTCTTTAGATTAACTATAGTAATAGGAAAGAATTGGGTGTTCTTTAGATGAACTATAGTAATAGGAAAGAATTGGGTGTTCTTTAGATTAACTATAGTAACAGGAAAGAATCGGGTGTTCTTTAAATTAACTATAGTATTTGGAAGGAATGGGTGTTCTTTAGATTAACTATAGTAATAGGAAAGAATCGGGTGTTCTTTAGATTAACTATAGTATTTGGAAGGAATGGGTGTTCTTTAGATTAACTATAGTAATAGGAAAGAATCGGGTGTTCTTTAGATTAACTATAGTATTTGGAAGGAATGGGTGTTCTTTAGATTAACTATAGTAAGAGGAAAGAATCAGGTGTTCTTTAGATTAACTATAGTAATAGGAAAGAATTGGGTGTTCTTTAGATTAACTATAGTAATAGGAATGAATTGGATTTCTTTAGATTAACTATAGTAATAGGAAAGAATCTGGTGTTCTTTAGATTAACTATAGTAATAGGAAAGAATTGGGTGTTCTTTAGATTAACTTTAGTAATAGGAAAGAATTGGGTGTTCTTTAGATTAACTATAGTAATAGGAAAGAATTGGTTGTTCTTTAGATTAACTATAGTAATAGGAAAGAATTGGGTGTTCTTTAGATTAACTATAGTAATAGGAAAGAATCAGGTGTTCTTTAGATTAACTATAGTAATAGGAAAGAATCTGGTGTTCTTTAGATTAACTATAGTAATAGGAAAGAATCTGGTGTTCTTTAGATTAACTATAGTAATAGGAAAGAATTGGGTGTTCTTTAGATTTACTATAGGAAAGAATCAGGTGTTCTTTAGATTAACTATAGGAAAGAATTGGGTGTTCTTTAGATTAACTATAGTAATAGGAATGAATTGGATGTTCTTTAGATTAACTATAGTAATAGGAAAGAATCTGGTGTTCTTCAGATTAACTATAGTAATAGGAAAGAATCGGTTGTTCTTTAGGTTACCTATAGTAATAGGAAAGAATTGGGTGTTCTTTAGGTTAACTATAGTAATAGGAAAGAATTGGGTGTTCTTTAGATTAACTATAGTAATAGGAAAGAATCGGGTGTTCTTTAGATTAACTATAGTATTTGGAAGGAATGGGTGTTCTTTAGATTAACTATAGTAATAGGAAAGAATCGGGTGTTCTTTAGATTAACTATAGTATTTGGAAGGAATGGGTGTTCTTTAGATTAACTATAGTAAGAGGAAAGAATCAGGTGTTCTTTAGATTAACTATAGTAATAGGAAAGAATTGGGTGTTCTTTAGATTAACTATAGTAATAGGAATGAATTGGATTTCTTTAGATTAACTATAGTAATAGGAAAGAATCTGGTGTTCTTTAGATTAACTATAGTAATAGGAAAGAATTGGGTGTTCTTTAGATTAACTTTAGTAATAGGAAAGAATTGGGTGTTCTTTAGATTAACTATAGTAATAGGAAAGAATTGGTTGTTCTTTAGATTAACTATAGTAATAGGAAAGAATTGGGTGTTCTTTAGATTAACTATAGTAATAGGAAAGAATCAGGTGTTCTTTAGATTAACTATAGTAATAGGAAAGAATCTGGTGTTCTTTAGATTAACTATAGTAATAGGAAAGAATCTGGTGTTCTTTAGATTAACTATAGTAATAGGAAAGAATTGGGTGTTCTTTAGATTTACTATAGGAAAGAATCAGGTGTTCTTTAGATTAACTATAGGAAAGAATTGGGTGTTCTTTAGATTAACTATAGTAATAGGAATGAATTGGATGTTCTTTAGATTAACTATAGTAATAGGAAAGAATCTGGTGTTCTTCAGATTAACTATAGTAATAGGAAAGAATCGGTTGTTCTTTAGGTTACCTATAGTAATAGGAAAGAATTGGGTGTTCTTTAGGTTAACTATAGTAATAGGAAAGAATTGGGTGTTCTTTAGATTAACTATAGTAATAGGAAAGAATCAGGTGTTCTTTAACTTCTTTTGAGTAGTATACATAACCATGTTATTATAAAAAGTCCTGCTTTTAGACAGCATCAGCATTTAATTCTTCCCACTCAATCACCTGAAACCAATGTCATCAAAAATAAAACCCAATTTGTTTTGGTTTGATTTGACCAACCCAAGCTAGCTGGTTATCAAAATGTCTGTAGAATATGTAGCGTAACATGTATGGCGAATATAAAGAGTGCCCCGTTCCTAATCTTGTATCCTGCATCGTGGCTTACAGAATACCTTTGAGGCTTTTTTATTGAGTGCTGCATGAGTCCACATGCACTTAAATTGTATTTTCAAATATCTGAATAATTTCAGATTGCTTGAAGTCATCTTGTGAATCCATTTTTACGAAGTGGTCGGTTTTGGTGTAATAGATATGCACTGATTTGGTTTGTTCACTTTGAAAAGGGAAACTTCAGCTTTTCTTTCTAAAATGTTAGAAATGATCTATGATGACTGATTTATGAGCAAAGGAGCACATTAATGAACATCAGTCCATAAGTTTTCATTTTTTATACCCAGCAGTTTGAACACTTGACTTTACTGTGCTTCAGTGATGATGGAACCCAAGTGGCCCATTGGTCAAAGGTGCCATGTGGTCCAGTGTCCCCAACCAAACCAGGATCCCTGATCTCTGGACCCGTGAAGATAGGGGGTAGAATAGGTCTTTAGGAACCCATGATGCTGTAAAAGCAAGCTATTCTTGTCATAAAAGGCGACTAATGGAATCGGGAGGTCAGACTCGCTGACTTTGTTGATGCATGTCATCGATCCCAATTGCATGGATCGATGCTCATGATATTAATCATTGGAGTGTCTGGTCCAGACTCGATTATTTATAAACTGCCATCATATAGCTGGAATATTGCTGAGTGCGGTGTTAAACAAAAAAAAACCCAACCTGATCTCTGATCTCTGATTCTGATTGTGATCCTTGCTCGTCAGCACCATATGCTGGGTTTTACCAAAGTGGTAAATGTCATAGATGTGCATCACTTTAGGCTTTCTTTTCATAGATGACACACTGTGATATGGCTGAAATACTGACTTAAACCAAACTCACTCACTCACTCACTCACTCACTCACTCACTCACTCACGCAAAACTGATAAGCCTCACACGCTCACTCACTATCGTTGAAATACTGTTCAAAGCAGAACCAAACTCACTCACTCACTATAGTTGAAATATTGTTCAAAGCTAAACCAAACTCACTCACTGTAGTATAAATACTGTTCAAAGCTAAACCAAACTCACTCACTCACTATAGTTGAAATACTGTTCAAAGCTAAACCAAACTCATTCACTCACTATCATTGAAATACTATTCAAAGCTAAACCAAACTCACTCACTCATAAAAAACTGTTGACACTCATTCACACACTATAGCTGAGATACTGTTCAAAGCTAAACTAAGCTCACTCACTCACTCACTCACTCACTCACGCACCCACTATAGTTGAACTATTGTTCAAAGGTAAATCAAAATCACTCTCTCTCACTCACTCACTCACTCACTCACTTATAGTTGAACTATTGTTCAAAGGTAAATCAAAATCACTCACTCACTCACTCACTTATAGTTGAACTATTGTTCAAACGTAAATCACTCACTCACTCACTCACTCTCTCACTCACTCAATCACTCATAGTTGAACTATTGTTCAAAGGTAAATCAAAATCACTCACTCACTCAGGTAGGAAAAGGAACTTTTTAAGTCTTTTGTCTCGTCCCTCGTGGCTCCATTATAATTGTCCTGCAGCATGCATCCACATACTGTATTCAAAGGGTATCAAGCCTGCACACTACTAAATTGTTTTGGGCATGTATAAGACAACACAATACAGAGATAAGTGTCCACCATTACAATGCTTCCCCCTGCTGACCCCGAATCACCCTTCCTGTGACAGGCGATCATCTGCGGTCTATCAGAGGAACATAGTTATGAAGACATCTTGCCATAAAATATAAATGGGTCGGTATGTTGTGAAAATACTTCTTTGGGTTTTATCACTAGTAAAATTAATTAAGATCTTCCTGGTGCAGCTAATCTCAGGTGAATAATATTCCTTTTATGCTCTGCTATTTGTCACTGTGTTAACGCGCTTGATCAAGCGGTACTATGGCTACAAATGTCTGTTGTGCCTCTCCACTGGAGATAGTTCCCAATGCGTGAAAAACATGGGACATGTGAAAACAACATATGGCTCTATTTTGGTCAAGAAAAGGGTGTTTCGAATGTAGAAGAAAACACAGCAGTACCTTAATGGCAATATATTGTAATACGTACCATAACACAAACCTAAGTATCGCAATATTTAAGAAATAAACATAGAGTGGGAGTTGTTTATTGTACAATAAAACACTGCAGGGAGAATAAACCACTTGGAGGGGCAAATCCCACTTGTTGTATATTTCTTATATGAAATATCAATATTATGTACAGCCTATTTAAGGATGTTAATAAAATGTACAAGCTTTAAAAATATTTACCCATATTTAAATAATGATGACTCCCTGAATAGAATCCGACCTCGGCAATGTTGGATATGCCCATTTTATGAATAGGGGGGTGGGGGTAACTTTAGTCTTTCCCACATATTCTCACAATTTGCACATCGATTATCTGTACCGTTTCTCCCCAAACCGATTGTCATGTCTCTCATTTTTGAATGCGATTGTTTGGCTATTGCTTTTATCTACGTTGCCCAGCTACATCTATGGGGAACAACTCACCAGACTCTTCCCTCTCAAAAATAACGTTGCTCAATTTATGACGTCATCAAGTTGCAAACACATGTTCGAATCTCCAGAAAAGAAGTCATGATGGAGCAGTGTTTTATCGTGAAATAAACCACGCTTCATTCTTCATTGTCCTTCATCGTGTAGCTGTCTTATGTATTGCAATACAAAATGCCAGGCAATACACAGCCCCTATATTTATACAGAATAAGACCAAGGGTGACACTTATTGTGGACAAAACATGGTTTCAACAGTGAGGAGAAGACTTGCCACTTATAAAGCAGAGCAGAAACTGCATTAACTGTACATTACCATATTTATGTGGCAGAAGAAAAACAGACCTCTGACTGGAAAAGAAACTTTTCCCTGGCATCTGGGTTTGTTGGTTCTTAATGCCACGATAAACGTTTCAGATGCACTCGTCTAGAAGATTAGGAACTTTAGGGGGAAAAAGGGGTTTCCACTGATTAAAGTATACCTTGTGTCATGGACCTTTTAGTGACACTGATGAATCTTGGACACGTTCTCCCCACCCACCCACCAACTCTCACTGACTCACTCACACTCAGACGTAGCTTTGGCTCCTTGGATCAGATGTGTTTGGTTTGTGGTTTACAGATTTAAATAGTGAAAGATTTGGTTGGGTCGGTCGAAATACAAAATTTAAAAATGCTTTGTTCAGGATTTTCTTGGATTGATTTGGATCGGAACTTGATATTAAAAAAAGCAATCTGTACCAGTGGTTGCACTCACTCACTCACTCACTCACTCACTCACTCACTCACTCACTTTCATGAATCATAAACCAATACCCTGGGGTTCCTCAAATGATTTTAATAAAAGCCTATGTAATTAATACATCCTGCACAATGAATTGGATGGTTGAGTCAACCACTAAATATGATATACATGGTGATATTTTGATTGAAGATGCCTACAGTCTGGTCAACAGTGCCAGTCTAGTCTGCAAGAACTCCAAGGGGTATGAAACTTGAGCCTGTAGACATTCCAGCACTATCAGTCTCGACAGCAGGAATGAACATTGTTATATAGTGGTTTCGTGCTGCCTTTCATCAGTGGCAGGGGATCTGCTGGGCGATAACCCTCTACCTGACTTCCCTGCCCAGCTCTGGGGGAACCACCTGTTTCGCTGCCCATAGCGCCAGGGAGGCCTCTCATAACTTGGTAACACAGCAGTCAACATACTGTAATGCTTGCTTACCATTTCTTCCTAGTCCAACGCCAAGCATGGAGCCCTCTGTGAATGACTACCAAAGAGGTGCTGTGAAATGGTTTTTGTACTCGCAACTAATTTATAGGCTTTAACCTCTCTCATCCTTGGATCGCATAGGGCTTGTGGTGGCAGTGCCCTTTGCTTGGAAGTTTGTACAGGGAAAGAAATGGAAACCCATTAAGATATCAAGATGCATTTGGTACGATGGATTAGATCGATGCTGACACTATCATCCACTGGTTTGGAAGAACGCTGACATATAATTGTATTTGCATCCTACCAGTGATATATATATGATTGTATTATAGTGCAAGTTACTGTGGATATCCTCATTCATTGACTCATATTGTTTTTGATAAGGCAGTTCTTTCTTAGTTTAGAAGCAGTCACTTTATTTTGATGGAAACGTTTTACTGATGTTTTGACAACTGAGCACCATTGGGTCAATAATTCCACTGATGTTATCTCTGGTCTGGTCAATAAATTAACTGAATTTCATTTTATTATGTACATGTAGCCATTTTTGTATGAGTCTAGGTGTAATTTGGTTTGCATTGGGTTTGAACATGTGTTTTTTATAAATTGTGACAATTTTGAACTTTGATTACACTCATAAATCTAGTAATATCACAACATTGATCAGCTCTGAATTGCTGCTGATTGCTGAATGGTCTCACACAGAGTTCTGTTTCAATTTTATTACTGAAAATCATTTTGCTGACCCTGTCCCGGTGCTTGTCCTTTTTTCATGATCCTTCCCCAAGTAGTAAAGCCTGCAAAGTTTATAAAAAGCAATAGATAGTTCAATAAAGAAGAAAATGCCCATTTATTTCCTGACCTTAACCTATGTTCAATTATATTGTCCACAATTCTTCCCTTACAGAAGTAAGTCCTATGAAGTTTAAAAAAAGAAATGAAGAATTCATTATTGTAGAAATACTGTTGATGTGACTTTAAATTTGAACTCACTCACTCACCAAGAATACAGGTTCATCACAATTTCCTTCATGAATAAATCCTGCATTCTTTCTTTCTATGTCATCATACACCCAGTTCATCTGAGCACTGCTTCATATTCCATTGGGCTACCACGCAGGTAGGCTATATATTTGGCTGTTATTCAATGCCTTGCAGGCCCTTTAACTGCAGTATCAGCACCTTCCTACCACCTCACACCCTGATATGTTAGATATAGTACACAACTTAGTTGGTCACAGACTTGATCATCACTGAAGTTCTACTGTTGTGTTTAAAACCTGAGCTAATGTTGTTTTACTTTACAGATCTGTGACCTATAGACATGAATTGGCACCAAATATTTGTATCAATCAGTCTAGGATGACACATGTGCACAGCTTGGCTTAATATTCAGCTTGGATTAGAGCCAGGGGTGGTCTAAACAAGTGCTTACAAGGCGTTAGCTTGTCATGTTGAAGACAGTGGTTTGATTCCATTTGGGTATGATCTGTGAAGCACTATTGTTGGTGTCCTGGTATTTTATGGATGGAATAATCCTAAAAGCAGCTTAAAACCTAACTCTTTATGATTATTTTTTTTAATTGTCTTTTAATATGTAATAAAAATAAGCCCAGAGAATCTATTATTTTAATTTAAGAAGTGAAGAAATCTTGACTTGCCAAAGTATTGTGGACTTGCTTTACATTTTTGATGTAATTATATTTCATCACTCATTGGCACCAGACATTTTAATATTCAGGGCCCCGTTCTTCAAAGAAGTCTTACCGCTAAGATGATCATAACATATTTTTACATAGACTTATGACAGTCGTAGTGCTATGATCGCATTGTGGCACGGGTCCTATGAGGGGCGTTCAATACGTTTTGCAACTTCAACGAGGACATAATGGCTGCCACAGAGGCATAGTTAGAGGGCCAATCTGCGGATTTCTATAAAAGTGGTATTAAAAGCTTGAAGGACAAATGGAATAAGTTTTTGGAGATGAATGGAGATTATATTGAAAAATAAAAGTGCAAAAGATATTCTGCCCTGATAAATCCAGACAAGAATAACACCAAGATCCAAGCATGATATCTTGTTCAAGTGGGCACTAACTGGCATTCAGCCTGTCATACATAAAACGTGGTAAGTGACCAACAAATTTCATTATGTGTTGATTATTACTTCTGTCTATATCAGTTCTGTCTGTCTATTCTTCTGCCCTGAAGCCTTATACTTTTCACATGTCCACTTAATATCTAGTAACTGACCTAAAAATGGATCATTATACAGAGAAGAGTATATTTACCTGGCAAATTGTACCATGTTGTATCTACACACCTGTGGCTGTGCTTATTACAGGAGGTGCAGTCCAGATTTGGTGGTCACGGGGTCCAGGATGTGTTTGTATGATATCCATCCTATCCTTCTATAGCTTCAGCTGCCGTAGGTGTGCACGCTCAACTTGTGCGGAAAGTAGGAACATCACCTTCACATTTGTATACATCTTGTTTTCTTTTAATTATTCAAGCTTGAAGGCCCGTAGACTAAACACTATAGCATTCACTTTGAAAGGTGAATATCTCTTATGCTTCACTTGCAGGTTTTTTGTGGCTGCTATTTTTGCTTGTTTCCTTGTGATTTTTTGTTTATTTATTGTCTTTTAATGATGATTTACTTCGGAAAAAATAGTACTGTAGAAGACGATAGTGCTGAACACAGAGTATCGTATGTAAGGGGAACAAGTCACTGATACTGCAGGGATACACGACCAAAGAATTATCAGTATTTGTACTGCTTTTGGAGATTATTTTTTTCTGTTCGTTCCCTTAGTTCGTGAATATTATCATGTTATGTTGTACCCCAGGAACATGTTACATCTTTAATTTGTCATTTAGGAAGGGTGATGTTTGGCATATTGATGAGAGGAATAAAGGTATTTCATGCTGAGAGAGATCTTCAGGGTTTGGTGTACTGATTCTAAGAGAGTACCAGGGTTTGGTGTACTGATTCTTAGACATCATCAGTGTTTGGCGCACTGATTTTAAGGGAGAACCAGGGTTTGGTGTACTGATTCTAAGACATCACCAGTGTTTGGTGTACTGATTCCAAGACCTGAGGGTTTGGTGTATTGATTCTAAGACATCACCAGTTTTTGGTGTACTGATTCCAAGACATCACCAGGGTGTGGTGTACTGATTCTAAGACATCACCAGGGCCAGGTGTACTGATTCCAAGACATCACCAGTGTTGGGTGTACTGATTCTTCTAAGACATCACCAGGGTTTGGTGTACTGATTCCAAGACATCACCAGGGTTTGGTGTACTGATTCTTCTAAGACATCACCAGTGTTTGGTGTACTGATTCCAAGACATCACCAGGGTCTGGTGTACTGATTCCAAGACATCACCAGGGTTTGGTGTACTGATTCCAAGACATCACCAGGGTTTGGTGTACTGATTCCAAGACATCACCAGTGTTTGGTGTACTGATTCTAAGACATCACCAGGGTTTGGTGTACTGATTCCAAGACATCACCTGGGCCTGGTGTACTTATTCCAAGACATCACCAGGGCCTGGTGTACTGATTTCAAGACATCACCAGTGTTTGGTGTACTGATTCCAAGACATCACCAGGGCCTGGTGTACTGATTCCAAGACATCACCAGGGTTTGGTGTACTGATTCCAAGACATCACCAGTGTTGGGTGTACTGATTCTAAGACATCACCAGGGTTTTGTGTACTGATTCCAAGACATCACCAGGGTTTGGTGTACTGATTCCAAGACATCACCAGTGTTTGGTGTACTGATTCCAAGACATCACCAGGGCCTGGTGTACTGATTCTAAGACATCACCAGGGTTTGGTGTACTGATTCCAAAACATCACCAGGGCCTGGTGTACTGATTCCAAGACATCACCAGTGTTTGGTGTACTGATTCTAAGACATCATCAGGGTTTGGTGTACTGATTCCAAGACATCACCAGTGTTTGGTGTACTGATTCCAAGACATCACCAGGGTTTGGTGTACTGATTCCAAGATATCCCTAGGGCCTGGTGTACTGATTCCAAGACATCACCAGGGCCTGGTGTACTGATTCCAAGACATCACCAGGGTTTGGTGTACTGATTCCATGACATCCCCAGGGTTTGGTGTACTGATTCCAAGACATCACCAGGGTTTGGTGTACTGATTCTAAGACATCACCAGGGTTTGGTGTACTGATTCCAAGACATCACCAGGGCCTGGTGTACTGATTCCAAGACATCACCAGGGCCTGGTGTACTGATTCCAAGACATCACCAGGGTTTGGTGTACTGATTCTAAGACATCCCCAGGGCCTGGTGTACTGATTCTAAGACATCACCAGGGTTTGGTGTACTGATTCTAAGACATCACCAGGGTTTGGTGTACTGATTCCAAGACATCACCAGGGCCTGGTGTACTGATTCCAAGACATCACCAGGGTTTGGTGTACTGATTCTTAGACATCACCAGGGTTTGGTGTACTGATTCTAAGACATCACCAGGGTTTGATGTACTGATTCTATAACTGCACAAAGGTTCAAGACAGTGAAAGAGAGGAAATAGCTTTGGCATAATGATTGATTGATCACATAGGTTTTGGCATACTGATTGAGCACAAACATTTGGTATCATGATTGAGAGAGCACAAGGCTGGACATAATGGGAAAGAGCAGAATTAAATGTCTGACATGCTAATTCATAATTCAAAGAGTGCACAAATATTTGGTACTAAAGCAGAAAGCAGAATAGTTTATGTGCAGTTGAGAGTGAATTGGTTTAGTATTCTGACAGAGCGCAAACAAACATCAGAGATAATTTTTCAAACTGAACACCAACATATCATGCCTTTTTCATAACAAGAACCTGCAAAACAAATATTTTCCTAGTTTCTAAAAACTTTTTAAAAATAGAATATGTGCTATATTTCTAACCTTTCTAGTAAAAAGTGTACTATTTGAGTGAGCTGACAAGCATATGCAGATCTCTCAACAGAAGCATACAGGACATTGATTTCATCCTTATCTGAATGCACTGATGGTATACTTGCCTTCCATCACTGCTAATACTCTCACTCAAAACACCTAGCCAGCTTAAAGTACAGCAGACAGATAATGGCAGGTGCCCCTTAAGATAGTAGGAACACTAAAAACTGTTCTCTTACGTAACTTTCTCCAAATGTTCAAACAAAATGAAGCAACTTATCACATTGTACTTGTCAGTGGTAATTTATGAGACAAACAAAACAGGCAGATGGGAACAGACCAATTAAGTTTTCCAATTTCATAAATGTGAAGTTTAAGGATATGTCAGAATTTGATTTTTTTAAGTTTTGGGGATTGTTTTTCAAATACCAGTTGGCGTTAAATGGAATGTGTGGCAAGTTGTGCATGGAGGTAAGCAGTACATGATATTTATTGATGTTTACACGTGCGGAAATAGCTGTTTATGTTTGGGAAAAAGTATTGTTTTCCGTATTGAATCAAATGTCAAGTTTTTCAATTCATATTTTTTGGACAGTTTTAAACTAACTTGACTGTGCATTATGCACTGCACATGGTAATGTCATTTAAAACTAATCTTAGCTGAGTTTTGGTGAATGTTTATAAGGGTTTGTATCCCTAGATGTAAACTGTGTGTGACAAGCAAATTATGCTTGATGAGAATGTTAAGATATTATATCAAGGGAACAGAATAGAAAAATCTTTTTTTCTGTTTAAAACTAATAACATAATTGAAATGTGCCATATTATCAACCAGAATATACCTTGTTTGTTATTTTGAGCTGTAATGGTGTAATTGGTTTAAACTGAAAGTTTTATTTCTTTAAGGTTGTCCTAAGCAACTATTTCAATTGCTTTGGGGTCGGGAAGGATGGGAGATTTCAGTGTCATTTTAGTAAAGGTGTCACTCTGGGTTGGGTTATCCTTGTCTGTCGTAGAAGGTGTCTTCAAATAGATCTGACGATCAGTCTCCCTGACTTGGATTATTGTGTGCCATTTTACCCCGATGGTTTGGGATGTTCCTCATAATATCAACCACTGGTTTGTCTGGTCCAAACTCGATTATACACAGGCCAACAAAATGATAAAGCTGAAATATTCCTGAGTGTGGTGTAAGGACAAATTTCACTCTCACTATCAAGAGTTATATTTTGTATGAATGGTATCGATAACATTTGCTTGATTTAAAATACATGTTGTCCAGCACAAAGTTAGAAACCTCAATCATAGGCATAAGATTTGACTGGTTTTATACACATGTTCAGTTTTCTAATTTAGTCTCCCAATTATTCCTGCCCATTCAACAGCACAATTTCCATTACTACAGTAATCAGCTCCAGACAGTCTCAACATTACTACAGTAATCAGCTCCAGTCTCAACATTACTACAGTAATAAGCCCCAGACAGTCTCAACATTACTACAGTAATCAGCCCCAGACAGTCTCAACATTACTACAGTGATCAGCTCCAGACAGTCTCAACTTTACTACAGTTATCAGCTCCAGACAGTCTCAACTTTACTAGAGTAATCAGCCCCAGTCTAAACATTACTACTGTAATCAGCCCAAGACAGTCTCAACATTACTACAGTAATCAGCCCCAGACAGTCTCAACATTACTACTGTAATCAGACCCAAACAGTCTCAACATTACTACAGTAATCAGCCCCAGATAGTCTCAACATTACTACAGTAATCAGCCCCAGACAGTCTCAACTTTACTAGAGTAATCAGCCCCAGACAGTCTAAACATTACTACAGTAATCAGCTCCAGACAGTCTAAACATTACTACAGTAATCAGCTCCAGACAGTCTAAACATTACTACAGTAATCAGCTGAAGACAGTCTCAACATTACTACAGTAATCAGCTCCAGATAGACTCAACATTACTACAGTAATCAGCTGAAGACAGTCTAAACATTACTACAGTAATCAGCTCCAGACAGTCTAAACATTACTACAGTAATCAGCTCCAGACAGTCTAAACATTACTACAGTAATCAGCTGAAGACAGTCTCAACATTACTACAGTAATCAGCTCCAGATAGACTCAACATTACTACAGTAATCAGCTGAAGACAGTCTAAACATTACTACAGTAATCAGCTCCAGATAGTCTCAACATCACTACAGTAATCAGCTCCAGTCTCAACATTACTACAGTAATCAGCTCCAGTCTCAACATTACTACAGTAATCAGCTCCAGACAGTCTCAACATTACTACAGTGATCAGCCCCAAACAGTCTCAACATTACTACAGTAATCAGCCCCAGACAGTCTCAACTTTACTAGAGTAATCAGCCCCAGACAGTCTAAACATTACTGCAGTAATCAGCTCCAGACAGTCTCAACATTACTACAGTAATCAGCTCCAGATAGTCTAAACATTACTACAGTAATCAGCTGAAGACAGTCTAAACATTACTACAGTAATCAGCCCAAGACAGTCTCAACATTACTACAGTAATCAGCTCCAGATAGTCTCAACATTACTACAGTAATCAGCTCCAGTCTCAACATTACTACAGTAATCAGCCCCAGACAGTCTCAACATTACTACAGTAATCAGCCCCAGACAGTCTCAACATTACTACAGTAATCAGCCCCAGACAGTCTCAACATTTCTACAGTGATCAGCTCCAGACAGTCTCAACTTTACTAGAGTAATCAGCCCCAGACAGTCTCAACATTACTACAGTAATCAGTTCCAGACAGTCTAAACATTACTACAGTAATCAGCTCCAGATAGTCTCAACATTACTACAGTAATCAGCCCCAGACAGTCTAAACATTACTACAGTAATCAGCTGAAGACAGTCTAAACATTACTACAGTAATCAGCTGAAGACAGTCTAAACATTACTACAGTAATCAGCTCCAGACAGTCTCAACATTGCTACAGTAATCAGCCCCAGACAGTCTCAACATTACTACAGTGATCAGCTCCAGATAGTCTCAACATTACTACAGTAATCAGCCCCAGACAGGCTCAACATTACTACAGTTATCAGCTCCAGACAGTCTCAACATTACTACAGTTATCAGCCCCAGACAGTCTCAACATTACTACAGTTATCAGCCCCAGACAGTCTCAACATTACTACAGTTATCAGCCCCAGACAGTCTCAACATTACTACAGTAATTAGTTGAAGACAGTCTCAACATTCCAACAGTAATCAGCTGAAGACAGTCTCAACAATAAGTTTAGTTCAGCTCTTAGTGCAAACATTGCAGCCTCCCAATTCTCAGTTTAGTTCAGCTCTAGGGCAAACATTGCAACCTGCCAAAAATAAGTTTAGTTCAGCTCTTAATGCAAACATTGCAACCTTCCAATTCTCTGTTTAGTTCAGCTCTAGGGCAAACATTGCAACCTGCCAATAATAAGTTTAGTTCAGCTCTTAATGCAAACATTGAAACATCCCAATAATAAGTTTAGCTAGTGCAAACATTGAAACCACCTGATCCTCAGTTTAGTTCAGCTCTAGGGCAAACATTTCAACCTCCCAATAATAAGTTTAGTTCACCTCTAGTGCAAACATTGCAACCACCTGATCCTCAGTTTAGTTCAGCTATAAACACAGTCAGGGGCTTCTGGGAACCTATTTAGCCATGAAATCCTAACAGGAATGCACCTAAAAAAGCTGCCATCTATTCCTAAAACACTTCTGGCTTATTTAACCAAATATGTTTCTTGCAAATAAGTATATTTCAACATGTGTTGATCTAATGTGTTGCCTAGACAAGGATAGCTGTAACTTCACACATATCGTGGCTGTTTCTGGTGATCAATATGGTTGTAACCTCCTGATCTGAAGATCAGCTACAAGAGTGCTGTGTGAATGGTGCACACCACTATAACAATACTACACATTTCTGTGGCCATGCTGGGAGGAATGTAACTGGTCACAAACACATTATCATACACCCCTTTGTTATCCCTGTCTGATGATTAGCAATTAAAAAATACTTAAACAAAATCAGGAGTCACTAACATATGCTTAAAAATAATTTACCTTCTATGTTTCTACAATAAAAAAAAATAGATATGTATGTTCATTCATAACTTCACCAAGGATTGACAAGCCCTTATCAGACAGTGAATTAAGAGTTATATCTGATAAGTTTATCGACCTGTTGAGGATATTTTAGCACATTTTTTGTTACATTTGTCCCCTACAGGGAATTAATCATCTAGATAGATGGAAGTTTAAAGATCAACCAGTATTAATTCCCCACCTACCTCAGCCAATGGGACAAAAATTCCATTGATGGAATTCTGACATGACATAACAATTGCTTTGCCCCTAGCCTCCCTTCATGACATAGGAGTATTTCCCTGTCATTTCATTAATTACCCAGCTCTTGAAGGACCTCCCAGAGTATGTAGGTGCGGTGGGAGCGACAGACAGGATCAGCGGTGTCACAACATACTCCCCATGCCACGGACATGGACAACTGATAGGAGAGAATCCATGGCCCTCCGGATATTATATATGATTCCATTGACAGCTTCTCAATAGAAGCTATGACACGTATTGACATTAGGTTGCAGATTGTTTCACATTGTTACGGGTTTCAACAAAATTTGAACTGACTAAATAACATATAGCCTTGTCGTGGGATTAAGTTGTAAAACATTGATGCCAATATTACTTGTATTTCATGGATATGATCACAGGGATCAATTATGGTAATCTCTGATTATTATTCTTGTAGAGAAATATTTATCAATGTAATTTGTTTGTATTTAACACATACAGTTCTTCACATGAATTGTTTTCTCCAATAAATCTGGAGGAACAGATGATGAAAGTTGTGTTATTAAACCCTGCTTACTCACTCACTCACTCACTCATCTCTAGACTATGTAGACAATGAAAAGGAGTTTACAGACATACTTCAACGTCCATGCAAAGGTCAGCCATTTAATTCTGATATAATCAGGTCTAGTGTATTGTCTGGACCCACCCCTCATCAACCCCTGCACTCGCAGCCACATTGTGTGTGTAGTGTGTTCTTTGACTTTGTTTGAGTAGTATACATGTATTTGTAAATTTGGAGACACCAGTACATGTATTGGATAACATTGTGCAAGAGTTGTCATTTAAACAAACATTCCTTGTCCCAAATACATCGATAATGATGCACATTTGAAATACCTTTCAATGGAAATATGCAATCTCATTAAAATCTGATCTTGGTTTTCGGTACCGCTAATCAAAGATCTGAGGACATCCCTTTAAGGGTCATGTCAGAGCGACCTTTCATCCAACCAATCAGAGCGTCGCTTACCAGATAATGAAAGTGATCATGCAACAACAAAATATTTAACGCGGGGTATTCCGAACGACAATTACAGGTTTTATGATCATATCCATACAATCTAGGCCATCTATAAGCCATTCCAGAATGATGTTCTTATCAGTTTTAATTTTTTTAATCGAGAATACGTCAAAATATGTTTCGAAGCGTAGTCGCCAGTTTGAAACTAGTGTCGTAAAGCTTAAGAAAGCTGCCTTCTGATTGGCTAATGTCGATTTCTTGTCAGTCATTTCATTGGTCGGTTAAAATTCGCGAAAGGTCGTTCTGACGTGACCCGTAATGGGATGTCCTCAGATCTTTGTTTAGCGGTAGTTGTGGAACTATGCTACATATGTGAAATCATACAGTTGATATCTTTAGAAATCATATTATATTAAAATATGCAAAATAGCATGTTCGCTTGGTAAATCTAGTCTATTAACTCCTCAAATGGATTTGTTGCTAAACAGCAGAATGAAATTGTACCTAAACAGCAGAACAATAACAAAAATGTGTCATTGTGTCACCAATTTGGTCTATTAGTCCACCATTATCAATCTTTCTTTTTAGTGGTGATGAAAGTAACTACCGATATTTAAACAAATCTGTTAAGATATGAATTATTTATGTATTTTGTATAAAGTAGCAGGATGTTGAATTTTCTTTGTTTCATGACTTTTATCACCAGATACTTTCTTGAAAAAAATATATCAGCTAAACATTTCTTGACATCAGTTGACTGTGATCAAAGTCTCTTATGCAACAGGCTAGCCATTTGAAATGCCTTGTGCTTGGCACATCATGGGTTAAGTTAGTTTGCCAAGTTTTAATTGATTCCTGTGCATGTGTGTCTTTAGCATATTTTAACTACTCTCTATTTCCAGTTATGTTGTCATGGTTTCATGCAGAGAGGAGATAAATCAGTTTCTTTAGATATTTGAAAATGAATTTTCATTTATTTAAATATTATGCAAAAAAATCTGGTTGAAGAATCAGATTTATCAACAGGGCATAATTGGAAATGGCAAACAGATGACTTCAAATATTCCTCTAGGGGGAAACTGTTCAATCAATATTAATCTCAACCTTAAGTTAAATCATGCAAAAACTAAGGGGAAATAACTCTTTAAAGGAACTTTGTGAGATATATCAGCAATAAACTTTGTTTACAGTTTTGGCTCATTTTTATGTTTGTATCTTTGTTTACATATCATGTTTCATAAGGACAATATTGGTATATGTGAATACTACCATTACCGCCTCATTTAACAGACTGATAGCTGCATGTATTCCATTGAACAGAGACGTATGCATGCAAGGGATTTCATTGGCTAACCAAGCTTTTTGGGGGCATATATGTCATGTTTCCATAAACTGGAAAAAATTAGACCACAGCCACTGATGGACTACAGTTTCCTGATTGGCAAGGCTTGTGTTTCATCATTGCGCTGAATGATGTCATTGTTCTTATAGTTTTATTTACATTTTTTTAGTAAATAATTAAATAAGCAGACAAATGTGAAGTTATTGTTGAGGTCAAAGAATACCCAACTTTTTCATATGACAATACGATAGTTAATCTGTCATGCTATGTAATAAATATGAACGAATCAGGTGTTCTTTGATTTCTTATGTGCAGTATATCCAAACTATTAAATGTTAATGGTCTTCATAGATGTATTGATTATTGTTGAATCAACTACCGTATTCGACGTAATAAGCGCCCCGCTCCAATAAGCGCCCACGGCGATATTTGCATATATATTGGCAAGTGAACAATCCCAATTAGAACCCCTTCCAACTGATCAATGTACACAAGACTTATTTATTCGCGTATAATACACACTCGTGTGTTATATGGACCCTTAATTATGGGCAATTTAATTCTGGAAAAATATATCTGTCGTACATAAACATTTCAGGCTGTCGGCATAAACCACAAAATTTATCTTTCCCAAAATAATATTCTAATAACAGCCCCCTATTCCTAATTTTGAGAGCGCCCTGGGCGCTTATTAAGTCGAATACGGTATATGTTATAGTTGAATCAGTCATTACACCCTAATACATATGGGGGGTTTTCCAGTTATTATTTTCAATATGCTGATACAAACCTATCAAACACATTTGGTAATGAATCCATTCTCTGAAAAACTGGCCCCACAAGGCACTTCATCACAATCATCATATTAGATGTATTCATACAAAAAAATCCAGCTGTAAACTGTATACATAAGACCATTATAATATTCATTTCTATTATAAGAGGAAACAGAATATGCTTAATGTCACTATCCGCAAACAACTGAAACAATCCATTCATAAGAACAACAGGAAATGGACTTGTCACCTTTATAGTGTGTGGGTATTATACTTATGTTTGAGAAGAAAGAGCATATAAAAAATAGGTGACAAGATTTATGTCATATTATGCGATATACAGTCATAAAATCTTCAACATAATTGGATTTGTGAACCATTCATAATCCCTGATTTAAAGCCAGCAACCTCCCAGTTTGGTGGCAGAGACACTACCTCTCATCCGTTTACTGCTGGGCTATCCGGCCTAACACTGGGCCCCACTTAAGTACAACAATAGTATCACTCACTGCTGGCCGGGCTGTCATAACCTCCACTTATTGTTATAACCCCGAGATCATATCCCCGCTTGTCCATATATGTATGAAAGTATTTACCTACCTTGATGTCTTGTGAGATGTTGTGATATTTACCATGGAGCCCTTGTTACAGTGAAGGCGAGGGATAGCAGCCGTATTTGCTTTTCCCATGAAGTTTCACTTCTTTTTTATTGTGCTCCTTGTGAGGAGCTTCCTATGCCTTGTTTCTGCTATTGTGGCCAAGCTAGCACACAATGGTGGGAGAACAAGGAGGTGTTATTCAGATAGATAATGGCGTACACTTACTGTCTGTACAATATAACACACAAATAGTAAGAGTACTGTTGGTATAGCTGTTAATAAAATACTTCTGCCTCTAGGAAATTGTTCCAGATCAACATATGAAAAGGTAACACTGTAGTTAGTTTTTAAATTTTGTATCAGAAGATAGGTGAAGAAGTTCTTTCATCAATTTGATGATGGAGAAACATACTTATGCTGTTGATAAAGAGTTTTGCTTGTGTTTGTGAGCGTGAGGTATTCGGAGAATGCACATTCTTGTGTCAATGAAGTGAATATTCTGTGACTGATATAATTGAATGTTTCAGGTGCATTTCAATTGAGAATGACCAACACAAAAGGGTAAATATTTTTACAAGCTATTTGTCATATATATGAATATATATACTACTCTAAAGAAGTCAAAGAGCACCCGCTTATCTCATATGACTATAGTTTATCTGTCATGCTTTGTTGATACTGCATTTGTCAATATAAAAAGAATCTTACTGGCTGTGATATTATCCTAAGACTACTACCAATACCTACACAACGTATGGATATTTGTCTTTTGACACAATAAAACTAAGATGGTCTGTGAAAATAGACTGTTTTAATGTAGACAGGAAATTGCATCTATCATATTATTATTGAAAATCTTTTGATATGTTTATGGATTTCGTTATGTCATTTGTTTCAGTTGAATGTTAAAGAATGTTTGGAAGTGAAGAAAATATTTATTCCATTTTGATTCAGCTTTATGTGACCTCTGTACCTCATCTCAACCAGGGAACTAATTATGCAAATTACTCCCTGTTACAATCTGCATCCCATTATAACAGTATGATGTGTATTAACATATGAAATGCCTTTATTGCTGTTTTTTATGAAGTTATCAGAACCATAAATGTATAAAAGGAAGCGATAATGAAGACGAAAATATGATGCCGCCCTCACTGCAGCCTGGCAGTGCAGCTACAACACCTGTGTTGTGGAGGGTTAACTACATGATCAATAGGGATATTTAGGTTGCCGTGTCTACCCCCACTTCCTCATTTCTCCTGGCTCCCACGGTCAACCCGACCCTTGCTGCCGCTGGCAACTCCCTCCCTCCCTGCCTCCCTCCCAGACAGATAACAGACAGGTAGTGTATGTGGGAGTGTGCCACGATATCACAGTTGAGAGATGACACCACCACCCTATGCCACCCCCCCCCCCTCCTGCCCTTTGTGCACACCTCCCCTCAGACAGGTAGTGTATGTGGGAGTGTGCCACGATATTACAGTAGAGAGATGACACCACCACCCTACGCAACCACCCCCCTTTGTGCACCCCTCCCCACAGACAGGTAGTGTATGTGGGAGTGTGCCACGATATTAAAGTAGAGACGTGACACCCTCACTGCACCCCACCCCTCACTGCTCCCCACCCCTCAGATAGGTGGTGTATGTGGGGGTGTTCCACCACACTATCACAGTAGATAGATGACCCCTCACTGCTCCATATCCCTCAGACAGGTAGTGTATGTTGGAGTGTTCCACCTCAGTACGATAGCAGACAGATGACCCCCTCGCTGCACCACACCCCTCACTGACCCCCCACCCCTCAGACAGGTAGTGTATGTGGCAGTGATCCACCTCAGAACGACAGCAGACAGATGACGCCCTCACTGCACCACACCCCTCAGACAGGTAGTGTATGTGACAGTGATCCACCTCAGTATGACAGCAGACAGATGACCCCCTCGCTGCACCACACCCCTCACTGACCCCCCACCCCTCAGACAGGTAGTGTATGTGGCAGTGATCCACCTCAGAACGACAGCAGACAGATGACGCCCTCACTGCACCACACCCCTCAGACAGGTAGTGTATGTGACAGTGATCCACCTCAGTATGACAGCAGACAGATGACCCCCTCGCTGCACCACACCCCTGACTGACCCCCCACCCATCAGACAGGTAGTGTATGTGACAGTGATCCACCTCAGTATGACAGCAGACAGATGACCCCCTCACTGCACCACACCCCTCAGACAGGTAGTGTATGTAGCAGTGATCCACCTCAGTACGACAGCAGACAGATGACCCCCTCACTGCACTACAACCCTCAGACAGGTAGTGTATGTGGGGGTGTTCCACCACACTATAACAGCAGACAGATAACCCCCTCACTGCACCCCACACCCCTCAGACAGGTAGTGTTCCTCCACTACAACTGAAGACAGATGACCCCCTCACTGCACCCCCACCCCTCTGACAGGTAGTGTTCCTCCGCTACAACTGAAGACAGATGACCCCCACTGCACCACACCCCTCAGACAGGTAATGTATGTGGGAGTGTTCCTCCACTATAACAGCAGACAGATGACCCCCTCACTGCACCACACCCCTCAGACAGGTAGTGTATGTGGGAGTGTTCCTCCACTATAACAGCAGACAGATGACCCCCCTCGCTGCACCACACCCCTCAGACAGGTAGTGTATGTGGGAGTGTTCCTCCACTATAACAGCAGAGAGATGACCCCCCTCACTGCACCACACCCCTCAGACAGGTAGTGTATGGTGGAGTGTTCCTCCACTATAACAGCAGACAGATGACCCCCTCACTGCACCACACCCCTCAGACAGGTAGTGTATGTGGGAGTGTTCCTCCACTATAACAGCAGACAGATGACCCCCTCGCTGCACCACACCCCTCACTGCACCACACCCCTCAGACAGGTGGTGTCTCACTGCTGCATGCGCCTCTCGCTCCCTGCCATGGAGGGGGGACCTGTATTACCTGTTTGATGATAATGAAAAGTTTACTGGAAGCAGATAACAGACTGACACTGTGTGTAGAAGTGTGTCCTTCTGAATTTACACCACAGTGTTCGTGTTGATAGCAGTCCACAACTGCAAATAACAGCAGATTATGTGGGGACTCAAGCATCAGAGCAACAGGGAACAAAGACAATTGAGAAATCTTTACAACAGGGTCGGCTCCCTCATCAACAATGGGATCCTCCCAGGCTATTTGATATAATTAGAAGTTGAGCTTATTTCACAAATTGAATTATCATGTCCTGTTTTCACAAGTAGATGCAGTCAAGTTGAGAAGCCACAGTTTTGAACTAAGCAAGTTATGTATGCAGACATTAACCCAAATGCACTGTTTTGAAAGTGTTATTCCACACTTTCATCTGTAAAGTGGAATCTTTAGATATTTTCATAAGCTATCTAGCCATGTTTTAATCATATTATGAATTGAAAAAGGCTAACGTGGGTGGAAATGGGATATTGTCTTGATGAGGAAAACTTTCACATGTCTTATCAACAAGGAAAATGGTTCAACTTTCTCAGGCCCCATCAAAAGAGAGAAATTTGAATAATCAACACATGCGTCAACAACATCATCAACAACGGGGCCAGGAAGGCAGCCGGACACGCTAGTGTGCACATTGTTGCTGGGCCAGATACGATCTTGCTCCACTAATGCCAAACAAGAGAAGCATACCTCATAGTCATTTAATCAGTTAGGCTTCAAGAAAGCTGCATTGAAGACGGATAAAGACTCTTTTCCTTTGCTTATTGGAATATGATATGCGAGCTAGAGATGATTGTATATGTGATAAAACTATGTTTATCTGATAGACATGGACCTTTCAACTTGGACTATTTCATGGGAATGCATGTATGAGAATAATTATGAGATTATTCAGCAGAATTAAAAATATCTTTTAAAGATCAACTTATTGGATGTCCCCGAGGAAGTCTATTCTCATACCTGTAACAGTTTGCTGTAGTTTTTAATCAATTCATACGATGAATTCTTATCTGGGTATTATGTAGACTGGGACTTGGGGAGCAAGGAATTTAGAGACATTAATTTTTTATAGGGGAATGAAAATATATTTTAAAAATTCAGTTATTTATTAGAAGTAGAAATAAACTTTTTTGTGAGTTAGTCTACCTTTGTTGAACGACTGCATTGAGTGTAAATTCAAATCACTGACTTAGCAAGTAAATATGAATTGAAAAAAAAAGCTAGAACTAGTTTAGATCTAACCTTGATTTCTTGACCTTTTGGATTTGTTTTAGCATTGTTTCAGTGAATTCCATCTTCACACTTAATGAGGTGAATAAGATTACTTTTTACAAATCATATTCTCATAAACTGAGTCATTTGCTTGAATCTTAGGGTACCAGGGTAGTTGTCATTATATAAACATATCACACGTATCAAGAGAACTTCCCTACCTTCGTATCACGTCTCTCACGATGTTCTGATGAAAGTATCACTCATGAAACATCCAACTCTCCCACTCCAAAAGGGAGTGCTGTAGATGGGTACCAGTAAGTATTTGTGATGCTTGTTCGTGTCTTAAGTCCTCTGAAAGTATCCTTTAGAATCGTGTCTCTAAAATTCCACAGTCTAAAAACATGTCACTTTCCACATTTCCACATTTCCACATCCCACACGGTTCCTTCACCAGTCATTCCAACACCCCATCACTACAGTGATCCATGCTCTGTCCAACCACCTACACAGAGATCATCTTAACAAACACCAACATGGATTCCTCTGGCATGTGGGACGAGATATTTGACAACTTAATCAGATTGTTAACATAAATGTATAATTAGGCCATTCATTAAGTGTTTGGCACCTATGATGTACACTGCTACAAGAGGCAGATGGCCAAATAAACAGGACCGTGAAGAACATCCATTTGTTTCTAGCATCTTAAGTTGCCAGCAAACAGTTTGAATTTACTTGTATTGATTCTGGTGGGGGTATGTCATGGTTACTGGTGGACACAGGGAGAACAGAGAGACAGTGTTCTCATGTGTCTTCTGCTATTTAAATTCTATTCATTGCATCAGAAGTTGAGCTTCCAACCTATAGCAAATATGATGGTTATGTAATCTTCCCCCGAAGGAATTGCGCCCCCTCCTATAGTCTGTTCCAGAGGGCTTGCCTCTTCATGGCAATTTCACACGAGAAGGTTTACCTCAACTCTTTTTCAAATGGATTTTGGATGTTAGCTTTGAATGTTTTTGTTCGGCTGCGACATTGGATACATTTCCCAAATCATATGAATGAGACTTGATAAGGGCCCTTTGTGACATTTTAGGCGCAGAACAGAAAAAAGAGTTTGATTTTAATTTGGTGACTGTAAACAGGTAAAGGGTAAAGATTTTTATTTCTTTATGTAAGGAATAAAAAGTGTGTTGCCATTGTACTTCTGTAATATTATAAATTAAAATTGTTACAGTTGATATTGATATTTAGAAGAGTTTGTAAACATTTCTTTTGTATGGTGCTTAATTTGCAAACAACAGTAATAACTTCATGTATATCAAGCCTGTATGTTTATTGACAGACTCTTACATTTTCAATTGTTTGCCCTACGATAGTACTATATCGATAGGAATCGGTCAAGTTTCATGAAGGGTCGTTCTGACGTGTTGAGTAATGGGATGTCCTCAGATCTTTGTTTAAGGGTAGCGAGAACTAAGATCTGATTTTAATGAGATTATGAGAATGTCACCAACACTTTATTCATTTCTATTACACTGATTAATATAATTATCAAGCCTTAAAGTTGGTTTACTACTTTGACAATTTTGGTACAATGGTGTGGCCTACTATTGCAATACAATCGCAATACTGAAAATAGGCCCAATAGTCACCCCTAACATATACATGTAATACATGATCAATATGACCACCATCTCTTTCAAGGAATTTTACATGGTGTTAGATGCTACAATGACAGAATTTTTAAGAGTGTTAAAATTTACATTTACATTTACTTTTTATTTCCATTTTTTGTCAGCATAGTTTAATCAATTATAAGATATCATTTAGTGATAGTGTATGTTCATTATGACGGGCATGTGTCAAGGTGATTATCCCTGTTGTAAAATACTCACTAGTGATCAACTGGTTGTCATGGCCATCATTGATACATTTCTTACCCACTACTAAATTATTCTTGATAGTAAATTGACAGGTAATTGGAAGGGCCTAAACCCCTGGCTTAGAGTGTGTCACAGTTTGCAGATTTAGACTTGCTAGTGTTGCCCCAGTCAATGAGAGGGATTGGCATAATGACATTTTGACTTGATGGTCAATGACAGACAATGAGACTGCTGATAGAGAGTAACCCTGTTGTACACACATACAGATAGCTACAGCATAATAAAAGGATGAAAGAAATTTATTATTTGAGCCTTTTCTTTCTATGACGATTTTGGAAATAGACTGTTCTAAACAATTTACAAAAATGACATTATTTTTATCTCCAGTATCATATTGTAATGCTTTTTATTTCAGGGATAGGTTTGTCCACAGTTTGAGTTTATACTGGTTTTTCTTCTGCGATAAGGTCAAACAAGTCAAAAATAATTTATTTATTTTTTATATTTATCTAATCATCACTGATTGAATAGCTGTTGTCCCAAATGTATCCTTGTGAGGAGTAAATTGTCACATTGATTAAGAAGAGATAGATTCTATTACTGGCTCATGAATAACCAGATTGTCTGGTCCTGACTTGTATATTTCAGATTGACATCATATAGCTGGAATATGGCTGAGTTTGGTGTTAAAAAACAAACAAACAAACAATAATAACCAGATTATGACTTATATTCCAAAACTATTTTGTCACCAAACCTACATATTATTGACCATACTTCATTCCATTAGCCAAATACAGCTCACAAATGCAGGTCAAATTATTTAGGTAAGTGCAGGATTTTGAGAAATCTCCATTCAAAGAAAAACAAGGGACTGACATAGGTTGACTCTCAAGATGTCAGAAAAATGAGGGGATATGCATTCACCCTGCACCCAACCTCTGGATGCGACAGTGCATTTACAACAATGAGGCACAACTTTGAGCCCTGATCGTGGTAGTATCTTCAGTCCAAGCAACGAGCATCAAATCCCTCTCAGCCCAGACAGGTGTGCACCTTCGACTGATTCTATTACACATTGTCAACAAATGTTTCTGCCATATGATTGCAGCATTTCTCTAGTTAAAGAATGGGCAACTATCCATTATGCCATTAACAGACAAGGGTCAGCTACCACTGTGTTATTGGGGGTGACCGTAGCGTGATGTGTAAGATACACACAAAACACTGCTCATGATCTTTCACTAAAAGTCCTTTATTTGAATGTTGAGTATAATGCCAGAAAATTGTGGGAGTTAGTTGGTATTAGCCGTTGGGCTCACAGTGACAATTTCGCTAGACAGGAGCAAAGATTTATGTGAGAAAATTGGGTTTGGGGATTAACTGCGGAATTTATACTTGGTCATAGATTTTCTTTCATTTCTGTAATTAAGGAAGAGAATTTATGGATGTCAACTTCTTTAGTATGAGGAACACAACGTATCAGAGTATATACTTACTTCTTCATCAGATGAATAAATGCTATGAGGCAGAGAACATATATACGTAAGAACAACAAAAGTAACGAGATAACAAAGATGGAACTAACAAGGGAAGCCAACAGATAATTAGTGCTGATAGGTGATTAGCAATAGACAAATGGAAGCCAGCACTTTACAGTTAATTAGCGGTAATAGATGATAGTGATGGACAACTGGAAGCCAGGACTTTACAGTTAATTAGCGGTAATA
The DNA here is from genome assembly GCF_022045235.1 of Haliotis cracherodii. NCBI lineage: Eukaryota > Metazoa > Mollusca > Gastropoda > Lepetellida > Haliotidae > Haliotis > Haliotis cracherodii. The sequence goes on along the minus strand of NW_027266308.1, from coordinate 45,134,021 downwards.
GATGATAGCGATGGACAACTGGAAGCCAGGACTTAAATTATCACTGATTGAAATGCCATTCAAAGACTTGATTTCTGTGATAGTAGCGATGTTTTACTTATCTTTCAGTTTTACACAGATTGCTTGACAGAAATGTATTCAAAATATTTTTTAATTATGTTAGATGTTTAAAGTACCTGGAAACATTGAAAAACATGGAACTCAATACTTGATATACAACTCCAATAAAAGGTTAACTATAGTAATATATAAGAATGGGGTGGTCCTTTACCTTTTTCGAGTGGTATATGTTAACGAAGACAATGTAAATTTTTAGTTTATAAGTATTGGGATCTAATATCAATAAGCTATTGGTCTTACACTGTGGATAAACTTGATTTATCATATAAAAGCTTGTGTTATTAATGCAATAAACCAATCTGATAAACTTGGTATCACAATCCGATAAATATGTAAATGAGGTCACCTGACAGGAACTACTTTCAAACTCCATACCTCAATATGATGCCTTCTTTCTTAATAAACTGTTGACTAACGTTCCAAATATGTCTAGAAAGGGGTTTCCCAATGGTGACAAACATGGCTGCAAGTCATCTGGCGCAACATAGTAAATTGGGCAGTTCAAAAAATTGTATTCAGATGTGGTTTCTTAAGCTTCTTTATTGACTAAAATTATGTTGGAAATGTCCATAATTTTACGGACACCATTATACGATTAAGAGATTATTACTTCTGTGTGTTTCCTTTTCTTAAACCTCCAGTGACGTCATCCTATTGTTCTCCAGTAGGGTTAAATCTCAAAAACTGGGAGGGGTCACTGGTTGCCCAGTCGTCTAAGGCGACGCGATTCGCTGCGCAGAGTTACGTCCCTTGGACACGCCAGAAACCTATGATTGTGGGTTGAATCCCGGTTCGCCCCAATTATGTTTCTAGGTTTGTCAGCACCATACCCGTGCTCGTTGGTTTCACCGAAGTGGTAAACGTCAGAAACCTGCATCACTTCGGGCTTTCCTCCCACATTAATCTGACACGCCGTGATATAACTGGAATACTGTTAAAAGCGGCGTTAAACCCAACTCACTCACTCATAAACTGGGATGTTGTTCTGTCCACAGGATTTTATATAATTTCCCCAGGATTTGATAAGGTATTCCAGGCATATTTGCTATATAATGTGTTATAGTGTCCCGGGTATTTTATTAATGCAACTTCCGTTCAGATTGATGAAATGTAAAATCAAATAACAAATGTTTTTTTATATCCCTGAGGATCGAACAGGCAACCTTCATATCTGTAGCCCAGTGAGTGTACCACTAGGCTACAGAGGCGCTGATAAATCAAAATGCTTTTTAGAATGTCTTTTTCAAGAACCGTACGCCAGCAACAGATATTTTACGCCCGTTTTCTAAGGTTCAGAGAAAGTGTGTTTGAAACATAAAAATGTTGATAAATGTTGTTAAGTTTCTTTTTAATTTATAAGTTAGATAAAACACTTCCCCTCGCTGACGCCCCTCGGTTTTATCCACCATATGCGGGTTTTAAATATACAAAAAAAACTCAGACGTGCTTTATCCTACACGTAAATATCATAAAATACAGAGGAATAAAAAGTATGTATTATGCAATCCTTTAGTAAGCGTAATGCAATGTTTATTCCTAATATATTTATACTGATGGAACTGAATAAAGGGACACTTAGTTTTAGACACAGTATAATGATAAGCTGTCATGGGTTCCCAGCCTTATCTACCAAATACGCTTTGGAAACAATGCACACAAACACGTTTCCACATTTGATTCTGACATGTGTTGAATTTTTATGCACGCTATTTCAATTGTACTGGCAGTAAAGCTAATTTTCATATATATTTTTTGTTACCTTGCTTGTCTCCATCAGTATATGAACAATTTGAAAACACTTGAGTAATTATCTCCATATATTTTTTGTGCTTGTCAGGACTTAAGAGTCAAGGAGGCTTTATCATAATATTGTTGTATAATGTAAATACTTTGTGACTTTAATGTTGTCACAACAAGCTGAGATTTTTGTTAGAGACTATATTATTGTGTGGTCACTGCTTCAAAACACAATTTTTAATTTATTTAAGTAAAAACTCCTGTATTTCTCAGTAAAAAGATCTCCATCTAAACTCAAACATATATATCTTATAATGACCTATTTTGAAAGTACCAACATCCTCACAATATGTTTTTCATACAAATTCAGTCTCATGGTATACAAGCCCGTAAAATCCCACACATCCCGGAGTGACACATGTAACTCATAATCCAAGACTCCAGATGCCAGATAACAAAATGTCTGCCATTGAATACATCTGCATTGTGATGTGTTTCTTTTCAATACAGACAGGCTCCACAGTTCCTGCCTACCAAACATATTCAATGCGTGAACAGTACGCCATGTGTGCAACTTTATTGGAGTAAACAAATTGCCAGTTACTCACCCCCTTGTTTACAATTAGATCTTACAATGATGAATGTGCAAAAAATGGAGAAGTACTGAAATATTTATCTCAGAAGGACCATGTCCTGGGGGCTTACCCTCCAGGAGGACCTCTGATGATGACAAGCTGTACCTACAGACTTTGTGCAGAAAAACGTGAGAGAACGAGTGAGTTGGGTTCAGAAGTACCAGTATTTCAGTTTTATCAGTATGTTTCAGCTTGGAAGAAAACCAGCGCTGGGTGTTGGACACCTTGGTGAAATCCAGAAGGTCATGGACAATTGGAAGGGGATGGTTGCTGCTGCCAAACATTGCCATTCATTGGCTTCAAATATGATCTTGCTTCAAAACAAAAGGAATCCTAGAAAAACATCAGTAAGGTCAGTTATTTAGTTATTTTGTAAGTTATGTTAAACTGTGTTTTAGTTTTATCATGGTGTGTCCATCTGATGTTTGAAGAAAGCCCAACATGACACAGATGGTAGATATCATTAATCAAACCCTTGAGTATAGGTATGATGCTAATAACCCAAGAATCATAATCAGGACAAGTCTGAGATTCAAACCCATGATCATAGGATCCTGGCCTGCTAAGGGGACACAACTCCACAGCGATTTGCTGTGCCCACTCTAAGACTAGGCCACTCATGTGCCCATTAGGTGCAGAGAAAATAGACTTGCTTTTCAGATACTTTAGTTGGTCACAAAGACTGTCCGACTTTAAGGAATGATTCAGAAACATCCCATCAATGCCCACACACCATTGTTTCATGGAGATCTTTCACCTCAGCATTCATGACTAGTCTGTCTCACAGTCTCTGAACCATATATTTTCCCTTCCGCCCAGACCTTACTGTACTGCTATAGCTCGAAATGAAGCAAGTCTAGATCTTCCACAGGTCTCTCATTCTCACTGGGGCTCCTTTTCAATTTAAATGGAGTTGTCTCTTTGTATCAAAATTGTATCTTTATAAGACTAAGCATTACCATAGTCTCTATTCATGACTTGGATGTCGTTGTTTGCTCTGTCTTCTGATAAGGTTAAATTCCACTGTGCCATCATCTTACTATAGTATAGCATAGAACCTTGTTCTTCATCATTAGATCAACAGACTCTTCAAAAAACAATTTGGAAGGCTATTCCATGTAGCTCATGACAATTACAGGGGGCACGGGTGGCCCAGTCGTCTAAGGCGCCGCGATTCGCTGTGCAGAGTTGCGTCCCTTGGGCACGCCAGAAACCTATGATTGTGGGTTCGAATCCCGGTTCGCCCCAATTATGTTTCTAGGTTTGTCAGCACCATACCCGTGCTCGTGGGTTTCACCGAAGTGGTAAACGTCTGAGACCTGCATCACTTCGGGCTTTCCTCCCACATTAAGCTGACACGCCGTGATATAACTGGAATACTGTTAAAAGCGGCGTTAAACCCAACTCACTCACTCACCCATGGCAATTACATCACAAAATCAAAATCTGCCCAAAAAAAGTGTTGACATTAGTTCTGCAGCTGATATAGCCTACTGGTGTAATACAGTGTCAGCAGCCCTGGAGATATTGGTGGGCCCATACTTTCCCACATGCAGTGCAAACCCACACTTTACAAAATCAACATTTCTCAAATGCCTCAAGTGTGATTCAGAAAACAAAAACAAAACCAGAAATTTTTAAAAAATATTAACAAGCTCCTATTTCCTGTATGTATAATAAATATATACGAAATGTGCATGATAAGACACATGGCTATCTTGTGTACCTGGGCCAGTGTTCGGTGACTCTGGCCGGGGGGAGGAAGTGTCTATCTCCGATCGTGCGATCCGTTTCAGAGGATTAATGGGCAGATCATTACCCAGATAGTATTACAATATCTGTTTGAAATGTTACTCAATGTTTTTAATACTCAGAAATATTTAATCATTTGGATACTTGTTTTGTATAGTGTGAATTTTGACATTTCAGCCTGAGTAAAATATATTACTCAAAAGAAGTTAAAGAACATTCTTTTATGTTACTGTAGTAAAACGAATTTGTGTTGTTAAAATGTTTTGAATTTATTTTTGGTTGTTGGTGCAGGCGTTTGAGTTGGAAAAATTAAATGCTGATGCTGTCTAAAATGCAGGATATTTATTAACATGGTTATGTATATTACTCAGAAGAAGTTAAAGAACACCCTATTCTTTCCTATTACGAAAGTTAATCTAAAGAACACCGAATTCTTTCATGTTACTATAGTAAATCTGTCATGCCATGAGAGATTGACTGTAGTAATGTGAAAGAATTGGGTGTTCTTAACTTCTTTTGAGTAGGATATGTCAACTGTTGTTCAAGTAAGACTATGGGAATGACTATTTATCATCAGTAGTATTTACATGGCAGTTCAGCTAGCATTAGGGTAGATGTATCTATTTACCTATGATTCGGAAGATTAGTTGATATGCTGAAAAGATGCATTGTTTTGTCGGTTCTGTCAAGTTTTCATAAAAGTGTGAATGACATCAAAGACATATCAACGTCTATACATCTTTGATGACATGAAGACAATCCAAATCTTGCATAGGAAAATGATAACAATGGATAAATGAGGCTAGTTGGACATATATCAGTCCTCTTGCTCGCAAAATCAAAATGACCTTACTAGTTGAACATATCCTCCTACTCTTATAGTTCAACTCTTGCAATAGTAGGCAATAGGTTTACACCCTCCAGTCGGAAGTGTTGTACTCTATTCTGCTGTTGAAGCAGGATGCCATGGCAGTAGAACTACAGGAGTCCTCTGTGGGAGGACATCACACTGTACAGACCTGATTATGCCTACGGTTTCTCTGCAGTTCCTACACATTCTGAATGAGTCGTCTGAGGCGCCGCGATTCGCTGTGCAGAGTTGCGACCTTTGGGCACGCCAGAAACCTATGATTGTGGGTTCGAATCCTGGTTCGCCTCGATTATGTTTCTAGGTTTGTCAGCACCATACCCGTGCTCGTGGGTTTCACCGAAGTGTTAAACGTCTTAGAACTGCATCACTTCGGGCTTTCCTCCCACATTAAGCTGACACACACTGAATGAGCGAGTGAGTGAGTGAGTTGGCTTTAACACCGCTTTCATCAGCATTCCAGTTATATCACGGCATGTCAGCTTAATGTGGGAGGAAAGCCGAATTAATGCAGGTCTCAGACATTTACCACTTTGGTAAACCCACGAGCATGGGTATGGTGCTGACAAACCTAGAAACATAATTGGGGCGAACCGGGATTCAAACCCACAATCATAGGTTTCTGGCGTGCCCAAGGGATGCAACTCTGCACAGCGAATCACGGCACCTTAGACGACTGGGTCATCCATGCCCCCATTCTGAATGAAAAACATGGACTACGAATAAGATGAAAAGATTACCAATTTTAAGAATATCATATAAATCAAGTTCTTAACTGAAGAATTAATATTACTTCTAATATGGAACAAAATACTTAAAATTCCTGTGTAAAAATGCATACAAAACTTGATCGTGTCTTACTGCCTCAAAGAGGGCAAGGTCATTCATTCATTGGGACGTGTGTGATGTTAACTTCATCTGCTCGCATGCTGGTAAGCATGACTACTAACAAATAGTTGAAACTACGGACAGCTCCTTTACTGAGTGAGCTACTGGAATGGCAAGTTAGGGGTAAACAGGTCTGCTCACAATAAGGACAACATACATCAGGCAAGAATGTTTCATATTGCTTTACAGAATCTGCTGTCTCTGAAAAGGGAAAAGGGAAACATAAAAAATCTGAAAAGCACTATTGTTTTTATTTCTGCCATACCCAAACTTATGTGTGCCCCGCCAAAGCTTTGTGCATACATTAATATAAAGGAATTCAATAGGTTAAATGCCCAGGCAAGCTTAAAAAACGATACACACAAGGACAGCCTCTAAATAAAAAATCTGAAATGTTTCATTGCATAAGTGTCAGCTTTTTCCATTACATAAGGTCATCTCATGACATTAGTGTCAGTGCATTACATTAGTGTCGGTCCATTTCATAAGTGTCAATGCATTACATGAATGTCGGTCCATTTCATAAGTGTCAGTGCATTATATAAGTGTCAGGGCATTACATAAGTTTCAGGGCATTACCAAAGTGTCAGGGCATTGCATAAGTGTCAGTGCATTACCTAAGTGTCAGTGCATTATGTAAGTGTCAGTGCATTATAAAAGTGTCAGTGCATTATATAAGTGTCAGTGCATTATATAAGTGTCAGTGCATTACCTAAGTGTCAGGGCATTACCTAAGTGTCAGTGCATTACATAAGTGTCAGGGCATTATATAAGTGTCAGTGCATTACCTAAGTGTCAATGCATTATATATGTGTCAGTGCATTACATTAGTGTCAGTGTATTATATAAGTGTCAGTGCATTACCTAAGTGTCAGGGCATTACCTAAGTGTCAGTGCATTACATAAGTGTCACAGCATTACCTAAGTGTCACAGCATTACCTAAGTGTCAGTGCATTACATAAGTGTCAGTGCATTACCTAAGTGTCAGTGCATTACATTAGTGTCAGTGCATTACCTAAGTGTCAGTGCATGACCTAAGTGTCAGTGCATTACATAAGTGTCAGGGCATTATATAAGTGTCAGTGCATTACCTAAGTGTCAATGCATTATATATGTGTCAGTGCATTACATTAGTGTCAGTGTATTATATAAGTGTCAGTGCATTACCTAAGTGTCAGGGCATTACCTAAGTGTCAGTGCATTACATAAGTGTCACAGCATTACCTAAGTGTCACAGCATTACCTAAGTGTCAGTGCATTACATAAGTGTCAGTGCATTACCTAAGTGTCAGTGCATTACATTAGTGTCAGTGCATTACCTAAGTGTCAGTGCATGACCTAAGTGTCAGGGCATTACCAAAGTGTCAGGGCATTACATAAGTGTCAGTGCATTACATAAGTGTCAGTGCATTACATTAGTGTCAGTGTATTATATAAGTGTCAGTGCATTACATTAGTGTCAGTGTATTATATAAGTGTCAGTGCATTAAATAAGTGTCAGTGCATTACCTAAGTGTCAGTGCATTACATTAGTGTCAGTGCATTACCAAAGTGTTGGAGCATAATATAAGTGTCAGTGCATTACCTAAGTGTCAGTGCATTACGTAAGTGTCAGTGCATTACCTAAGTGACAGTGCATTACCAAAGTGTCAGTGCATTACCAAAGTGTTGGAGCATAATATAAGTGTCAGTGCATTACCAAAGTGTTGGAGCATTACCTAAGTGTCAGTGCATTACCTAAGTGTAAGTGCATGACGTAAGTGTCAGTGCATTACATAAGTGTCAGCTCATCATGCAAGTATCAGCTTATTACATTATTGTCAGCTGATATTCGTGGACAAATCATTCTGCATACTTTTGTGTATATGTCTCCTTTCTTTTTCTGTTGTGTATACCTCACACTAATGTACTCGTGTCAATGATGACATGACACAAACAGGAATCGATCATTGATGTCTGCTGCTGGTGAAGGGACTGGCAGCTCCACTGCCCCGAGCACTGATTCAAAATCGATGTCACGTTTGCTTTACCTGTCTTCATGAAACTTTGAAAACTGTTTTTTCACGCATTGATAGCCAATAAAAAGTGGTGTGTTTGTGTTGTCATGGCAACAACAGGTAAGTGTGCTTCAGATGCCGGGAACTGATGCACCAACTAAAATATTAAAGATGTCTGTCAACAAGATGCCGTTTTGGTAATCACATGTTTCTTAAGGCGTGAAAATCAATAGCACCAATGTGTAGGGTGGGGGTGATTGAAATCATTGATCTATTGATCAGCCCCAGAATAATTTCTGCTGGTTATGCAACTTTTTTAAGGTAGATGTTCAATTGCACTCACAGGAATTTGTCTTTGATTAAGTCTCCTCAAAGAGAATTTCTAAGATAGAAAAATCTTGACAAGCCACTTCTGCACAGTAGTGACTCAATTTCCGATATAGTGATGTGGTACTCCAATGGTATTTGCTGTATGTGTTTGCATATTGTTAACATTATTGTCATAATTGCGGTGTATTATTTGTTTATGACAATTGACATTACAAGTAGAACCAATTTCATTGATTCCTGATGATAGATAGCTGCTTTTCATTTTTCAATATTGGATACCATTGCTTTTCATTTTGCAATATTTTAATATTTTATATGATTGCTTTTCATACTGTTATATTGCATATCATTGCCTTTCAGTGAACAATATTGAATATCATTGCTTTTCATTTTGTTATAGTCGATATCATTGCTTTTCATTTTACTATAGTCGATATGGTTGCTTTTCATTTTGCTATAGTTGATATGGTTGGTTTTCATTTTGCTATAGTCAATATGGTTGCTTTTCATTTTGCTATATATCATATCATTGCTTTTCATTTTGCTTTATTTCATATCGTTGCTTTTCATTTTTCAATATTTCATATCGTTGTTTTTCATTTTGCTTAACTGAATTTCATACTGATATCTATTCCACTTTAGTTCATCACCCATGGGAACTAAATTAACTTTATATTTTCTGATATCAAATTATGATAATTGTGTCCAAAATACCTTGGTGTAGGCCTATATTTTTATACTTGAAATCTATTTTTGAATTGCTTTGAATTGATAGAATATGAGTTTTGGCCATCCTTTATGTTAATTATGTTAAGCTGGCCCTTATAAGATCAAGGTTCTGTGGTTCATCATTCATGAACTCAGCCATCCCACGAACCAGGGGGTCAAGATGATACTGGCCAACTAGTTCGGGACAACATCATACATATGAAGCCTATGCAGGCAAGCTAGCTGCTCAAATATCTCGCATTGCTTCGCAAGGGGTTAGCTAGCACACATTCAAAGTTTGTCTTGCATTGCCCTGGCGCTTGTTTAAGGAACTAATACAGATGTTTTCGCTTTTGTTTTCCGATAGCCTTCCCTTGAAAGTCCACACACAGATTAATGAACAAATACACTAATGTTTGCCCAAATTGAAACGCATGAATTTTATTTGGATAGCTCATTTTCTCCAAATTCTTAAGTGTTACAAATTAATAATGTGGTCTTTTCTCTGGCCATCCAACACCCACCCACCTTTTGTGTTTGTTTTGCTGCCCTAGACGATTGATAAGCGATCCAATCAAAACGATGCATATGATCAGCCATCTTGAATAGTTGCATTATACCAATATTTGTTAATTCAGTTTGCTCCTTATAGAGAGAATATTTTGTTCAACATGCTTCAGCTTTTGTTTTTGAATTCCAATACATTGTTTGTGTGAGAGCAGAAAATGTCATAGCTCAACTCATCTCACTTCCTGGGAGTGGTCGCTTTCATTTGGAGTTTGAAATCTGTGAAAAATGTGTAGTCAGAATATTTGGCACTGTTCATGGCCTGAAATGTGTAAGAATGAAAATTGGAGTGATTTATCCCATGATTATTGACTTCAATTTATAAATAAATGTAGGATAATATTGATCTTAAATTCAGGGCTGTTCATATAATCTATTATTAAATTGAAGATATATGAGGAGAGCTAACTTTCTTTTTTTTTTCACTCTGTTTATTTTTCAGTTATGGACATTAATGATATTATCATACAAAATTTTCTCCCTAACTTTCTTTATCATTATTTAGTTAAAGGTTTTTATTATATTCGCAATGCAATTTATATATGCTGATCGCGGATATCTTTCTGTTGTACAAATGTAAAAATAAAAAATCATCACATGTAAAAATATTAAATCATCAATCGGTCCCAACTGAAGTATATCCATCCATACCTGAAGCAACAATCTTTCTCAGACAAAATATTATACCTGTGAAATAATGGAAATTTTAATGCTTCTGTGTGAATTGTATCATCATTGAAAACTGTTTGCCAACCAATAAATGGACATTGATACAGATGAAAGAGGAATTCTATTTGATAGTTGATGTTTGATCTTAGTTTTTACAGCATATTTAAGATTGCCTGATCTCCACACAGGAAACAGCCAGCTGAGGCTACAGAATGAAGCAATTGTCTCAGCAGTTACCATATTGAACTTGATTAACCTTGCGGCTTGAAGAATTAGGATGAGACACCTGGAGCTCTTGTCACGTTTACAGTGTATTGCCTATTGGGATGGTCATGGCTAGGGTGGCAATGACCCACCACTGGGTACGTTCATAATCTTTAAGTGGCATTTCAAAGCTGTAGTATCAATAACAGACAAAAATAACTTATGGATTTCAACTGCTTTATTCTGGATAAAGGTACTACCGAAAATACTGGATAAAGGTACTATCACCTTACCGAAAATACTTTGAAAAAGGTATCAGAAAGGTACTAGTGTCTGTACTGAAACATACTGGACAAAGGTACTGGCATCTGTACTGAAACATACGTAATAGAGGTACTGGCATCTGTACTGAAACAAACTTGATAAAGGTACTAGCATCTGTACTGAAACATACTGGATAGAGGTACTACCATCTGTACTGAAACATTCTGGATAGAGGAACTAGCACCTGTACTGAAACATACTGGATAAAGGTATTAGCATATGTACTGAAACATACTGGATAAAGGTATTAGCATATGTACTGAATAATACTTGATAAAGGAACTAGCATCTGTACTGAAACATACTTCATAAAGGAACTAGCATCTGTACTGAAACATACTTCATAAAGGAACTAGCATCTGTACTGAAACATACTTCATAAAGGTACTACCATATGTACTGAAACATACTGGATAAAGGTATTAGCATATGTACTGAAACATACTGGATAGAGGAACTAACACCTGTACTGAAACATACTGGATAAAGTTACTACCATCTGTACTGAAACATACGTCATAAAGGAACTAGCATCTGTACTGAAACACACTGGATAAAGGAACTAGCATCTGTACTGAAACATACTTCATAAAGGAACTAGCATCTGTACTGAAACATACCTCATAAAGGAACTAGCATCTGTAGAGAAACATACTTCATAAAGGTACTAGCATCTGTACTGAAACATACTGGATAGAGGTACTACCATCTGTACTGAAACATTCTGGATAGAGGAACTAGCACCTGTACTGAAACATACTGGATAAAGGTACTAGCATCTGTACTGAAACATACTTGATAAAGGTATTAGCATCTGTACTGAAACATACTTGATAAAGTAACTAGCATCTGTACTGAAACATACTGGATAAAGGTATTAGCATCTGTACTGAAACATATTTGATAAAGGAACTAGCATCTGTACTGAAACATACTTCATAAAGGTACTACCATCTGTACTGAAACATACTGGATAGAGGTACTACCATCTGTACTAAAACATTCTGGATAGAGGAACTAGCACCTGTACTGAAACATACTGGATAAAGGTACTAGCATCTGTACTGAAACATACTTGATAAAGGTATTAGCATCTGTACTGAAACATACTTGATAAAGGAACTAGCATATGTACTGAAACATACTTCATAAAGGTACTACCATCTGTACTGAAACATACTTTATAAAGGTACTACCATCTGTACTGAAACATACTGGATAAAGGTATTAGCATCTGTACTGAAACATACTGGATAAAGGTACTACCATCTTTACTGAAACATACGTCATAAAGGAACTAGCATATGTACTGAAACATACTTCATTAAGGTACTACCATCTGTACTGAAACATACTGGATAAAGGTATTAGCATCTGTACTGAAACATACTGGATAAAGGTACTAGCATCTGCACTGAAACATACTTGATAAAGGTATTAGCATCTGTACTGAAACATACTTCATAAAGGTACTACCATCTGTACTGAAACATACTGGATAAAGGTACTGGCATCTGTACTGAAACATACTGGATAGAGGTACTAGCATCTGTACTGAAACATACTTCATAAAGGTACTAGCATCTGTACTGAAACATACTTCATAAAGGTACTACCATATGTACTGAAACATACTGGATAAAGGTATTAGCATCTGTACTGAAACATACTGGATAGAGGAACTAGCACCTGTACTGAAACATACTGGATAAAGGTATTAGCATATGTACTGAAACATACTTCATAAAGGAACTAGCATCTGTACTGAGACATACTTCATAAAGGAACTAGCATATGTACTGAAACATACTTCATAAAGGAACTAGCATCTGTACTGAAACATACTTCATAAAGGTACTACCATATGTACTGAAACATACTGGATAAAGGTATTAGCATATGTACTGAAACATACTGGACATCCAAGACAACATTGGGACTATGCCAGAAGCAGCAATATGGAAAAGTAAACTTTTGTGAAAAAAGTCAACCATTGTTAAAGAATTATTTTTGTTTTGTTTTCTGAGGCATATATACCCCTCTGGGTGTTCTAGGTCAGAATGGGGTCCTAGCATCACAAGCTTGTAGTGGGAGGTCACAAGAATGGTCACAGGTTGACCTGTCAGAATGTGTGTCATCATACACCAATTCTCAATAAGCCAACCACTGGTTTGTCTGTCCTGGACTCGACTGTGTACAGGCACCATGATACAGCAGAATACTTCACCCTAGTTATTGGAACAGTCTGTTCATCCATTGAAAGGACAAAGAAACCATTCATTGTATCTAATATCATGGTATTGTGTCGAATAGTTCCAGAGGTGGGTCAAGAAAACCCGTAACAGGCTGACATGCATGTTTAAAAATGGGGGATGCACCTGTCTGCACCTCCCATATAGATAAGCCAGTGTGTTCCTTCCCTGCCTAAATATGATCCTTGGCCTGTCAGCACCATACCTGTACTCATGGGTTTCACAGAAGTGGGAAACATCTTTGACCTGAATCACTTCTGACATTCCTCCCACATTCAGCTGACACTCCCTGATAGAAATGAAACTCACTCACTCATGCCCCAATACTCCACTCCACCCTGCACCACTCCACTCTATTCTACTCCACTAACTCATACACACCTGCTCCACTCCACTCCACTCCACTCCACTCCACTCCACTCCGCTCATGGATACCTGCTCTGCTCTGCTCTACTCCACTCGACTCATGCATACCTGCTTCACTCCACTCAACCAACTCATGCACACCTGCTCCACTCCACTCCACTCCACTCCACTCCACTCCACTCCACTCAACCAACTCATGCACACCTGCTCCACTCCACTCCACTCCACTCCACTCAACTCAACTTGCTCATGCACACCTGCTCCACTCCACTCTGCTCCACTCCACTCCACTCATGCACACCTGCTTCACTCCACTCAACCAACTCATGCACACCTGCTCCACTCCACTCCACTCCACTAACTCATGCACAGCTGCTCCACTCCACTCACTAACCCATGCACACCTGCTCCACTCCACTCCACTAACTCATGCACACCTGCTCCACTCCACTCCGCTCCACTCCACTCACTAACCCATGCACACCTGCTCCACTCCACTCCACTAACTCATGCACACCTGCTCCACTCCACTCCACTCCACTCCACTCCACTCATGGATACCTGCTCTGCTCTACTCCACTCGACTCATGCATACCTGCTCCACTCCCTCCGCTCCTCTCCTCTCCACTCCACTCACTCATGCACACCTGCTTCACTCCACTCTGCTTCACTCCACTCCACTCATGCACACCTGCTCCACTCCACTCCACTCCACTCCCCTCCACTCCACTCCACTCAAGCACTCCTGCTCCACTCCGCTCCACTCCACTCATGCACACCTGCTCCACTCCACTCCACTCCACTCGTGCACACCTGCTCCACTCCACTCCACTCCACTCCACTCATGCACACCTGCTCCACTCCACTCCACTCATGCACACCTGCTCCACTCCACTCCACTCCACTCCACTCCACTCCACTCCACTCCACTCCACTCCACTTTTCAGTCATTAAAATGAAGCCGTCCAAGGAATATTAAAGGAAAAAAACCTGAGATTATATTGACACAAAATGTGGCTGTATCATCAGTCATGCTTCTTGAACACAGGTATCAATTCAATCTGAATCAGTACATACCACAATACATGACATTCACTGGAGGATATCGTTCCGCCCTGTAACATTAAACTATCTCTTCCAACCGTTTGTATGAAGGTTATCCATTTTAGCAAGGAAGTATTATGAATTTTGTTAATGATCTGATTAGAGTGAGTGAGTGAATGTTGTTATATTTCACAGTCAGCAATATTCCAGCTGTGTCACAGCAACCTCTCTGAATGAAATCTGAGCCAGACAATGGTCAACGGCATTAGGAAAGGTCAGCATTGTCTTGGCTCAATGACACACAATCAGCTGGTCAGACATTGTCCCCAGCCTCCCCCATTACTCAGTGATCTGTGGGGATTGCGTGTGAGAATATAGTCCGCAACTACCCATGCTTGTCATAAGAGGCAACTATGAGTATCGGGTGGACAGGCTAGGTGATTTGGTCCATGCATGTCAAATAGTGTGGATCGATGCTCATGCTGTCAATCACTGGATTGTCTGGAACAGACTCTATCATTTACAGACTGCGACATATATCTGGATACAAATCTAAACTACGTCCAGTATAGGGTATTGTGGATTCCTTCTCACTTGGAATCCCCACTAGGTAATCAAGACAAAAATATTCAGTAAGAATGACGAAAATCTTTAATGAACCCTTAATACTGGGAATTCACGGGTATCCCTTTTTAAAGAGGCACTGGCAAGCCCAGAGTCCCACAGTTACATAACCAGATTTCAAGGAATCTGTATTTGTCAAATCCTTTTAAAAGTTGACAATCAGTTATTGCAAATTTCATTTATTTCAAAGCTGGATTATATTGGCAGTGAACTAATGGCCATGTTTCTCATGAATAACCCTTCCCTTCCATTTGTCCTAGTGAAAGAAACCGATCCATTAATCCGATCCATGGGAGGTCCAGGCTGAATATCAGCATGAATAAAACCAAAACATTACCCTCCCATCTCCTCATTGATTTTTGCATTTCATTCATAATATGATTGAAATATTATGTTCCCCCCTAATCTTTTATAATTCCCAAATAAGCCTGATTTACTAACATGTGACAGGCAACGTCATTGGATTTCAGATTCCAGACTAAATTGTACCTGACATCTGTCATATGCCCGCCACAGATCTCATTGGTCAATCAAATGTAATGATAGACCCTGATGTATTGGTATGTGAGGTATTGATAGTCCTTTGCATGTGTGACACAGGGAAATGTTAGTTAAGCGTGTGTGGTAGGTGTTACTGGTAGAGCTGGGCCCTGTTCCTCAAAGTGATCTCAGCGCTAAGGTGATCGTAAGTCCCATACTTTAACATAGGCTTACGATCATCGTAGCACTAAGATAGCTTTGAGGAACGGGGCCAAGGACTTGCCCTGACACCTAGTGTTATCACTGATTATCAGTGATCCATTCATATAATTTCCACCATTATCCCAGGTGTTGACATTTTATTTATATTTGGTAAATGGCCAGGTTAAGGTGTGTTTTGGTTTTATTTCCTTGGGTTGTTTCGGGTTGGGGGAATGAATTTACAAAAATGAAAAATATTTTATTTATTTTAAAGTACTGTAAGTAACCTCACTAACAAATAGATGGATGTATAAATATTCGTATTATGCCTCAAAGTGAGATTGACCAATCAGAGAGCAGAACTACTGACCCCACATGAGCCCATATACCGTCAGTAAAAATCCAAGATGGTTGTTACTGACCTAATATGAGACCGTATACCATCAGTAACAGCCATTTTGAATTTTCCAACACCCACCTCACATATTTCACATGGAAATTCTGGTGCAGAAATTCGTTATTCGACACTGTTTTGTGTTTTAATATCATTAATTGTGATGAGCAAAGACATTATTCATTAAAGAAACCACATTTGTAACTTTATTTATAAAAAATTATAGAGAAAAAAAGCTTACAACAGAGGTTACTGAGTTACAAATAGCAACGTCATAGAACATACTATAGGATGACGTCAACCCGTTAAGATTCCGGGAGAAAAAGGTCTTCAGCAACCCATACTTGCCATAAAAGGCGACTATGCTTGTCGTAAAAGGCAACTAACAGGATCGGGTGGTCAGGCTTGCTGACTGTTGATACCTGTCCTTGATCCCAATTGCGTGGATCGATGCTCATGATGTCAATCACTGGATTGTCTGGTCCAGATTCGATTATTTTACAGACTGCCGTCATATAGCTAGAATATTGCCGAGTGCAAACAAACAAACAAAAGGATGATGTCACAAACAAAAAACGTGACGCCAATGACGTCACATGGCAATAGAACATAGATAGAAGCATGTTGTCAGGGGAAAGCAGACTGCTATCAAGTTACACTGGCCCGCAGATTTCTGTTGACATGCGGGCATTTTTATGATAATTCTATCCATTTTAGCTATGTGAACTTAAAACATTCACATTTAGTGCATTATATATTCCATTGTCAACGTTTATGTTTACATTAATGCATTGTATCGGAAACATATGTACTTGTCCTGTCATTTATACTGGTTGTAAGTGTCAAGTTTTCATTTTGACATGACATGTGCGACGCAGATACCAAATAGTGTAAACTTTTCGGCATAATAAATTTGTTATGGTGTCTTTAGTTGCCGTATACGGTGTCATATTAGGTAATTCTTTCAGAAGAAAGTTGGTAACAGTGTCAGTCCCAGAACTTGAAACAAATAACTTGTATAATTACTTGAAGCCTGGAAATGCAAAGAATCACATAAAGCTCTATGCTTCATCCCCACTTTCTACTGTGTTCGATATCAGAAACGGCTGATTAGTGATGGGGCCAAAAGATTTGAAAAAATGCCTTTTTAAACCCTCTGTTAAATTAAGTCACCATTCGGTGTCTAGAAATACTTCCTTAATCAAGGATTCTTTTATCTTTATGATGTCTTCAAAATTTTCATAAAAATGTGAAGTCAGCTGTCAGAAGTTTTTACCACGCAGGTTATTTGATATTAATCTTCATGCTAAGATACACATGGCCCAACATACGGCATTGAAATTATTCCAAATAATTTATTGAAAATTGAGGATCTTCTGTGTATAACATGTGCCTACTCATATAGGTACAGGGGCGGTCGGGTAGCCTAGTGGTTAAAGCGTTTGCTTGTCACGCCAAAGACCTGAGTTCGATTCCCGACATGGGTACAATGTGATAAGCTCATTTCTGGTGTCCCCTGCCGTGATATTGCTGGAATATTGCTAAAAGCGGCGTACTCACTCACTCACTCATATAGGTACGCTAATAAGATACAAGATAATTAATACTACAACTGATATAGTAAGGAATAATTATTCATGGGATATCAAGACCTGAGTTCGATTCCCGACATGGGTACAATGTGATAAGCTCATTTCTGGTGTCCCCTGCCGTGATATTGCTGGAATATTGCTAAAAGCGGCGTACTCACTCACTCACTCATATAGGTACGCTAATAAGATACAAGATAATTAATACTACAACTGATATAGTAAGGAATAATTATTCATGGGATATCAAGACCTGAGTTCGATTCCCGACATGGGTACAATGTGATAAGCTCATTTCTGGTGTCCCCTGCCGTGATATTGCTGGAATATTGCTAAAAGCGGCGTACTCACTCACTCACTCATATAGGTACGCTAATAAGATACAAGATAATTAATACTACAACTGATATAGTAAGGAATAATTATTCATGGGATATCAAGACCTGAGTTCGATTCCCGACATGGGTACAATGTGATAAGCTCATTTCTGGTGTCCCCTGCCGTGATATTGCTGGAATATTGCTAAAAGCGGCGTACTCACTCACTCACTCATATAGGTACGCTAATAAGATACAAGATAATTAATACTACAACTGATATAGTAAGGAATAATTATTCATGGGATATCAAGACAATTATCCATCAAGGTAACCAAAAAAACCAGAAGACATTTATAAACCTTTAAACCAACCAACCAATCATATACAAATACCACCAGTTAAGACCATTTATTTTTTATCTTATTGGCCTGATTTTTGTTTCTCAAAAGTCTTTTTTTATTTTTTTTATCTCATATCTTTATGTCAGTTTTGCAAACAAGCTAGTTACAAATAAAAGGCCTACCGTATTCGAAGTAATAAGCGCCCAGGGCACTCTCAAAAATTAGAAATAAGGGGCTCTCATAAAAATAATATTTTGATGGAAAAAAAAACAGAGTTGAAACATAAATTTCATGGTTTATGCTGACGACCTGAAATGTTTATGTACGACAGATCGATACTGTTTTTTGCCAGAATTTAATTACCCATAATTGAGGGTGCATATAACACTCGAGTGTGTATTATACGCGAATAAATAAGTCTTGTGTACATTAATCAATCCGAAGGAATGCTAATCGGGATTTTCACTAGCCAATATTTTTGCAAATGTCGCCGTGGGCACTTATCAGAGCGGGGCGCTTATTACTTTGAATACGGTATATGTGTTTAAGAGCAGGTATCATCATGCATGTGCTCACTGCATACTCAGCTTCAGCCCTGTATGGGAGATGTGGAAACCTGTTGTCCATGTTAAAGTTGATGTCAGGGAAACATTATTAATGTAGTCAGTTGGGTATAACGCCACTTTTACTGGTAATCCACTCATATCACAGTGTGTCAGCTTAATGTGTGGGAGGAAAATCCAAAGTGATTCGGTCTCAGACGTTTACCACTTTGGTAAAAACCTCAAGCATGGGTATGTTGCTGACAAACCAAGGAACATAATCGGGGCGAACCAAGATTGTGTCTAATGTAGGATGAACAATTTATTAAATGATGAGTTGTGTATTATTTGGAGATATTTGAGAGTTTACTGAAAAGTACATGCTATAAATGAAACGTTTGTGAGATATTGGAGGTGTATGAGAATTATATAAGGACATGGCTCCATTATGACAGGCTCCGCCATCATGCATGATAGCGGAACTTCAAATTAAGCGCTCCTTTACCGGACGTGCCAAGAGCGGATCTAGGCCAGAGACGATGGCACCATGCAAAACGGCACGTAGCCGCACGGAATGAAGGTATTTCGCTGTAATAATATTAGCAACTGTGCCAAGCCTAACATAAAGGCATTTAGTTCTAATCACTAAATGCTATCATAATTAACATACATGTATGTGTATACTCCAGCAGCTATGAAACTAAACATTTGTGCAATATTAAAGGTGCAATATGAAAGGATGATAATATCTGTGTATCCAGAAGCAGGTATGTTGTAACTAAAACAGAAATAATGTAGTCAGTGAGGTTTTACGCTGCTTGTAGCAATATCCCAGCAATATCATGGCGGGGGACGCCAGAAAGTGGCTTCACAGAAAGAAGGTCCGTGGTTCGAATCCCATCACGGGACTCGGACATTTTATGGCCGCTACATTGGCGCCCAACGTGGGGCTGAGCACGTTCATATCAAATTTGAGCAAAATAAGCCTCAGTACCCTACTATGCGGCCCGGGACGTGCCTTCTGTTGACGGGGGAGTATGTAGCAGGGCGTGGAGTCATCCCAAAGATGACATCCTTACCTTGTCAGCTTGCTGACGGGGTTAACCTCTTTGGTCATGTGGACAAGGCGTCCGACCTCTGATCAGAAGGTCCGTGGTTCGAATCCCATCACGGGACTCGGAAATTTTATGGCCGCTACAT
Source organism: Haliotis cracherodii (assembly GCF_022045235.1). Classification (NCBI taxonomy): domain Eukaryota; kingdom Metazoa; phylum Mollusca; class Gastropoda; order Lepetellida; family Haliotidae; genus Haliotis; species Haliotis cracherodii. Next base: position 45,113,868 of record NW_027266308.1, on the reverse strand, counting down.
ATAGAAGAATGAAACATAGGTGTAAAATCAAACATTTGTGCATTATAAGAGGTACATGTAGACGATAATATTTGTGTATACTGAAACATATAAGTTGTAAACTGAAACATATAAGAGGTGCATTAGATGATATTGTGTGATAACTGTACGAGGTGTTAAGACAGACCACAGCAAGGTGTTCCTTACCTCCACTGATCTCTGCAGGCTGAGATCTCAAGTTCACACTGCTGATACAATGATTGCTCACACAGATATTCAATAATCAAGTGGAATGTTAATCTCCCAGTGTCTACCACTACAGGTCATGCATTGATCAGTATTGTATGGTGGGATCAGCCTGTCTCGCACCTCCGAGGAGGAGTGTATCTCATCTGCATATTGCTAAGGGCAGGGCTTTGTCTTTTGAAACTTGTAATTGTCCCCACACCGGTGTGGAGGAACAAGTTCCGACGGCTTTAAGATTAGCATAATTTGTCAGAAGTGGGTCAGTTTATGCACTGGATTCAGGGTAGAATATAATATGGAAGAGATTAGATATGATGAAAGGACAAGATGTGATAAGGGCTCAGAATAATTTTAAAATAATTTAAAAAATGAGGAAAACCTTTACAAATCATTGCAAAACGTTTAGGAAGGTAATGAATTAATTCAATTCAGTTGGATTTGTTCACTGCATAATGTTACCTGAATTTGCTGTAGGGTTTGAAATTGCTTGCATACTGCTTAATAGTTTTGCGAGAAGTTTATGAAGAACTTGCTTTTATGTTTAGGTAAATTACTTGCTTAAGGTACATTAATGTTTAGAGTATTATAACATAAAGCAATTTTTGCTTTTAAGTATAGATATAAATTAAGTGGACCATTAGGTATATACTTTCAAAAAGCCAGTGATGTTGACCGATTGATACAAGATGAATATGGTTCAGGTTAAGATTTTGAAAGTGAAAGTTCATAATATGTTGAGTATAAAATGAGAATGTAATAGGATTGAGTGAAGGATTCTGTTATGAACAAAATCAAATAAAGTTATAGTTAGCGAAACATTAATATTTTCCATAATGTATAAACTTGCAAACAAACATAAGGAATGGTTCCAGAGAATGCCACTGAGAAAAAAATATGAAAATGTTTGCAGCTATTAAAAGAAGATACAACATAGATGAGATGAAACTAAAAACTGACACATTCAGTTGTACAGACACTAGTTTGAGGGTCACAGTGGTTGTATAGACACTAGTATGAACAATAGTTGTACAAACAATAGTATGATTCTCACAGAAGGTGTGCAGACAATAATACAAGGGTAACAGTAGTTGTATAGACAATAGTATGAGGGTCACAGTAGTTGTGTAGACAATAGTATGAGGGTCACAATAGTTGTACAAACAATAGTATGAGGGTCACAGTAGTTGTATAGATAATAGTATGAGGGTCACAATAGTTGTATAGACAATGGTATGAGGGTCACAATAGTTGTGTAGACAATAGTATGAGGGTCACAATAGTTGTGTAGACAATAGTATGAGGGTCACAGTAGTTGTATAGACAATAGTATGAGGGTCACAATAGCCTATAGACAATAGTATGAGGGTCACAATAGCTGTATAGACAATAGTATGAGGGTCACGATAGCTGTATAGACAATAGTATGAGGGTCACAATAGCTGTATAGACAATAGTATGAGGGTCACAGTAGCTGTATAGACAATAGTATGAGGGTCACAAAAGCTGTATAGACAATAGTATGAGGGTCACAGTAGTTGTGTAGACAATAGTATGAGGGTCAGAGTAGCTGTATAGACAATAGTATGAGGGTCACAATAGTTGTATAGACAATAGTATGAGGGTCACAGTAGTTGTATAGACAATAGTATGAGGGTCACAATAGCCTATAGACAATAGTATGAGGGTCACAGTAGTTGTACAGACAATAGTATGAGGGTCACAGTAGTTGTACATACAACAGTATGAAGATCACAATAGTTGTGTAGACAATAGTATGAGGGTCACAGTAGTTGTGTAGACAATAGTATGAGGGTCACAGTAGTTGTGTAGACAATAGTATTAGGCTCACAGTACTTTGCAGAGAATAGTATAAGGATACAAGTAGATTGGTCACAGGCCACTGGGTTGATTTGTGTGCGAGTGTACCTGATAGTTGAAGACACCAAGCTGGTTGTGGCATACCCTGATTGTCTTGTCCTCTGTATCTACCTAATAGATCAACTCGGAACAGGGACAAAGCCACATCGGTTGGCTGACTGACACAATAGCGAATGATCAAGGACAATATTGCCTACTGTTAACATGGTAAAAGTATGAGATGTCTTGGATATAAGTTTTAACCCATTAATCAACTGTGTATTCATTAGTTGTAAATAAAGATAAACAATATACAAGAGGTGGCTGAAAGTGCTGATCCAAACTACAAAGTATGTATAGTACACCCTTAACAGTTTGCATGCATTAAGTGACAAGTGAAGGACTGGAGTAGAATAGGTCTTCAGCAACCCATTCTTGCCGGAAAAGGCGACTATGCTTGTCATAAGAGGCGACTAACGGGATTGGGTGGTCAGGCTCACTGACATGGTTGATGCATGTCATTGTATCCCAATTTCGTGGATCGATGCTCATGCTGTCAATTACTGGATTGTTTGGTCCAGACTCGATTTTTTTCAGACCATCGTCATATAGCTGGAATATTGCTGAGTGCAGCGTAAAACAACAAACAAATAAAGCATGCATTACGTACAATACTTTCCATGCTTACAGACTATTTGAACCAAATACACAAGCAGGCAGTATATTTCTAAAGGGACAAAATATTCTCTGCTGATGAAAATGGACAAAATTGACTACTGCACTGTCATCAAGTAAGTATCTCCAACTGAAAGGGCTAACTCCACTGACTATTAGAGGTGGGCAGCAGAGTTCAAGAGGGGAAGAGAGAGCCTTATTGATGATTCAGGATCAGGAAGACCTTCAACTCCCAGCACTGAGGAAAATAAAACTAAAATAAAACACATGATCTGATTACCACACATCACACAGGCATCTCTCAGAGATAGACTTGAGAACATTCTGAGGAATGAACTATGTAAGGACAAAGGTGTTCGCATGCTGGGTTACAAGACTTCTGACTCCTGATTAAAAATGCTGCAGGTTCATCAACAGCCATGAGAATTTACATTGTTTTGAAGCAGACAGGGGATTTTGTTGAATTGTAACCATGGATGAATCTTGGGTTCACCACTATCACCCAGAGACTAAACAACACTCAAAGCAGAGGATATAACGTCTCCACTGGGAAGGCAAACTCTGTCCCATCAGCTGGCAAGATGATGGCTTTGATTTTCTACAGTTCCAAAGGAATCCTACTGGGGGACTACCAGTACCTACTGAAAATTCAGGCCATTAATGGACAAAATTATGCAAATCTACTTAGGCAACCATGTGAGAATATCAAGGCAAAATGTCGTTGAAAACTCACTAGATCTGCGTTGTCCCACCAGGACAATGTACTTGTGCACAAGTCTGAAGGCACCTTGGCTGCAGTGCATGACTGTGGCTTTGAACTCATTGAACATCCCTGCAATCACCAGGTTTGGCATCGTCAGAATTCGACCTCTTCCCAAACTTGAAGAAAGAACTGTCTGGCAAGCATTATGCAAAATGATGATGTCATTTCTCTGTGGAAGACTCTCTACACCACCAGGAGTGAGAGAGAGAGTGAGTGAGTATGGTTTTATGCCGCAATATCATGGCAGGGGACACCAGAAATTGGCGTCACACATTGTACCCATGTCGGGAATCGAACCCGGGTCTTTGGCGTGACGAGCGAATGCTTTAACCACTAGGCTACCCGACCGCCCCTACACCACCAGGAGGATTGTTTAGCCTTCTACACCATAAGGATACAGGCAGAAGGTGCAGACCTTGGTGGGCAATAATAATTACAGGCCTTCATATCTTTCGGAGTGAAATGAAGAAAAAGTGGTCTCATTAACACTCATATTGTGCGAGGAATTTCTACGTAAAAATGAAAAAATTAGATCATAAAGCTGTATACCTTGCAAACAAAGCCATTTGTAATGGATGTGCGTTCATCTTCTAGGGGAACACTTCATTCGTTTCCGTCATAAAAGCGCTTATAATTATGAATTTGCCTTGCTTCTGGAATTTAATGCGCGAGAGAAAATGGCGGACATTCGCTAAGGTTGAGAGCAGGCAAAATTTCTAATGTGTCATAAATATAGAATTACAAACATGATCTAAAAACACTGACTGACAATGATAACTTTGATGAATGTGATAAACATTCATAGCCATATTCCTGTACAGGGTGTAGATCTGGTGGCGAGTGCGAGTTGCTTTTAATGTCTAAATTCACCATGGGCCCCTCAGAATATTTATTGTGGGGCAATTGAATATTATGACATGAATGAAATAGAAAAATATACATTATATTCCATACTTAAGAAACTAAACATTGTGGGTTGGAATTGGGAAACAGTTTGGGGAATCACTTGGAGTCAAATGACTTGCCACACTACATTCACACTCTTGTCTTTACTGAAAACACAAAACCTGGCTGGCCATTGTACATATTAATACTTGGACTTGCTTGAATCACATTAACATGAAAGATAGTTACAAATAGACATAGAAGATGGGAAAATGAAAATGTGACGTTGGCTGAAATTATTGTTGTCGGCCATTTTCTTCTCTTAATGATTCCGGAAATGGTGTCGTAGCTCAGCTAAGATAGTTTTTAACGGATATGTTTCATTGCAATCGTATCACTGATCCGTTATTAGTTGTGTATGTGTTCCGCTGTAGATGGCTTTATATCCTATACTATTTCTGAGGAGAAGAAACCCCTCAAATGAAAACTAACTGAAAACGGAAATTCAATCTTTTAATAAACCCACACGATATTTAGACATTATGTACAAATTGAACTTCCCTGGTATGGAAGTATGCACTTGGAAGAATATCCCTAGTAGGGCTCTGAAAACATGCAAGCTATGAGTAGGAGCATCTCGCGATCCGTCCTACTCCTATCAGCCCTAAATCTCATCTCACACGTTCAATCGGTCATGTGTTACATTCAACCCGCCAAGGAGACATACGAATTCCATGAAGTAGGTTACATTTGGTCGATTCCGTGAAGCTGGTGCGTTCGAAAGACGTCCCAGTAACCTGTCCGAGAACACCTTCTGAACAATTTCAATGTGTTCACTTTTCTACAACTTTCTAATCAAATAATGCAGCCTTATAACAAATGCATCGGTAATTAGTTCCAATTTTCTTCATTTCACTCCAGTAGAATGGAAGGCCTGAATTAGCAACCGACTCTCTCAATGCAGTCCATGTTTGGCTCACAACTTTTCAGCCACCCCTTGTAATAGGATGCTTGTATTGCACCTAAAAACATCTTTGTGGAAAAACAATGATTATCTCCATTGTCTAAGTATCATGTAGCTCACCTGAACTTAAGCCTATGTGAGCTCCTGTCAGTGTATGTGCCTACAACATGAGCTACATGAATGTTCAGTTATTTTCGGCATCGTGAATATGTGTATATTTGTGACTAGTTTCATTGTTGGTTCAAGTGGGATCTTTGGTAAAATAAGTGTACGTTCCAGACATATTTGCAAAAGGAGGGCATGGCTTTGTGAAAACAGATGAGGTCTTTGATCTTTGAAAGAAGCATATTTTGATCGGTTATAGAAGTCAGGAATGAAGAGTCATGGCTTCTTCTCCTGGTACACCATCCACATTGACTCCTGAGCAGGAAATGTCCACGGTAGCCCAGAGTACCCCAATGAATGAAGATTGCATGGTAACAATTAATGTTCTGATAGTGTGTCGTCATGCCCCTATAGAATGGATCGTTGCTCAAGCCATCAACCACTAACATATTTGTCTCGAATATTCGCAAGGTTTCATTTTATCTGTAAAATTTTCTTGCAGTGGTGTAAAATGGCATTCATTCATCAATGATCTTATGTTATTCACTCACTCATAAACCAAAACCTGGAAATTCTTCCTGCCTAGAACAAAGGTACAAACAAAGCAGCCTGTATATTGAGGCCTGCACAATCCCCTCTGTGAGCATTACTTCACTGTCCAAAGAGGCTCTATAGTGCACAAGAAAATCCTATGATTGGCTTGATCTCTCGATGTCAACAGTTAGACCTGCACTACACAAGGTTGCAGGGAAAGGTTCGGGGCATGTGATTCTTCAGTTCAAGTTTCCTCCATAATCACCCTGAAATGTTTGTTTCCCTCCATTTACCTACAGTCTCAATCATGTAAACATAATCTTTGGTCGATTTTTGTGAACTGATAATTATGAAACTCAAGTGTTTCCTAAGGAAAAACATTTACAAAGTGTTTTTGGTTATGATGTTTGAGAATTTACAAAAAAAATAATTTCAAATCAAATGTTTATTGCGAAAATATATTTTGAAAGTAAAACACAATTAACTAGAACCGAGCAGATGACCCTCAGTGCAAACATGCAGATAAACACTCTATGAAAAATATTAACACAATAACATGTTTACTGGTGCAGCAAGTTCTCCAAAATGTGAAAAATATATAAAACAAATGTTTACAAAATCATTTAGAATCCTTTTTCAATGATGTTTATTGTACTCGGTACCTCGTCTCCGAGAAAAAAAATCTCTCCGAAATCTGCTGACTTTCATTTTTTTTCTATACATAACCACGTACCAGAAGGTGTGGTAAGTGCAACTCGTTCCAATGCATTAACAAGTCATCTGAATGGACGCTTATGTGTTCTTGATCTTTCATCTGAATACAATATACATTTACTGTGCCTCATGCAAATATTAATCGCAATGGAAGCGATTGTTCTTCACTCTTGTGAAGTATCTTTCAAGGCAGTTGAAGCAGAAGGTCTATACTGTCTGATTAATGATGTTCAAAGCATCTTTCATGTGCTTTCCACCTACATGCAACCTATGTCATGGTCACCAGGTGCGTAGTGAAGATCAACAATTATATATCTATGTCCTGGTCCTTGACAAGTGCAGGATGTGTTAAAAGGTATATTGATTATCTTCCTCATTTGATAATTGCAGATACTCTCACATCAAACATCACTAAAACATATGCCCATATTCTGCGCACCCAGTATATTCTGCAAACATACCTTTTGTCTGCTAGGGTTTCTTGATTGATTTGGTATACCTCAGGTATCAAAGTAAACCTCAAGACAAAGGTGATACTTTCAATATTTGAAACTTCATGCACAGATTGGATCATTATTGTCATGTAAACACAGCAACTCCTTGCAATAATCAGCAAACCATTTTTAGAACTATGATCAGTCACCTATATAGGTTCTTAGACAAAGTGTTACATGCAATAGTCTAGTTTCATGTAACTTTAAGTGCATTTTGTCTGACATATTGATATTCATGTTGATTTAGTAATATATATATATATGCAAGTAGTTGTCATGATATTGTTGTATAGAAGTAGCTGTAGGTAAGTAGCTTTTCTCCCACTGACATAATATATTATTGATTCACAGAGGCTGAATAAATATCATTATGTTTATTATAGTTTTAATGACAATAGTTACATTACTTAAACATAAGTGGATGTTGAAGAGTATACTTGGTTCAAGAACAGATTAATATAAGTCTGTTGGAATGAGTGTATACGGAGAATGGTGGTATATGATACCGGTACTATAAAATAGTATTGATAATTTAAAGTGGCCATATTGTGTATCCAAAATATTTGAATATCGTGTTCTGTTCTAAAAATGGCTGTGAAGTAACAATATTTAACAATAAACATCATGCTATATGTACATGGTGTAAGAAGCCTACTTTCTGATAATTTACAAGTCATCATCAGGTTATGTAGAACAATTATAAGATTGTACTGAACAGTTTATTGAACTGACAATTGTAAGATTCATTTAACCTTGTTTGATCCATTCATTTATCTTTCACCGATATTTTGCATTTTACGCCCAATGGAATCTGTTTCATCGGTAAATTGATGCTGGTTATTCTCCGGTTTTGACGTTATATTTAGTATGACAATAAATGCAAGTGGATGGTCTCATTTGGAATTTGCATTATCACATGTATAATATGGGAAGAAGTCATTTTTAATATAGTAAATATTTCAAACATTCCAATACCAACAAATGGATATGTGAGTTTTCTTGTATCACTGTGATGAATAGGTTTCATAATATTATTCTTGATCGTCTTGAAAATATTTACAAGTGACCAGTCCTGTAAGTATGTCTTGGAATAGCCATACTAAAAAATGAATTTCCGCATGTGTAAAAAAAAAGCACAGACAAGCTCTTAACAGTTAGTATTAGCGCCAATACAATATACATTTAAACCACACACCTTTAAAAGAATGGTAAGCCTTCAGACAACATTATTGTTGACATACACCGTTCCGTAGTTCTCTTTAGGTAACTGTTAACGCAGGTTTTCAACAGTTTGAGGAATTTCAAACAGTCAGACTCTGGTTACAAGCCAATAAAGTTTAAAAGAGGAGGTTTTTCTAAAATCAATGTTGTTCCAATGAGATGCAAGCAATGAGACTGCACTTCCTGTAAGTCATCAGACGGGGATGCACTGCGGTGCCAACGCCATTGCATTCTTGCTTCTGTCATTGTATGCTCCACGTTTTCAATGTCAATATTAGGCAGTTAAAAATCATATGCATGGACTTAGTAGCCTACAGTTCACACAGCAGGGGAATCTCTGACGATACTTGTGTGTGAAAATTACGGTTTTCGTAGAATGTTTTAGTTAAGATATTTATATTAATGTGTTCAATTATATGTTCATAAAATCCAAAAAGGAAATATGAAAGCATGGTAACATATTTAAAATGGGATATGTGACTCTAAGTTTAGAAATAAAAAAACAATTTACACACAGAAGCTTTAAAAAATCTTTGAAATACCAAATTTCACAAGAGGAAGTGGGATATGCTTCCACAAGTTTACCATGTTCTTCCGAAAACAAATTTACAAAACATAAATGTGTTAATTATCCATGGGAACAAACTCCCCCACCGCCATTTGTGGTGAAAAAACAAAGTTGTGTATGCTCTCAATATTTACAACAACCCCACTCAATAAATACATTAACCTGATTCCTTGAAAATTTACATTTATTTTAGGAGTTACCTCCCTTCAGGAAGTCTGCATGTCTATGATTCTTTAAAAGTTTGCTTATTAATATATACCAGAAAACAACTGTGATAACAAAAACATGTTTTAGTGAACATTTGGATGTGTGAATTATAACAGCATCAATCCTTAAAACACATCTGTAAAGACAAAATGTTTTTGAAATTCACACAAACTAATTGAAACATTCAAAAAATTGACAATGATTTAAAGTTGCCCTACCTGTATAAATCAGCCTGATAACTCCGTCAGATGGTGTCAGAAAAGCCGAAGTTTAAGATTTAGAAAGAGGAGGGCCCTCTCTGACATGTATTCCGTGTGAGGGTCACAACATTGTCGGTGTTGGCGTTGGCGGAGGTTATGTGCAACACACAGTGCATCACAATTCACAGCAGCCATGGGAAAGTCATACACTTGTTCTGCAAAGCAAATTTATCTCGCGTATTGTTGAGCCTGCTATTGATTGCAGCGATAGGACCTCCTAGCAAGCCATCTTTGTCAGGACCTAAACTGCAAGTTTTTATTGCAAGTTTTCAGTTCCTGACATTCCCCTATTAGGGCACCCTCAAAGTGGCCATCTTTGTTTCCCTCTAGGCGCAGTGTGTCAATTCAGAGGTTTCTATTTTGGAACTAAAACTTCTGAACCTAGCTTGGCTTATTGTTTTAATATTTGGGATGCACTCTGCTGAGAAGTGAAGGTTGTTACAAGGGTTAATGTTGAAGGGACACTTGTCAAAAGAACTATGAATTTTGTCTTCTAGATTTGTTAGTGAGATACAATTAAGGTAGTTTATAAAGAATGCCTGTGACACATAAGGCCTTATAAAAAATGTTTAGTTGGTTTATAAGACCGACCAACCCCCAAAAGCCTAAATAATAAAATTAATATAATGGTTTAAACAAAAAAGACTTAGGCTGAATCTGAATTACAATTAGATAAAATACTGGTATTAAAAAAGTACAAGATTATATCATGTTAAAACTTTGTTTGCTTTTCATTAGTTTATGATCTGGAAGTAGAAATAAAAAATATATTTTGGACCACCTTAAATTAAATTTAATTCCAGCAAATCTGTAAATGTAATTAATATTAAAAATATACACACAGCCTTATTTATTAGCTATTAGGCCATGAGAGTTTATCATGTTTTTAAATCAGATTTTGATTTATTGACCTGTTTATGAAAGAAAGAAATAAATTTCTGATTATATTTTTAGTTCTTTTAGCATTTATCTGAATATGTTGCCCTATGTGCTGTGTTAGCTGTAAGCTTGTCATTGTTTAACCTGATGTAACCTATTGTCTTGAAGTTTATCAAATTTATCTTACCTCCGGTACCTCATTGGTCAGTATTTTTAGATCACATGATCTAGATAACATTCTTGGTATACTATATCCCACTTGAGGGGAAATAAACATTTCTGAGTGGGTGAATAAATACCTTATACCCCACCATGAAGAAGACAGGCTACACATGGATTTCTGAGCATGAAAATATTTTATACCCACTACGAAGAAAAAAGCTGCATGTTGCTTACGAGTCAATGCAAGTCACATGACACAGCACAAGTTGACCTCAGCTCAATCAAACAGCTGTTTTCTATCAATTTTCAGTTCAAGATAAATTCATTGTTGCAATATGACAAGGGGTATATTTGTTTAATGCAACCATCTTCTCAAGCTTGTGGTATTAAACCTAAGGCAGGATACATAGAGCGCATATACCCCTAGAGATGCTGCTACAACTTTCAATATACACATTTGTTTTGTTTTTTTGTGATGAAAGAACAAATAAACTTTTCAGATGTTTTCAACTTTTCCTTCTTTCAGGAACAGAGGAATCTGTAAGTCAATTTGGAAAAAAAGAGTCTGGACTAGTAATTTGTTTTATACTCTGTAAGCAATAACTGTTCAGGATGGACAATAATATTTGGTTTTGTCTTGTAAAATATCTCGTATAATACCAGTTTTATGAATATCCTGTTGGTCCAGATTGTAATCGAAGAGTTATCGTTCCTTGCATGCTATGCATGCTACCATGGTTGCAAACAAACTTTCTGCCCACTGAAAAAAAAGAAGCCTATGACCTTGTCATTTCAATCATAATCATCTTTTTTCATATCTATCTTCATCTTGAATCAAAGATTTATTGATTTATGTTGAATGTCAGACATCCTGTAAATTGTTGTCTTTTTATCTTTGTTAACACATAAATATCCAGTACTACAAGAATATCAAGTAAGCTGTTCAGTCAATGTGGAGAAAGTTCATGTATTTTATCATGGTTTTGTATTCATGTACTTTTTGTCGCCATTTCTGCATCAATTTTGTTCATAATAGGTCGTGAGTGTTTTTGCAGATAATATTGGATTATCAATGCTGACCAAGTGGCTGTCTTTGTTAACATCTTTGACTGCTTACTACATATCCAGATGTCAGCTACAGTGACATGGCACTGTTTTTCAAAATTGGGATTGAGATTTGAAAAGGTTACTTATTTTGAAAAGTATTGATATGCAGTAAAAACTATTCTGGCATCAAATCCCATTGAACATCATTTTTCAGATGAAGCACTGACATGGAACAGACATGAATTAATTTCTTTTCAGTGGAGCATTTCTCTTCAAAATATCAGGTAAGACAAACAATAGCCATCCCATTCTCCTTTGAGGCAGAAATACTGTCAACATTCTACTCAGACAGAAAGACAGACAATTTTAGTCAGTAAAAGGCCATGATCATGCATGGGCATATTACCGTATTCGACGTAATAAGCGCCCTGCTCTAGTAAGTGCCCACAGCAATATTTGCTAATATATTGGCTAGTGTACAATCCCAATTAGCACAAATTTATTTGTGTATAATATGCACTCTTGCGTTATATGCACCCTTAATTAAGGGAAAGTATATTCTGGAAAAATATATCTGTCATATATAAACATTTCAGGCTGTCAGCATAAACCACAAAATTAACAATCCTTCAATTCTTTCACCAAAATAATATTGTAATATGAGCCCCATATTTCTAATTTTGAGAGCGCCCTGGGCGCTTATTACGTCAAGTACATCAGCTCTTATTCTGCACAATAGAAATCACATTATTAATTGTAGGCTATTTACAAAAATATTTTATAGTTCTACTTTCATGTACAAGGTATACAGCATCACATAGATGAAGTGGATACAGATGAGATGGTTATTTTTTTTTGAATATTTGTAACTAAGTTTGATTTTTTTTAAAAACATAATAAAAAAATATTTTACTAATCACAAGTATTTTTCTAATGGCAGCAGATGTAGCAGCAGCAGCAGCAACAACAACAGCATCCCTACCCCATCTGTAATCAATACACATGGACATTATACACAGAAAAAGATAACCATCACTTTGATGGAGGAAATTATGTAGTTAGGCACAGCGGAAATATCATGGAAAACCTTTTTGTGAAAATTAACTTAAATCACTTTTGTTGAAGAAATAATCACCCGAATGCAGTTAATAGCACTTAAGTTGACAAATGTGAAACATTTGCAGCCGTTATGAGGATTTGACGATCTGTTACATCAGCTATGCGTTAGTTAAGGTATAAACATTAGGTGTTTTCATATTGGTGGGTGTTATTGAGTATTCATGCAACAAATCCCTATAACACCCACAGATCTTCTATTACGTAATGGTTATCGACTTTGTAAATACAAAAAAGTTGGAGGTTATTTTCCGATGGCACTCTCTTACTCTGCATACTCCATTACTGGGTTAAATGCATCACGTCACTCTTGAATACTCTGACGTCATGAAACAATGAAAGAGTGCTGTGAAAAGTAAACTAAATCTAAGTTTTTCTGATAGATATTAATCAAACACAATATATACTACTCAAAAGAAGTTAAGAACACTTGATTCATTCATGTTCATAGCATTACAGACTAACTATAGTAATATGAAAGAATTGGACATTCTTTTACTTCTTTTGAGTGGTTTATGTTCTGTGTCCAACTATGTCAGATTAACTATAATAATACGAATGAATCGGGTGATCGGGTAACTTCTTTTGAGTAGTATATTGTGAATGTTATATTCATGTTGTGATGCTGATTGTCATGTTCTTCAAGTTGTAAACATAATATTTGTCAAAAACTCATACCCAGTGAAATAATGGGGAGATTTCTGGGCTTTGAAAACAAGTTACTGGTACTGTTTTTCAACCAATCACTTGGTACATTCAGCATAATTTATCCAGCAGTGGAGTGTGTGACATTGACACTTATCTTTCTGGTGTGGAGATTCCAGGGCAGGTCACCAGCACCAATGCTTGTTGTAAGAGTGAGTGAGTATGGTTTTACATACTCACTCACTCACTCACTCACTCACTCAACAAATATCTTCTGTGTCCGTCTGTCTGGTGTGTGTGTGTGTGTGTGTGTGTGTGTGTGTGTCTCTGTGTGTGTGTGTCTGTGTGTGTGGTGTCTGTGTGTGTGTGTCTGTGTGTTCCGGGCGTGGCCACTACCCCTTTTTCACATCTGATGATATTGTGTATGTACATTGCCTATCATGATAACATGTTGATTCAGTTGTTACAGTAAAATTAATAATGGTTTACATATACTTTGTAGTGTTTGTGCTTTTATGAGCAGGCTTTTGTGTAAATAATCAGATCCAGGCCAAACACATTAGTGATTGATTGATATGAGCATGTCCCATGATGACACATACTAAATCAAGCTGCTGCCCACCCAACACTGCATCACTTGCTGAGGAACTATTCTAACCCAAATCCAACATCAAGGTCATCAGTATTTTCTGATTTGTTGAAACAGACAAATAAATGCATTATGGATTTGTACATATGTTATTCGACCCATGAAGATCCCAGAGTAGAATAGGTCTTCAGCAACTAACAGGATCGGGTGGTCAGGCTCACTGACTTGGTTCATCATATAATCCCAATTGCGTGGATTGTTGCTCATGATGTCAATCACTGGATTGTCCGGTCCAGACTCGATTATTTACAGATCGCCGTCATAATGCTGGAATATTGCTGAGTGGGGCATTAAACAACAAACAAACTAGTCAGCTGGATATATTTTACTGGATAGTTTGACATATTTTACTGGATAGTTTGACATATTTTACTTGATAGTTGTACAGATTTTACTAGTCAGTTGGACATATTTTACTTCTCAGTTGTACATATTTTACTAGTCAGTTGTACATATTTTACTAGTCAGTTGGACTTATTTTACTTGCCAGTTGGACATATTTTACTAGTCAGTTGGACATATTTAATTAGTCAGTTGGGCAGATATTACCAGACAGGTGGACATATTTTACTAGATATTTGGGCATATATTACTAGACAGTTGGACATATGTTACTAGTCACAGCCAAATGAATCCTGTCTTTGGCACCTTTCACAAATAAGCATGGAGTAAACTATGGAGTGTTCATCTCATAGCTTGCTGATCGTGGCACTAGAGTAGCGGATGTTTAGCATGTATGTTCCCAACAATGAGGTGAGGTGAGGTGAAAAGGGGTTTAACGTTGCGTCCAAGACTATTGCACTTATGTGTATGTGGCTGCTTGTACTAGACAGGACTGGTGCCGATATAAAGATTTATAGTGCTAGCCCACTGAGATACCATGCCACAGTTTAACGAGCGCCAGACAGGGTCACAACAAGTACCATCTTTTAACGTCTTTTGGTATGACGCGGCTGGGGATTGAACCCCGGGCGGAGACTCTACCGCCAGACCATGGAGGCGGTCTTCCCAGTGATGGGGGGCAAGGGTGGCCCAGTTGTCTAAGATGCTGTGATTCGCTGTGCAGAGTTGCGTCCCTTGGGCACGCCAGAAACCTATGATTGTGGGTTTTCGAATCCTGGTTCGCCCCGATTGTTTCTAGGTTTGTCAGTACCATACCCGTGCTTGTGGGTTTCATCGAAGTGGTCAACGTCTGAGACCTGCATCACTTTACTCCCACATTAAGCTGACACGCCGCGATATAACTGGAATACTGTTAAAAGCGTCGTTAAACCGAACTCACTCACTCACTCATTTCCCAATGATGAAGAGACTAAAATGTGCGCCAGAGGTTCTTATCATGGGCCCTGTTCCACAACATGATCTTAGCACTAGGATGATCTTAACTTCCATACTTTAACATAGACTTATGACAGTCGCAGCCCTCAGGTCATTTTGTGGAATGGGGCCCTGTCCTTAAAATGGACAACTTCTCAGAGTGAGTGAGTATGGTTTTACACCGCATTGAGCAATATTCAAGCAATATCACAGCTGGGGACACCAGAAATGGGCTTCACACATTGTACCTATGTTGGGAATCGAACCTGGGTCTCCAGCATGATGAGCGAACGCTTTAATCACTAGACTAGCCCACCGCCCTGACAACTTATCAGACATTTTGGCAGCCAATAACTTGAAATTGGCTTTATGAAGTGGAGCTTACAAGTGTGTCCACTATTTGGGTGCTCCTTAACATTCTATTCTATTGTGACCTCTTATGCCTTTTTAAGGTACAGTATATTAGTTTGTTCTGTATCATTTGACTCACTTGGGGCTTTCCTCCCACATTAAGCTGACACGCCGCGATATGACTGGAATACTGTTAAAAGCGGTGTTAAACCCAACTCACTCACTCACATATCATTTGACAGTTGTTTTAATAAATATATTATCCACAAAATAATTGTTGTTGCTTGACACTATCTGAGGAGTATATATTTCTGCATATTTGGAAACAAAAAAAACGTAAATTTCTACATGTGTATTGACAAAATGATTTCACAAAGTTAGAAGAATGCCAATCGTTCTCCATTGTCAGCTTTTCCCATTTTACACTTTCTCGGCTGTTCATGCTTCGCAGTCCTTTTGAGTTTCAGCGTTTGATAACAGTATTGATGTGGATCATATGAAACAGTGACTGCTGTTGTCTATGACTGCAGCAGAGGTTAATTCACACACAGGTCTTCAAAACAGACATCTTGACGACACACTTCCTCCTTTGTTTGTTGACTGCAACACAACACTGCCATCTCCCACGCAGGTTTTGCATAACCTTTCGCTTCTTTATTCCAACCAGAATTGGCTATATATGGATGTTTTTAATTTACTTAGGAGACGGCGCATGAAATACTAAATGGGGAGTTGTTTGATGAGGTGGAATGATCAATATGTCGGGGGCACAGTGTCCTCCTACCTGTCCGACAGGTAAGTGCTACCTGTAATGACAACTGACATAAAGTGTGCTGATGGTGCATATTTGTGATTTAATCATTCCCAGTTTAGCTTTTTGATTTCATGATGTATTGCGAGGGAGAAAATGGAATTTAATGCAGCAATTTGTTGCCATTAAAGACAATCTGCTGCTTGTAGTTGAAACCTGTTTATAACTTGGTGCAACCAAGGTGATGTCAGATACAAACACACCCAACTTGTGTTCGCAGCTCCCAGTGGACTAAAAAGGATGAGTAACCATGCAAGTATCACTGTGTATGAATTCAACCAATGAAACAAAATTCACTTGATTTTGATTTGGCCAAAAGAATTCCTACATACACTTAATATATTTTGTCCATAAAGACTGTCATACTGCCTATAATCCTTGCTAGTATGTTTACATGAAACTATTGTATTCAACAATTTTGTGATCTTTGCTAGTAAAGTTGAATCCAGTTATACCATTTTCTTGAATATCATAAAAACCACACCCATGAAGATCTGGGTAAGAATTGGTCTTCAGCAACCAAGGCTTGCCGTAATACGCAACTATATTTGTTGTAAGAGGCGACTAGCGTAATAGGGTGGTAAGGGTCGCTGACTCGGTTGATGCATGTCATCATATCTCAGTTTCATTGATCAATGCTCATGATATCAATCACTGGATTGTCTAATCCAGACTCGATTATTTACAGACCGACTCCATAAAGTTGGAATATTGCGGAATATGGCATTTAACAACAAACATTAAAACCACATGGTGGATAAAACTGAAGCTTGCGTTGCTAATCCCTACTTGCTGTACTGTTGTTTATTACTGGTAGATGACTAACCAGAGGTGATAGTGTGAGCCTGGATCCAGGACAGGCATGAGGAGCCTGATCAACAGATTCTAGTACTTTTTTGGGTTGAGTCCTGTCCAGGATTCAACCCAAAAAAGTACTAGAATCTGTACTTTACTAAGAAAGTGTTATCCCAAATATAACATTAGTTACATTTGACCACTTTCTAAATGGCATTGTGTATGTATTCATAGCTTTCGGCCATGGGAGTCGTGCCAATTTACACTTGTCAGGGGGGTACTCAAAGTACGTGATCTAGACTACCAGTTGTCGGACTTCCATTTTTGTGGAAGCCTCGGTGGCTGAGTGGGTTAGATCGCTGACTTTGTGCGCTGGCGATTAGGTGCCTCACCCTGGCAGGTGTGGGTTCGAATCCCGGACGGGACTCAACCCAAAAAAGTACTAGAATCTGTACTTTACTAAGAAAGTGTTATCCCAAATATAACATTAGTTATAAAGATGTCCATTGTCCAGCATTCTGCCAGCACATTCAGCGGCGGTCTGTAAATAATTGAGCCTGGACCAGACAATCGAGTGATTAATATCATGAGCATCGATCCATGCAATTTGAGTCGATGACATGCATCAACCAAGTCAGCGAGTCTGACCACCCAATCCCGTTAGTGAGTGAGTGAGTTGAGTTTAACGCCGCTTTTAACAGTATTCCAGTTATATCACGGCTTGTCAGCATAATGTGGGAGGAAAGCTTGAAGTGATGCAGGTCTCAGAGGTTTACCACTTTGGTGAAACCCACAAGCACGAGTATGGTGCTGACAAACCTAGAAACATAATTGGGGCGAATCAGGATTCGAGCCCACAATCATAGGTTTCTGGCATGCCCAAGGGACACAACTCTGCACAGCGAATCGCAGCGCCTTAGACACCTGGGCCACTCGTGACCCCCAATCCCATTAGTTGCCTCTTTCGACAAGCATAGTCGCCTTTTACAGCTGAACCCCACCCCTGGACTGACCAAGGGTCCTTGTTTCCCCATACTGACCTCGTCAAGAGTAATCATTCGTTTTTGTTATACCAAAAATCAGCTTAAAGTTTATGAAGCCTATAAACCCTCCTATGCTTCAGTACAGCAACTTAGCTGAGAGCTGTGAAATGTTAGTACCGGACTTGATCTGGTTTTATAGCAGATGAGTCAATATTCATCACGTGACATGTCAGTACTGATCATGTGATGAGTCAATAATCGACTTCAGTGTCAGTGTTGGGGGTCTACATTGAAATGTATTGTTTTGTCACGTGGTATGGATTAACCAATGGAATTGCAACATTCTTTATAGTTCCAACAATTCATGATGTTACCCTCATGTTCACAGTTGTTGACATATGTTTAAAACTAATTCAGTTATCCTTATCTGTGACCAAATGGTAAATACAAGAATGGCTACGTGATAAATCGCAAAGCACAATGAAGAAAGAGAAGCACAGTTCATTTCACAATAAAACATTATTCTATCATGACGTCATTTCTGGAGATTTGAATAAAATTTGCAATTTGAAGAAGTCATATGTTGGAGGGTGTTGTTTTAGAGAGGGAGGTGCCTTATAGCTGGGTCTACACAGATAAATGCAGTGACCAGACAATCGCATCCAAAAGTGGACAAGATATGACAATCGGTATTGGGAGAAAAGGTACAAATAATCGTCGTGAGGATTGTGAGAATATGCAGGAAATACCAAACTTAACCCACCTGTTCTTAAAATGTACTTGTCAGACATTTCCGAGGTCTGTTTCTATTCAGGGAGTCATCATTATTATAATGTGGGTAAACATTTCTAAAGCTTGTAGATTTGTATCAACATCCTTAAAGAGGCTGTACGTAATGTTGATATCTCATATAAGATATAGACGACTCATGGGAGTTGTTTATCGTACAATAAAACACTGCAGGGAGAACAAACCACGAGGGCCACACCTCTTATACCATTAGCGCCTCTTTAGAGGTGGTCATCAAGGGAATGGAAGTTCTGGCCCTAATATACTACTAAAAAAAAGTTAAGGACCACCCATATCTTTCATATTACTATAGTTAATCTGCCATGGAAGATATCACTATAGTTAATGTGTCATGCCATGACAGGTTAACTATAGTAATATGAAAGAATCAGGTGTTCCTTCACTTAATGTGCGTAGCATACATCACAATGGAATTCACTTTCTGCACATATCAGCAGTACAACTTCTTCACTGAATGTGCATGTACCTCCTTAGCAATTGTATTTTAGTAGAACATTGTGGTACAGTGTCTTTGTTACACCAGGCTCGATGGCAACGCTTACCTGGTGCAATGTGACGGTGCGATTGGACCAGTTTGTGTGTCCAACTACCTGTATGTAACGATTTCCTCCAAATCAAATAAACAACAATAAACATGTTCTACAAATTGTTTTTATTTTCTATCTTAGGAGTCATTCATAAACATTTCATCACAGGCAGTAATCAGTCAATATATGTACATACATACATACACACATAGCACTCTGTTAAACAACTAAATATGTATAACATATACTGGAACTAAACAATGAGTCATCACCTCTGACCTCATCCACACACCATAGAGGCTGTCCCACCATAGGTGAACACCTACCTGCCTACTGCAAATAATGCCGAATGCCAAGTTGGTAGTGGTCGACTCCAAAGGTTATTGGCACAGACTGAATATCCATGCTGCTGTGTTCCAATAAAAGGGCGAACAGATACCTGGCTGATGGAGCGTGATACTTGAACTGAATGTCAGGAAGTTACTAAATTCAACCGATTTCATGACAAAGTGTATCAACTATCATTATGACATGTGAGTGAGTGAGTGAGTTGGGGTTAACACCGCTTTTAACAGTATTCCAGTTATATCGCGGCATATCAGCTTAATCACTGTTAATGTGAGAGGACAGCCCAAAGTGATGCAGGTCTCAGACGTTTACCACTTCGGTGAAATCCACGAGCACGGTGCTAACAAACCTAGAAACATAATCGGGCGAAGCCGGATTCAAACCCACAATCATAGGTTTCTGGCGTGCCCAAGGGACACAACTCTGCACAGCGAATCGCAGCGCCTTAGACACCTGGGCCACCCGTGACCCCCAATCCCATTAGTTGCCTCTTACGACAAGCATTATTACTTGTCACCCTGCACTTATGTCATTAGACAATACAAATCACAATGCAGAAATTCTAGGATATTTTGGCATTTCAAGTGCTAGGGTAGCGGTAGAAACTAACAGTTTTAGTCCACTAGTCCCTATAATGATAACATATAGCAAAAACCCTTAAAAATGGCAAATTTCTGCTAGTTCTTAAGGTATTACTATTTGGCAGTTTGTCAAGGACTACAGGACTTGTACCAATTTCTACCATTGTTGGGTAACCCTTTGTTAAGACATGCACTATTACATCTATATGGTAGGTAAATCAGGGTAAGTTTTACCTTCATTTACAGTTTCAAGAGTTCAAAATGTTTGTTTGTTGTTTAATGCCGCACTCAGCAATATTCCAGCTATATGACAGCGGTCTGTAAGTAATCGAGTCTGGACCAGACAATCCAGTGATTGACAATGTAAGCATCGAACCATGCATTTAGGATTATATGATGAACCAAGTCGGCGAACCTGACCACCCGATCCCGTTAGTTTGAATTCCAAGACAACTGGGAACTCAACACATTTGGTTTAAAATAGTGACAAATATAATAGAGTTTGCCAGGACCAGACATTGAGCTCAACACAACCGAGGATTCGATACATCTGAGTTTGAGACAACAGGGTTTGACTGTTGTTGTCTCTGACTGTTTGTCATGAGGGTTACAACTGAATTTGGTGATGAGACCTGCTGACTTTACTGGTTTTGTATAATCATTCACGGACACTGGTCTCCCTTGCCCTGACTAAATTATTTTGATTCTAACATTTAAAACCTCTACCTTACTTTATCGGTTCCAGATCTTAAGACATAATGTTTATCACCAAGGCCAAATGAGAAGGTGCAAAGCTATTGAAGAAAAAATGGCAGTCGTACCATTACAAGAACATAGAGAACTGGTATCACACAAAGTGAATGTGAGGAATAGAACCGCGAACAAGTGTGTGAGAGCAGTTGTGACCCGGCCCGCATTCCCACCAACGTCAGAAGCAAGTCTACAAGAAGGGGCATGATGATGCCAGCATTATAGTTGATTTAACAAAATAATAAAAAAATTCACATTGATAGATTTTGTTCAAAACAATACATTCAAATTTCATACATAAAACGTTGCAACCCACTAACTTACGTGATGTTTGCATACAGACAAGATCTTTATCTGGGATTCGAACTACAACCAGCGGATCCTATCATACCAAGGGATACAACTCCGCATCCAGTTTCACAACCGTGGTGGCAAAGATGGTCCAGTCTATTTCACAACTATTGTGAAACCAACTTTATGCTGGAACCAGTGTTTTGTATTATGATATATTTCCAGAAAAAAGTTTATTTTGGCCTACAAATCTGCTGTTGATGCTAGGGACGACTACTGGGGCTATTTTTACAATTGCAATTGTATTGCAATAGTACTGAGGTAGTATTAAACCAACTTAAACCAACTTTTAGGCTTGATAATTATATTAATCAATGTGATAGAAATAAATAAAGTATTGTCGACAATGTCAAAGTCGGCCATTTACCTCCCTGTCTCTACTAAAATCCAAGGGAAGTAACTCTAATATTAAGTTGTCTTAATCGTTGCTAAGTAACACAGGACACATCTAAAATTCAAGTGTAAAAAGTGAGTCTTCTCAGCATAATTTATGTTTTATTCATAACTTATTGTGACTATTGAAACTATTGATTGTTATGCATACCATCAACAACTCTTTTGGCTTCTTAAATATCTATCAATATAGTACAATAGTAGGGCAAACAATTGCTAAACATCAAAAGTTTGATATATATCGTTACACTCCAAGTTCATGCAATGCCGATATGATTAAGTAACGCAGTAAGTACTGAATAATCTGAGACAGAAGTATGTGATGTATGGAAGTAACTCCCCAAGAGAAGACCACCCTTACTAACGCTCCTTCAGCCAATGAATTTATTTGACATCCAACACAATAATTCAGAAAATGGCAGCCGACTCAAGTTCCCAGTTGATCCTGCCATCAATTCATGCACACCTTGAACACTTCCTGTATTTATAACTCCTTCACACATTTGATATATAATATTCATCCTGGTAGTAATAGTGCTGCAGCAAAATCCTTTGACGTGATTGGCTTATATCATCCACATCATCATCTACGGAATGGATTCAGGCCCCAAGACCCCACTTTCTTCTTTTGTTGATCCTGCTGAATCATTAGTTGTTTTTCTTGCTCTGCCTGAAAACAAAATAGCAATGTGGCAAATAACGTTTATTACAATTTAAATTGCTACATATTAAACCGAAACCAAGGATAGTTGCAGCACTCTTACATGTCAGGCTCATGTCCAGGTGTAGTTTTTCTGTAAGATACCTGTTGTCCATGTCATGTTGTCAGAATGTTGATATATTATTCAACAAGCTGTAAGAAGGTTGATCTACTATAGTCAAAGTAACCGTACATTATTCACAATGGTTGGACAAATCTATTTCTTGTTTCACAGAGGCTGCCTAATAAAAAAACATGGGTCTTTTGTGATGGAATTTGTAATTTATGTAACCAATATCTTTGCATCTTTATTTAAAAAACTGTCATAATAATGTATAATACACCTTTGTGACTTGTCATGCTTCTTTTTGATCACACACAAATCCCCACCCTTGAACAACCAAACACCAAGACATCCTCAACATTAAAACAGCATCGTTCAACAAGTCCTCCACTAGCAAATGATTTATTTCACGTTTAGTTTCACGTCCTAACAAAATAAATGACATAATCTGTCTCCATTGGCTGATAACCTTAGTTGTTCTTCAACATTTTACACTATGTTTCTTAGCAATAACTTTCTATTGTCCCAAAGCGTGGACAGCATTTAACAAGTTGCTTCAGTTGCTACAGATCTTGTAAATGCCTCCGTGAAGAACTTGAAGGAACAGGGTGGTGAGAAGGAGATTACATGACAGGGTTTATCGCAACTGGATAAATCACAAAGGCACACGACTGATTTATGTTATGACAAACCTTAAGGAAGTATTATAAACAGCTCTACAAGCCCTGTGTCAGACAGCAGCAGCTGGAAGACCGCCTTCAATGGCCACCTTACTCTGGCAATACTTCCCTACCTGATTTATTAGGTAATACTATGAAGTCATCAAGAGTTGCAATAAATATTGGGTAGCAAGTTCTTTTCTACATAAAGGATGCTCTGGAAACAATTATTTGTTACCTTTCTAACAGTTTTACTGGTGAATTTTCCTGTAACATGTTTTGGAGAAGGAATGGATTCTTGATACACTCGATGAGCCCGACTAATTTATTACCACTTCAGCAAGATAAACACAAAGATAGCTCCACAACATTACACATCTTAGCCCAGAAAACCTGCAGGAATCGCTGAATACCTCCATTACTACCGACAGTAGGGGTGCGGGGTGTTACCAGTCTTCCTCTAAATTGCAACCCAAAATGTCTGTGAATACATATCATGATAAAAATCATGATAAAAATCGCCCTAAACTGGTTTTCACGATACAGTCTAATCACTTGAGGAGTTTCCATTAAAGGTTGTATATAGCACTGGTAATTGTTGAGAATAAACTAAATTTATAATAAACCCGACCCCGATTTCCAGGCTGTGCTGAACAACGTGGTAAGGCATCTATTTGGAAACATTTGGGCTTAAGAAATCATCTCGGTAAAATCGTTACAAAGCAGAAGTTGCAATATACTGCAAACCATATCGCAATAAAGCACGTTGTATTGCAACAACATATTGCAATAAAGAATTTCTGCCACTATCATGACTATCCACCCCTAACCAACAGTACAGAAAAATCTTACAAACTTTCCACACAATAATGTCTTCATGGAATACAATTCTGTCTGTGTCACAGGTAGTAGTAAAACAACCCATACCAGCAGAGTTAGTTGGGTTTGGGGCTCCTGTAAACAGTATATCAGCCATATCTTGGAATGTCAGGTTAGTAGGGCAGGACACATAACTTTGGTTAAGTCAATACAATACTTTTTAACTTATAATTCTGACAGGTCAAGGATCATAATTGAGAAGATTCTGGGATTTGAAGCCATGATCAGCAGATCCTTATGTGTCTGAGGGACACAACTTTCAAGTTAGTACAAACACATGACAAATGTTAGTTTAAATATTGTTATTGTCCCATCAAATAGAGAGGAGGGATATCTACATGACCTAAGGACGAAGAGAGTGAGTTAGATTTAATGCTGCTTTAAACAGTATTCCAGTTATATCACAGGGTGTGTGCTTGATGTGGGAGGAAAGCTTGAATAGAAGCAGGTCTTAAATGCTTACCACTTTGCCGAAACACATAACTAAGCACAGGTATGATGCTGACATAACTAGAAATATAATCCGGGCAAACTGGCATTTAAACCCTTGATCAGCAGAGGCAATGTGCAGTGCCGTAGCCAGCCAGGGGGGCCCTGCCCCTGGATTTTTTTTAATAGAAAACAGTTTTATTTGAATCAAGTTGGGGACAAGTGATACTGTACAAACATTTGTAACTACGGCCTTAATGTGTCTCAGGATCACACCTCTAAATGTTACAAATGTTACTGTTAGAGTGTTACTGCCTCATCAGATGCAAAGGAGAACACCTACAAGACCTAAGGATGTATTACATGCAACACATTTCACATTTTACCTAGGGGAATTAAACTAGGTAATTCTTCATAACAAGCAAACACACCAACTACTGCGCCACCCTAGCTGAAGAAGTGGAGAATGTTACCTGTAGTTTCCTCTGGTTCTCCTTGAACATCTCGAGGGGGTTGTCAAACTGGCTGTAGTACTCCATCACAGGACGGATGTCTTCTACGCCACTTGAAGCCAGTGCTGAAACATACCATACACTGTACACATCCACATCTTCCTAACGGTCTCAATGTCTTTTGTGAGTGAGTAAGTTGGGGTCAACGCTTCTTTGAACAGTATTTCAATTATATCACAGCAAGTCAGTCAGTAGGTCTTAGGGGTGATCCACTTGGATGAAACCCACCAGCATGGGTATGGTGCTGATAAACCTGAGTGAGTGAGTGAGTATGGTTTTACGCCGCTTTTAGCAATATTCCAGCAATATCACGGCAGGGGACACCAGAAATGGGCTTCACACATTGTACCCATGTCGGGAATCGAACCCGGGTCTTTGGCATGACGAGCGAACGCTTTAACCACTAGGCTACCTGACCACCCCCTGATAAACCTAGAAACAAGCAGGGCTAGCCAGGATTTGAACCCATCATCACAGGTTTCTGGCATGCTAAATGAACGATTCCCTGCACAACAAAATACAGCAGACTTTGGACGACAGGGCCACCTGTGCCCCCATCTTAATATTATGATAAATAGTGCTGAAATGTACCTTACACATCTACAAACATGTCTCCTCAGCCATTTCATGTCTTTATTGTCATAAATCATTTTGACACGGCTTGTATGCCCTATACAGTCACCTCTTACAAAGGATAGGATAATTGGGATTTCTCCCCTCTTCACTGCATAGACTGGGGATTGAGTTATGTTTAAAATGTAGCATGGCTATCTTAAAGAGGTCTTTATTTCTCTATTACAACCAGCAGAGTAGTCTTGAGGAGGAAATCCCCAATCAACTGTCCTCGTGCATATCTGAGCTGAAATCGTGCAATGTCTATAGTTTAAATGGTGCCTTGATACGTGAGGAACAACTGAAGTGCAGTATCTTAAGCTTACCTGGTCAAATGGTCAATCTACGTCTAATTTTAAAGGAAAAAAATAGAAACGTTGAGATGGACATACCCAGCTACTTTCAATTATAACAGATTCTGTATTCATTGAGTACATCTTTGTGTGGAGGGGCTGTCTGTGAGTAGGTAATTGATGAATTTCGTCAATGAAAACACAGTTGTCACGGTATAATTTAGTTTACGTCCTTTGACCATGCCCTCAAAATCTCTAAACTGCTGGTGTTTAGTACAACAGCTATGGGGAAGAGTGCGTTCGCTCATCATTGCCAGAGGTCAAGTGTAAGCTTTGCTGATGACATTGATTAAGAATGGGGAAATGTTTACTCAAAGAACATGTCCTTTCTTCCTCATGTACAATACAATGATACTACAATTTCCTCAATGATGTTTACATGTGTTAAATACGTTTTTTGTTAATACAGAAGCTACACGACCTACTCAAGTCCTATTTGTGCACCAGTTTTCTAGTAAACCATAGGAAGGGGAGGTTTCTAAAGAGAAAGATGAGTGAGTGAGTTGGGTTTAACGCCACTTTTAACAGTATTCCAGTTATATCACGGCGTGTCAGCTTAATGTGTGAGGAAAGCCCAAAGTGATACATGTCTCAGACGTTTACCACTTCGATGAAATCCACGAGCATGGGTATGGTGCTGACAAATCTAGAAACATAATTGGGGCGAACCGGGATTCGAACCCACAATCATAGGTTTCTGGCGTGCTCAAGGGATGCAACTCTGCACAGCGAATCGCGGCACCTTAGACGACTGGGCCACCTGTGCCCCCAGAGAAAGATGAAGGGCTCTAAGAAATTCTGTGCTTAAAGTATTTGATTTCCTCCTCACAAAATTACCTTTCTAGAGATCTGTTAAAACAGAACAATAAGCAGTAAAGAAGTTTCAAGAATTCACCAGAACCAAGAGTTTTGTCATTCTCTATCCATCAGTTACCTTTCAGCTTCTTCTTACTGAGCCTGCTGAAGGGGCAAGTAGAACTTATTTTAATAAAACTGTCAGCAAAATAGCCTAGCTTTATTTTTTGGAAAATTCTTGAATTAAAATGTTCGGCAGACTCAAACCAAGCGACAATATTGTACCAGGGCACTCTTGCCCACCATGTACATTCAAAGAGTAACTGGAGTGTTATTAACAGTGGAGTCTAATACTAAAAAATTATGTCTTAAACATTTTCCACCATGGAATATTTTGTAAGTTAAAACAACTCATTCTTTCAATTCCATATGGTGAACAAATTCAAGTCACATTATGGCCCAATTCATCTTCATAAATTTTCAGCTGCTCAAGTTTAACGGAAGATTCTTAAGGATTTTTAAAATTTGAATCTTACTAATATTTTATACTGTATAAACCTACTGTATTTAATTTATCATGTTTACTGTTTACAAACCATATACAAGTTTAGGACAACCAGACCGTGTTGTTTTTAAATTGAAATTCTTAAAGATATTTTACAATTTTAAAAAAAATCATTTAAAAACACCAACTATTTTACCCCTCCTGAAATATAATCCTAATCAATGGGAAAACACCAACTATTTTCCCCCCATGAAACATAATCCTAGTCAATGGGAAAACACCAACTATTTTTTTCCCCATGAAATATAATCTTAGTCAATGGGAAAACACCAACTATTTTCCCCCCCATGAAATATAATCCTTATCAATGGGAAAACACCAACTATTTTCCCCCCATGAAACATAATCCTAGTCAATGGGAAAACACCAACTATTTTTTTCCCCATTAAATATAATCGTAATCAATGGGAAAACACCAAATATTTTTTTCCCCCATGAATTATAATCGTAATCAATGGGAAAACACCAACTATTTCCCCACCCCCCACCCCCCCATGAAATATAATCTTAGTCAATGGGAAAACACCAACTATTTTATTCCCCATGAAATATAATCTTAGTCAATGGGAAAACACCAACTATTTTACCCCTCCTGAAATATAATCCTAATCAATGGGAAAAAAACAACTATTTTTTTCCCCCATGAAATATAATCTTAGTCAATGGGAAAACACCAACTATTTTTCCCCCCATGAAATATAATCCTAATCAATGGGAAAACACCAACTATTTTTTCCCCCATGAAATATAATCCTAGTCAATGGGAAAACACCAACTATTTTTTCCCCCCATGAAATATAATCCTAATCAATGGAAAAACACCAACTATTTTTCCCCCCATGAAATATAATCCTAATCAATCTGGTTCATCCCTTCAGCTGGTTCAGAGATGAAGTCAATTAAGGACGTTGAACACATCATGAGCTTACAGAACCATCAGTCATGGCCAGTATGCATCCTATGTACCCTGGAAATCAGTAAAAAACAACACCACAGTTATATGAAGGTTACTTTATAATCAAACGACATATCGCCTTTCAGTATAAAGAATAAGAGTAACCTCCCTTTCAAGATCCAAACATCAAATTTCCAACATATATATCGATAGCAACACAATACAATGGCGGTGCTTTGCTATATATCTCACATCCAGTGTCAACTGGCAATATTCCTCTACCATGGACCTATAATTAGCCTTTAAAGAGTCCAGGGTTTGACTGCACCTAGGTGATGGTAGCATTCTCCCACTCCTCTCAATGCAGAGACATGCTCGGGAGGCATAACTCCTGACAACAATTGCCTTCAGCTTAGAGTCCCCCATTACATACTGTCTAGTAGTTAAATCCTGCCCTTGCAAACATAAAACTGAAGCAGTGTGTCAAACCAAGACCCAGTGTGACGTCTATTTATCAACATACTCTTGACTTACAGCTCAACACAACTATGATAACATTCATGCTAGTTCAGGGCTCCTTAGGAAAGTATTTAGACAGGACCATGTATAAAGCATGCTGCAGCCTCTCAAGCTGACCCGGCGTGTAAGACACAGGTGCTCAAAGTAACAATTGCAAGTGTTTTTTCGGTGCATCCCAAGTGCACTTCTTGCAAACCTCCACGACCCTGTCATGATAAATTGTGTCGGTGTGCATGGGAAAATGTGTCTGTGAGGTATCACATAGACCACCTCTCACTCAACTATACGGCAGTGAGTACATGGCATAGAGACTTGCAAAGTCAAGAAAAACGGCCTCCCTTTCCACACGCTTTCCTCATCTATCAGAAAGCCAGTGAGGATTGAAAACTTAGCAACGAATTCAGATACTGGTAACATTGCTATCTGAAAAACATTTCACCACAGATAAAGAGTTAATCATATATATCCTAATAAGAGCTTGGTATTTCTTACATACAAATATATTTTGAAAGTTAAGTTTACACGATATACAGCTTTCCCATTGGTCGAGATGTTAGTCACATGCCTGCGAAACCAACGTTCATAAGCTCATTAAGTTTGTTTGTTTGTTGTTTAACGCAACACTCAGCAATATTCCAGCGGTCTGTAAATAATCGAGTCTGGACCAGACAATCCAATGACTGACATCATGAGCATCAATCCACGCAATTGGGATTCAATGATAGGCATCAACCAAGTCAGCGAGCCTGACCACCCGATCCGGTTAGTATCAGGACGGATCATGTTTCTCCTACTGATGACTCCGTGGGTATTCTGAGACAGAGTCATGAGTGAGTGAGTGAGTATGGTTTTACGCCCCTTTAGCAATATTCCAGCAATATCATTGGGGGGGGGGGACACCAGAAATGGGCTTCACACGTTGTACCCATATCGGGATTCGATTTGAACCCGGGTCTTCGGCGTGACGAGCGAACGCTTTAACCACTAGGCTACCCGACTGCCCCTGAGACAGAGTAGCTTGGTCATATAATGAGTCATATAATCAAAGCTGTTTCTTCACCATGTTCACATTTCTATAAAAGTTCTATACAACAAGAAAGTCAGATTTAACAATATGATTCCAGTCATATTTGTACTCACTGGAAAAGATTAGAACATACGTGGTTTATTTGTTTGTTTGTTGTTTAACGCAGCACCCAGCAATTTTTCAGCATTATGACAGCGGCCTGTAAATAATGACGTCTGAACCAGACAATCCAGTGATTGATATCATGAGCATCAATCCATGAAATTGGGATACAATGACATGCATCAACCAAGTCAGCAAGCCTGACCACCTGATCCCATTATTCACCTCTTACGAGAAGCATGGGTTGCTGAAGACCTATTCTGGGCATATCTTCACGAATCAGAGTGAGTGAGTGAGTGAGTTGGGTTTAACGCCGCTTTTAACATTATTCCAGTTATATCGCGGCGTGTCAGCTTAATGTGGGAGGAAAGCCCGAAGTGATGCAGGTCTCAGACGTTTACCACTTCGGTGAAACCCACGAGCACGGGTATGGTGCTGACAAACCTAGAAACATAATCGGGGCGAACCGGGATTCGAACCCACAATCATAGGTTTCTGGCGTGCCCAAGGGACGCAACTCTGTACAGCGAATCGCGGCGCCTTAGACGACTGGGCCACCCGTGCCCCCCTCACGAATCAGAACACACATGAAAACATATGCCAAACAGCAGTTCTCCAAAATTGTTACAGGTTTTGAAATGAAAAAGAAAAGGCTACAAATCTACAAGCCTGCCTATTTTGAAATAATATGAGTGAGTGAGTGTTTTATGCAGCTTCAAACATATTCCAGCCCCATCACTCCACTGAGGACCTCAGATAGGATTTTTACACATGTGGGGCACTGAACTCAGGGTCCTTGGTGTGAAATGTTACCAATTCAACAACACTTATTCTGGAGATCTTATCAAGATTTAGCTTGTTCAATTCTATCAAATAATTACCCTGGGGCTCTGAATAAATGACATTTTATTCTGTAAGCCAACAATATACAGTCCTCAAGTCTGTAACTGATAAACCAGCGGTGATAGCTGCCGTGTTTACTGCCGTGCATATCACAAGATTTGATAGAAATGCCATGAAGTTCGAAACTTGGCACAAGTGGCTTGATATGTGGACAGTTTGATGAGAATATTTCCAAAAACTTTCTCCTTGCTATCCTTGTTATGACTTCATCAAGAACTGCAGATTTGGAAACTCCTATCACTGTCACATCAGTCCTATGTTAACATTTGTGCAATGAAGATGTTTTGTCTTACTGCTGTGATGAAGTGAAGTGTGATGGATGGCGAGAGATTTATAGTCCCCTTGACAGTATGTCAGCCATATTATGACTAGAGTATTTCATATCTGAATATTGTTATATGGCAGTGTAATTTATTGTTAAGCAATGACTGTTATTGTATTACATTGTTTCTTTTGAGTTGAGTAGAAGTTCACTGCATTGTATTTGGACAATGATTAGTTTTCATTAATGTAGTACCATTTAATATAAGCAGTGGTGAGGAAGTTATTACATTTAGTTGCTCAAATTATCTGTTCATCTGGAATAGCATGAATGGATGTCAAGCATTATGGAAACGTGGAATATTCTGTGATGTTCAAGAGACACTGACTGGTCTGGCACTGTGTAGAAAGTGCTGGAAGCTGACTATAAAAGTGGAGCTGTTCCAAGTGTGCGCAGAACATTTCCCACAAATACATTTTTGAGATCCTTAGAGTATTACCTCTGTGACTTGACACTAGAAACTGGCAATTTGACTTATTTGAAGGGATTCATCTGTTAACTTCAGATAAGTCCCAATTCCCAAAATATTTGCTGTAACCCCTAGCTGTCCTGAGGATATAAATGACGAAGTAAATAAAAAAATGTTAAACTATAAAACAAAACAACATACATTTTGGTACAGATTGCCAATGAGCAAAGTTAGGCCACAACACAAAGGACCATGGGGAGTAACAGTACCCCAGGGCCCCATTCCACAAAGCGATCTTAGCGCTACAGCTATCATAAGCCAACGTTAAATCATGGGAGTTACGATCATCTTACATTGCCGAGTGCATGAGCATCGATCCACACAATTGGGAAACGGTGACATGCATCAACCAAGTCAGCCTGCCTGACCACCCGATCCTGTTAATTGCCTCTTACGGCAAGCATAGTCACCTTTGACGGCAAGCATGGTATGCTGAAGACCTATTCTACCCGGGATCTTCAGGGGTCTCCTTTGATATGATGTGACCAGGGAATCGAACCACCGACCTTTCTCCGGGCAGATGCTCAATCCACTAGACCAAGGAGGCTGTCACTGCTGAGAAGGGGATACCACCCACCACCCTTCCGCTCTCCAGGCAGATGCTGTATTCACCACACCACAGAGGCAATCAGTGTGATTACAACCTATGTACACGTGACCATTCTTTGGCTGATGTAGTCCTCCATATAATGTACACAAGCATGGATAGCCAGGGGCCATTTCTGTATCCCCTAGCAAATTGTGGATGACAAAACCATCACAGGTGATACAACAAGTACAATGTGAACGGGGAAACAAGTCAGATTTTATTATGATGACAAAAGTGAAAACCATCGTTTGAGATAAGTAATGACTAAAAAACTCTCTTTCATCGTTCTCTTCAAGTTGTTTCTTCTGTGGCTCATAAAGCAATAAACGAAAATAATGAACCTAACAGAACTGAGTTTGTGTATTATCGGGGTGTGTATCAGACGCTGTACACCAGTTCAAAGTGCTGTTTTTTCCCATTGTTACACAACCTGAAGCTGTCAATGGTAGAGATCAGACAGAAGCATGGTGGCACCTGGAAGATAAGCATGACAGCGGTGCACTAGGATAGTCTGGCAGCAGCCCTGGTAACATCTGAATGGATGATGGTTGTGACAAGGTACACAGTCAGAGAATGGAGCCTAGTCAGCAACAGGACTTCATTCTGGTGCAGACACACCAGTTGCGGGTGTCACTGGTTTTGTTTGTTTGTGATTTAATGCCACACTCAACAATATTCTAGTTATATGACGGCGGTCTGTAAATAATCGAGTCTGGGCCAGACAACAAGTTATTGACACCAAGAGCATCGATCTACACAATTGGGATACGATTGGTTTGGTTGGTTGGTTGGTTTATTTTTTTACGCCACACTCAGCAATATTCCAGCTATATGACGGCGGTCTGTAAATAATCTAGTCTGGGCCAGACAACAAGTTATTGACACCAAGAGCATCGATCTACACAATTGGGATACGATTGGTTTGGTTGGTTGGTTGGTTTATTGTTTTATGCCACACTCAGCAATATTCCAGCTATATGACGGCGGTCTGTAAATAATCGAGTCTGGGCCAGACAACAAGTTATTGACACCAAGAGCATCGATCTACACAATTGGGATACGATTGGTTTGGTTGGTTGGTTGGTTTATTGTTTTATGCCACACTCAGCAATATTCCAGCTATATGACGGCGGTCTGTAAATAATCGAGTCTGGGCCAGACAACAAATTATTGACACCAAGAGCATCGATCTACACAATTGGGATACGGTTGGTTTGGTTGGTTGGTTGGTTTATTGTTTTACGCCACACTCAGCAATATTCCAGGTATATGACGGCGGTCTGTAAATATTAGAGTCTGGGCCAGACAACAAATTATTGACACCAAGAGCATCGATCTACACAA
The DNA here is from genome assembly GCF_022045235.1 of Haliotis cracherodii. Taxonomy (NCBI): domain Eukaryota; kingdom Metazoa; phylum Mollusca; class Gastropoda; order Lepetellida; family Haliotidae; genus Haliotis; species Haliotis cracherodii. Next base: position 45,080,143 of record NW_027266308.1, on the reverse strand, counting down.
TTGGGATACGGTTGGTTGGTTTGTTGTTTTACGCTGCACTCAGCAATCTTCGAGCTATATGACGGTGACATGAATCAACCAAGTCAGCGAGTCTGACCACCCAATCCTGCTAGTCACCTCTTACGACAAGCATAGTCGCCTCTAATGGCAAGTATGGTTGCTGATTACCTATTCTCTACATTGGTATTCGGCCAATCACAGCTGAGAGCTGGGGCACTGACAAACACTTGGTATGATGGCCCACGACATCATGCTGAGAGCTGCCAACTTTCCCAAATTACAATCAGTATTTTGTTAGATCTTTGTTAGAATTGTCGTCTACAGTACAGCATACAGCTATGGGATTTCCGTTGATAATTATATCACTTAATTTCTATTTCAACTACAGCAACTTCCGATAACACCAGAGGAGTATCTTGATTGAACAGATGCAACACTTCAAACCAGTCAATAAACAAAACATGTTTGTAACAGACAGTGTGACTGTAAGGTTACATAATCATGATAAAGAGGCTCTCTTTAAAAAAGTGTTTATGAAAATTTAGTCCATGTCATTTTGTTTCGTAGATATGCATATTATTCTTATGAATTAAGGAACAAATCACATTTTTGTATTTTAGTTGTAAATTTGTATCAAATACGAAGAATACAGTATCCCAGTTATATCACGGCGTATAAGCTTAATATGGGAGGAAGGCCCCAAGTGATGCAAGTCCCAGACATTTACCACTTTGGTAAACCCACGAGCATGGAAATGGTGCTGACAAACCTAGAAACATAAACAGGGAGAACCGGGAATCAAACCCACAATCACAGATGATCCCAGACGATAGCAGTGTCTTAGACTACTGGCTGGTCCACCCCTGCCCCCCCCCCCCCCCCCCCACACACACACACACAGACACCCTTATATTAAGAAACTTTACAACTATGTTTGGCCTAGGAACAAAACTCTAGAAGAAGCAGGGTAATGAGCTTGATCAGAATTGCATTACATGACCTGTGTGGGTGGGTGGTGTGATGCATGTCACCATGTAACCATGACAACTTGTCTGTTGTGCCACGCAGGTCGATGGTCACATGTCACAATACAGTAACCATAACAACCAGTGTTGTGTGATGAAGGTTGATAGTGACATGTCGGCCTACAGTAACCATGGCAACTGGTGTGTTGCGAGATGCAGGTTGACAGTCACATGTTAGCATCCGGTAACAATGACAACTACAGTATTGCCTCTCTAAAATTCAAATTGAAAAACATAATCACAATTACCACAGATCACTGCACAAATTGCAGCTAATGTCTCAATTTCCTTGGAATAAGAAAACCACTGGGGAATTATCAGTAATGGACACCTTAAAGAATGTGACAGGTAAAATGCCTGTCACACTTCCCTAGCATATCCAACAGTTGCCTTGCCATTAATGTGTTGCTATCAACAAACCAGGCAGGGCATGTCATGCTGCTAACTACAATCAATATTAAACAGCCTTTGGCATTCTTCCATTATTTCACTTCCGCCCCCGGCCTTCTCATGCTAAGCTTTATTCGGAAATCATCAGAAAATTCAGAAAGTAAACAAAACTGTCAATAACTTTCAATTGATCTGGAATCTACACTGTCAGCTCTGGCTTTCATGCAAGAAAAACTGCAAATAATTCCTACAGTTAGACAAATACATATTTTTCAGATTTTATCCCATCACAATTAACTCTGTGCACACTGTTTGATGAGTGCATCGAAAACATCCTTCCCAGCATGCACAGGACAACACAAGCAGGGATGCTTTCTGAATGGAAAAAAAAGTTGACATAAAAGCGGGATTGTCTGATAAATCTTCAAAGCTTCAAGTTACCAATTTCATATTTCAAAGGGGGAAGGATAAACAAGTTCTTCAGAAACAACATAATGATAATATCTTGTTAAAAGAAAACATATCTTAAGATGCAAAATGAAATAGTAAAAGGAAATGCATGTCTGAGATTGCAGCCGATTGTTGCAGACTAAATCTGTTTAATGTTTCTGACTCAAGCATTTAGAAGGCTGAGCAAAGGCGTAGAAGATGACAGCCCGTCTAACATCACTGGAAAGCCTTCAGCAATACCAGAAGAATGCATTTACCACTTAGAAAAAAAACAAATCACAAACTTTCGAGAGTGACAAAACTATTTCATATTCTCACATTATACGGCTTCAATATGGAGATTATAGATGTGCTTCAAAAGGTGTTGTCAATGTCTGTGTTCAGTCTTTTCCAAAAGGATTTGAGAAGCAGATTTCTTTGTGTTTTTTGTTGTTGTTTAACACTGCACTCTGCAATATTCCAGCTAAATGATGGTGATCTGTAAATAATTGAGCCTGGACTAGACGTTCCAGACATTTTGAGCGTCGATCTTCGCAATTGGGATAACACAACATGCATCAACCAAGTCAGTGAGGCTGACCACTCGATCCCGTTAGTCTCCCCTTACCACAAAGATGGGTTGCTGAAGACCAATTCTAAAAAGATCTTCACGGGGTAAATTTCTTCGTGAAAGTAATTTATAAACAGGATACAGGAAAGCTAGAAGAATGGTATATGCTCTTGAAGATTTGACAATGTTGAAAATTAAGAGTGGCAAAGGATCTTTGAGTTTCAGTGTTTTAACAGGATCCCTAAATATCCATTTCTTAACACAAGACATGTTAGAGGTATGAGTATGACCTTCGACTTTCGTCTTCCAGTTCACACACTTCAAAGCAAACGAGGACAGAGTTTGTGTTTGTGGCTTAACACTGCAGTCAGTAATATTTCAGCCAAATTACACTGTCCTGAAGATAGTCGAGAGTCGACAAGGCAACCAGTGACGGACAGTGTGAGCAGTGGGCAATCAGCAATCAGCCAAGTCACTGAGACACCCGATCCTATTAGTCTGCTCTCATGACCTGTGTGTAATAAGGGAGGGAGGGGGGGCAATTCTTCCTAAGCATCCCCAACTTCAGGGTACTCCGCAGATCATCAGGACTGGATAAGGTCAAGGTTTAGTCACAATACAATATATATTGCAATACTTTATCAATGTGTGAAATTAACCCCCGTTACACTATCAAAAACTTTGTCAAAATGGACTTTGACCAAGTTTTTTATCTAAGTTTTTGATAGTGTAATGGGGGCTTAACAAGAGGTTGTGTTATCGTCCAGTCTATGTTCAACTCTCGAGATGGGTTTATTTAGGTTTGGTCTAATAGTATAGGGGTAGATACAGCTGTTCAGGGAGAGAGGGGTGCACATTTTCATAAAATGTCAACCCAAAATGTTTCTGCAATGGCTTCTTCCCCAAAGGCTGTTCACAGAAAAAAAAACACTGCTTTCACGCTGCAGGGTAAGATGCAGCTTTTCAAGGAAGGGATGTGTATTTTCCCATTTATCATTGTACGTCATCTCTTCACTAACACTCATGAAAGAACAATGAGTTAACGTATGCTGAGTACACAGGAACTCATTATTAGTCAGATAGAGTAATTTATAGTGGTGGGATGATGCATCGGTGGATTGCAAGTTTTTACTTCTCGATACAAGTATCGATCACAGTCACACACTAAGTAAAATATATTTATTCTGACCTTAACTTTATGCTTTAATAACTGTTCCACTAAACACTAATCAGTTGTGCATGTTAATAGTGAAAACATACATATTTTCATTTGTTGTGCCATACTTGTGCCATACTTGACACTGCCAACTGTAAATGTAAACTGTGTAGTGTGCCAGGTATTTGGCCATCCTGTCTATGAAAAAGATGGCTTACGCACCACAGTTAAGAGCACATGCAAGTATCGTGATACACATTGGATCATGAGTAAGGTATCGTGATATGTATCAGATCTCTCAGTTGGTGTATCGTCCCAGCCCTAGTAATACAGTATTACGGTATTAGAAACATCTCTTTACTTACACTGCCTGGGGATTGCATATTTCACAAACTGACCAACAACGAGTTCTTGTGTGGATACCTTGAGATCCAAACCGCAATGACCTGACTTTTAGATATCAGCCATTTAAACTTTTCAACTTTGATGCCTGAACAAAATAACTTTCAAACGTATCTGGTCAAATCCTTGGCAACAAACTGGTAACCATTTTATGTTTTGTACTAAACTCTGTGTGAATGTTTGAGAAAGAAGACTATTTACACTGGTAATCTATATTATACATGTTTGGTTCTGTATGGCTCCTGTTATGTAATAATGATTTGCACCAAAATGACAAAGGGAACTCTCCCCAAGTTGCATAATTAATTTTTTAATTTTTTTTATTAAAACAACTATTTTGCCCCTTATATGACTTTTTGTGTCATCCTGAAGCAAATTGTTTGGTTGGTAGAAGGCGAAAATACCTTTGTACACTCTCAACACAATTTTTATTATTTTTCTTCATGGTTTCCATATATAGGAAGAATGAACCCAGCCACACCTTTTGTTTTGTTTGTCGGTGTAACACCGCACTCAGCAATATTCAAGCTAGATGAGGGCGGTCTGTAAATAATCAAGTCTGAATCAGATAATCCAGTGATTGATATCATGAGCATCGATCCACGCAATTGGGATACGATGACATGCATGAACCAAGTCCGCGAGCCTGACCACCCGATCCCTTTAGTCGCCCTTTATGACAACCATAGTCACCTTTTATGGCAAACATGGGTTGCCTAAGACCTTTAGTAGTATAAGCCTTCAAAATAAAAGCTGGTCCACTACCCCTAGATGAGTGAGTGAGTGAGTGAGTGCGGTTTTACGCTGCTTTTAGCAATACTCCAGCAATATCATGGCGGGGACACCAGAAATGGGCTTCACACATTGTACCCATGTCGGAATCGAACCCGGGTCTTCGGCGTGACGAGCGAATGCTTCAACCACTGGGCTACCCGACCTACCCCCTAGACTACTAACTTGTGCTGAGGATAAGCAAATATCCAAGGATGGTAGTCCTTACAGACTAGATGAATTTATACTGTAAATACTGAACCAGGTAATACTGAACCAGGTGTCCATGCTTCAATTTTCCTACACATTGGAACTTAGTAACACAGACAGTAGTTTTGTCTCGTTCAAGCAGGGTCAGCTACAAACTCTGAGGGCTAGTGAAATAAGGTTTGCAGTCTTAGAGCTGTAGTCTTATGCAGATTAAGAATCTAGTTTTGTTATAGGCATTCAGATGCAGTAAGATGCAGTAAGACAGCCTGAGTCGTCCGCCCAGTTACTTAAAAACTTTATTATTACTTTTTGAAAATAGATCCGGAATGAAATCCTAAATGGATACATGTGAAGGCATATTGTGTATCATACTCATGTAAGGTGACCCGTCACCTGTATAAATAATGGGCCATGTGTTACAATATAAGGAAATGCGGTCTAAAACATTGATGGTCATATGTATACAGAGGTCGAGGACCCAGACTTCCATCAATCTGAAGCATGTGTGTGCATATTTCACGACTCATCCTGAACATACCTCGTAGGAAGTGTGCGAGATCAATGAGGTCTCGGTCCTCATCACTGCCGCTCCACTTCTTAATGGGGAAGGCGTTGGCTGGGTTGAGTTGGTAGGATCGGTTGTTCCAGTCTATCACGATCACCTTGGACAGGTCTCGGTTCAGACAGGACAAGTCCTGGGGGCAAGAACAGGTTGTGAATGAATGCAAGATGAATGAATGTCACTTTACACGATTGTCAACACAATGAGTCGCGGATTCACTGAAATGGGGGTAAACTAGTGGTCAACAGCATGAGCACCAGTCAATGTCATCAAATAGCAAAGCAACAGTCAGGCCAGTCAGAGTGAGTGAGTTAGGCCAGTTTATTGCTGGTTTTAACAGTACATTAGTCATATGAAGGTGTGTCAGCTGGAGTGTGAGTGAGTTTTGTGAGTGAGTTTGATTTTACACCGCTTTTAGCAATATTCCAGCAATATCACGGCGGGGACACCAGAAATGGGCTTCACACATTGTACCCATGTCGGGAATCGAACCTGGGTCTTCGGCGTAGCGAGCGAATGCTTTAACCACTAGGCTACCCGACCGCCCCATGTCAGTTGGATGTGGGAGGACAGCCCGAAGTGATGCAGGACTTGGATGTTTAGCACTTTGTGAAACCCATAAGCATGGGTAGGGTGCCAACAAACCTAACTAAGGTGAATCTGGGATTCAAACCCATGATTGTACGTTTCCTGCAACTTTGCATAGTGAATTGTGGCACCTTAGACATGTTAGACTGGGCCAGCTAAACCTCTACAGCCCAGTTGGAGATCAGTTGAGAGTACAATACTTATAATAATGACAGCAAAAACTAATTGGTCTTCACTGAAGTGTCATTGTGTATGATGGTGTGGATGTTAATCGTACTATCAACCACTGGTTTGCTTGTCCCGGAGTGAGTGAGTGAGTGAGTATGGTTTTACACCGCTTTTAGCAATATTCCAGCAATATCACGGCAGGGGGACACCAGACATGGGCTTCACACATTGTACCCATGTCGGGAATCGAACCCGGGTCTTCGGCGTGACGAGCGAACGCTTTAACCACTAGGCTAACCGACCGCCCCAGTAGATATTGAAGACTGTAGCATAATACTACATTTACTCACTCACTTTGAAGTGCTTAATACGGTGAATACAGAAACCATTCGATTTTGCTATTATCATGATTATTGGTTGGGTGAAGTAGAATATATTATGTGTGAGCAATCATCCATTCTCTTCATACTGTGTGTCATCAATGGAGTGAAGGCTGGGGGAGTGAGTGGGATGTTGAATGTGTATCAATACAGATGTGTCAGGGTGTATGTCTTGTGTCATTAGGTGTTCAACATTAAAGTGATGTATGTCGGATGTCATCACCATCCTTACAGATACAAAGTTAAAGTATCTGGTCATCATCAACAATAAAAAAAAATAGTAACCCCCAAATCACCATCAATGTAAAGTGATGTAGAACCACCATATTTTACTTTGAAGCCAAAGTGAGTGAGTGAGTGAGTTGGGTTTAACGCCGAGTTTAACAGTATTCCAGTTATATAACAGCGTGTCAGCTTAATATGGGAGGAGAGCCCGAAGTGATGCAGGTCTCAGACGTTTACCACTTTGGTGAAACCCACGAGCACAGGTATGGTGCTGACAAACCAAGAAACATAATCGAGGCGAACCGGGATTCGCACCCACAATCATAGGTTTCTGGCGTGCCCAGGGGATGTAACTCTGCAGCAAAAGCGACATTTTGATCGAGATGACGTGAACTAACGTGAAAGTATGTATGGTCATTATCAATTTTAAAATAATCTAACTATCGGAACATTCTTCAGCATCCTTTGTCCCAAGCAGGCGGCCGTGTTGAAAGCACAAGACAAGAGAGAAAGCTCCTCACAGCAATAGCCTGTTCTAGGAGCTCTCTATACTACCAGAGGTGTAACGAAGGTGTCACCAGGAAGGAAGGAGCATGACCACAGAGCAAGCTCCTCACAGCGATAGCCTGTTCGTGGAGCTCTCTATACTACCAGAAGTGTAACGGATGTCACCAGCAAAGAAGGAGCATGACCACAGAGCAAGCTCCTCACAGCGATAGCCTGTTCTAGGAGCTCTCTATACTACCAGGAGTTTATCGAAGGTGTCACCCGCTAGGAAGGAGCATGACCACAGAGCAACAAAGGGAGATCACCCTAAATGACTGCAACAATATGGCGGATGTGTGTGATACAGCTCTGATTACCATACCCTTCTGTTATGTTGGCATCAGCAACTGACACCAACTTCTCAAATACATTGCTTCATCAAAGAGTATATGACAAAGTACGTCAAAAGGACAGCAAAAATGGCAAGTAACCGGATCATAGAATGTTAGTTTCTGACAGTTTGTGTGAAAGTTCTCAAGTCACTGTCAAATAAATACATATAATTTATTTTCCTTGGGCCATATTCCCTTTTCATAAATCATACTATGCTCCACATTGCCACCTAACTATCAAGATATGTAGTGAAACTGTGATTTGTAGAGGAGTAAATCTTACAGCCCTTAAATGCTGGTTTGTTTGTTGTTGCGTAGTGTCGCTTTCAGCAATAATCCAGCCATATGACGCAGACATGAAAATAATTAAATCAGCATCACTGTACACAATTGGGAAACCAAGACATGCATGAACAAGGTCAGAGAGTCTGACCACCTTGTGCAGTAAGATAGATGACACTTGAGCAACATTAAAAAAAGCAACATTACACAAAACGATCTTATGACTATTGCAACGCCTATATATTCACATAGACCGTGAAGATCAGGGGTAGAAGAGGTCTTCAGCAACCCATGCTTGCCGTAAAAGGTGACTATGCTTGTTGTGAGAGGCGACTAACAGGATCAGGTGGTCAGTCTCGCTGATTTGGTTGATCCATATCATTGCATAGCAATTGGGAGGATCTATGCTCATGATGTCAGTCACGGGATTGTCTGGTCCAGACATGATTATTTACAGACTGCCGTCATATAGCTGGAATACTGCTGAGTACAGCATTAAACAAACAAACAAACATATATACTAAGTATGCTAAGTCTGCTCTGACTAAGCACAAATTATCACGGAATAAACGTGTGACAAAAGTACATAAAATACATCTACGGGACCGAAAGGGCACAAAATTGTTCTAAATTTGAAGACAGTTTCTTTTTTCATTTTAATTAAAGGAGAGAATCTATTGAACTAGACAACACAATCAACTCTTCCTGCCGACAAATTAACAATTCATGATTTTCTCCTATACATAAATAATCACACGCCCGCACACTGTTAATGTAATAACTCTGATCATACTTTTTCATCTGAAACAATCATCATCAAATATTCTGTTCATGGGACCCACCCTGAAAACAGCAATCATGCAAGGGGGCGACTGTTTTCCTAATCAATTATTGAACCAAGAAACACTGATAATAATGATTAGTCTGCACTTTTCTCATGTGAAAAAAAAAAGTGTCGAGAATCTCACTGACAATGTCAGCACGACCTACTTAACAAAACAACAGATATTGGAAATAAATGACACACACTGCTTCACAACCATGGAAACCAATAAACAATAAGCAAACATTAGTTTTGTCATCATTGATTGACAATGATTTGAAACCATTTCATTTCATTTCATCCTGTTAAGCAACTGATAGCTATCTCATAGCTTTCTCAACGTAAGTGTCATGTTTCAGTAACAGTAATCAAATTTATCACAAAAGAATAATGTTTTCCTTACAACTGACTGATCAAAATGATAATTAGCCAGACAGGGGACAGGATGATGATACAGATCTCTATGTGGGCATCTGTTGAGAAGTGTCACTGCTAGGCATTTTGAGGTGACTATGTTTGACCCAACTGAACAATTACTGATTACGACGTAGCACGGATTTTGTGTGTATTTTCCCCAAAGTTAAGTGTCAAAGTGCCAGTATTAATCATCAAACAGCTGATCCACGAGGAAAATGAACCATGTGTATATTGTCAAAATTAAAAGCGATTTAATTTTACAGAGAGGTTTGCTAGTTATTAAGTTATATACTTATTAAAATTCTTCGGCGTGATGAGCAAACGCCTTACCCACCAGGCTACCCTACAGCCCCTAACCATTCATTGAAATACTACCACTGTTAACTGACAAAATAATGGATTAACAATGAAAATTACAGGAATCTGTGTATTCCATATTTTGTAGGACAATGTGGAATCAGCTTCATGTCTTCGATATCCATACCACAGTGAGTGAGTTTTGTTTTACGCCACTTTTAGTAGTATGCCAGCAACATGGTGGAACCACCAGAAAAGGGCTTCACACATTGTACTGATGTGGGGAACTGAATTCCGGACCTTAGGAGTGGAATGGAGTGAGTATGGTTTTAAGCCGCTTTTAGCAATATTACAGCAATATCACGGCAGGGGGAAACCACAAATGGGCATCACACATTGAACCCCTGTCGGGAATCGAACCCGGGTCTTCGGCGTGACGAGCGAACGCTTTAACCAACTGGGCTACCCGACCACCCCCCGGACCTTAGGCAAATGCTTTAACCAAAAGGGTACCCAATAGTGGCCATACCACAGTGTGAAAACTGAGTTAGCTGCCCTTGATGTTCTCGTGCTTCAAGAGTACAGGGGAGACAGTCAACAGCATGAGTGGAGGCTGGATGGCCTAACCCCTGTCTAGCAGGTAGCAAGTTCATCATATATGGAATAGATTCCTGTAAATTCCTCCTATCCTGCAATGACAGGGTGCAATTATCCCACAGCCTGGTGGTTGTGCTGGGGTCACTGACACAAGGCTCTGTGTGACCGAATCCAAACGCAGGACTAGACTTCATAGTGAGTGAGTGAGTTTGGTTTAACGCCGCTTAACAGTATTCCAGTTATATCACAGCGTGTCAGCTTAATGTGGGAGGAAAGTCCGAAGTGATGCAGGTGTCAGACGTTTACCACTTCTGTGAAACCAACGAGCACGGGTATGGTGCTGACAAACCTAGAAACATAATCGGGGCGAACCGGGATTTGAACCCACTATCATAGGTTTCTGGTGTGCCCAAGGGATGCAACTCTGCACAGCAATCGCGGCGCCTTAGACGACTGGGCCACCTCTGCCCCCTAGACTTCATAGCTTGCTGCTGAGTGCATTCACTAGTCTTTAGCGCATTCACTAGTCTTCAGTGCATTCACTTGTCTTCAGTGCATTCACTAGTCTTCAGTGCATTCACTAGTCATCAGTGCATTCACTAGTCTTCAGTGCGTCAATGATCATCCACTTGTATTGGGGATACTAGGTGCTGGTAGGAAAACCGTACATTAGGACACAAGTGTGTCTGATCGCACCTGAGCCAGCCATCTTAACCTGAAGGAAAAGTTGGTACCTGTATCTACTAGCAAAACCTGACGTTCCTGCAGGTAAAAACCACAACAGCACAAAACTATGGATGGATTGGCTATAATTTTATGAGGACTGCTAACATGCAGCACGTGCGTAGCCACCTAGCTGCCATGTGACACCCTTCACTCGTCTCTAGCGAGAGCAAGAGCTCTGGTGACAGTCGGGCGGGCATCAGCCCAAGTGGTAACATATTACTTATAGAATATTCTGAATAGGAAAATTCTACAAATTACATTAAGTAATACGCTACCACTGTTATACCGAGGCTGATTACCACAGTAGGCAGTGGGGAGCACCTACAACCCGAGCCTGACTGCTCGTGTTAGGCGGGTGACCTAATTCCAGTATTTGTAAGCAGGCATCACAAGGTTGGAATACACAACAGACAATTAAATACATAATTGTCAAAATACAAATAAGGACAAAACACACAAAAAGCTGCCCTCACCTGTGGTGTGAGTGTGCTGGTTTGCGGGATCCCCACTCCTGTATCCACAGCAGTGGGAACATTGGAGTCGACCCAGATTGACCACCGTGCAAGGTATGACGTCTGAGGAGTACGGAATTGCGCTGGGCACACCCCTTAGATCAGCGGCCCAAGACGGTGCACACTTTCCATGTCGTCATCAGAAACCTTTCTGAGGTAATGATTGGCAAAAAACCGAGTCAGAACGCCAATAACAAGCTCTCAATATTCTGTGAACAGAGATATTGGAGTGTAGGGCAAATGTTGCCGCTAGCGCCCTGATCTCGTGCGGGTTTGACCCCGCAACCGGTAACCACCGAGACCGGTACGCCAGATTGATGACAGAATGAAGCCATAACGCAATCGAGTTGCGAGTTATGTCAGCAGTCTGATTAGGGTTACACGATATGAACAGACGGTCACGCCCTTGTCTACGTTCATTCGAGGCCTTAAGATAATACTTAAGGGCCCTTACGGGACACAGTGATCTGTCCTCAGTATCAGCAGGATGTAAGATTTCCTTGAGTGATCTTACAGTGAATTCTCTCTCCGGAGAAGTGCTGTTTTTCAAGTCACATGCTGAAACAAAGCACTATCCAAGGGTTCACATGGAGCTTCCGTAAGTGATTTCAACACTAAGGAAAGATCCCAGGCCAGAGCCGGAAGGCGGCCTTTCTTAAGATCTTGCTGTTTGAAACCCTTGATAATACCCCGAATCACCGGCTCTTTTGAGAGACTGGTACCCAAAGCAACGTCCCGTAGCAACGGAAGAGACATAGTTGGCAATGGAACCCCCGGAGAGTTTCCGGGTCTCTCAGAGTGAGACATGAAACGAGCAATATCCTGCACAGATACCTTTTCTGGCGAATGAATGTGATGTTTACGACACCACTTCGTGAAAATAGCCCAACGGACATTATACACCTTCTGGGTAGAATCACGATGCATACTAACGTATGCCCGAGACGCCCGACGAGAAAAACCTTTACTCTTCAGTCGCTCGGTGACAACATCCACGTGTGCAGATTGAACTGCCCTGCGTTTGGATGAAGTTGACGGGTGTGAGGGTGGATCAGGAGATCCGGTCTCACAGGCAGTGGAAGTGGCGACTGCGTGACCTGGGCCAGCAATGGAATGAGTGGTATAAACGCCGTCGGCGGGTAAGCATAAGCGTCCATGCCCGTTCAGTCTAACGCGAGAGTATCGTGACCGATGGCCCTCGGGTCCGGGACTGGTGATACAAACAATGGGAGTTGATTGTTGAACCTGATTGCGAACAGGTCGACCATCGGACGACCCAGCGTTTGCACAGCCACAGAAACACTTCTTACTTGATTGAGCATTCACTCCTTGGGGCTCTGATCCTGAGGCCTCGACAGAGCGTCTGCCAGTACATTCCGCACACCGGGAATGTGACGGGCGCGTACCTGGCACGGGAAACTGTCCACCAGAGCGTAAAACTCGATCGTGAGGCTACCGTCGTGTTGTCGGTCGCCAGCATGAGCCTGGTGTCTAAGAGACGATGCTTCCAGTGATTGACTGCATTGATCACTGCCTTGAACTCGAGGCAATTGATGTGAAGACCTAGTTCGTCTACGCACCACAGCCCTGAGCTCACCTCCTCCTCTAGATGGGCGCCCCAGCCCACTAGAGAGGCATCTGTATACAGGTTCAACGTGGCCTGGAAGGGCCGCATAGAGACTCCTGATAAGACGTTGCAAGGGACTGTCCACCACTCCAGATGCGGTCGGAGCCGATCTGGGAGGGCGACGGAAGCACTGTTCTCCACCTGTGCTAACAACTGGATTCGAAACCATTGCAGCGGGCGGAGTTGGAGACGACCCCGTTTGGTGCAGTCCTGGGCTGACACAAGTAGCCCAAAAGTGAACAGTCTGTTGCACCGCTAAGACTTTGGCAATCCTCACCTGAATCTTGTGCCACCGGTCTGGGGGACAAAGAGACGATGGGTCACCGTGTCAAACCGACCTCCAATGATCTTCAAGTTCTGAGAGGGGGTTAACTCGCTCTTGGGGACATTGACAATCCACCACCATTGCTCCAAGAGCCGAAGTGCTAAATCGAGTTGATGAGACAGCACGACGGTCATCTGATTTGCCACTAGCGAGTCGTCCAGGTACGCAAAGTGGAGGAACCCCACTATGGGGGTGGTTAACCGGGTGAACAGCCAGGGAGCGGACTATAGGCCGAATGGGAGTGCAACCCACTCGTAATGCCTGCCTTGAAAGACAAACCTGAGATACTTGTGATGGTCCAAGTGGATCGGAACATGCAGATAAGCAACCCTCAGGTCGATCGATGCGAGCCAGTCGGCGGGCTTGATCAGAGCTTTCAGGTCCGCCAAGGTCAACATTCTGAACTTGGGCGGCTTGTGCAGGTAAAATTTGTTGAACGATGTCAGATTGTGAATCATTCTGAGTTCTGCACTGTCCTTCTTGGGAACGAGAAATATCCTTGAGTAAAACCCTGGTATTATTTCTGGTAGGTCTTACTCCGGTACTGCCCTCTTCTCCACCAACCTGCCGATGGCATCGGCGAGGAAGGGAAGTTCGGTTTCCGAATAGAATCCTGCCAACGGGGCAACAGTGAGCGGCGGATCCGCTTTGAGATCTAGCCTATAGCCGTACCGGATCTTGTTGACCACCCACGGGTCGTCGAACACTTGTTCCCAATTCTCCCAGTAAGTCTGGAGTCTGGCTCCCACCGGGGAAGGAGAGGGGGCCCTGACAGGCTGCGGCAGGCGCAACTGTCCAGGGCCGAGTGAGTCCAACCCCGAGGCGGCAAGATGCGCTTGGCGCCTCATCAAATGGCCGAAGCCCCGGCAACGTACTCCAGGGAAGCATTTAAACCAAGCAAGCAGTTGTAAATGTGCTGGTCTCGGTCCGTGGGAGACAGGCCGCTGCAGCCAAGTAAGTGTCTCCGTGAGACATGGCAAGCATGGAGTGCAGAGCGAGGATGTCCAGCTGCTGCAAGGTAGCCTGCTTTATCGTAGCAGCCGGTGGGGCACGGACATCCAACCGCTCAACATGGGCCTCCGCAGTAGGACCAGCCTTGGGAAAGGCAAGGTCATGAAACGGGAATGAACCCTTTCTCCATGACAGGGGAGGCAATGGGAGACCCCACCGGAGGCCGCCGCGAAGCTTTTCTCCAAGGAAGGCTTGATCCCGTGCAGCAAGGGTGATGCGTGGAAAGCCTTGTCGGAAGACTCCTCGAATAACTAGGCGGAACCCACAGAGCCTTGGATTCCCTGCGGTACCGGCAGGGGCTTAGGCATGTCCTCAAAGAGGTCATAAACCACAGCCATGCGGTCCTTAACCGATAAGGGGAGTAACGGTTCGGGGGAAGGGCCGGTGACCACGGGAGACACGGCCATACCGGTGGACCCCGCGGCCACCGAGGAGGCCGGGGACGGAACAGCCAGTGGCCTATCCTGAGATAAGGCCGCCAGCTTGGAGTCCACTAGTTTAGCAAGTTACACTGTGACAGAATCCCCGGACAGCCCAAGGGCCGCCAAGGGATCCGCCGTAGCCGTGGAAGTGGTACCTGCAAGGGGACCCCGACCGGATGAGCCGCCCACCACAGGGGTGGAAACAGACTGCACGTACAGCCTGTAGCGCCCGAACGCCGCAGGCTCCAGACCCTCGCACAGGGTGCACCGGGTGTTCCCGCAAGGAACCCTGGACAGCGGGCAACGATCGTGGGGATCCTGAGAAGACAGGAATTTACGGCACACTCCGCAACTCCTGGTTGCGGGGGTAGAGGGGGTGGAGGACGGCGAGACATCCATGTCAGATATTGTTTTTACTATGAACAAAGAGTAAAACATGGTTACAACACACGCACCACAAATATTCACAAACGAGCATTTTCACAAGAAAATAAACGAGCAATGCGAACATATAACATACACATATAGCATATAAAGAAATAAGTGATGTAAACCCCCAAGATATACTAGAACAGGGGAACGTAAGACGCAACGTGCATACGAGACACCCTGCAAGTATATAGAAAAAAGGGTGGGAAAAATATTTCCAAGCGTAGTTACAGCAAACGCCCCGTAAAAGCACAGTTTATTTGAGACAATAAATAGTAATAAATATCACCGAATGGTTGGAGAAACAGGAACGCTTCAGAGCAGTCTTGATTGTATGTCTTGCTGGAGCAAGTGAAGAGACAAGAGTGAAGGGTGTCACATGGCAGCTGAGGTGGCTACGCACGTGCTACATGAGGCAATTGAGATCTCTGTGGCAGATTTCACTATAAGAGCAGTTGTGGGAGACGACAGCCTCGGTATAACAGTGCTAACGTATTACTTAATGTAATTTAACTTGCTGCCTTGTTAGGAGCACTTGGGAGCAGACTTAAAATTCAGCACCTCAGCTGAGACAAGGTACAAGTATTATGAAAATCAGTCAAACTTGCAACATTCGGAGTGCTATCCGATACTATAATGAACATGATGCCATGTGAGCCCATATCTGCATAATTATTCATGGTTTTCACTTACAGATACAGTTAATGTTGTGTTTGTGCAAATTATTTTGCAGGCTTCATCAACACACAAGCTTGCAAACAGTGACTTTGAAAGACTAAGAGTTTACAAGTGCCAGTGTGAGCCTTTTATCATACTGGCATCTGGCACTGTATATGTTTGGATAATATTTTTTTCAACTTTTCCCTGCCATCATCAGACCAGTGAAGACCCGGATTAGAATTGGAAATGGCAAAAAAAAAGAGTATATTTATATACTTGTGCTATCTCACACTATGCATTTCTTCTTTCTTCTTCAATCCTATGTGGAAATGTGCTTGAACAGAGTTTCCAGCTTCTAAAAAACAATCCACCTGTACACACCCCAGCATCACCATGGTCACCCCCAAAACAAATGGGACACACACGTAATCTCGTGCATAGCAACCTACACAACCTGATCATGTGCCTTCTTTGTCTGTCACTTCATTCTCTTTCATCAGAGCTAACAGTGAGTGAGTGAGTGAGTGAGTGAGTGAGTGAGTGAGTGAGTGAGTGAGCGAGCGTGGTTTTATGTTGCTTATAGCAATATTCCAGCAATATCACAGCGGGGGACACCAGAAATGGGCTTCACACATTGTACCCATGTGGGGGAATCGAACTCGCGAATGCTTTAACCACTACGCTACCCCACCTCCCTTGTGGGCTAACAGGCTAGAGGAGATGAGATGCAGGGATGGTTAGGTGGGCATATAGCGTGTGAGATAGGATAAGTATATAAATATACAATTGGAATATTTTTAAACATATCCTATCTCACACTTTGCATTTTTCCCACGGTTGGATGGTGGTACAGTTACCCTAGCCTGTAAGACAACAACCGTGAGACGTACATGAGAAAGCTGGTTCTAAACAGTGAAATAAATAAAATATTTTAACCATGATATGATCCCCATGAGATCAGGTACAATATGCAAAACATGTTTTCAAGTGTGACATTGTTACTGTGACTGTGTAACTGCACAGAAATCATCGATCCATGAGGGGGCTCCAGTCAACTGATTCTACAGGACAGAGCATGACACTATCTCCCATGGACATGCATCTGCTCGGCATCTCTTTTAATGCCTGGACACTGTCTGCAACGACCATGTCTTGCGGCGACTTCAGTGAGCGAATCCACCCTCCAATCGTGAACTTGGTCTGGGAAACCCATGCTTGTCATAAAAGGTGACTAACCGGATCGGGTGGTCAGGCTCTGACTTGGTTGATGCAGGTCATCGTATCCCAATTGTGTAGATCAATGCTCATGATGTCAATCACTGCATTGTCTGGTCAATTAGTGAGTGAGTGAGTTGGGTTTAACGCCGCTTTTAACAGTATTCCAGTTATATCACGGCGTGTCAGCTTAATGTGGGAGGAAAGCCCGAAGTGATGCAGGTCTTAGACGTTTACCACTTCGGTGAAACCCACGAGCACGGGTATGGTGCTGACAAACCTAGAAACATAATCGGGGCGAACCGGGATTCGAACCCACAATCATAGGTTTCTGGCGTGCCCAAGGGACGTAACTCTGCACAGCGAATCGCGGCGCCTTAGACGACTGGGCCACCCGTGCCCCCTCTGGTCAATTAATTACAGATGCCTGTCATATAGCTTGATTATTGCGGAGAGTGGCATTAAACAACAAACACTACAACAAAACATCCCCTACCTTGACATGATGACCATTCAAGTAGCGAGTTGCATCTCGGTACAGTCGATACATCACGAAGCCATTAGGGTCAAGGTTGTTTATCAATGGGTCGGCAGTCTGAAAAACATTGTTTGATAATACAAATCTAAATATCACCATACCTCAATTTCAAGATGCAAACAAATGGTCTGAGATAAACCAAACAAAACAATGAATGTGAAACTTAAGGCTTGTAATAATAGAACCACGACTGGTGTATCTATGGTAACTCACAAAAACTTAGCTTTAACGCCTCTCTGTGAAACAGGACCAAGGTATGTGTTATTACCTTTGTCTAACAGTCATATGTATTGCAAAAACACATGGCCGGCACTGTCAAAAGAATCTTGCTCGATGAGTGGAAGGGAGATAACTCTTGCACTTACCATGCCTTGCTCAGATGTATAAATGACAATCTCAAACATGGGGGGCCCAACTTGCTGCAGAAAGTACTCTATACCCGGCCTCTTTTTGAAACGCCAGCCAGTCCCATACTGAAAACAAGCATGGAGAATCGAGTCAGTTAGCACAAAGAGGTCAGAAGTCTCATCTCAGACGTCTGATCTAATTAATCTTTATGGAAGTTTGGCCCATGGGGACCCAGGTTAGAATAGGTCGCCAGCACTCTACTGCTACACAGATGTGACGAACACTTACTGTCCAGTCAGCGTGGACCGGGATGTTGGGTGGACATTAGGGGGGTGGAGAGACTGGTCAATGAAACACAGATGTGACTGATACTTACTGTCCAGTCAGGGTGGACCAGTACCCCAGTCATCTCCAGGACCAGAGTGTAGGGTGGCTGGACATATGGGTACTCTAGGGGATCTGGTAACAACTTGTCGCGAGATGGATCTTGTATCGTCTGAAAGAAAGCACAGTACCACTTATTAAGTACACACAACTTCAACTAAAAGGTTGCATAGATGCTATAAAGTTGAGGAAAGGTGAAAGGCAAGAGGCACGAGGCGAGAGAGAGAGATCCTACCTTCCTAAACACTGACACTTCTCTTGCTGCCCTTCTCATGTGAGCTTCTACGTTGGACACTGAAACAAACAAACAAACAAGATGAGAGGAGTATTTAACACATGTAATCGCATACCCCCAGGGTAAGTTTTGTACTATATTCAGCAGGCTTATGATGCTCCTACAGCTTACTCAGCAACAACATCCTGTAATGAAAGTAAGCTTGCAATTTTGAAAATGTTTTCAAAGTATCATCATGGTCATAAAAATATATGAAGTGAATGAATGAGTCAGGCTTAATACCAGTGTTCGAAGACCCAACAAGACAGTCGGGCAGGTGACCCATAAGTATTTGCCTGCCCATCTTCAAGGTCACCTGCCTGCTTTCAGACATTATGAATATTGAAAAGTTGCAACAACTAAGAGAAAAATCATGTCAAATAATTTCTTGAGAATCTAAAAAGGTTATAATAAAACTGAATACATAAGTAGTCTTAAAATTATCTATCAGACAGTCGGGCAGGTGGAAGAGTGAGTGAGTTTGATTTTACGCCGCTTTTAGCAATATTCCAGCAATATCACGGCGGGGGACACCAGAAATGGGCTTCACACTTTGTACCCATGTCGGGAACTGAACCCGGGTCTTCGGCGTGATGAGCGAACATTTTAACCACTAGGCTACCTGACCGCCCCGGCAGGTGGAGGAAAATTTCATGTTGCCCGACAGAAAAGTTACCAGCCACGGGCAGGTGGGCTGGCAATTATTTCAGACACAGCTTAATACCCCCTGGAATTGTATATATTCATATCAATGTATGTCAGGTTCCTTTTTTAAGAAAGTTAAAATGATCAAAATTCTCACGTGTACAGTTGATATAGTCATAGTTTTTGCAATTACTTCAATGTTCTAAATCTCAGTGCTCTATGATCATAAATTAAGAAATGCAAAAATAATAGTAACAGTATACTTACATTTACTAAACTCATCTTCAACCTACAATACAAAAGAACAGTATTTGTTTATACATGTAATAATAGATATGCTAAAGATTCAACGGTATGATTCATCATGTTATCGTGTATTTACCATTCTGGGTCCAGATCCACAAAGCGTTTGTAGCGTTACAATCTCATTAAAATCAGACCTTAGTTCTCGCTACCGCTAAACAAAGTGGTACCGGTAGCTGGAACTAAGGTCTGATTTTAATGAGATTGGTAGCGTTACAACCTATCGTAACTATATAGTTTATCATAGACTTAAGAATGTTGTAGTGCTACAAACTAACTGTGGTTCTGGACTCTGATTGGGATATTTAGTCATACTATTCTTGTCTTAAAGCTATGTCAAATGATATGCAATTAGCTTACATTTAGTGAGTAAAATCTTAGTATTTTTTAACAATTGTGTACTTTTTCTGCATTACTCCTTAATGCATTTACTGCTGTTTTTTGACAGAAAGACGATGATGAGGGGACCAGCTGAAAAAAGAAGTTGTTCCAACTAGTTGTATGGCTAATTCCTTCACACATGCCCGTGACCACTGAAGTGATGATGTCGCGGAACCTCTCATTACTGCTTGATTGTAACATCTGAGGACACTGTGGGGAGGCAGCTCTGCGACGGGTGGGCCACATTAGACATCGTCATGCAGGATAAGTATACAAATGTAAAAAATATTTAGATATAAACTTTAAAAAATTAAGTTTTCCTGCATCACTCCTTAATGCATCTGAATTTGATAGTATGGAGGCGGATGACCCTCGTCAAAAAGTCCATGCAACCATCACAGCATCCTTTGCGATGACCGGAACCCAGGCTGCGATTCCTGCCAGAGGGAAAATGAGAGCCAATGCCTGCAGCATGAAAGCCTTCTTAACTGGACTGCAAGCACCAGAGAGTTAGAAAGCTGGCTCTGGACTGCTTGAGAAATTAATGGTGTTTGGGGTTGATGACCTGCTGGGCAACAGCAGGAGGACCAAAACTGTGAATGCCCTCGACATCTGCCAAGGCCAGGATCCTCAGGTAATGGCTGACAAAGACTGTGTTGTACCTCCAAAAGCATCCTTTCATGGTGGATCTGATGGAGCAGATGCAGTGGCGAGACAAGGTGGATGTGACCACTCAGATCTTGTGAGGGTTGTTTGCCTGGGGAGGATCTAGGATAGCGGCCTCAGAAGCCTGAAGGTGGATCACGTGTAGCCACAAAGATATTGTGTTATGGCTAACATCCGTTTGGGAAGCTGTGGCAATAAGGGTGTTTGGTTGGTTGGTTGGTTGGTTGTTTACGCCTCACTCAGAAATATTCCGGCTATATGACGGCGGTCTGTAAAATAATCAAGTCTGGACCAGATAATCCAGTGATTGACATCATGAGCATCGATCCACGCAATTGGGATCGATGACATGTATCAACCAAGTCAGCGAGCCTGACCACCCGATCCCGTTAGTTGCCTTTTACGACAAGCATAGTCGCCTTTTACGTCAAGCATGGGTTGCTGAAGACCTATTCTCTCCCGGAATCTTCACGGGTCGGCCATAAGGATGAATAGTCACCTCCTTGATCCATGTTGGGCCTTAGATCATCGGGTGAAAACACTCAGTGCTCAAACCGGGCACAAGTGTAGTTCCTCTTCATCTTCAGTCCCCACACTTGAAGAGGGGCAGTATGGTGAAGGACCTTACAGGCTGTCCTGGGAGTTGATTCTTGGCCATGAAAAGTCCCAGTGTGCCCAAGATGAACAGCTCCCTGCGCACAAACTGGAAACAGGTGATGTCAAGTGCATGCAACTTGTTTACCCTCACAGCTGTAGCTAAAGCCAAGAGGAGCACCGTCTTCTTGGTGAAGAAGCTGAGTGTATAGGCTCAAAGGGAGCAGCATGTAGTAAACTGAGAACCATGTTTGGATCCAAGGCAGTAGGTCTGAACTTGGCCTTCTGATCCTCTAGTCTGAAGGAGCACAGCAATGCTTGGAGTTCAGTGACCTTTGTCATTTTGCGATCTTCCTGAACTGCCACCAGGTAGGCAGTAAGGTGCTGACCTTCAGGTGTCATTTGCTGAACAAAAACAGAATGAATTCTGCCTAGAATTGGGGAGATGCTGAAGTAGGGTCCTGATGCTTCTCCTTACAAAAGGACTAAAAGGATCGCCATTTATCGTTGTAGGGTCCATGGGTATAAGGTCTGTGTGCCATGGTTATGGTTTGGGCTGCTCTAGCCGGGTAGCCCTTCATGCCTAAGGCCCCTGAAGATCCACCAGAAGGGCAAACGAAACCTGCCTTGAGAAGGGTATTGTAACCTGCTGTGTGGATGTGTTTGGCCACCCTGGTGGTTCGAGTGCATTGTTTGTGGCCAGGTCTTTGAGATCCACGAACCAGCCCCTCACAGGCCACCAAGGCACAATTAAAATCAGCGTAAGGCTCTTGTTTGCTCTGATCTATTAAAGGACCTTGGGAAGAAGTTCAGGTGGCGCAAAAGCGTACGCTCTTAGGCCTTCCCAAGGGATGCTGAGAATGTATACAACCCAAACCTGTGGATCCGGAACTGGAGTCCTGGTGGATCAGCAGACAGTCCGCATTCAAGTAGCCTTTGAATGCCAGAGTAAGAGATAATTTCACTAAGTCCTTGTCCAATGCTGTCCACCAAAATGGACCTTGATCACTTGGAGCTACGTCTAGAGGAAGATCCAGGAGATGCCGACCTGTGCGACAATGCAGCTTTTGGAGTAGAGCAAATCACAAGAGGAACCAGCTGAGCACCAACAACTGATGAAACATGGACTGCATAAAAATTTGCTTCCAAGCTGGGTCCATGTAAGGTGCCAGTAGAGACTGTAGTGGTGCCTGCTTGAACGGGATCTGCATTGACAGGAAGCCAGATGATGGACCAAACCCTGGAGGGGCCGAGGGTGCAGGTGCTTGAGGAGGTGTCATGTAGAGCCCCCGAGGCGCAGGCGCTGACAGCAGATGATACGCTTAGGCAGCATTGGCATTGGGGAAGTCGAAGGCCCCTGGGAAGGCATAGGCGTCTGTGTGCTTATCAGCATCTTGGGAGGTGTAGCTATATGCCTAGTCATTGGCATCAGAGGAGGCTTGGAGAGGCAGCGCTCTTTGATGTAGATGACGAGGACGGCTTCCAGTCTGAAGCTGACAGCATGAATATGAAACTGGACGTGGCAGGGGTCTTGAGAGTCTGACATCCTTGGGTGTCTGAGGGCCTGCACAATATATTAATGTGATTGCAAAAATATTTGGTAAGACGTGAAGTCACAAACCATAATAATGATATCAATCGCTGAACAATAAACAAGCAAAGGGATGCCAGTAGATTAGCTACAGCTTGATCATACAGGACTTGTCAGTCGGGTTGACAAGCTGTAATGTGAGGTTCTGTGACGTCATCACTTCTGTGGTCACATGGACGCTGTGTGATGGACTTAGCCACACAACTAGTTGGAACAACTACTTTTTCAGCTGGTCCTCACACCTTCGTCTTTCTGTTAAAAAACAGCAGTAAATGCATTAAGGAGTAAAGCAGGATAAGTTAAAAAATGAATACATTTGTGAAAAACAGCTTTTAATGCTGAAACCCACCAGCCATGCTCATAGTAAATGACAATGAATGGTCAAACACAGATTTTTTATATATATTGTTGCCAAGGAAACCCAAGACATTTGTCAGCAACACTGCATGAACTACAAAATCTACAGAAGGCCTACTTCACACAATAGGTTCATTGGCATGTTGGTTGATGTCTACTTACTATGTTTCCATCAGGGTCTCTTGGAGGTGCACCTGACAGGAGAAAGCAGACAGTTTAGGGCTTGTCAAACACACAAGCAATCTTTAGTCAACACATTGTTTCAGTTACTTATTATTGTCAGTGTCCACAGGTCCGAGTCTGGTATATTTTCCCCTGAGGACCAGTAAAATAATATAGATGCTCGTTTGGAAGTCTAGTGTTATTTTGAAGACACACAAAGTATGTATTTTTTAGAGTAAAAATATCATTTATACTTATCCTGAGGCATACTTATTGCTTATCTCTCTCTCTTCCGAATAGGTAGTGGAAACGTCCTGTGCTGTCCCCAAAGAACAGAGAAAACAGCTCACCCAAACGCACCCGCACTCTGCGCATGCGCACCAGAACCATGTGACCAAGCCCATTAACTCATCACTCTCTCTTATTTCCTACTTAATGGTCGGAACACATCAGTGGAAAGAGGGGAAGGCTGGGAGGGTACTCATTTGTATGAGTCAGGATAAGTATAAATGATATTTTTACTCTAAAAAATACATCTTTTATCTTATCCTGACTCATACTTGTTGCTTGAATCTCACAGTAGGTGGTAGGTTCCACCTGTATATGTGATTAACGTCGATCTGTTCTATAAACCCCATAAGAACGTTGTTAATCTTCTGTGTAAATTTTTTTTTTTTATTTATTTGGGGACCACCTTCCTTTTTTTTGTGAGCAGCAAAATGGAAGTAAATCATATAGATTTGTGGATTTATAAGGTTTCTAAGATTAAAATCTTGTTCACCTTAAATGATTAAAGTGTTAAGAGAAAAGGAATAATCTTAATACAATCATTTCTCACTCATGTGCTGAATTACATAGTAAAACAGGGGGCATGGTCTCTCAGTCGTTGGTTATGGAACAGTAACCTGACGTCAACAAGTCTACGTGATATTGGGCTTGGTCACATGGTTCTGATGCGCATGCGCGGAATAAGGGTGCATTTGGGTGAGCTGTTTTCTCTGTTCTTTGGGAACAGCACCGGAAGTTTCCACTACCTATTCGGAAGAGAGAGAGATAAGCAATAAGTATGAGTCAGGATAAGATAAAATAATATCAATATTAGTTTGTACAACTTTTGAAATTAGTGATATATCAGCTCTGTACAGTGGTTACCTTCTTGACTGGTTTCTCATTCTACAGACAAATTTTGGTCAGTGTCAAAGACTGATTGTAACAACATAGTGAGTGAGTGAGTTGGGTTTAACGCCGCTTTTAACAGTATTACAGTTATATCACGCCGTGTCAGCTTAATGTGGGAGGAAAGCCCGAAGTGATGCAGGTCTCAGACGTTTACCACTTCGGTGAAACCCACGAGCACAGGTATGGTGCTGACAAACCTAGAAACATAATTGGGGCGAACCGGGATTCGAACCCACAATCACAGGTTTCTGGCGTGCCCAAGGGACGCAACTCTGCACAGCGAATCGCGGCGCCTTAGACAACTGGGCCACCCGTGCCCCCTGTAACAACATAGATGCTACATGGTAAGTAGGCTAAAATGCTGAAATATTGTTTGAGTATCAATGCATCACTTAAAAACCAATGAATGCCTGTCAGAGGAGGCAGCTAAAAGAATCAGGTGGTCAAGCTCAGTGATTGCTTGTCATCATACCTAGATTGTGAGTGACACTGCTCACACTGTCACAATATCAGTCACTGGTTTGTTTGGTCCTGGCTCATTTACGGCCACAGCGATAAAACAGAAATATTGCTGACTGTAGTGTTCAACATATTTTAAACCATGCAGTATCTCTTCAATTTCCACAGACATTTTATATGCTTTCATCATGAGACGAAAAGGTGATGCTACTGCTAGCCTTGAATTTCCCAAATTCACTTGCAAAAATGTCATCAATATTTGTAATTTGGTCAGATTTCCCAAAATATCAAAACAATCAACAATGTGTTTAATTCATTGACAACTGACTGGCCACTGCCTTTTCTTATATCATGTGGATCCATCTTAGTTACAAGGGTACAAGTTACCTCAGATATATCATGCTTACCTATTTATCATGCCTACCTTGCAATTACACATGAAACCAGTGCACAATACTTTCCAATAACTTATTGGTCATGATGTAATTTTCTAAACACGCCAGTCACTGTCATTTTCATAAACCTTGCGACAGGTGAAGATTCTTACCATATAGATGAACAAACCCTCCTACAGTCATAACTGCCCATCCTCCTAAAAGACCCAACCCGAGCTTCCATGCATTCTTCCCTGTCCACCTTGACCATCGTGACTGTTTCGAGTCTTCCTCTTTGGATTTTTCAGAATTAGTTTTGTTATCGGAAGAGCCTTCTACTTTACTTTTCTCTGCAAGAATTTTGGCCTTCAAGATTTCATCAGTAAGTCCCTTGACATTGTCCGATTGTTTAGTGGAATATAGTAAAACGATGCTGGACTGTGTTGGAATGATTTTCCTTTGTGTAAGATGTTGTGAATGAAGACACTGTTGTCGGGTGTTATATACTGTCACAAGAGACACAGACTTCTTAAGCAAATGACATCTTTGCACAAAACACATGCACGCACTGTAGGCTGCCATCTTGGATCATCACTGTTCTAAAAGTGGGATTGCGAAACGAAACCTAGAACGAAATCTGATTGTGTTTGCTAATGTAACTCCTCTCTAAAACTTTAAGCATTTTCTTTTTGTTTATAACTTATCTCTCAATTTGATATTTTCACATACCCTTTTGGTATGTTTAGAAATCATGTTGTTACAACCATCATTGACATGGGACAATGTTTTATTTTTTATTTTCTCCTGAGTATTTACTGTTTTATATATTTGTTGGATCTAGTGACTAAAATTATGCAAATAAAACATGATAATGAAATACTTTCAATATATTTATATGGTATTTATTGTTTTAGTTACAGCAAAATATATAATGGAAGCGTCAAATTTTCTATACAGTTGTTAATGGTACTGAAGCACTAAAAGAAGTCTTCAACATCTATACAGAGAACATATGGTCTCTGGTCTATATTATTTCAATAATGTGATGTTTCGGTATACATCTTTTTATCCTTATAAAGAGCACTAGCACCAGTACTAAAATGTAGTATTAATAAAACAATATAGAAATCCACAAGTTAATTGTCGTCACTGACAGTTCGGCTTATAAAATGCCAATTAAAGCATAAAATGTCTGTGTTGAAGATTATTGCGTATAGGGTCACATGACCAAAACTACACAATCTGTATTTTTGTAGAGTATATTTTTTCTGTCAAAGAAAAAGCAAAGACTAAATAATAATTATTTCTTTAAAATTGTTTGTAAATCAGCATTCTCTTTTCAGTGTTTCAGTATACACATATATAATTATTCTTACAACATACTATATATTGTAATCTTATACCATTGTTTTGTTGCCATTACATCTAAACCATTGTTTTAGCAGTGACATAACTCGACCAGTGGTCAAAGGAGCAAAATATTTTGCTGTTTGAAATTGTGTCCCTTAGTCATGCCAGGATCTGCTGATTTTCTGGTAGCTTCCCTGGTTCTCCTTGGTTTGTAAGCACCGTTCCTATGCTTGTGCGTTTCACCTGTGTTGTCATGTCAAGCTCTCTTCCCTGGCACCCCATGACATAACTGAAAGATTGTTCATGGTTCCATTTAACCAAATTCAATCACTCATTCATTATTCTAACTAAACTATTCTGACTAATTTACTGTTGTTTGAAAACAATATATTAATGTGCATAGAAAGTTAAATGGATAATATATTAAAAGGACTATGGATATATGATCCAGAAATAAACACTACAACCCATCTGGTTTTTAAGCTGCACTCTGGTAACGAAAAATAACCTGTTTTGGGGTTAAGTCCAACTTGTTGTCAAGGAAACCTCAAAAGACACCAGTTCAGAATGTGTTTGTTACACATGCAAAAAAATCATAACAAAATATTAAACGGTTTTCAAGTAATGCTCAAAAAAAAAATGCTACGAGTATTTGTTGCCAAGGAAACACAAAAAATATTTTCAGAAATACCAACACATCAAAAGGCACCAGTTCGGCATGTGTTTGATACATATGCAAAGTTTCATGATAAAATATTAAATGGTTTCCATGTTATGCTCTGGAAACAAATGCTACATGTGTTTAGTCTTACTCGGGTTTGTTGCCATGGTAACACAAAACATATTTTGTTTAGATATACCAAAACATCTAAAGGCACCAGTTCAGCATGTGTTTGATGCACGTGCAAAGTGTCATAATGAAGTATGAAAGTTTCCGAGTTATTGTCTGGAAAAGAAACGTGACAAACGGACAAAGGACAGACGGCCAGCACCCATACCTATATCCCCCTTTCGTGACAGGGAATAAAAATCTAATTTTGACAATGAACTTGGTGGTGTGACACTTTTCCTTTCTTACAGGGGTGATTGAGCAGCCTTGAAGCCTAGTGGTCACAATGTTTGATCGTCACACTGAATGCCCAAGTTCGATTCCCTACATGGGTACTATGTGTGAAGCCCATTTCTGGTGTCCTCTGCAGTGAAAGTGCTGTAAAACCATACTCACTCACTCATTCCTTACATCTAGGTGAGTACTATTGATACTATGAAAAGAAAAACAAAGGCTACAAAAATATATACACATTTTATTGATATATTATGGTTATAATGAACACATACATAAAACTACCGGCAACAACAAATTCCAAATACAACCAAAGGCCTTTCAGATTATTTGTTTTGAACTGAAAGCTCCTTGACTCAAACTCCATTGAACTGATACTGTGTGTAAAACAACATAACTTGATGCTTTCATCAGACTCAAGACTTGTTTCAACTTTGGTACGTTATTTGTTGCGAAATCTGGATAACTGAATTTACAAACTGAAACCGTTCGAAGAATGATTTTGCATAATAGACAATCTCATTAAAATCAGATCTTAGTTCACGCAACCGCTAAACAAAGATCTGAGGACATCCCATTACAGGTCACGTCAGACCGACCTTGCACGAACTTTGACCGACCAATGGAATGACCAATCAGAAGGCAGCTTTCTCGTGCTTTACGGCACTAATTTCAAATTGGCAACCACGCCTCGAAACGTATTTTGACAAATTCTCGATTACAAATTTGAAACCTGAACAAAAGAACATTCTGGAATGGCTAATAGATGGTCTAAATTGTATGGATACAGTCGTTAAACCCGTAACTATCGTTCGGAGTTAATGTTTTCAAGGCTGCATGATCAGAAATCACATTCCGACTGTCACTTTCATAATCTGGTAAGCGATGCTCTGATTAGTCGGATGAAAGGTCGTTCTGACGTGACCCGTAATGGGATGTCCTCAGATCTTTGTTTAGCGGTAGCAAGAACTGAGGTCTGATCTTAATGAGATTGGGATTATAGATAGAATCTCAACCTCATGTCTTTTGATATGTAATACACGAACACGAGTTAATATAAGTCGAAAACTCCAAGGCTTGTAAGTTACTTGGTGAGATTCTTGCACTATTTTTAGCTATCAAGGATTCAGGGTTAATGAGGTTCATGTGTACTGAATTTGCTCTGATTGGTCATCTGATGATATCCTGTCTGAAAGTAGCACAAGGATATACAACCAGAACAATGAACTCTGAAAGTAGTTGGAATTATTGTACCCATAGTTTCAGTAAGGGCAAAGTGCATCAGGACTGTACTGAAATAGAAATTTGGATACCTCAGGATACAGTAACATAAATGAACATATACCGTATTCAACGTAATAAGCGCCCCGCTCTAATAAGCGCCCACAGCGATATTTGCTAATATATTGGCTTGTGAACAATCCCAATTAGAACCCCTTTCAATTGATCAATGTACACAAGACTTATTTATTCGTGTATAATACTCGTGTGTTATATGCACTCTTAATTATGGGCAATTAAATTCTGGAAAATATATAATACACACAGACTTTTCGTTTGTATCATTACAGACTCTCAGAATAAACCACGAAATTTACGATCTTTCAACTCTGTTGTTTTTTTTCCCAAAAATTTTATTCTAATAAGTGCCCCCTATTTCTAATTTTGAGAGTGCCCCGAGTGCTTATTATGTCGAATACGGTATGTGGTATATTGTTGTGATTAATCGTGAGAACTGATAAGTATGACATGAACCAATTATGCACTAGAGTCCTGGGTGTTGTTGTACAACAGAACCCTAGCTATGAATGTTGTAAGTGTGTGTTTGTTTGTTTGTTTGTTTGTTGTTTAACTCCACACTCAGCAACATTCCAGCTATACTGTGTTAAGATATGAGAGTTACAATCACCTTAGCGCTAAGATCACTTTGTACAACTGCACCCTGAAGATGAAAAGGTTTGAGACATCAGTTTATTTAAACAAAGAGGTTTGATTGCACAAGAACAAGTACACGATAGCGAGGCATTACTGCTTAATGTTGGATCAGCCATCTTGCAGTTATTCGCAGCAATACATAATAAGTTATCCAAGGCAGGTATATTCAACACACACACAAGCTGTCATTAAGCAAGAAGGCACATTTGTAGTCACTCCGGAATGAATTAATTGTATTCTCTAGTAACAGAATAAGTAGACTTACTATGTGTTAAGGGGTCTGGACAAGTGAGTGAGTTGGGTTTAAAGCCGCTTTCAACATTATTCCAGTTATATCACATCATGTCAGCTTAATGTGGGAGGAAAGCCCGAGGTGATGCAGGTCTCAGTTAACCACTTTGGTGAAACCCACGAGCACAGGTATGGTGTATGGTGCTGACAAACCTAGAAACATATTCGGGGCGAACCGGGATTCGAACCCACAATCATCGTGCCCAGAGGAAGCAAATGGGGATTAACATTGCGTGCAGGATTATTTCACTATTATAGGGACGTGTTTGTATCTGCTTGTACAAGTAGGGACTAATGCCGGTTTTATAGGCGTGCAAGATTATTGCACTTATATAGCGATGTACATGCATATGTGTGTATATGTGTGTGTCTGCTTGTACTAGTCTGGACTAATGCCAGTGTTATAATGCTAGCTCACTGAGACGCCATGCCGCAATTTAACATGGAAACCCACTCAGACACATTTTTCTGACTCCAAGCCAGCCAGTCTTTATTTTAACCCCTTAATGCCGAGTAGCAGACAGGGAAACCAACAAGTACCAACTTTTAACATATTTTGGTATGATGCGGACAGGGATTAAACCACTGACCTCCCTCTCTACTGGCAGACACTCTATCAACTATCCACTATCCGAGACAGTGTGGTCCAATCCTGAGATGACAGAATGACTAGAGATTCTATACATGATTTATCACAAACAAGATTTCTAATCACAGGAAATTGACTCCCCGATCATTACCCGAAAGCTATTTCATGATTTAGCATTAGTAAATGAGTTTTGAAACACCTAATAATCAAAACACTAGTTATCATTGTTAATATCTAAAAGAATACTACTTTATTACATAGGAAGCACTCCCACCCACCTCCCCAATCATCTGCATTTAGTAGGCAGGTATTGGAAAGAAGCAAGTGGCCAGATATGTGCTATTGTGGGTAAAACTAATCACGTATAGTTGACAGTGAAGAGGGCTTTTGTTGAAAATATAAAGATTTTTATTCTGTGATTACAGCCAAAATACAGGATCATGGTTATGATGTAATGGAAGTGTGGTATTCACTAGAATTATAAACATTTAAAGTGAGTCTTGATGTACAATAAGCTCAAACCTTCTTGTTCACAAATATCAACTATAGTGTTTGCACCAAACAACACAGATCTTTTATTCATTATAACTAATTTTAAGGATCAATCAGTACTAACACTGGAATGTGTAAATATGTTTTTGTTTAGGCTAAAAAAAAATAATAGTCTTGGTTCTCAGGCACTGCCCACATCATCATAAAGTTCACTGCACGTTTCGTTTTTGTTTCCATTTTCAAATTTTTTGGTGCTTTGTGTTTAAGAATTAGGATTTTTATATTTTTTGGAAAATGGAAATAAAAACAAAATGTGCGGCAGACTTTATCATGATTCGAGTGGTGCCTGAGAACCAAGACTATTATTTCTTTTTGCCTTATCAATGCTGAGCCTGATATTCATGATCATAAATAAAAAATCACAAATTGTTTCCTTGCCTGAGACAAATGGTGCACGTAATGACCCATACAAAGCATTAGTTATCACTGGCTATAACCAAACAACATTTCCAATTTTGGAATTTTCTACTGACATTTGCTGTAGACTTCAGCCAGAATATTGTTCTCTGAGAAGGTCTAGATAACTCCCTGGTTCCATGTACTGAACACTCCAGCAATGTTAAGGGTTATTCCTGTTACTACCATCGCTTGAAGAAACATCAGAAGTAACTGGTTTCTGTATTATTCTTGTACTCTGTTCACTCCAATAACACAGCTGTGTCAAGCTCTTTTAACTTGCCTACTCAACTTGAACCATTTCACTCCAACCATTGCACCATGTAACCCATTACCATAGGAATCAGGACTCACACACGCTACAACACTACTTCAGCAGCACGTTTGTATCATTTCTATAAAATCAATACAATTTTGTATTATCTATCATGTCTATAACATCAATACTATTTTGTATTATTTATCATTTCTATAAAATCAATACTATTTTGTATTATTTATCATTTCTATAAAATCAATACAATTTTGTATTATTTATCATGTCTATAACATCAATACTATTTTGTATTATTTATCATGTCTATAAAATCAATACTATTTTGTATTATTTATCATGTCTATAACATCAATTCTATTTTGTATTATTTATCATTTCTATAAAATCAATACTATTTTGTATTATTTATCATTTCTATAAAATCAATACTATTTTGTATTATTTATCATTTCTATAAAATCAATACTATTTTGTATTATTTATCATTTCTATAAAAATCAATACTTTTGTATTAAAAACTTTTTGATATTGAAAGATGACTTGAATTATTAATGCACAAATAATGTGTCAATTGTATATATATATATATATATATATATATATATATATATATATACCAGAGTAACTCCATTCCCAGTCACAATCCTTCAATCCAACAGTTTAAAAATACAGCAAAAACTGGACTACAAGAAAAGAAGTATTACTGTATTCGACAAAGTAAGTGCTCCTGACACTTACATAGGTTACAAGGTTACTGGAGCATTTAAAACATAACCGGCATTTGGTTTTCTTCTGGATGACCTACAGTCCTGCAACAGGATTACTGTCAATCACTGTTAATATCCAGACAGCACTGCCTTCTTAAATTGAACAAATTCAAAACTTCACAGATTAATGATTCCTGAGTATGGAGTAATGTCCCTTTGGAGATTGATCTAGCCATTCCCAAGCAAAACTGTCTGGAAAATTTAAAGGCAAAGTTTCAAGGCCAACGGGGTATGGATCAGCTGGGTTTCATTGCATACTACATGTGCTTCAAGATTATCCACCGCAACAAAATTAGTGATACATGTAGCACAATAGTAATATACCGTATTCGACGTAATAAGCGCCCCGCTCTAATAGCGATATTTGCTAATATATTGGCAAGTGAACAATCCCAATTAGCACCCCTTCCGATTGATCAATGTACACAAGACTTATTTATTCCTGTATAATATGCACTCTTAATTATGGGCAATTAAATTCTGGAAAATATATCTGTCGTATATAAACAGTTCAGGCCGTCAGCATAAACCACAAAATTTATCTTTCAACTCTGTTTTTTTCACCAAAATAATATTCTAATAAAAGCCCCCTATTTCTAATTTTGAAAGCGCCCTAGGCGCTTATTACGTCGAATACAGTATTACTTTTTTAGAGGTCATCAGTGTTCGAGTATTTATTGACAGTTTTATCATCAGATTATCAGTATTGTAAAGCAACAGATTCCTTCTATAAAACATATATGTACACATACATTGAATGCTTGCAGCAATACTTTGAGCATTTGAATCAGATGAAAAAACTACTATTAAATAAAATTACATTTATAATCACAAAAGATTATTGATTGAAAGTGAATACAGACTAGATGAGAGAGTATGAGAATCTCTCTCACAGAGACAATGTCAATACACCATATACAGCATCATCATAGAAATGTACACATCATCATCAATAACATTGTCAATACCATATTTCCTCAATTAAATGCCCTGGCATTTATATTTCTTTCAGACACTCCTTACCCCTGGTGTTTTATCTAGGCCTTGTGTTTAATCGAGGCCCAGTATTAAAATGAATACATATGGTCACAATGTAGTATAATAGTGGCACATGACTAATATCAAATATCTGACCATATTCTATAGCCTACAGTTCCAGGAACTCTACCCTTGATTATACAGGGAATCATATCTCCTTTCTATTATGATAAATACGCTGGACCCATTTGACATAAACTTCAATATAAACTTGATTCAAATTACAAGATAATAGTAATAAGAGAGATCGAGATGGTGACATCAATTTAAAAACTAAGCTTTTGTGGCAAATTGGTCCAGGGTATTTATCATAACTGAATGGAGATATAATACCCTGGACAATCGAGGATGGCGTACCCGGAATAACCCTTGTTTCATACTGATCTCACATATCGGTGTGCCTGGACCCCTGCTACCTGTATTTCCATTAGTCCAGTGGAACATGTGACAGCATCCAACTGGATAGCCGAAATTTCCGTAGATACTTCTTATTACTTATTAGTTTGTTTACAAAATTGTTGGCCTAGAATTCAATCTAGGAGGTCGGAAAAAATGAGACAGTAATTTTCAACTTCCAGATTTGTATTGCTACCAATGAGTGAAAACAAACAGGTTTCAACGTGGGAAGTAATTAAATTTAATTAATTAATTATTTTTGTCTGAATTACTCTTTCTTTTCACTTAAATGTAGCTCAAGGTCAACCTAAATTCTTTCAGTTAAAAGTCTGCTTTTTTCCTAATTATATTTTTGTGGTCGGTCATGTGAACCAACCAAAATGATATAAGCCGTACCACCTTCAAATTTAAGAAGACATAAGATTGAAGAAAAAATATAGTCAGACAAATAGTGTAACATGTGCAAAGACCACAAGCTGGAAAACATCTACTTTCAATGAAACACACTCCATCTATATACTGCACATGTGCAACCATAATCAACTGCTGTATTCTCTGATCATCTAGAAGCACCTACAATATTTTGATGTTTTCAGATTTGTATAAAATACAAAATAGATCTCTCATGTCCAAGATCATCACAAAATATTATCTTGATGACACAAAAATATCTTTGACAGTTTATCAAAAAGTTTTGATAAAAATGAAATGCATAGATAACAAGTCACATCCTCAACCAAACAACCATGTGACCTCAATTCAGAATCACATTAAAACATGCAGAAAGTTAGCATAACAATTGCTTCAAACAAGGCGCATGAATCCCATAACATGCACAAATTCCTGAACGCACCAATCAAATAAAAGCATCAACAGTAATTCATATGAACTTTAAACTGACATTAACACATCTACAGTAAACTCTTATTCTTGTTTTCTACTGAGGTGGTAATAGGCGTCCATGTGACCAATAGCTGATTTAATGCAGCTCACAGTAACATCACAAATATGAATGTTTCGAAGTGTATCCCATGTCTCATAATGTCCCTCTGTTATAACTTCAAAACTATAACAAGGAAACCATTAAATGTCATTAATACTGCTTCTGCTTTAAGTTGTGATATACACCCAGTAGTGAGGGCTGCCTGACTGACATGAGTCTCATCACTGACTTAAGACCATTTATTACAAACAACCGATAACAAATTGAAAAACAATATATATACACAAACAAAACAATATCAAATGTAAGTGAACTAGTTTACAAACAATTTTCCTCTAATAACAATGATGCTATAAACTTGTAATATATGGTGTATGGGTGTACATACATACTATATATTATTATATATCATGCAGATATATTGCCAATAATAACTTAACGGTACTGCACATGCTCAAAGGTAAAAGTAACTGTGATGTTCTTTTGTATGGACTCTTTACAAGCACATAAGTGAAAACTTAGAAGACATCAAGTGTGTTGGGGGGACAGTGAACAAGAAAAGCTTTTGATATATATACATGTATGTATATTACAATAAAATTGAACAAAAATTTAATATTGCGCTAATAAATGTTTTTAAACACAAATTATGGTGAATGTATGATTATTTCACATTCCCCATAAGCGATGTATAGCAGTTGGAAAAGTAAAGAACACATTCTTTTTTAATGCCAAAACTCCAAAATTGTCATCCCAGAACCTCTTCACAGTACTGACAAGTGTTTTGTTGTGTACAGGTAGAAGACAAATTTCCAGTTATCAATAAATTATGATCACAGTTACTTTTGCTTGTTAGTACATGTTTAAGTATTACATCCTTGTTTTCTTCATGTATTTCAAGACATGGAATAATACTCATACTACATATCTGAGCTAATAAGAAGTATATGCAGATATGCTGATCGCAGGAAATAAGGGACCTGGAGAAGCTTCTTTTGATCTTCAGTATATCCTTGATAAAAGAACATTATTATCTATTCACAAATGTATAGTGGATGTATGACATATCACACTTGACATACAGTATTATGACTTAAACACTAACAAAAATAAAATATGGGCACATATATATATAGAACATTTGAAAACATTTGTGACAAAAAAAAATGAAAGCTTCATGGACTAAACTACAGCAACATGGGTATGATTCATACAAACACTTCAGCATCTCATTTTCCCCTTAATTATAATTACTAAAAATAACAATAACAAATATTGAATAATTACTTTGACAACCAGGCTGTCCAAATATCTACACCAAAACAAGATATTGCCTGCTTGTATAATGTTTCTTACCTCTTGACCGTGAACACATCAACAGGGACACAACATATAGAAATAGTGACATTAATATACAGAAACTCTCCTATATTTGTCACTGAGTTATGTAGTAATTCAAACAGGTGATGGGAAACTTACAGGAATCTAAGCCTACAACCATAACCATGATAACACTCTCTGAGAATGAGGCAGTTCTTATTCCCCCAAAATACACAAGTCTAAAACATACTAACCAAGAACAACTATTTCCATCTATTCACTGTCAGTGTAAGAGCGTCATGTCATATAGTGATGTCAATGAGCTCCAAGTTTTCAATAAGTCCTAATGCAAGACAAAAATAATAATACGTTTTGCCAATTTTCATGATACAAATAATTAAAAAAAATAAATGCTTTAATATTCAACGAAACTTCACATGACACCTGTAACCCAGTCTGGGACGAAGCCAGTAATACAAACAAGTTGTGACAGTTGTGTGAAAGTAACACAGGTAAGTAGTATGTGCCTGAAGTGGAGGGGCTTAAAAACCCTTTAAATGTGTAGAAATGTGTGAAATACAACATCATGATTATTGCTGAATAGTGCAGGAAAGCTACCCCTGCAACAAATCTATGTTTGATTATTGACACATTTTGTATATGGACAAAACAATCGTTAGGGCATGCATCACAATCAAGTTTTATTCTAAAAGTGAGTGATTTTTGGTTAGTCACTTTGAACAGTATTTCAGTTATATCATGGCGTGTGAGCTTGATGTGGGAAGAAAGCCCCAAGTGATGTAGGTTTAAGATGGCAAAAACCCATGAGCACAGGTATGGTGCTGACATCACGATCAGCGCGGATCTGGGATTCAAACCCATAGTCATAGGATTCTGCCACACCTAAGGGGAACAACTCTGCACAATGAATTGCCACCAACTCTAGAACTACAATACACTTTGAACAAAGTCATTTATCCAGAACATTTTATAACATTTGCCTTCAATACTGATGAAAATATTTTTTGGACAATATCATTTTGTAAATAAGTACACATGAACATTGTAAAAAATAGAGAATTTTTTTTATGTTACATGTTCTAGCCACTAAAGATCCATCATGAATTTCCACCTGACAGTATAATACACAATACGCCTACCCATGTACCAGTTCATGTTTTAACCCCCTGGATGCCATCTGGCTATATGTCCCACAGTTGCTTTTTTCTTCACTGTATTTGTACAAGTGAGTGAGTGAGTATGGTTTTACGCCGCTTTTAGCAATATTCCAGCAATATCATGGCGGGGGACACCAGAAATGGGCTTCACACATTGTACCCATGTGGGATTCAAACCCAGGTCTTCGACGTGACGAGCGAATGTTTTAACCACTAGGGTATTCGACCGCCCCTGTATTTGTACAAGATAATGTTGCTCACATTGAGTCACAAAGTGTGATACAAAACAATCCTTCAGTCATACATACATACTGACATCTGTAAACATCAGTCTGTGTTAAACATTGCCATTTTTCATATTGATATGTATGCTTAGATATTCCATTAACGCTTCTTAAACCTCAAAGTCTGCAAAAACACAAAAGGTGCCGCAACTGCTTTGTTGAAACCTTACACAAAATGGCAGCTGAACCTGAAGATCGCTTTGCAGTACTTTTCATGAGAGAACCTGATGAAACGCACTAATGACCCAATGTGAACAAAATAGTCACCCTGGACATTTTGTTAAACTTCACTTTTGCAATAGATATTATATACCCATAATCAAGTTAAAGCTTTATAATATTTACATAGTAAGTTAGAGATATTATTGAACTGTTATAGTGTGGAATTTGGAAATTGTGGGTTTTGCCGTTGTAATGTTGTGTAGTTTTTAGACGAAGGTATGCATTTTTCCAAACATCGCAAGAAAACTCAGCACAGCGATAGTGCACAGGATATTTCTATGTGGCAGCCTGAGGGTTAACACAGTATCTTTTTGCCACAAGCCAGTCTAATAACTACACAGGTTAGCATTACCCTAAGGCCCGTCTGCCTATCGCAAAACAGAATATTATTATAATAAAAACGAGTCTTATCAATTTAACCCAAGATATATATAAGCTGGTTGGCTTTTTGCAACAAGCCAGCCTGATAACTACTCAGGCTAGCATTACCCTAAGGCCCGTCCACTATCACAAAACAGAATATTATCATCAATTTAACCCAAGTTAAATATAAGCTTGTTGACATTACAGCCACTTGTTAGCCAGGCCACCTGGAATGTGAAGTTCACACAAACACAGCACAAACCAAGTATTGCAATACATATCATGCCATGACTCAAGTATCGCAGTATGTGTTGATACGCGAGGTAGGCGTATCGTTATCCTCCTACTAGCCACCATGCTTGAAATGGTGTCACGTAATTATCTGAAACTAGCATCACGCTGAAGGTTGTACCGATGCGAAGTTCTCCAAGTCTGATGGTGTATTGTTTGGCGAATCTATGCTGGGTGCTGGGTCTTGGAACTGGTCTTTAGATCGCAAGCGCCGGTTCCGAACAAATCGGAATATTCCCAGGATGACCTGAGCTGCCCAAACCAGGAACGATATCCATGTAGCAGTCTGTGAAGAACAAAACACACATTGGTCTTTGATTTTGGTTTGTTTGAAGTTTAACAGCAAACTCAGCAATATTCCAGCTATAAGATGGCGGTCTGTAAATAATCAAGTCTGGACCAGACAATCCGGTGATTGACATCATGCACCAAACCCGACCAACTGATCCATTTAGTCGCCTCTTACAACAAGCATGGGTTGCTATGTTCTTACCCAAAATCAGATAATCAGAGCTCGCACAGTGTACACTAATTGATTTTAAACTATTGTTCCTTTGTCTCTGGCCGTGGCTCTGACTGTACTAACTGAAGTGTTAGTTAAACACCACTTGGCAATGACGGAACTTCTTTCGATGCTTCCAACCAAATAAGATGTCTTTGAAAGTTGCCTGATTGAAATAAAAGTATTTGAAGGCAAGAGTTTTTGGAAGTGAACGGTGTTGCACTTTTCGTGGAATTACGATTTATTAACATGATGGCAGGGTTGTTAGTGCAGTAAGTTCCTAATCGTGAAGCAATTAGGAAAACACTATGGAACAGCTCTGTGTGGCGTTTGTTTGTTTATTTATTTATTGTTTAACGCCGCACTCAGCAATATTCCAGCTATATGACAGCAGTCTGTAAATAATTGAGTCTGGACTAGACAATCCAGTGATTGATATCATATAATTCGACCCATGCAATTGGGATACGATGACAAGTATCAACCAAGTCAGCGAGCCTGTTGCCTCTTACCACAAGCATAGTCGCCTTTTACGGCAAGCATGGGTTGACCTATTCTACCCAGGATTTTCACAGGTACCTGTGTGGCGACATGTCAACATCAACATAGGGAGCAACTCAGAGATAGTTACCGCAGCTACTTCTCACCATGTTTATTGAAATTATATCTAAAAGGAATGCAGATCTATATCCTATATTTTATGTGCCTTTGCTTTTTTTAACAATTAATTTGACATGATACAGTGAGTGAGTTTGATTTTAAGCCACTTTGAACAGTATTTCAGTTCTATAGGGATGTGTCTGCTTCATGTGGGAGGAAAGTCAGAAGTGATGCAGGTCCCAAGTGATGCAGGTTCCAGACATTTACAACTTCAGTGCTGACAAACCTAGAAATATTATCGGGGAAAATTGGGATTCAAAACTATGATATGTCTCGGGCACCCCCAAGGGAAATAACTCTGCACAGTTAATTGTGGTCAATTAGACATGACAGATGTTTCGATAATAATTATTGACCTATTAATCAGTAAATCTCTCCAGCACTATTTAGTGTAGCAATGCAAAACAAAATACTAATAAACTAATTCTATTTGCAGATATCAGTATAATTGTTTTTGCATTTTCAGACTTTTACGATTGCTATTATCACTTTATAGAACGGGGCCGAGACTGTATCAGGATTTTGGCCAAGGTACATTTCTGTATCAGGATTTTGGCCAAGGTACATTTCTGTATCAGGATTTTGGCCAAGGTACATTTCTGTATCAGGATTTTGGCCAAGGTACATTTCTGTATCAGGATTTTGGCCAAGGTACATTTCTGTATCAGGACTTCAGCCAAGGTATATTTCTGTATCAGGATTTAGGCTAGACTCCTCACAACTTATTGCCAGGGGTTAGTGTACATCAGTTTCCTGTTTTGTGACAATCCTACTGTTGCATGAACCCACCTGAGTCACTGTGAGATAGGTGAAGTAGGTGTCAGTCGTGTAGTTGGTGCCGAATTTGTTCCAGTTCCACCTCTGGCCATCTGCACAGCTGAAAGGAAACACAAGACAATGTATTGCTGCTTATACCAGCAGGATGATACTTGAGTGGTTAGTTGTCATATCAATTTTAAGTAAAGGTTGGATACAGACAAAAATGGTCACCAAAATGGACCAACTAGCCTGTCCAGAG
This sequence comes from Haliotis cracherodii, assembly GCF_022045235.1. Classification (NCBI taxonomy): domain Eukaryota; kingdom Metazoa; phylum Mollusca; class Gastropoda; order Lepetellida; family Haliotidae; genus Haliotis; species Haliotis cracherodii. The sequence continues at coordinate 45,039,355 of NW_027266308.1, read as the reverse complement.
CTGTGCCATGGCCAGTCAGGGTACATTTCTGCAGCATGACTTCTGGCAAGGTACATATCTGCAGCATGACTTCGGACAAGGTACATTTCTGTATACAGGATGTCAGCTATGATACATTTCTGTATCAGGAATTCGGACAAGGAACCTTTCTGTATCAGGACTTCAGACAAGGTACATTTCTGTATCAGGACTCCGGCCAAGGTACATTTCTGTATCAGGACTCCGGCCAAGGTACATTTCTGTATCAGGACTCTGGCCAAGGTACATTTCTGTATCAGGACTCTGGCCAAGGTACATTTCTGTATCAGGACTCTGGCCAAGGTACATTTCTGTATCAGGACTCTGGCCAAGGTACATTTCTGTACCAGGACTCCGGCCAAGGTACATTTCTGTATCAGGACTCCGGCCAAGGTACATTTCTGTATCAGGACTTCGGCCAAGGTACATTTCTGTATCAGGACTCTGGCCAAGGTACATTTCTGTATCAGGACTCCGGCCAAGGTACATTTCTGTATCAGGACTCCGACCAAGGTACATTTCTGTATCAGGACTCCGGCCAAGGTACATTTCTGTATCAGGACTCCGGCCAAGGTACATTTCTGTATCAGGACTCCGGCCAAGGTACATTTCTGTATCAGGATTTCGTCCAAGGTAGATTTCTGTTTCAGGATTTCGCCCAAGGTACATTTCTGTATCAGGATTTTGCCCAAGGTACATTTCTGTATCAGGATTTCGTCCAAGGTACATTTCTGTATCAGGATTTTGCCCAAGGTACATTTCTGTATCAGGATTTCGCCCAAGGTACATTTCTGTATCAGGATTTCGCCCAAGGTACATTTCTGTTTCGGGATTTCACCCAAGGTACATTTCTGTTTCAGGATTTCGCCCAAGGTACATTTCTGTTTCGGGATTTCACCCAAGGTACATTTCTGTTTCAGGATTTCGCCCAAGGTACATTTCTGTATAAAACTGCATGCTCACCTATAGACAGAAGCACCCTTATCTTTGCCTCGGAGCAGGCCGTCACAGAACTCCTTGAAGCCCACACTGATCATACAGGATGATATGAATATTACAACAGTCAACAGGGCATTCACAAGGATGAAGGGCATCACCCACATCTGTGACCTGAAACAACAATCAGAATGGTTACACTACCTCTGTGACCTAAACAACAATCAGAATGGTTACACTACCTCTGTGACCTAAACAACAATCAGAATGGTTACACTACCTCTGTGACCTGAAATAACAATCAGAATGGTTACACTACCTCTGTGACCTAAACAACAATCAGAATGGTTACACTACCTCTGTGACCTAAACAACAATCAGAATGGTTACATTACCTCTGTGACCTAAACAACAATCAGAATGGTTACACTACCTCTGAGACCTAAACAACAATCAGAATGGTTACATTACCTCTGTGACCTAAACAACAATCAGAATGGTTACATTACCTCTGAGACCTAAACAACAATCAGAATGGTTACATTACCTCTGAGACCTAAACAACAATCAGAATGGTTACACTACCTCTGTGACCTAAACAACAATCAGAATGGTTACATTACCTCTGTGACCTAAACAACATTCAGAATGGTAACACTACCTCTGTGACCTAAACAACAATCAGAATGGTTACATTACCTCTGTGACCTGAAACAACAATCAGAATGGTTACACTACCTCTGTGACCTGAAACAACAATCAGAATGGTTACACTACCTCTGTGACCTATACAACAATCAGAATGGTTACACTACCTCTGTGACCTAAACAACAATCAGAATGGTTACACTACCTCTGTGACCTAAACAACAATCAGAATGGTTACACTACCTCTGTGACCTAAACAACAATCAGAATGGTTACACTACCTCTGTGACCTAAACAACAATCAGAATGGTTACACTACCTCTGTGACCTAAACAACAATCAGAATGGTTACACTACCTCTGTGACCTAAACAACAATCAGAATGGTTACACTACCTCTGTTACCTAAACAACAATTAGAAGGGTTATACCATCTCTGTGACCTGAAACAACAAATGGAAGGGTTATACCACCTCTGTGACCTAAAACAACATTCAGAAGGGTTATACCACCTGTGACCGGAAACAACATTCAAAAGGGTTATACCACCTGTGACTGGAAACAACATTCAGAAGGGTTATACCACCTGTGACCGGAAACAACATTCAGAAGGGTTATACCACCTGTGACCGGAAACAACATTCAGAAGGGTTATACCACCTGTGATCTGAAACAACATTCAGAAGGGTTATACCACCTGTGACCGGAAACAACATTCAGAAGGATTATACCACCTGTGACCGGAAACAACATTCAGAAGGGTTATACCACATGTGATTGGAAACAACATTCAGAAGGGTTATACCACCTGTGTGACTGGGAACAACATTTGGAATTGTTAGACCACCTGTGATCTGAAACCACATTCAGAAGGGTTAAACCACCTCTGTGACCTGAAACAACATTCGGAATGGTTAAACCACCTCTGTTACCTGAAATAAAAATTTTAAGGGTTATGCCACATTTGTGATCTGAAACAACAATCAGAAGTGTTACCCCACCTTCTACAGTTAAAATTGTTATACCACCTCTGTGACCTGAAACAACAATTAGAAGTGTCATACCATCACTGTGACCTGAAACAACAAGTTGAAGGGTCATACCACCTCTGTGACCTGAAACAACAATTAGAAGTGTTATACTACCTCTGTGACCTGAAACAACAAATAAAAGTGTTATACTACCTCTGTGACCTGAAACAACAAATAGAAGTGTTATACTACCTCTGTGACCTGAAACAACAAATAGAAGTGTTATACTACCTCTGTAACCCGAAGGGGGCACTGATGGCCCAGTTGTCTAAGGCGCTGCGATTAGCTGTGCAGAGTTGCGTCCCTTGGGCATGTCAGAAACCTATGATTGTGGGTTCGAATCCCGGTTCGCCCCGATTATGTTTCTAGGTTGGTCAGCACCATACCTGTGCTCGTGGGTTTCACCGAAGTGGTAAACGTCTGAGACCTGCATCACTTCGGGCTTTCCTCCCTCATTAAGCTGACACGCCGCGATATTACTGGAATACTGTTAAAAGCGGCGTTAAACCCAACTCACACACTCACACTGTAACCTGAAACAACAATAAGAAGAGTTAAAACACCTCTGTGACCTTGAATAACATTCAGGAGGGTTGCGCCACCTTCTATGACCTGAAACAACAATCAGAATGGTTAGGTCAACTCTAAGACCTGATACAATCAGAAGGTAATCACCATAAGTCTGCAAAACGGATGATATGATTCAATTTTACCTCTCACTCACTCTGTGAACTGAAACAACAGAAGGGTTATGCCACATCTGCATGATCTGTGATCAAAAGGGTTATGCCATATATATGTTACCAGCTCTACCATATACATGACAATAAAACAACAATAAAAAAGACTCCCAGTCAGAAGGTTTACCATCTTTTCAACTGGAAAGTTGATGCAGAATTAAGGCAGTAAAGCATCTAATGCCAATGGTGCGACAAACATAAAAATCATCACTGCTCATTGTGGGTGAAGAATTGGAAAATTATGGGCGGTTAAAAAATACAAAGTTGAAAAAAGGACAAAAGTACGCAATTAAGATCAAATATTACGAATAAAGAACTAAATGTTACTGCTAAAGGTCAAAATACAAAACAAACAGACGAGGGTTAAACATACAAAGTTGAAATAAATGTCAAAAGTCTGCAATATTAATAGTCAAATGTTACGAAAAGACGTCATAAGAAAAGAAAAACAATGTGTACGAAAGAACGTCGATGAGCATGAAAGGACGTTTTTCAATAAAGAATGTCAGTGGGCACGAAAGGACGTTTTCAATAAAGAATGTCAGTGAGCACGAAAGAACGATGACAATAAAGAACGCCAGATGGCGCTGCAATTTGTAAAACATTCAGAGTTTAATTGGCTTGTTCCGCCGTGTATATGATAACTGCATGCCGAGGTGCACAATGTATTACGTCATTCCTCGTGCAGTCACTGTCTGACGTCACAAATATAAATGTGGATGTAAACAAGCGAAATAAATATGGTTTGAAAACAAACTCTGGCATCATAGATGAAAATCGATTTTTTTTATTTATGGCGAGCTATTTTTCCTAATGAATGTCTAAGTTATACATATGCATACAAAACCTTTTTTGACATATATATTTGTTGTTCAGATATTAGGCAGCATTTTGTTCGCACAGTTTCCGAAAAGCTGTTAAATAATACAAATTCTCGCACAACGATCACTTTTCAGATGAAAATGTGCATCTGAAACAAAACTAGGCATCATAGCACCATAGTGTTGCACCAATCATGAACAATTATTGGATCATTGTAGATGAGTCCTAGATTAACGTTAAGTGAGTGTTTTTTGAAGGTTGTATACAAAATACAAGTACTAATGTTAGGCAGATGTTGGATTACACAGTATACTGTATTTGTGAAAAGGCCCTTTATCGGTGACAAAGCTTAAACGCAACATGTTTATACACAAAGTGTTCATTATACATTATAAATACATGTATATATATGTGTGACATCAGACGGTGAATGCACGAGGAATGACGTAATACATTGTGCACCTCGACATGCAGTTATCATATACATGGCGGAACAAGCCGATTAAACTCGGAATGTTTTTACAAATTGCAGTGCCATCTGGCGTTCTTTATTGTCAACTACCTTTCGTGCTTTTGACATTTATTTCAACTTTGTATGTTTAACCTTCGTCTGTCTGTTTTGTATTTTGACCTTTAGCAGTAACATTTAGTTCTTTATTCGTAATATTTGACCTTAATTGCGTACTTTTGTCCTTTTTTCAACTTTGTATTTTTTGACCGAATGGCCGCCCATAGAAAAGGTAAACTTTACCCAAGATGGAGGACAAATGTAACCAGACAAGCTGCTATAGTCTCTACATGGTACCAATATTCACATAAGGAAATGAAAAAGCTCCACTCACCCGATGTTTGGGTCTTTCCTTCTCAGGGCATAGCCATGGTAGATTACCATCCCAAGGCTGTAGAAGATACACCCGAACACATTGAGATATATTGAAAAGTTGCAGTTGTGCATGTCTGTTGGCGTGTACTTAAAAAATGTTGCATTTTGCCACTTAATGTCTCCATAAAGAATACACTGTCCACCGAAGTTTATCTGAAAGAAAAAGTTTCCAAATTCAGCATCATCAACCCATTGTGTAAGTGAGTATATATTTTGCTGGTCTCAGAAATATTCCAGCAATATCACGGCCGGGGGACAGCATAAATGGGTTGAAGCCCATTGTACTTTTGGGGAATTGAACCCAGGTCTTCGGTGTGGCGAGGGAACACTTTAACCACTAGGCTACCCATACCCATCAATCCACTGGTTGAATGTTGAAAATGTTGTGTCACAAGATTTGTAGCATTATGTGAAGCTCATTCCGTAGAAATATCAAATAGAGATGAAAAAAAAACAAATGTTATTGTGTAGGCCACAGTATTCATTTAGATTAATTTCACAAATCATTATAATGATGCAGCTATGACAAAGAAGAGGCCATTAGATGCTAGTAAATATTTTGAAGGCTGCCAAACAATGCAAGGTCCAAAAGATGAAGTTTTTTATGAATTAAGACTACATGTATTTATTTGATTTGTTTTGCAAATGAGAATCTGCATGAGGCATTGCAAGTGTTTGTAGACGTTACTGATCATAGAGTGAGTGAATGAGTTGGGTTTAACGACGCTTTTAACAGTATTCCAGCTATATCACGGCGTGTCAGCTTTATGGGGGAGGAAAGCCCTAAGTGACGCAGGTATCAGACATTTACCACTTCGGTGAAACCCACGAGCACGGGTATAGTGCTAACAACCTAGAAACATAATCGGGGCGAACCGGGATTCGAAAACACGTTCATAGGTATCTGGCGTGTCCAAGGGACGCAACTCTGCACAGCGAATCACGCCGCTTCAGACGACCTTGACACCCATGCCTCCACGAATCATAGAGAAACTAAGGCTTCAGATTTTATTTTTTTTCATTGGTGCTTTTGCATCTCGACAAAGAGTCTTCAGATGACATATACCCCCGGTCTGGTGCAGTTTGGAAATCAAGTACCCCACTTTTGGTTCACTGCCGCTGGATACCTTCATTGAAGAAATAAATAATGCTGTTCAGTATTTTTTAAAAATCCCAAATCATCAAAAGGCACCAGTTCACCACTAGACTGATCTGAATAGCAAGTTTAATCCAGAAATATTCAACAATTTTGGAGGTCTTCTCCGGAAACGAGCACTAGTCTCATTTTCAGTAAAGTCCTACTTATCATCCTGAAAACATAAAAAATTATTTTTAAAATTTATCCCAAATCATTAAAAGGCACCAGTTAACCACTGGTACAATGTACAAGTTTCATCTAGAATAATTCAACAGTTTTGGAGTTCTGCTCCGTGAAATGAGCACTACCCTCATTTTCAGTAATGTCCAACTTATCATCCAGAAAACATAAAAAAATATTTTTTTAAATAATCCCAAATCATTAAAAGGCACCAGTTCACCACTGGTACGATGTACAAGTTTCATCTAGAACTATTCAACAGTTTTGGAGTCCTGCTCCTGAAACGAGCACTATCCTCATTTTCAGTACAAGTCCAATTTGTCTTCATCAATCCCAAATCATCAAAAGGCACTAGTTCACCACTAGACTGATCTATGTAGCAAGTAGAAACTAAAAACAAACAGGAATTTGCAAGAACAAATCATCTGACTGTTACTTTAAGTCCAACTTGATGAGAGAATTTCTATCTAATCTGTCTGTCCCTATACAAGAATAGTTATTGAGCTATCAAAACAATAGCATGGAATTGGGATTCCGAACTTTATATTCCTGTCAGGTAGACACCACTATGAACAGAGCCAAAATCAAACTTGTTGCTATTTAAACGGAAAAATATAAATTCAAAACACCCTTAAGTAGCAAAAGGCACCATCTGACAATCTGGTCTGTGTGAGTGCAAAGTGTCATGAAAAAATCTTTTTTAGAAATACCAAAACATCAAAACATACCAGTTCAGCATGTGTTTAATACATATGCAAGGTTTCATGATAAAATATTAAACAGTTTCCAAGTTATGTTCCAGAAACAAATGTTACATGTATTTGAATTTGTTGCCTAAAAAACACAAAAACTGTTTTGTTCTTTTAAGAAATACCATCAAATTCAAAAGGCTCCAATTCAGTTGTTTGATACAAATGCAAATTAATAATAAAATATTAAACGTTTTCCGAGTTTTGCTTCTGAAACGAAACAATATGGATGGAAGGTCAGACAGACAGAAGCCATTCCTATATCCACCTCCCACTTCGGATAATAATAGTCCATGGTTAAACTAACTGGGACCCGTGAAGATTCCGGGGTAGAATAGGTCTTCAGCAACCCATGCTTGCCATAAAAGGTGACTATGCTTGTCGTTAAAGGCGACTAACGGGATCGGGTGGTCAGGCTCGCTGACTTGGTTGATGCATGTCATCGATCCCAATTGCGTGGATCAACGCTCATGACATTAATCACTGGATTGTCTGGTCCAGACTTGATTATTTACAGAACGTTGTCATATGGCTGGAATATTGCTGAGTGCAGGGTTTAACAACAAACCAACCAACCAACCAATAGTTACAGGCTGCTGATAACATATTTCTGACAGCTGCATTTAGCACCTAGCTTTCACTCACTCACTCACTCCCAATTTATGTGATAATTTATTATATTTGGCCTGTGGTTAGTCTGCAATAGATTTCAACGTGAATAACATATTTTTCCAATTTTTAGTCAAGGTAAAATCTTTCTTCCTCAGGAAACAAATTAAGAGAGAGCAAAGTTCATAGAGTTTACACATCCTATGACTTGTTTTACTTTTTCTTTTTCAATTTACAGACATTGAACAAGTTTAAATATAAAGAATCTACATTTCATGTAACATCACAAAAATAATAGGGCTACAAACTTACAACTTACAAACTATGTGTGAATAGATCAAGTGTGCAAATATAAAACTGGTCAATTTTCAAAATACAGGGACAAGTAAAAAAGGACTTTACTTCCTGCACGGTTTAACATTCCTTTATTTGCTATCGCATAGATCCAAATCACACACATTTTGTGATGTATAGTAGCGATGTTGCAGTTATTTCACGCACAAAAAATGAATTTATGTTCGTTTCCTGATTAGGTTAAATCTTTTTCAAGGCAAATATTGTAATCTTTTGAACACGAAATTTGTGAAAAGGTGCATACAGTCACCGAACTCGTTTATAATATTTAGGACTACATTGGAGGTTTCGATTTGTTTATCAACACCCGAAAAGCTGGTGATATCTTATCTACAACCAAACAAAATGAAGCACAACCCTGAGGGGCGTCGCCATGACCCGACGACCCGCCAAGATATTGTTCGTAAAATTCACAAGAATACATGGATGACAGCACCTACCGTGGTAACCCCGAGTGGTATAGACACAACAAAACCCAAGACAAAAGTTGTCAAGTACAGGAATCCCTGTACAATAAGCTGTACATCCAGCATGAACGGCATGTTGACAGCGACAGGACGATCTTTTGCAGTCTTCTTACGATGAGAGTAAGGGGAGGCAACTCTTGTTGTCTTTACGCAATCGACAGGGAAATCACAGGTGTTGCGCAACACGAATAAGTTACATGTTATATATTTTATTCATTGTATCACTTAGAAAGGATATAGACGCACTGTTTCTGATTGGTTTCTAATTGGCATGCCTAATTGACGTTGCATTACTAATTATGTCTTATGAGATATTCTGTAATTTATCAGCGTTTTACCTTATTTCCCTTATACAGAGATTACAGTATTCAGTTCGAATTATTTGCAAAGTTAAAGAAAGTTTGCTCACGTATATTTGTATCATCAACAAAACGTATTATTGTTTTATCAATAAAATAAACTCCTCAGTGTGCTGGTACAAGATTTCTTAATAAACAAGTGAAGAGAAATAAAATATAATTCTACCTTGATTAGGTATATATATTATTTTGTCAAATGATTATTTAAACGTGGTCTACTTCCTGTCTAGATTTAAATCAGATTTCATTTTATCACAGTGACTGAGTGAATATTGTTTAACACTGCATAACCAATGTTGCAGCTATTCAAGGCCAGCCTATCACACAGTCACCAAGGGCAAAAGTTAAATGATAATGAACTAGACCAACGACACAACCACTGACAATCTTTAATACATGAGGTGGTTTCAAAGGTGAAAGTCAAACATGTTTTATCACGAACCATGTCTGAAGTTGCAAATAGTTTCAATATTTCTCAATATGACACCTATACACCTTACTCCTGAATGACATGTGGCTAATAACAGAGTTGATGAAATGTAACAATATGTGAATTATTTCTTGAGGCCTTCTTTCTATTTGCAAGACAGACACTAGTATAGTTACATGAAAATATCAACTTATGGCACCCAGTAGGCACCATTGTGCAACATTATCAAGCAGAACTGAGCCATGTTGAAGTTCCCTTTTTTAGATATAATTTTGTAAAACATGAAATATGTAAAATCAATTTAGGTATCTTTAAGTTTAAGAATGTATTATTTTTTTTATCATTTTCAGAACCATGTCAATCAGGTTAATATATCTTGTCCCCAAAAAGTGAAAGATTATTAGTTTAGATAATTAATTGTGTGAACTTCCCCCTTAAGTTATAACCTTACACTTCACACTGATTTATTTTAAGTGATTAACCTTCAGGGTCTTAATGAAGGACAACAGTCATCAATCATGGATGACCAGTACAATGACTGAAACGGTCCTCTGTAAACCTAGACAACATGCTAGCTCCAGCAAGACCAGTACAATCACTGAAACTGTCCTCTGTAAACCTAGACAACATGCTAGCTCCAGCAAGACCAGTACAATCACTGAAACTGTCCTCTGTAAACCTAGACAACATGCTAGCTCCAGCAAGACCAGTACATTCACTGAAACTGTCCTCTGTAAACCTAGACAACATGCTAGCTCCAGCAAGACCAGTACAATCACTGAAACTGTCCTCTGTAAACCTAGACAACATGCTAGCTCCAGCAAGACCAGTACAATCACTGAAACTGTCCTCTGTAAACCTAGACAACATGCTAGCTCCAGCAAGACCAGTACAATCACTGAAACTGTCCTCTGTAAACCTAGACAACATGCTAGCTCCAGCAAGACCAGTACAATCACTGAAACTGTCCTCTGTAAACCTAGACAACATGCTAGCTCCAGCAAGACCAGTGAAATCACTGAAACTGTCCTCTGTAAACCTAGACAACATGCTAGCTCCAGCAAGACCAGTACAATCACTGAAACTGTCCTCTGTAAACCTAGACAACATGCTAGCTCCAGCAAGACCAGTACAATCACTGAAACTGTCCTCTCAAAACCTAGACAACATGCTAGTTCCAGCAAGACCAGTGAAATCAACATGACAAAACAATGTGATCAGCAGCCATCTTGATTTTCCTGCTCAGCAGTGTGAAGCACCTCACTCACTTGCTTTCCCCACTGCAATGAAGTGTTGTTCAGTGAAAAGCGAGACAGTGACAAGTCAATACAATGAATCCCAGGCAAAATACTGTGTAAGCGCATAGGACAAATATGTGATGACTAAAGCACAGCAGTTACAAGAAGTCATGTAGAAGCATCATAGTGTACTCAACCAAAGCGAAACCATAGCTGCTAAGGATATCATAGAACCAGTAAATAGTGTGTGCATTTAGAAATTTGGAGTACTAAGTAAGGATCTGTTATATGGATGAACAACTTCTTTTGTACAATTAAGAGTAACATTTCAGTGTAGGTTCTAACACTGTTATCAAGCAAGTGATACTTGCTTGATAACGGTGTTAGAACCTACACCAAAACATCACCCAGTAGGCCACACTTTTTTAATTTTGTTTCACGGATATTTATATCGGTTGAAATAAAAACAAAAACAAGTGGCCATGTCAATCATTTTTTTCATTTTTTTTATTGATATGAACATGATGAAAGTCTTTCTGCCGTTTCAGGTGGCCTCTTGAAGTACTGATAGTGATGTCAACATGGAATGTATGTATAACATGTTTTATTGTATAATAGGGTCCTTGATACTATCAGGAGACATAATAAAAATAAACATTTTGATGATTCATTTATTTTCAGTACCAGACGCTTTTTAGTAGGGGCGACATTCCCGTGAAACCACTGTGTGAGTGACTCCAGTGACTTTCATATTGCTTTAAGGGGGCATGGGTGGCCCAGTCATCTAAGGCGCCATGATTCGCTGTGCAGAGTTGCGTCCCTTGGGCAAGTCAGAAACCTATGATTGTGGGTTCGAATCCCGGTTCGCCCCAAATATGTTTCTAGGTTTGTCAACGTGGGTTTCACCGAAGTGGTAAACATCTGAGACCTGCATCACTTCGGGCTTTCCTCACACATTAAGCTGACACTTATAACTGGAATACTGTTAAAAGCGGCGTTAAACCCAACTTACTCACTCACACTCATACTGATTTGAACTTTATCTAAGTTCTATCACAGCATGTCCATTTAGTGTTGCTGGAAAGTTCAGAGATGCTTGTTTACAAGTTTGGTGAAACTCACAAGTTCAAATATGGTCCAGACAAATTAAGAATTATTATTTGGCTATTCTTAGATTTGAACCCAAGAATCCACATCAAACCATTGCAAATTATTCAGTAATATTATATTGGTGAAGAAAGATGAATTTCTTAAAGTATCATATCTCAGTTTATGTCTGGCACATATTTCCTTCTTTGATTCCTTGTTGAAAATAAAACACCACTGTCGATATCATTGTTCAATAAAAGAATTTATTTCATTGTTCATAAATACTGTAGCTGCCAAGCAATGTGATGAAAAGAAAATCTATGTTGATGTTTTGAGATGAGTAAAAAGCTGAGCAAAAGAAATGGTCATTTCGCTGTGGTCGTCCTCTTTCTGAAAACAAGAAAAACAGGAATATTGAACTGCAATGGCATGGGTTTCCAATGTGATCTATACTGAACAATAAACTTTTGTGATCATGAATATTTTGGGGATATTTTTATGAAATTTGCACTTAGTCCTTACTACAAAATGAATATCAAAAAAATATTCATGACCATTAACTTTTTTGTTCACTATAGAAATAAGTATAGAGAGATTGTCTTCAAAGAGAACAAAGTTTGTTTAATGCCACACTCAGCAATATTCCAGCTATATGACAATGGTCTGTAAATAAGTGTGTCTGGGCCAGACAAACCAGTGACTGATCACATGAACATTGATCCACACTATTGGGATACCATAACATGTATTCAACCAACCACGTCAGCAAAGCTGTCCACCTAATCTCCTCATACGCCAAGTATAGGTTGATGGGGGCCTATGGTTTTACCCAGGATCCCCCACAGGTGTGTAACACAATGCACACAGTTTATACTTTATATACAGCTATACTCCTGCATACTGAAAGAGGAAGTCAGGCCTAAAAACAATAATACAAGGTCAAACCTATTTATTTTGATAGATTAGCCCCTGAAACAAATACGACCAATCTACATAGGTCTCTAACTATATTTCTAAAACCTGGCAAATCAATTTCACAGGTAACAAGTCAGGTGACCCCTAAGTTTCCAAATCAACCCAAAGTCTTGCTTAATGAGTGGATAGGAAAAGAAATTAAAGGTCAGCAATCACTGGAAAAGATGTGTACAGTAAACCTCCATTAGTTCGGACAGTTGCATTCCTACTGAATTGTCCAGATCTACATATTTCAGGAAGTGCATCAAGGTTACGGAGTAATGTCACAATGTACAAATACAAGTGGTCCCAGTTATAATGGCTGGTCGATGGAGTTCCTGGAACAATTGGGCCAAGACTAAGGAAGATTCACTGTGACATGGAAAAGAAAGGCCAAAAAACACGGGTTGTTTCCCTGCCCAAATACCTCGATCGTGGTGTGTCTGTTCCCTTGCAGCTCCGGCACTCCCATCTGCCAGTGGGTATAGATCTCAGGCCCACACAGAACGTGTGGTAGCCTCGGTCACATCGGTCGCAGAACATCATCTTATCCTGCAACAATCACACAACATTTGCACATAATCTTCACAAGATATACCGTATTTTCTTGAGTATAGTGCGCACTTTTTTTCGGAAAAACACAGCTGTGTAGAAGGGGGTGCGCATTATACACGAATTATGAGTTTGGATGTTTTTTCCTCCCATGGAAAGCTCTCACCAAGTAAGTTATGTTGGTGTTCTTACATTCCCATCTTCATTGAACTGGGAATGGAAGAACACCAAACAGAATTTACTTTGTGAGAGTTAAATCTTGTGAAGATAATGTGCATATGAGATCGTACTACAAATATAAACAATTCATCTGACCAACAGCATGCAATAGTCAAATGTTAAAATTTGGGTAGCGAATTCTGGTGAAAACTTACAGCCATAGAACCCTTTTCATGTTGTAAACAATGAAACTGATGCATTTAATAGGAATAATTAGCTAAGCCTGTCCCCTAGCCTCTTAAGTTTTTAAGGTTGGTTCTATGAACATCTTATTTCAGATATTTTATCAATTCCCCCCAAACGCACATATTAAACCAAATAAAATAATGTCATGATTTATTGTATTGAACATGTACAAATCTAGAAGAATGAAATCTGATGTACTGACCTCATCATAGGGGTCCATACACTCCACACAGGTCTTACACTCCATGCACTGCCAGGGGTAGGTTCGGATCACTGACACCATAGCATTGGTCAAGTCAAGGCAGCTTGGGTGTCCTGCAACATAAATATAGGGGGATGCTATAAGACCAGAAAATATCAAGTCAGGAGGTGTGTTCAAAAATATCACCCCAAACATGAAATGATACAGGGGGCATGGCAGTGGGAGGAGTGAGTGAGTTTTGTTTTAGGAAGCATAATTCCATCTACATCACAACGGCCGGTAGATAATTGAGTCAAAGCCAGGCAAACCAGTGGCTGAGAGCATGTGCCTTGAGGTATGCCAGCATTGCATGATGACACACATCACAAACCGACTGCCACTTTATTTTATCATGTTGTAGTTTTGAAACCCACTGTTTTCCCACTGATTCACCAAGGCAGGTGATGAAAGAATGTCCAATCTTACATGTCATGACATCACTTGTTTACATGCTGCATGTTGTCAAATTCGCTTTATATTTTAGCTTGACATGTTAGAGACAAGAGGTAACAGCGAACAGGTTTGAAATAGATCGGACCACCACACAATGCTGACATTCCACAAATGTGTACTGCTATGTTTGCGTGTTTGTTTTTTGTTTGCCGTTTAACGCTGAACTCAGCAATATTCCAGCAGTCTGTAAATAATCGAGTCTGGAACAGACATTCCAGTGATTAATATCATGAGCATCGATCCACGCAATTGGGATTGATGACATGCATCAACCAAGTCAGCGAGCCTGACCACCTGATCCCGTTAGTCACCTCTTACGACAAGCATAGTTGCCTTTTACAGCAAGCATGGGTTGCTGGAGACCTATTCTACCCCTTATCTTCACAGGTCCTGTAACTGTATCAATAGGACAAGCGACCATGGAAACAGAAAAGCAGGAGTACTTTCTGTGATTTTCGTTTTCATGGCAATTTTCTTTTAGTAATTGACTAATACTGTTTAATATATCACCAAATGTGTTAGTTTGTTTCAAAAAGGGGATATCCGCGTAGGTAGTGAAAAGTAAGTGAGCTTCTAAATTGCCACTAACCAACAGTCCCACACTCGGAACACTTGATCATTTCTTGGTCGTCAGCTGCCAACTTCTCCTGTTTCACCTTCTTCCTCCGAGGGACCTTCTTCTCCGGCGGTGGGGGATCCGTGCTGTTGCAGATACGACACTTCTCCTCAGGAAGCGGCTCAGCCTAGGTGTAGATGGTCACAGTGAGTCAGAGTGTCAAGGAGAACACATTCGATATGTCCACCCACAATGTTTATTTATTATATACAAAGCTCAAGCTGCCTACAGGTGTTTTTTTAACATCCTCCTCACAATCGGGTACCCATTCCCTGCTGGGTGAACATGGGCATATTTGAACTACCGTATTCGACGTAATAAGCGCCCTGCTCTAATAAGCGCCTACAGCAATATTTGCTAATATATTGGCTAGTGAACAATCCCAATTACCACCCCTTCCAACTGATTAATGTACACAAGACTTATATATTCGTGTATAATATGCACTCGCGTGCTATATGCACCCTTAATTATTGGCAATTAAATTCTGGAAAAATATATCTGTCTTACATAAACATTTCAGGCTGAAATACATCTTTCAACTCTGTTTTTTCCTCTCACCAAAATGATATTCTAATAAGAGTCCCCTATTTCTAATTTTGAGAGTGCCCTGGGTGCTTATTATGTTGAATACAGTAAGTCACTTGCCCAGGGTGATATCACATGTTTTGACACTTGTGTTTCGGGTGTAGGAACATATTTGTGTTTCCCCCATTTGGTCATCTACTGTGGGACGAGTGGGTTGTTTTGAGTGCACTAGGTGGATGTACTGTACACTTACTACAGAGCTTATTTGTTTGGAAGAGTTGAGGTTACCTACGGTACATGAGTTAATCATGATAACACTTCAGAAGGTTACATCCCATTAGTAAGACATCCCATTAGTGAGACACCCATTGTAAGACAGTGGAGTAGGTGGGATTAGTTAATCAAACACAGCCAGTCTACCCACTTAACAATGGTCACAGCCCATGATTAGCAGATTAATTAATATGAGTAGGCCAGTAATTCTGTTTGAATATTCTCAGGAAATAAATGAGTTTATCATGGCAGGTCTGCAGCAGGTTGAGTTCATTACCAGTCAAAGAGGTACTCTCCAGGTCCCCTTTCGGGGATATCTCCAACTGTGAAATTAACTTTAACTGAACTCTAAGTGGCGAATATTTTAAAACAGTGGATTTAAGGGATGGATGAATTAAAATGTTGAATGAAATAAAGTAAAAGAGGGTATCAAGCATCTTGAGTCATTTCTTTTGTCTATAATAAGACAAGTCCATTTTCATGATAGGGGTTAATTACCTGATTAACATGTGCAACCAGGTTTGACATTGTTGTTTTAAGGTGTCTCACAACTGGGCTGTCTTACTAATGGGAGGAGACCCTTCAGAACAGTGAATTAATAGTTAATTAAATATTGCTTTACGACACATCAGTAATTTTACAACTAATTGCAACCACTTCAGAGCATTTTTATACTAGAAAATAGTGCAAAAGCACTGTAGCTCACCTGGATATGTAGTCAACAATGTACTTTATAATGTCAAATAGCAACTTAAAAAAGTTACTGTCAGCATTGCTATTCAAATATGTTCTGAATAAATACTGAGGACAAAAGTTTTAAATAATTTGAAAATAGTTCCTATCCAAAAAATTCTAAATCTGCACTTCTGTAGCACAATTGTTGCAATAAACAACGATTACATTTACTTCACACAAAGTTTTAAGTCTGAGCCTCATAAACCTTCTAAGAAGAATAATTCTTCTAAAACAATATTTCCCATCTTCAAAATCTTAATGATCTGAACAAAATATGAATTCATCGAAAGGAAAATGTGGACCATTTCAAGTTTCAACTTTACTGGTTCAATTCTTCCTGAGCAGATGATGTTTACAGTGCAAGGATATGCATGCTGAAAAAATCTAAGGTCATGGTCCAAAATGCAAATGTCAAATGAAAGTAAAAATTAATAATATTGCAAAAATTGGAACATTTGTGTCGAGGCACACTACTAACTTCATATATACCAAATATGATTCCATTCTCAAACAAAATGTGTGAATAATGGCCATATGACGTTTCAGCTTTCAGTAAGGCCAAAGTGCAAACAAATTAAGGTCAAATCAAGGTCAAAGTGAAAAACGAAATCAACATGATGAAAGTCAAAATTCAAAATATCACAAAAAATGGAACATATATATTGAGTCCCACTACTAACACTGCATGTACCAAATTTCATGACATTTTGAAACCAAAAATGAGAGAGTAATGGACACAAATAGATTTTTTAATATGGTTGTCATGATAATTGAAAATCAGATTCCAAGCTCTTGACCAATTCAGGTGTCCTCATTGGTGGGAACGAGCATGACAAGTTTCAACTTCATTGGTCAAGTGGTTTCTGAGGTGGATAAGTATATGATGGATGACTCATGATTTTTTGCATTTTCCAATGTGACCACTGGCAGCCATGTTTGATTTCCAATCAAGATGTCTTGAACAAACTAGGTACTATACAAGGTTTAAGATTTTGAGATGAAGAGTTTTTAACTTTTATTGTTTTTAATCAAAGATGGCTAACTGGCAGCCATACTGAAATTCCAAGTTTGATGCTTTGAACAAACTTGAACCCTTTATAGTGACAAAAATTCACACACACACACACACACATCTTCGCCATTTTGGAGAAGAAGATGAAAATGTAGAAAGTTTAAGGATGCTGACTTGTGATGATGGCATATGCTCACATGGCCATTCAGGCTAGTTGAGATGAAAAGACTCCTAGAAAAGAGTGTTTAGGTTAGATCACCAAAACATTATCTGAAAGATTCTAGATTTGTGTAGCATTAAGTGTGATTGTTTCAATCATGACAATGTTACTGCCATATCAACAGAAAGGGAAAGGAGCAGAGTGATAGAGTGACTATTGTTTAACACTGCAGTCAACAATACTCACACAATATCACTGAAGCTTTAAGGAATCAAGTCTGGACCAGCCAAATCAGTGGTTGATAGTATGAGCAACGTCCCATGCTGATGATGACACACAATAACCAAATCACTGCGTCTGACCATCCAATAACTTTTAGTTGCCTCGTAAAACAAGCATATGTGACTTGGCACAAATTCTGTCCGGGAATTCCAACTGCAGCTGTTTAGGAGACACCAAGATGTGACTTCACAAACTATTCACATTCACATTTTCCGAGTGACAAACATCCTGTGACCGAAGTGTGCAAAAGACATGAAGAAAGACAGTTGTACATACCAGCGGTTCCTCCTTGGTCTCTTCAGCTTCTGACTCACTCCCATCCGAGTCACTGCTGGCATCGCCGTCACTGTCCGCTTCCGAGGCCGACCCTACTTTATCCTACAATGAAGGGAGATGTAATGAGAAAGGACCTATTTCAGGAAAAGTTCACACAACATTCATTTCAGAGCAAAAACACATTGAAAGAAATGTACAAATTTATTCCATAGTAACATCATAGGTTATTCTGTAGAAAGTAAATTGTAATGTAATGTTGCATTTAAATTACATTACATTTGTCAACATTAATGAGGGCCTGGTTGAACTGGCAAACTGTTTCTTATCTAAACAACTGAATCATGCGGACAACTGAGTGGTTGTCAAAAGTGGTTGACCCATCGCCACATACCAGTACTGTGGTGATGTAGGAAAGCATTGTTAGTGATGAGGTCCATTTGCAAACTTGACCTCATGGCCAGGGTTTTTCTAAGCTGCCTGGCGTCATGTGTTCTCATGAAGGCAGCTAGATGGCAAGTGAATGTGTATGAAACTAATAGGAACAAAAAGTGGCTATCAACTAAGTCAAAACTAATTTTTGTGTAACCTGCTACTGTATCGAGGGACTCATGGCAGACACAAGACAAGATGTTGCCCTAGTGACTCAAGGCAGACATACCGGTAAGACAAGATATTTCCACCTGATACTGGACCTAGGGACCCATGGCAGACATAAGACAAGATGTTGACCTAGGGACCCATGGCAGACACAAGACAAGAAGTTTGCACCTGATACTGGACCTAGGGACCCATGGCAGACATAAGACAAGATGTTGACCTAGGGACCCATGGCAGACACAAGACAAGAAGTTTGCACCTGATACTGGACCTAGGGACCCAGGGCAGACATAAGACAAGATGTTGACCTAGGGACCCATGGCAGACACAAGACAAGAAGTTTGCACCTGATACTGGACCTAGGGACCCATGGCAGACATAAGACAAGATGTTGACCTAGTGACTCAAGGCAGACATAAGACAAGATGTTTGCACCTGATACTGGACCTAGGGACCCATGGCAGACACAAGACAAGATGTTGACCTAGTGACTCAAGGCAGACATAAGACAAGATGTTTCCACCTGATACTGGACCTAGTGACTCATGGCAGACATAAGACAAGATGTTTCCACCTGATACTGGACCTAGCGACTCATGGCAGACATAAGACAAGATGGTTGCACCTGATACTGGACCTAGGGACTCATGGCAGACACAAGACAAGATGTTGACCTAGGGACCCATGGCAGACACAAGACAAGAAGTTTGCACCTGATACTGGACCTAGGGACTCATGGCAGACACAAGACAAGATGTTGACCTAGGGACCCATGGCAGACACAAGACAAGAAGTTTGCACCTGATACTGGACCTAGCGACTCATGGCAGACACAAAACAAGATGTTTGCACCTGATACTGGACCTAGGGACTCATGGCAGACATAAGACAAGATGTTTGCACCAGATACTGGACCTAGGGACCCATGGCAGACATAAGACAAGATGTTGACCTAGTGACTCAAGGCAGACATGACAAGATGTTTCCACCTGAATCTGGACCTAGGGACTCGTGGCAGACATAAGACAAGATGTTTGCACCTGAAACTGGACCTAGGGACTCATGGCAGACATAAGACAAGATGTTTGCACCAGATACTGGACCTAGGGACCCATGGCAGACATAAGACAAGATGTTGACCTAGTGACTCAAGGCAGACATGACAAGATGTTTCCACCTGAATCTGGACCTAGGGACTCGTGGCAGACATAAGACAAGATGTTTGCACCTGAAACTGGACCTAGGGACTCATGGCAGACATAAGACAAGATGTTTGCACCTGAATCTGGACCTAGGGACTCGTGGCAGATATAAGACAAGATGTTTGCACCTGAAACTGGACCTAGGGACTCATGGCAGACACAAGACAAGATGTTTGCACCTGATACTGGACCTAGGGACTCATGGCAGACACAAGACAAGATGTTGACCTAGTGACTCAAGGCAGACATAAGACAAGATGTTTCCACCTGAATCTGGACCTAGGGACTCATGGCAGACACAAGACAAGATGTTTGCACCAGATACTGGACCAAGGGACTTATGAGTCATAAATGGGATGGGCCAAGCAAGTGTGATGATGACAATAATCATGTGATGATGTGACCGCTCGGAGGCAGCACACGTGCATTGAGGATGACACACACACACACACACACACACATCAGGAGGTGATGACAAACCCAAAAATATCTGCTGACCTCAGTGTATTACCTCAGTACTGTCCTCCACCTCGGACGAGTCAGGGTCACTTGACGGCTTCACCAGGGTATTGGACACTTTCTTGGGAGGGTCGAACTTAGCTGTATTTATTGGTAAGTAGCGGAGCTCATCAGCTGTGTATCTGAAATAAGACATCAATATTGTGATAAACAGGAAAGAAGTGAGGTTTTCCTGTCTCATGCATGCGAAAGAGCTTTGGGTAGGGAGATACTCAGTATCTCAACTTGTTATGGATAATTGACAGTGAAGAAGACTTCTGTTGAAAATTTGAATTCTTTTATAGTGTGATGACAGCCGAAAAACAGGATTTCTGGCAATGATGTAATGGAGGTCTAGTATTCGTAATAATTATAGAATACATCCATTAACTGTCAACTGAGAATTAGTTAATTGTATTTGTTCAGCCAATAAAACACTTGTGATGAAGAAGCCTGTATGTTGTCTGAGCTGTCCTCACTTGCAGTAGTAGTCCTGGAACTGTCCAGGGATGAGAGGAACAGGGTATGCGTCCGGCTTGGTGGCCTCAGGAGGCAGCTTCTTGTATCTGCCAGCTGGGTAGTGCACCATCTACACACAACAATCAAGCAATGAATTTACAATACTTGAACACTGGATTTCCACCAATCTCATTAAAATAGGATCACGGTGCTTGATAGCATGCACTAAGATCTGATGTTAATGAGATTTGAGAGTTCCACCTACAAAACTGAATATACTCATCAGGGACAAGCATCAAGAAATAGCAAAATTTTGCTGGTGAATGATGAGTGAGTGAGTGAGTGAGTGAATGAGTATGGTTTTACGCCGCTTTTGGCAATATTCCAGCAATATCACGGCAGGGACACCAGAAATGGGCTTCACACATTGTACCCATTTCGGGAATCGAACCCGGTTCTTTGGCGTCATTAGCGAACGCTTTAACCACTAGGCTACCCGATCGCCCCTGGTGAATGAAGAAATTATCCCAAAGAATATTCTGTCTACACAAACATTTTTTAGACATAACCATCAAGTAAGTAACATTTCATCAAATTTCATATTTCAGAGTTCCAACACAAAAAACAGTCCAATTGGATGACTTACAAAAGTCTGCAGATCGAAGTATGCTCTCCTCTCCTCCCGCCTCTCCCGCTGGAACTGAGCATTGAAGTCAGCTGCGGCCTTCACCGCCTTCTTGATGTACGCTCCCATCTTGCCCTTGTCTAGTTTTGGCTGACACAGAGGAAAACACACAATTACTGGTTGCAAAACAAACACAACAACTAGGGCAAAACAGTCATACTGAGTGAGTGAATGTCGTGTTATGCCAGTCATCAGTATTCCTGACACATCACATCTACAACAGGCAAATTAGTGGCCACAAGGACACACCAGGCCAGGTCACACAATATAGCCATCTCATCCTTCACATCCTTTTTGTGACTCACATATCTTACTGAAGACTGAGATAACAATGAGTACGACTATTCTTACAGTGTACAGAGGTCAGAACTCTTTTCCTAAGGTACATCATACCTGGGCCACACTCCACAAAGTGATCTTAGCACTAAGACTGTCATAAATAAATACTAATGTATGGGAGTGATGATCGTCATAGCCCTAGGGCCCTAGCATAACACAAAATATGCAGTAACAACAATCAAATTACATATTAGTTACAGTTTGTATTCACTGACTGTCGTACAACACGGTAGTCGGCCATATTATTCCTATAGTCAGCCATCGTAAATACCCAATCCTTAGTTTTGTTTCATATGACTGAAGTTGAAGCAAAGACCAACTCTGCCCTATAATCTATACAGAGTTGGTCCTGCTGGATCAATGGTGGCATGATAGAATGACTTTATATAAGGGCTGGCTAAAAGACTGATATTCGGATTATCGTTGATGGGAAAAAATATGAACAATTATCAATATGAAAATTATGTCATAATTAATAACTTACATAAACTACTGTGATGAAATAAAGTTCATCTTAACCTTAACACACTTGTTATTGTCAATATAGGTGGAAAGCAACTGTTTTTGTTAATATCTCAAATGTCCACAAAGTAATCTATGCATAAATGTATCACTTACCAGAGGCATAGAATATGTTGATTTCTTACAAGACTTTCTTGCATACTTGCTCAACATTCTTTCTTCGATTTTTTTCGTTTATTGATCTATGATCTATATCGATAGCCAGCCCTATTTTATTATTCAACATTTGGTCATTTATAAAGAGCACATATTGAGACATTTGACACATACCACTTCATACTCTTTGTGCTTGTTGTTGATAGTCTGTCTCTCCTTCTCATGCAGAACATGGGCATACTCCTGCAGATACAAACCAGCAAGTTAGTTTCTCAAACAACATCAATTCACAAAGTAATAAATCCCAGTCCCAACTTGGACAAAACAGTCATACTGAGTGAGTGAATGTCGTGTTATGCCAGTCATCAGTATTCCTGACACATCACATCTACAACAGGCAAATTAGTGGTTGACAGCAGTTTGGCCACAAGGACACACCAGGCCAGGTCACACAATATAGCCACCTCATTCTTCACATCCTTTTTGTGACTCACATATCTTACTGAAGACTGAGATAACAATCAGTAGGACTATTCTTACAGTGTACAGAGGTCAGAACTCTTTTCCAAAAGTACATCATACCTGGGCCACGCTCCACAAAGTGATCTTAGCACTAAGACTGTCATAAGTAAATACTAATGATCGTCATAGCGCTAGGAACGCTTTGACGAACAGGGCCCTAGCATAACACAAAATATGCAGTAACAACAATCAAATTACAAATTAGTTACAGTTTATATTCACTGACTGTCGTACAACACGGTAGTCAGCCATATTATTCCTATAGTCAGCCATCGTAAATACCCAATCCTTATTCCCAGCCATTTTCATTATTCTAATCCAACACTCCTGAATATCTTGAACATACATTATGTTTTAATTGCGGAAGAAAAAACAACACAAATAATATTATTGCTGCTAATTTGATAATGTACAAATGTGTCACTGATATATTACTTAATACATTTGCCTTAATGTGTATAAACATGATAAAACTATAAAGTATTCATCAATAAATCTATCTATAGACATAGCAGTCTCCACCATTGTCTGTAGATCATAATCTTAACATGTGGACTATAAATCATGATTATCAACTATACTGATAAAACTTAAATCAATTTTTCCTTGACTCTGGCTTTGGACAGTTGGCTAAATTGCCGACAAAGGCACAAAATACACATAAAATGTGTTGTCCTTAACATGCCTACCAAAGGTAATGATATTTTCAGGATGTACTGATGGTTGGAAGAAGGACCTGGTGGTGTTGTTACTTACTCGGTATTTCTCAGAATAATCTTTATGCATTAAGTCATACACTTCCTCACTCCTCAGAGCTGTCAAACCTGCAAAGATTAGCAGCATGAAATTACATTCTATAAATCAAAGATTTACACTTGTGAAAATTTAGGTGTCACTTTGTTATTTTTTCATCATCGAGACAAATAACAGCATAATGCCCTATTTACTACAAATTTTCGAAAACTTCGGAGGGTTTTGAGGTCCTATATATGACTATAGTATTGTAAATATTAATGGCCACGTAATCTATAATTTTTAACATTATGACAATGACTTCCATCTTTAATCATTGTTAATTTTAAAATACTCTACTCCAGTAAACAGAAGAAAAACTGTCATTAGTAGTTAAATAAAACATTTACATCAGACAAAATCACTGTATCAATCTTGTAAACCCATTTCCAGAAACATGGCTGCTGCCATCCCTAGAACCAAATCAACTAAACATCTGCAGTTCAACTGACAGAACTGAGGGTGAGCAACCTTGTTCTTGTCAATCACTCCAACCCCTATCCACCACGAGACTATGACAAGCCAAGACACATGCACTATTACATTTCCCCCACTCCACTCTGACCTCTAATCATCACAGTGAGAGGTCCACCTCAGTCTACAGCCATCCCCTTTGTCCAGCAGGGGAGGTAACTCTAGTCTCCAAGCCTACACCTACCCCTATCCTGCTCAGTGTGGCAGAGAGCCCTAAGGCACACTGCCCTGTCAGCCACAGCATGCTTGTAGCAAGTTGTTGATTAGTGTCGCAAACACAGTTGCAGGAGACTGTGAAACAAACCTTTTGACAAGACCTTAGATTTAACCCAAACATCATCATAGAGGTGATAATTAAAACAAATGAATACACTGGCTATATTTCAAGGGGTTAAAGTGTCAGACTGACAAGATAGATACATCCTACAGTGCTAGACGGCATCAATGGATGATGCTCAAAGGTTAAGTTAATTACATTAGAAACAACCTGTGGTTTCCGATGATGCCAAACGTGTTGATTAAAACAAGTTAATTTACAGGCTGAAATTTGACTCAATCTTCAGGGTACATCGCTTCGTTCCATTTACACTCTAATTACCCATGATGTGATCATCACAGGACTACAAATACCACACTCCATTGTACTTTAGACCAAACATTTCTCTACTTCAGATGACAGCTTCTGGTCACTCCGCAGGTAAGTGTATTTATCTGTTAATCTATCATTATTCATCAAGCATTAATTGACTATTATAAAATCAATTCTCATCATGAAATAGCACACTAAAAAATCATGATAATACCATATTAAATAATAATTATAAAAGGACTTAAGGCCGATATGAGGAGACAGAACCCATTGTATATTTATCAAATAATATAAACGTCCACTTGGTAATGAAATCAATGCAAATTAACTCCTATGTACCATAAGGCTATTTTACTAATTGTTCCCAGCAAATAGAGAGAAAAAGAAATAAATAGGCCAAACTTTGGGTTGTCATAAAAAAATTATGTAAAATACAATCAACTTACTGATCACAAGACATAATTTATTTGAAATTCTTTATATCTTATATCTTTATCTTTATAGCTTAACTTCATTCTTCTTTATGATTTTATACCCAAAAAATCATTTGAATTACAAAATAGAAAAGTTAATAATAACTGTTGCAACTGTCGTAATGTTTATATAAATAAACTTGCAAAAGATTTTATTATATCCTATATTTTCAAAATCTGAAACAATTTTGTTTGATTAAGACATGATCGTTGGTTGACAATCATCCCGACTGTCCAGGTCAAATTACTGACTGATTATTCACTCAATGGTTCAACTCCAGCCCTTTTAATTGCCTTTCCACAACTATCATGACAACAAATAAGAATAGAGATGTTTTGAAAACTGATCATAAAGTAAACAATCAAGAATCAGGAGGAATTTGAGAATCATTTAACTAAGTTATATATCATCCAAGAAATATCTAATGTATCATGACATTTTAAATGATTTTGAATGATTGTATTATCTTAACCTTTATCACTTCACTGTTTGTTTTCACCCACTGTTCATTTCCTTCTGAAACTGTCATAAATAAGGTTCTTTAACCGCACTATTAATGGAAAACAACATTGTACCACTGAAACAAATAACAAGAAGTCGACATCAACCAATTAGAAAGCAGCTTTCTCAAGGTTTACGGCACTTGTTTCAACCTGGCGACTTCCATTTCAGACTACGCTTGAAAAATATGTTAACACAGTTCTCGATTAAAATTTTGAAAACTGAACTAACGAACATGCATGAATGTCTAATATATGGTTGCAATTGTATGGCAGTGCTTCCAACGTACTGTGCAATGCCTCCTCTGTTCAAATATTTATCCCACGGAAGCGAGAGACAGACGATAATTTTGACGGAATCAGCCGTACGGGCCGTAACTGTCTTTCGGAATACCCCATGTTAACGTTTTCGAGGTTGCACAATTAGAAAACACATTCCAACTGTCACTTTCATGATCTTGTAAGCAACGCTTTGATTGGTCTGATGAAAGGTTGTTCTGATGTGACCCATAATGGGATGTCCTCAGATCTTTGTTTAGTGATAGCGAGAACTGTGATCTGATTTTAATGAGATTGCCAAACCTCTACACCTGTATAGAAGGAATACGTTGATGCAGCATGAACAGACATGCTTGTCATTTGATTAAGTTGATCAATTTCATTGACTAATTCAAAATGCAAAAGAAATGTTTTTCAATTAAGTTTCAGATGAAACCCAGTATCATTAAACATTGTAAGTGAACCCCTTATCTTCTTGACATTTTGGTTCTGCAGCTTAATTGATGCCAAAACATCTATTATTTACAAGCCGCTGTCATATTACTGGAATATTGCTGAGTATGTTAAACAATAAACAACCATACACAACAAGCTGAAGCCATGATCATGACCAAACATCTTGAACTTAACCTAGCATAACTACAACACTGCACTGTTCACCTTTCACTTTATACATTACAAAAACTAGGTTGGCAGTAGGGCGGAGAAGAGTCTAAATGTACTACCCAGGAACCCAACCCCCTATTACCTGACCCTACCCAGATACCAGCTGCAGGGCCCATTTGCACAAAACAATCTTAGCCCAAAGAGGATCATAACTCCCATACTTTAACATAGGCTTACGATAATCTTAGTGCTAAGATCGCTTTGTGCAAGTGGGCCCAGGTCTTAAAAATTAGGTACAAAATGTCTGATTAGAAATGTACTGACCGGAGCCCTGGTAAAAAGTATTTAGATAAACTCATGATCTGGTCATGCATACACTGAAGTTGACTGAAGCTTTTCCTTTATTCAAACATATAGGTCAGAAGAAATTTGTTCATAGTCAGAAAGAAATGCACTAGTGACTTGTGTGGAGTTCGTGGAGTTCTAGATACATTTTTGTCATTAAACAATAAATCATAAGGGCCCTAGTTAGAAGGTTAGTGCATATTTCTATCCAATATTAGTATAATGTCTACTATACTGCATATGTAAATTAATCTGACAACCATGGTAATACATGTGTGTACTTGTGAGTTTCACAAGCTTCATCAGCCACTTGAATTTGAACTTTCTTTCTTTTAAGTAGCTTGTTTATATCATATTAACCTTTGAAAATATTGCAACCTTTGAGCATTTATCATGTTTACGTAACATGTGTAACGTAAACATAGATCATGAAGTTAAATCATGGTGTGCAGTTTGTTCCAACAAATTATAAGTCTACCAGCCCAAACTTGTATCTTGGCCTAATTTTCAGGAGACTTTAGTTTTACTACTTTAGTATACACGCTGTGATAAGGACTAATACCAGCTGATCTTACTACAATGAAAGAAGTTTGACTTGACTCAGGCTTGAGACAAGTGAGTGGTGTAAGTCCCAGGCTGGGTGGGTATCGGGGGGCCATGCATGATACGTGTGATGTGTTAACTCACCCAAGTCAGACTGTGTTTCACTCACTACACCTCGCTCTCGCAGAAAGTCTTTCTCATTCTTGTCACATGTTCGGCGATACAGGTCTGAAATACCAACAGTGACATATGTAACTTTACCTATTCACTGCTTTCTTGGAAATAAACAATACATTTCTTAATTGATTATGGAGTTTGGCACTGCATCTTACATCACAAAAGATGATCACGAAAAGCTACACTAATGGCGCAGATTAGCATGAGCATGAGCATGAGCATGATAAACATAATTTTCAAAAACAAATTTATGCTGATTAATAAAAGAATTTTCTGTATATGTTATATTACAAAATAAATAAGAATCATAATACAATGGTATGTTTTAACACATACTACTTAAGTTAAAGAACATCCACAGTTGGAAGGCTGTGTGTTGAAATACCAACCAGTCATGATTAACTATAGTCATATGAAAAATCTGGTGTTCAATAACTTCTTTTGAGTAGTAACCATGAAGCCATATTTTACAAATAATACATTAGGAATGAACAAATCCCCCAGGTATTAGTGTTGTTAGATGCCACATCTTGGTGACAGACCTGCTGATCGGAAAAAGTAAACATGAAAAGTGTATAAATATATATCTGAAACCCACCTATTTCTATTTCATGATTAATCCAGCAAATCATAAGTGTTTGTACAATATCATAAACTAAACACAGACAACTACCACCTTACCACACATGGTGCACAGTGTAACATTTTAGATCACTTTTTGATCACTGTTTGAAGAACAGATAAAAATCAGAAAAATATTTTTGTTTATTTTTCCTCCAACTGCCTTGCCTCCTGCCTCAAATTTTACAAAACTTTGTAAACCATGACAACCTACCTGGATATTTCCTCTTGAAAGACTTGATCTGGAGGTATTCACTGATCTGTTCCTGCAGCATATACCACTCTCCACCGTCCAACGGCCATTGGTACTCAAACAAGCTCTCAGCTGGGAAGTTTCTATCATGACAACACATAGTTCATTAGTCCCTTGGAAACAATTAACATTGTAACGACTCAAACTTGAAAGAAATCAATGCAAAGTTTACATAACGCAGCAATGTGTTTAATACGCAATACGTATAGAATGGATAGTTTTTAGGCCATGGTAAAACCCTGTTGATGGGGTTCCTTTTCACATAATTTAAGTTCACAGTCTTTATAACAATAGCAATACCAACTGAACAGACCCGTGAATATCCGGGGTAGAATAGGTCTTCAGCAACCGGTGGTCAAACAATCGCACAGGACTAGTTTACAAATGGTTTAGGGTGAGCAATATGGGCAAAAGTTGATAATGCAACAAAGTGGTGGTTTTTTTTAAATAAACATGTAAAAGGTCAGTTAACATGGTTACTTCCCTTCCTGTTTTTCATAACTGAAACCATTTCAGCTACCATACCTACTCAGATGCTCAGTGGGATGAAAAGAGTTATCTAAATACTTTGATCACTGTTTATGTCATTCCATTTGGGGTCAGGGCATTCATCATGTTCATGTTATCTGTCAACATCGTAAACTAAGTATAAACATGATAAACTAAAAAATAGTTTCATGGCACTGTAGCTCACCTGAATATGTAGTCAACATTTATAAATGTCAACAGCCACTTAACAGAAGTTGCTGTCATCATCATCATCATAATCATCATCATCATCATCATCATCATCATCATCATCATCATCATCATATTCAAATACTTTCTGCATTAATACTGACAAGAAACTTTGATGCAAGTCATCAACATGACAGCAAACTCTTTGTTCGTCAAATTAAATTTACAATTAAATAATTTTTGTCAAAACGTTTAATCAGTATGTATAAAAACAGTATGCTGATACTGCATGTACTGAATATTCATTCCCTGTTTTACATCTTACAATAAGTTGTTGATTACAATGCGATTACTTCCTGAAGTACCCTTAAATGCTGAAGTTAATAAACATGGTCTTTCCACAGTAAATGAGCACAGTAGCCTATTCAGGTCGGAACTACATCAAGACTCCTCCCACTTGAGATGAACCAGCACATAGGCACTGTTTGCCTCTCATTATTAAAGTAATTTAATTAATTTAATTAAGAGAAATTAAGAGCATGTCCCAATGTGTAAAGGTCAATAAGGGTTAAAATCTTGCAAGAAACGGAAAATATGTGTTTTGCCCCACAAGTAACTACACATGTGCCAAATGTCATTACATTTTGAAAAAAGATGGCTGAGTAGCGGTCAAAAATAAGTTTTTCAATATGGCTGCTGTGCTGGGCATTTTGAAAATAGGATTCCTACCTCATGACACAATTAGGGTGTCATCAGAATGATCAGTGATGGGAACAAGTATGTGAAGTTTCAGTACATTGAGGAGCTTCTGCCATGTGTCTGAGGAGATGATGATATGGACATACGATGGATGACAGACCATGACAAATGAAACATATGCCTTAATCCTGTTAATCATCTAGTAGCTTACCGGTAATGTGGAAAGAAAGTCTTATGTTAATGTGACCCCCTTAGTTCTGACAAACCAAGCACCATAATCTGTGATGCAAATGTTTGATCAATGGAACCTGGCATTCTTAGGACTAGAGACTAGTCTATGACTTTTGATACCCTCTATAAACTACATATAATACCCGTGATAAACTTACCCATCATCATCCAAGTCTGGATCTGGCTCTACCCCACTCATCACACTGCCTGGGCGTGATCTCTTGGCCGGGGTGGGACAGTCCTTGCTATCCTTACTGTATGCATTGATGCTACCCCCCAGTGAAATGTCCACAGAAGTCTCCCCCTCAGGCACCGTGCTACTGATGGCCAACACACAGTCAAGACTGAGACTGTTCTCGTCCAGGAAGGCTTCAGTAATAGGAAAGCTACTCGGCTTGGACACTGGTCTCTTTACCTCCCCATCTGTGTCAGGTAATAGAGAGTCTCCATCCTCTGCATCAGTTCCTGCTGCTGGAGCTGCCACAGCTTCCGTTTCCATGGTTACATCCTGGTTGGATTCCTCACCATCCACATCCATACACTCAGGCTTGGTGTCCAGAAGAGTTTCTTTGTCGATGTCAGATTTACCTTCACTTTCGGGAACTAAAGACACCTCATTCTTGGTGTCATCCATTACTTCTGATTCAGTTTTCTCATCTATTTGGGGTTGAAACTCTGCACTACCTTGAGAAGCTGTCTCTGCATCATCTACTGCTGTTTCAGTTTCCAGCTCTGGTCCAGCTTTCCGTCTTTCCACTGGCTCCTCAACCAGTAAAACTTCTTCAATATCATCAACTTCATTGTCAGCATGTACACTTGAAGACTTCGTTTCAGATTCTTTTTCCTCCTCTTTCTCACAACTTGGTGTTTGTTCTGTACTCTCAGAAACTTTCTCTGAATCATCTTTAGAGCCTGATTTATCATCTTTTGCAGGCTCTGTCTCATGACTGTCACTATCAGAATTAACATATTTACTCACAGTATCACCTGCTGAAACTTCCTCACTAGTCTCTGTTGTTTCTATACTCTCTGACACTTTATCAGCAACTGACGTTTCTTGGTTTGGTTCAACACTATGTTCTACAGACTCCTCTTTAGATTGTTGTCCTTCGACACTGTCAGGTTTAGTGTCTTCACATGTATTTTCTTCATTTTGTGCCTGTGCTTCTGTTTCTTTCTCCTTGTTTACCAGACTGACCGAATCTACCTCCTGGTCATCTTCTGAGCTTTCAGGAGTGATTGGGTAGTCCACAATGTTGCCAAGAATTGCCAATGGGGTACTTCCTTTCATTTGACTTGAATCAGCTGCAGACTTCTTTTCAGTAGCTGGTTCAATTTCCGATTCTTTTGATGTTGATTGTTTCTGGGTAGTATTGTCATCCTTGGACTGTTCTGTTTGTTGAATTGGAACGTCCACATGGTGATAATCCTGTGCTGCTGCAAGTGCTGTTTCTCCCTCCTTATAAGATTAAATGACACTTGGTAATCATGGTAAATCCTAACTAATGATGCTCTGATATAAAATATTTTGTAAGCGTAAAAACGTAGTGTTAAATTTACAATGTGCTTAAATGTTAAAATAAGTAATTCAATAATTTTATTATCTGGCATATGTTCAACTGGATGTAACATATTGTGTCCTATACATATGATAAGTGAGAATGAACACAAATAATTTCCACTGCAGGTCCCATTTCTTCACTCAATCACAAAGTTTTGTTTCAAACAAGGAAAGTCCAATCCATAGTTTGGGTAAGGCATCACAAATACTTCAGCATTTTGGTACAATGATCAACCCGGCAGCAATTAGAATTTGTAGCTAGCCCTGCTTGATCGAGATAAGAATGTTTACCATTGTTCACTTTGTTTACATCTTCTGTCAGTTTTATTCAGTTTCAATTTTAAGGAAAATTTAAGCATTGTTATTAAGCATAGTTATTCCCTGGTTTGCCTGAGTTTTACACTTTCCACATGGACACAAATATGGATAAAAAACAATTACACATGACCATATCAGTGAACGTCAATGTCAACATAGCATAGCCATGATTGCAGACTTGTAAGTATGGTAAGCTACAGCTGTATTAACAAACATTTGGGTACCTATTGCCCCAGCAATTATTTATCTATCCATCTACATCATGTACATATATTTTTATGAATGCAAACTTATTGCATCTTACTACTCTATCTTTGAACTTGTTGACATATCCTGTGTATGCATCAATAATCTATAGTCTGTCGTCTGACATACATTTGTTTATAGGCAATACATTTGTTTGAAGGCATATCAGGGCAACAATGCAGTTTACCGGGCGCAGCCCGAGCTCTACCATCCGCTCAATTACCGCGCTATAGTGCCACCGCTGTCTCGTTATACCGTTACCGTGCCTCACGCTCTGGTGACTCTCGCTTCACGATCCAACACCCGTTTTCGATCTTAGGGAAACTTACACGTCTTTACGATCCAACACCCGTTTATCGGTCTTAGGGAAACTTACACGTCTTTACGATCCAACACCCGTTTTCGGTCATTAGGGTTAGCCTGCTTTGGGCAAGGGTGAGCCATAAATTCTTACCTCCAAAGCGTTAATCCTTTTAATCCCATTGGTCGGTCATGCTGACAAAAACAATAGCGGGTGTGGTTTCAAGAAAAGATGAATGGGAGCGCGGACCGTGACGTCATACGCATGCGCAATTCATTGTTTACTGATTACGCGTGCATGTCAATGGTGATTCTAATGACCCGTTGAACGAGCATTAATTACATGTGATAGCGCCTGTGGTCCAGTGGTAGGGCGTCGACTAATTAACGCATTAATTAGCAGAACCGGTGAGCCGGCGAAGCGCGTTCGAGCCCCCACAGCGCTAATTGGATCTGAAAAAGTGCGCCCGGTAAAGTGCACTACTCCCCATATCAGTTATCACAGCAACTTATATATTATGTCAGAGAATATATATGTTATGAAATCTTTGTGAGAGGTACTGAAATTTCAGATAAATGTTTATTTTTAAAACATCAGATCACACTCCATTCTCCACTGGAAGTGTAATCTAGATTATCAGATAGATTTATTAGTGCCAATTTATGAAGTTCTCGGTTTCGGCAGTGAAAAGGGTCTTATTTTGACTGTTGACCCACAAGTATGACGAAGATTGTTGTAAAATACACTAAAACCAAGAGACTTCAGGAAGCATATGGTTAAGACAAATCTTCGTAAAGAAATGGGGTGATAATTGAGTCAATCACAGGGATGGGGGTCCAGGTAACGAAAATGGAGGCATTTTGGGAACCCGTGTGTTAGACGTAAACATGCAAACTGAGACTGAGACTTAGGCTAATAGTGTAGACACTATGAACAAAGGACCGATTTCGCTTTCATTTCAGATAAATGTTGCATCCTATTGCGTGCAGGAATTTAAAATATATGACAAAGTATTACTGAACGTGACAATTCCATCTGTATAAACTAAGAAATCTGAGCAATATTCCTTACACTTGTATCGGCGATAAGTCTTTCGGTTTTCGCGTCACTTTCTGAAAACGACGCCATCTTGGATGAGTGCAATCTGTACCTCCGGTAACTGAAGAGCAACGAACTGCTGACCGCTAAAAAAATGTTGCGACCAGTGCTTGCATTTTACTCATCATTTCTTAAAAGTACATTGTTTCGTCTGTTCCGATCATTCATATGTTTTTAATTGAAATCACTAAAATAAATGTTCTTCACTGTCTATATTCCTTAGTTAAATACTGATTTACAGATCAAAACATTTTGGGTGCAGGAGAATGAATCAACATTTAGGAGAAACAAAACTAACACAAGTCCGTACTGTGGCGATTTGCTAGACGCTTAGTTGTTAAGACGCTTTATTGTTAAGACATTTAGTTTAATGTGAACGTTTATGTCAACGTAAGAGGATGATCTAATTAATATCTGTTCTTTTGCCAACACCAAAATGTGTCAACAGTTGCAAACTTTTATGCATATACAGAGTTGAGCGGACGGTGTTTTCTTTTGGTTTCAAGGAGTCAAATTTTGTGTACAAATTAAATCAAACACATGTTGCTTCACGCGAAAATTTTCGGTGAAGTAACTCTCTTCGCATTATACTTTGATTGGCAAACAACCTGTTTTGTGTAGAAAGTCATCAACAGAATGACGAATATGTGTGCCTTACACAATTTACATACTTTATTTACATACCTAAATAAAGCACGTGAACGCATAGTAAATTTACATATACGCATACGCAATATTCTATGTATTAAATTTACTTTATTTCATTATACATAAACAAAGTACATTAGTGGTTTGTTTTTAGCGTATGCCTAAGTTGGTATTTCTGCTAACCAAAATGTCTTATTGTTGATAGAAAAGCGATGTTTATTAATGCGAGCAAAGACCACTCGCATTTTTCGCATTTAATTCACGCTCGCGTTAATATCACGATTTACAGTAAACAGTTTGTATGTTTTATATATTTATTCATTTCACAACAAATATCTTTAAGTCTTTTCTCACCAAGAGCAGCACTGTCATAGCTCTGTTTCAGTTGTCTGAGTTCAGTGGTCACTGAGACTTTGGTTTAAGAGATTTGAACAAATTGACAGCATGTCAGATGGACTGAGATTCCATCCTGGTACAGACGCCACAAGGCAAATATCTCTCCCTGGGAACTGGTCATCACTTTGACTCTGAGTCAATCCAAGCAGTGCGGCCACCACAGTATACATTACAAAAGTTTAGTAAAAACAACACAAACAGGTTTGAATCGTGATGATCCAGGGTAGAATAGTCTTCAGCAACCCTTGCATGCCGTAAAAGGCAATTTACCCTGATTGTCGTAAGAGGCGACTAACGGGATCGGGTGGTCGGGCTCGCTGACTTGGTTGATGCACGTCATTGTATCTTAATTGCGTAGATCGATGTTCATGATGTCAATCACTGGATTGTCTGGTCCAGACTCGATTATTTAAATACATCCGTCATACAGCTGTAATATTGCTAAGTGCTGATTGCATCCCAAATCGGGAGAGATAAAACAATTGGTATTGGGAGAAAAGATACGGGTTATCGAAATAAGGATTTTGAGAATATGCGACATTTCCGAGGTCAGATTCTATTGTGGGATTCATCATTATTTGAATACGGGTTAATATTCTTTAAAGCTTGTACACTGTATCGCCATCCTTAAAGAGGCCGTATATAATGTTGAGATCTCACATAAGAAATAAACGACTCCTGGTACCTCATGGTATACTCCCCCTGCAGTGTTTGACTGAACGATAAACAACCCCCACTCGTCGTTTATTTCTTAAATAGGACCCGTGAAGATTCCGGGGTAGAATAGGTCTTCAGCAACCCATGCTTGCTGTAAAAGGTGACTGTGCTTGTCGTAAAAGGCGACTAACGGGATCGGGTGGTCAGGCTCGCTGACTTGGTTGATGCATGTCATCGATCACAATTGCATGGGTCGACGCTCATGTTATCAATCACTGGATTGTCTGGTCCAGACTCGATTATTTACTGACCGCCGTCATATAGCTGAAATATTGCTGAGTGCGGCGTTAAACAACAAACAAACAAACAAACATTTCTTAAAAAGACGTACTGGAATGGCGCTCCACCTCAAACTGGATATCCTGCATGCCCAAATGGTCTGGGGCCATTTCGCAAGGAGCCATTTTCTTTGTGACCCAAAATATTCATAAAAAATTAATTTAAAGATGAAGCTGATTCGAAAAAAAGCGCGGTGGATTCCCCTTCAACAGTTAATTCATACATTTTGTACACATTAGTTGAGAATATCACATTGTTTACAGAATTATAATTGAAATACATAAAGTATGGAATGGTTGGAACTATATCGTTTAAAAAGTTAGTGAGAATTATTCAAAAATTTCCAGTTTGTCACAGCTATTAAAGAGTATTATAAAGGGCAAGTCTCAATGTACTGTTTCAAAGGTCAAAAATGGAGAACATTAAAACATATCGATTTAGAAAGACGCTGACTTCTCGTGTAACGCAGGTAATTCAATGTGCATCGTCTTTTAAACGGAGAATTTAAAAACCTATCATGACATTTGTGTTAGAGACAAGAGGAGTTGTTATTCTTTTGCATCTTTCAATCATCTTTTTCATTAACGTATTTATTCCAGAAACAAGAGCAAGATGTTTGAGTCATCATCTTTCAACTGCCCAGGTCAAATGTATAATGTCGACACCTCCGGTAAGTGCATTGTGATCATGCTTTTGTTTATTTAATCACGTGTGCATGTTGATTTTAGAAGAAAGAAACAAGATATCAACAAAACCGTTTTGGCGACGAATCTTGAATTAGTGACTGTCAGGAATCTTGAAAAAATGTCATTAAAAGACAAATCCAACTCAAAATATATTCTATTGGGAGCTCATGGTTGATGAGACACCTGCCGCAAGATATTTGCCAACATTGGCGATTGGTAAGTAAATATGGCTGAGCGTTTTACACTATTGAACCGTTCCCGTGAATGTTGTTTAACGCTGCATCATTCCAGTGATGTCGGGGGCACAGGTGGCACAGTCGTCTAAGGCGCCGCGATTCGCTGTGCAGAGTTGCGTCCCTCGGCACGCCAGAAACCTATGATTGTGGGTTCGAATCCCGGTTCGTCCCAATTGTCAGCACCATACCCGAGATCGTGGGTTTCACCGAAGTTGTAAACGTCTGAGACCTGCATCACTTCGGGCTTTCCTCCCACATTAAGCTGACACGCCGTGACATAACTGTTTTACTGTTAAAAGCGGCGTTAAACCCAACTCACTCACTCACTCCAGTTATATCATGCACGGTGACCTGGATCAGGCAAACTGTTGGCTGTCACGAGCAACCACCACCGCCGCCGGACATACGTCAACGTCAACGTGTGCGTGATGAGATACAATGTGCGAAACCCATTCGTGTTGCTAAAGGCGACTTACAACTTGACTCATGCATGTAAATTGACGGAAAATAATACCTGTGCACCACAAATACCGGTACATCAAATTAAACTAAAATTGCCACGGATTTTTCAGAATCATGCATTGTAATCACACTTTGTCATGATGACCCTGAGATTGCATGAGCATCCCGGTCATTGCATGCCTAAAATCCCATGAGAAAGAAATT
This sequence comes from Haliotis cracherodii, assembly GCF_022045235.1. Taxonomy (NCBI): domain Eukaryota; kingdom Metazoa; phylum Mollusca; class Gastropoda; order Lepetellida; family Haliotidae; genus Haliotis; species Haliotis cracherodii. The sequence continues at coordinate 45,001,845 of NW_027266308.1, read as the reverse complement.
CGTCGCACATTCACAGTACACGTGGGGTAGGGTCAGTTCAAACACAGTTATTCCCTGAAGCGTTTTAACTGTGAAAAGCAACTGTTGACGGACAAACCTCGTAAACACTATGCAACACCAATCTGAAAATGTGCGGTTACGTGCAACTGGAACGCTTAATGCCGGAATTGCTCAAAACATTGTTGCCATGCGTTTTGGTGTTCATCGTACAGAACAGTCACTCTGGGTCGGTACCAACAAACCGGCAACATCAAGTACCAACCTCGTTCTGGACGTCCACGGATAATGTCCCGACAGCAAGATAATCACATCCGTCTGGTTCACCTGCGAAATCAGTTTCCGGCTGAAATTTTGACAGCCCGCAGCATCCTGGCTTACGTCCGATTTATACAAGGACTGTGAGGAATCGATAACAGGAGCATCACATCCGATCACAACGTCATCTGTACGTCCAAATTTGCTGCCACGTCATCGAACTGGACGCCTGGCATGGTTTTGGGGGGCGGTCCTTTTCACAGATGAGTCTAGGTTTCATCTTGACAGCAGCGATAGCCGTCAGCGTGTTTATCGACGTCGGGTGGAACGTTACGCTGTCGCGTTTGTTGTTCAACGTTCGGGGATTGGTGTAGGGAGGCATCACTGCACAGCACAGGGCCCATCTAGTGGTCATCGATGCCGATTTGATAGCTACACGGTGTCGTGGTGAAGTTATCCGTTCTCACGCCATCCTTTCCTTCAGCCCCATGAACGTCACATCACTTTACAGCAGGCCAGTGCACGCCCTGAGATGTGGTCACTGATTTCAGAAGACAACAGAACATCCCCGCACTCCCCGTTGTCAAGCTTGTGTCACTGCTAATGGTGGTCATACCCCACACTGACCCCACGCCATTTTCAGCCTGTGATTTTGTTTACAGAGGATATGTGTCGGCGCTGTCATGAATTAATGTTTCTTGGACATCGAAATATTGTTCTCTTGCAAAATCGTTCTTTGTTTGCGTTTAATTATAATTTCCCATGATAGTAAGAGATGCACAGGAACTTTGTTCCGCTAGTACATGTCAAAATGACCGATTGATAGTACGTATTATTTAAGAATATTTAATAATGTTTACATTCACTTGTCTCTTTATAGAATATGTTCATCAACGCCCTGACGCCAACATCAGCATCTCTGCAGTAGTCTCCGCGTCGTGCGTCATCGTCAACGACCAACAGCAAGACGCCAGTGCATCACGACCGATGCCATTCCCTGACGGTACTTATGTCGATAATGTTTTCGAAGAGACTGATAACATGAGTTGCCCATTCGCAAGTTCCGGATATCCACCTCCCTGTGATACTGGGCACCAGTCGGGCACAGGCAACACGGGATACAACACAGGTTACAACGCTAACACAACTCCGTGTAGCCTCACGGAGGAACTGCAGTTCCCAAACTTCAATCTGCCGATTATTGACACTAACCAATGCGCCAATACAATGAACGCAATTGAAGACCAACAACTATATAATAGTCACAACGCCTACACCAATTACGACGCAACCGGGTATGGTGAGAAGGGATTTTCTCAATCTAATTACAATAACAGTAACCTGACTGATACCAATGGTATGAACTATGGGACTGACTGTTTCGACCCTGGCACGGTCTATATGGAACAGTCGGTCCCTGTCTCCAGCAGCGAGAGCTACCTTTCGGACAGTTCGCACCCAGCAGACTTTGATCCATGCAGGATCAACACAAAGGGGGCGTTTCCCAATCTTAAGATCGAATCACCAACGGCTAACAACGGCATCAACGTTGACGAAATGATCAGCAGTGGTGCCACCATTGCAGGCTTTAAACCAAGGGGGATAATCCGGAAACGGAAGAAGTGTCGAACTCCAGCAGAGGATAAAGATGGGTGTTACTGGTCAAAACGTATTAAAAACAATGACTCTGCTCGGCGTTCTCGAGAAACAAAAAAAGAGAAAGAACGGAATTTCTACAAGAGAGCACTGGAGTTAGAGTACGAGAACTTTTACCTGAAGGAGAAGATTACCCAGCTCGAAAACCAGCTGGCCTCCATCAATACAGAATGCGCTAACGTGTCACTAAGTGACGCTTTCGTTTGAAAGGTTTACAAGCTTACAGACAGGATATAGAGTGCTGCATGTTGTGCTCTCGTAACTATAAAACTTGGACCTTGTAGTCTTTTAAGGACGAAACGAAAAGTCGTTGTCATTTAATAACGCATATAGAAAATAAAAGAATCGTGTGGGACAACAGAAAGCTTATTTTGAATGTACTTTACAACTGTTAGTAATGTTCGTTACGATGTTGCAACCATTGTTGGTGTTCTGGAGGACAGTTCCCGATGTATGTCAGGTCAGATGTTTAACGCAAGCTACATAACGGCGATCTGTTAATAATCAAGTCCGGACAAGACAATCCAGTGATTGACATCGTGATAATCGATCCACGCAACTGCAATACGATGACACGCAATCAACTGATCACCGATCCGTTTAGCTCCTCTTACAAGCATAGGTTGCTGGGACCTACATTCTTACCCGGAATCTCTGCGGGCGGGATTGTTTTATGAAATTGTTAAGAAGATAAACAGCATTTACACTATATGTCGTTGGCAGCCATGTTGAAACCATTTTTCTGAAAAAAAACTGCTTGACTAAAGTGGGTAAACCTATTTTAAATGTCCCTTCTTTAAGAGGAATCACCCTGATCTGCATGCAGTCTTTCTCCCTTTTCACAGAATATATGGTTTCGAATTTGCTGAAACTTAAATAAAGCATGTTTGTCTCTACAAGAAACACATACATGTGAACTGAGAAGCATCATTAGAAAGCGTGTAGCAAAGTGAGTGGAAACGTCATGAGACGATCAAAGGTCAAGGTCAAAAGGTCAACGGTGCTTTCTGTATGGTTTCACTTTCATCAAAACGTGTCAATGTCTTTCATGGCCAATTTTGTAGCGCATACTGCTTCGAGGAAGGTTTCCTCCTGTGAAAAGGTTTTGGTCGAGAAATGCCTGAGGTGAAGGTCTAAAGGAAAGGCAACAGCCAACTGATTTATCTAATATTTTATGTCCTATCGGTAGCCAGTTTAGACTTTAGGTTATGAAAGGCATCATAGTTGGAACATTATCTTTTGTATAAGGCTTGTAATTAAGTCATAAAGGTTTGTTTATGGAAATTTAACTGCCTTGCCAATTAGTTGCGTCTTTGCTATACAATGTTACATATTACATTCATTGTTGCAGATTGAAACAATAAGTTACATGTTTCATATTTGCCAGCTAGTCCTCAAAATATTGGAATCACAATTCCGCCAAGGCGGCTATAGTTATGACAAGCGGCTGTATTTGTATTTTCAATTTGCAGACTACATATCCGTGAAGCTCCAAGCTCCATGCTTGTCGTAACGGGATCGGATGGTCAGACTCGCTGACTTGGTTGATGCATGTCATTGTATCCCAGGTGCGTAGATCGATTCTCATGATGTCATTCACTGGATTGTCTGGTCTAGATTCGATTATTTACAAACCGCCTTCATATAGCTCGAATATTGTGGAGTGCGACGTTAAAGGACAAACAAACAAAGTAATGAGTACCATTGTTTAGCAACGTAGGACAGACGCATAAAAGCCTCTTTAAGCGACGTAAGCCTCCGTAAAATAAGTTTGACGAAATTGTGGCTTCTGTACGGAATACGTAAAATTCGAGTTATTGTCCATTCATAAATCAGCATGTTCCGGCTGTGGTGGTCAAAATGTCACCAGATATGTCCGCCATTACATGGCACAACAAGTCAATCGGCCTACAGCCGTTATTTGTTTGGCCCTGACACAACTTAAATAATTTTAATAAAGAAAATCAGAGCAAACACAATTGTTTCTAAGTCATTTCGACCAAACCTGCTGTAATGGCATATATATATATTATTTACATAAGCTCATTTAGCCTCAACAGCAAGCCACGGTCACGGTGGCAGATATCAGGTCATTGTGACGTAATACTTTCAGAAGTAAAATCATGAATAATACATAACACAAGTGCACTTTGCTGCTAAGTATACTGATTATGCATGAGCACGTCGACTTGAGTGAGGACAGGCGCTAAACAGGGAATATGTTTATTATAGCACTGATTTACGTGTGGGTGTAATGTCAGGATGAACTCAACGCATCCTTGGGATCCAAATATAAACATAATATTTAATTTACATACATAATGAATAAATATCACTGGGTCGTATGAATAATTTAGTGGCACACGAATGGTTTATGTTTGCATATGTGTATATGGGAGCTTGTTTTAGGTTTGAATGGTCGTTTGTTTGTTGTTTAACGCCATACTCGGCCATATTCCAGTTACATGACAGCGGACTGTAAACAATCGGGTATAGATCAGACAATCCAATGATTGACTTAATGAGCATCGATCCACACAATTAGGATACGATGACATGCATCAACCAAGTCTGCGAACCTGACCACCCGATCCCGTTAGTCGCCTCCTACCACAAGCACAGTCGCCTGTTACGGCAGGCATGGGTTGCTGAAGACCTATTCTACCCCGGATCTTAACGGGTGTTGCTTCGGGTATTGATGACGCATGTACCATGTTTGGTTTCGTGCATATAGTATGTGTTCCATTTCTCCTGAGATGATCGTTCCTCAACTCGATTATGGTTGGTCGGTTAGTTGTTGTTTAACGCCGCACTCCAGCTATATGACGGCGGTCTGTAAATAATCGAGTCTGGACCAGACAATCCAGTAATTGACATAATGAGCATCGATCCACACAATTGGGTGAGTGAGTGAGTGAGTGAGTGAGTGAGTTGGGTTTAACGCCGCTTTTAACAGTATTCCAGTTATATCAGCGCTCACTCACTCACTCACTCACTCACTCATTACCCGCGAATGTGCAAGATACTTTTTAGTGAATTTAACCTCTAGACTTTACGCTCATCTAAAGTCAACAACATATATGATTAATAATGTCACCAAAGTGATCCACACGTTGATTGTATAGCCATACCATAGAACTGTTTTCACAACACGGTCTGACTGGAAGAAATCATTTGAATCAAGTGAATGTCATATGGTTTATAATGGGCCCTATTCTATATATGTCACTAATTCTTTTGTCCACATGTTAAGGGTCTATGTGGGAAATCCTGCATGTTGGGCGTTTCCCTGTCAACTTCGGAGATGCACACGATTAGAGGATAAAGTCAGCTTCATGTGTCGGTTTGTATAGAATACGCCACATGCGACATTGAGATTTGTGGGTCACTGCAAACGACCTGAAACCGTACCGCACCAGCTGTGAATACACAGCTGTCTGAGCGTCGATATACTTGTGTTAATAACTGATCTCTGGACCATGCAACGTGCTAGCTGCCTGCATGGCAGGTCGGGCGTGAACAGATGGTACGCAGCATCACGACCTGACACGTGCTAGTTGGACTTACAAAAATATAATGCACATTTTTCAAATTTCAAATTACATACAAATAATTCATTGTTTGGGTTTTTCTAAATCTTTGCTTGCCACATACATGTCATTCTATTTCTCGATGGTGAGTTGGGTTTTTACTGGTTTTACTCCACTTTGGGCAATATTTCAGTTTTATCACAATTAAGCTTATGCGGGAAGAAAGTCCGAATTGAAAGCAAGATCATTATCTGGGGCGAACTTTGGATTCGAACTCGGAATCCAACAAGATATAGATATCCGTTTGGTGCCTTGGAGAGGAATTTCGGACAAAGAAACTCATAGTCCGCGTAAAGAAATGTCACACCTCTCACTCTCACGTCCTGCAATAACAAGGAACACTACTGGCCATGCAATCAACGAGCATTTTACTGACTACTCATTGTTGATCATGCAGTTACTATTACTGAAGTGGAATAGCTAATACAGATTGGTCCTTGCGGCATAACCCGAATACTGACTTTTAATATTTATCATATATAATAGAACACGTTCAAATCCTAGAACACGTCCTGAATTCATGCGCCGCCTCACAACTTGGCGACGCTAACCAGAGCGTCCCGTCTCCAAGCGCGGAGTCATGCCGACAGGGTGGAAGTTATCAATATCACAGCCCAGTCACGAAATATTGAACATCCTTGTATGTGCTTATGACATGCATTAATAAAACAGTGTCTTACGAATCCCAATTAATAATACTCTAAAACGAATCTTTGTGTACTGTCGTCATAGCGATGTATGCAGACTTTCTTTTACAAGTACCCGTTCTCTTTGCAGACGACGTACCGCGAACGAGTCTGAACAATTAGCCAGAGTTATCCTTCCGCGCTTCAAATAGTGCGAGTTGTATCACATATGTACTGTAATCTCTAAACAAACAAATATAGCTGATATTCTTGCTCTCCTGATTTGATTACTCTAACATTTATTGTAATCCACTTCTACGCGTAATCCCACCCAGGGCAATTAACGCGGTGTAGGAATCGGAACAGAAAGGTCAAAGGTCTTATGTTGTGACAGACTGCTCAATGTGAATCGAACGAGTGGCAACATGGATTTATACGCCTGCTTGATATTTCGAGGATTTTAAAATGAATATAACTGTGGCGACTGTTTTAACACAATCATGAATTTAGTTTGACCATTTCTTTGTTCAATGTCACATCAAACTTCGCCCGGATGAACCTGCTGTTATCAAGTGAGTAATCAAGGCGTCCTATGCAACGGGAACACACTAAAAGCAGGAATTGCTTGTTGATACTATCACTATATGGAATTTTCTGTACTGTGGGCAACGCGTGTTGTATTGTTCTGAACGAGTGATCATGTTTACATGTTTACCGGGTTATAGGTTTTGAATTGTTGGTTATGAATTATTTTTAGTGTATAAAACATATGAAATAAATACACAACTCAGTGGAATCTGATGTTTTTTAAGCAGTTAACGGTACAATTGGAATGCACGAAAGTGTTGAGTTTCTCAATGTGGGTTTAGTCGTGTTCAGCAGGTTATGTTTTGATTACCGATTTCCTAATATTGTGAACACTTTTAACTTAATTAGGTTAATATATGTTTTGGTAAATAATGTAGAAGATGTGGGCGTGAGTGTTGCGCTGTCAGAGTGCCCTCTAATATGGCTGGTTTGTTCGTATGATCTTGTGCACACATTTTGTGTTAAATGTATTTGTTTTACAAACCTATTTGAAAACCATTGAAGTTTGATACATATATGTAGTAAATAAAAACGACAAAACACTTCCATGTTCATAAGAAATCTCTGCGAAAAGCATACTCAATTGTAGGATTCTGACAACATAAAACATCATGCCAACAGCGATATAGTTATTTGAGTTATACCACAGAGTGATGTGGATAAAAAAAGGGTGTACAGAAATAAATTGTAATATATTTTAATGCATGTAGATATCTTCAGAAGCCATCAGGACCATGCATATAGATACATTGTTTTGTAAGGATTTTGTGGCTTTTATTTAATGACATATGAATAAGTTTCATTGGGAGACAAGGAGATGTGTGATAAGACTCATGTTAACCCATTTTGAAAGACAAATTATAGTTCTTGATTTATTTTGTTTAACACTTGTTTAACATTGTTTTAATCACAATTTGCATGGTAGCTGTTATACATTGAGCATATTAGATACTCAAATGTACAAAAGAAATACAATTAATTGAATAAATACATGTCATAATATCATATGTATGATAAAGTTAAGTTTAATTGTAATCTTTTTGAAATGTTCAGAATGACTTTACTCGCTAAGATCTGGATTTCATGGTTATAATCATGACCTAAATTTAGCAACTGATCATTAATTTTGGGGGCAGGATGTGTTGTTGTGAGATTTGTCTTGACTAAGGACTGTATCATATTTTGTATCCCTTGTGGTGACAGAATCACGGTCAAGCATGTCCTGCTTGACTGCTGATTTTGCCATCACAAGGGATAAGTATTTCAAATCATCATCTGTTAAGAATCTTTGTAATAGTATTAGTTCTCATTTAATTATAGTGTTTTTAAAGGAAACAAATTTGTTTCTAAAATCTTGATTAATGTTTTGTAAAAAAATAATAAAAGTTTTGAAATTGGTAGATTAAATGAGCAACTGAGATTGTTAATCGTTGTATCATCAAAGAGGGTTAAAGTACTGTAAATTTATAGTCCCTGATCATTCAAAGTAAATTTAGGCCTTCCACAATCATCGTACATTTGTTAGTTTTAATTGATGGCTAAAATTGTCTATAATCACTGGCGGCTGAAGGGATGATGTAAATCCTGCTGGGGAACCATGCAGGTAGTAGAAGTATCGTAAGTCCCCAGGGTCCCCATTATGGTGGCCTAACTTTGGTTGCTGGTGATCTATAGCCCATATTTAATCAATGTTTATGGTTAAATACTAGTTTTAAGTCTATATCTGTAATAATCTAGGTCTTTTACTGTCCTTTGCCAACAGGTTTTATGGTATAAATTTATGTATTAATAATGAGTAACTAGATTTAGTCACGATATGGCTATAATATTGCCGATATGATTAATTTTAACTCACTCACTCACTCACTCACTCACTCACTCACTCACTCACTGATGACTCCCCATGTTAACTAACATTATTTCATTTCTTCATGACTCCCAAATAACATGTAACATTTTGTTATGACCCTCTTAAAAAATGATAATAACATTTTTCATGTTTCCCCCCTCATAAAGTTATAAAATTGGCGACCTCCCTCTTTCGCTGTGTGACCCGTGAACATCCTGTTTAGATTAGGTCTTCAGTAACCCATGCTTGATGTAAACGGTGATTATGACTGTCATAAGGGGCGACTAACGGGATTGGGTGGTCAGACTCGCTGACTTGGTTGATGCATGTCACTGATCCCAACTGTGTGGATGGATGCTCATGATGTCAATCAGTGGATTGTCTGGTCCAGACTGGATTATTTACAGACAGCTTGAATATATTGCTGAGTGCAATAAAACCAACCAACTCTTTCTCTGTGTCATATTTTCATGACATAACTACATGTCTGCATTTTATTTGCCATTTATTAAATATTAGCTCGTATTACAGAGGTATGGAATTGATGCTGGCATAGCAGTTGACATAACATATTGGACAATGGATTGAATTACATGTGACCTTGTCTTTACCAGGCAGATGGCTACATGGGTATGATTGTGTTACAACCAAATGTTTACAAAATTGCTGTTTATCATGTTTATGACAATATTATGCCATTATTTTTCACCACTGTTTTGTCTTTTACGCCCACTGAAATCTGTTTCAGCAGAAAATATAGACTGATTATTCTGTGGTGTTGATGTTTTATATTATGTTTGAATGACACACCTCAATGTCAAGAGCCCAATGACTTCCTTTATTTTTAAGAAAGCAGTTCTTTCCCATTCTCAACTCGTTGACATTTTATTGATAGTCATAAATTTACATTTAAAAACATGCAATGTGTGTCTTTAAAGGATTGAAAGATTGTAAATTATATGTTGTTGATGGCAAACAACCTAAACAAATGACTTCTAAAATTGAGCAAAATTATTGGGTCCTTGAAAACTGACACTTAATGAAATACCGTGTACAATTAAAATTGAGTAATTGAAAAAAAAAGGTTTGAGTGAAATTACTTTTTGCATTGGAGTGAGTGAGTATGGTTTTTACAAGTGCACTGGGAAAATTTTTATATTGTTTTGTCAGCGTGGTGTGTGTGTGTGTGTGTGTGTGTGTGTGTGAACCTATAGTAAAGTATAAGAGTTACCATCACCTTAGCGCTGCAATGATCGTTAGCCTATGTTAAAATATGGGAGTCACGATCACCTTAGAGCTACGATGATTGTAAGTCTATATATATATGTTAAAGTATAGGAGCTATGATCACCTTAGCGCTATGATAATTGTAAGCCTATGTTAAAGTATGGGAGTTACAATCACCTTAGCACTGCGATAATTGTAAGCCTATGTTTAAGTATGGGAGCTACGATCACCTTAGCGCTGTGATAATTGTAAGCCTATGTTAAAGTATGGGAGCTACGATCACCTTAGAGCTACGATGATTGTAAGTCTATATATATATGTTAAAGTATGGGAGCTACGATCACCTTTGCGCTACAATAATTGTAAGCCTATGTTAAAGTATGGCAGCTACGATCACCTTAGAGCTACGATGATTGTAAGGCTATATATATATATGTTAAAGTATGGGAGCTACGATCACCTTTGCGCTACTATAATTGTAAGCCTATGTTAAAGTATGGCAGCTACGATCACCTTAGAGCTACGATGATTGTAAGTCTATATATATATATGTTAAAGTATGGGAGCTACGATCACCTTTGCGCTACAATAATTGTAAGCCTATGTTAAAGTATGGGAGCTACGATCACCTTAGCGCTATGATAATTGTAAGCCTATGTTAAAGTATGGGAGCTGCGATCACCTTAGAGCTAAGACTGCTTTGTGGAACAGGCCCTGGCCTGAGTGGGATGACACAGATTGACAAGGTGAAATAACAAACTGTCAAGGTATGACCATATTAAGTGTATCAGTCAGGACAGGACATATATCAATACTTGGGGATCAGAAGCTGAACCATGTGTGTTCACATAGCGAGGTAGCCATCATTAACTACAAGCAACACCACTGGACAATATAGCAACATGTTTGTTTATTTATTCTGTATGTTAGTGACTTGTGGGATTAGTAGGGCGGTAGGGACATTGTTATGTTTCTCCATGCATTGTTATGTAACTAGGTCAGATGCAATTTTATTTCGACAAATATTGACAATGTTGTATTAATGATTTAATGTTGATTAAATGCCAGTACTTATTTTTTCATTTATTACATTCTGGTACAGGAAATTTAAGACTCTTATGAATTACAACAAGGACAGTGGCGGATTAAAGATTTAGAAAAAGGGGGTGCGCATTAACCAAGTTTGTGAATTGGACCAAAATAGGAGAGGGTTGACACTGGTTGACGTGTAAGGTGGCTGTGAAAACACTGTGTGCACCTCCTGTGTTCTCCCTCCCCTCGATCTTTCTCTCCTCCTCTCTCCATTTCCCTCCTCACTCTCCCCTTCTCTCCCTTCCCCCCTTCACTGTCTCCCCCTCTCTCAATCTCCCCCCTCACTCTCCCCCCCTCTCCCCATCTCTCCATTCCCTCTTCACTCTCTCCCCATCTCTCCATCTCCCCCCTCATTCTCACTCCCTCTCACCATTCACCCCTTTATTCTCTCTCCCCCTCTCTCCATCTCCCCCTCATTCTCTCCCCCCTTCTCCATCTCCTCCCTCATTCTCTCCCCCTCTCCATCTCCCCCTCATTCTCTCCCCCCTTCTCCATCTCCTCCCTCATTCTCTCCCCCTCTCCATCTCCCCTTCATTCTCTCTCCCTCTCTCCATTCCCCCTTCAATCTCTCCCCTTCTCTCCATTCCCCCCTTCACTCTCTCCCCCTCTCTCCTTCTCCCCCCTCACTCTCTCCCCCCCTCACTCTTGCCCCTTCCACCACCCCCTGAACTGAACCAGGTAGTTTTTAGTGTGGATATGGTCCATTTTATGAATAAATGATAACTACAAACTGATAAAGCTGTCTACTTCCTGGTTTGAGTCCACTGCATGTATTAAATGGTATTATTCAGGAACAGATACTGCCATGCAGCCATGGATCACCTCTCTCAATATGCTGCCATCTGCTTGCAGCCTTAGAATTATGAGATAAACAGATTTTCAGGTTTTATTGAATAAATTAATTACATTGCAGCACACACTCCCATTCATTTTTAACATGTCAATCAGATTTTGCAACATGTAATTTAACATTACATGTATTTTTAATATCATATCTAGCATGTGTCTAATGTCACCTGATCATGCTTATTTGTTTGTTTATTTGTTTGTTGTTAAACATTACACTAGCAATATTCCAGCTATATGACGGCAATCTGTAAAGATATAAGCCTGAACCAGACAATCCAGTGATTGACATCACACGCATTGATCCACACAACTTGGATACGATGACGTGCATCAACCAAGTTAGTCGCCTCTTACAACAAGCATAGTCACCTTTTATGTCAAGTATGGGTTTTGCAGACCTATTCGAACCCGTATCTTCACAGGTCTCATACTTATTTAGCAGTATACTTTGTATGGAACTGTGGAACATTAAGGTTTTCTATTTACCAAGTAGTAGTAAATGCTGAATGAATTACTTGGTTTACGACTTTAGCCAATAGACCAAGTAAGGATTATGTTTTTAATATTCAGGAACTTAAACTTTGAATTGCCAACTTGTTACATGAAATGATGTCAATAAACCCACTGTAATTATACATGTGTTTCTTTAAGAAATTCATAGTAAATGTCAACGTTACTTGAGACAGCACTTTCCACAAGAGTTGGTCATACTTAAAACCACATAGTCTGTCAGCTTATGTTATTGAGATTGAGTTCTAATGACTGTCATGTGGGTGGCCCAGTCATTTATGGCCTGGAATTTGCTGTGCAGAGTTGTATCCCTTTTGCATGCTACAAACCTTTGATGAGAGACCACTACATCTGGCTAGAGGAAAGAGGCAAATTGCCTTGGTTGACTTTCTAGGTTTGTCAGCACCATATCAGTTCTCATGACTTTAACATCTAAGACCTGCATCACTCCAAGCTTTTCTCCATTCCAAGCTGATATGCCATGATATAACCGAAATACTGTTCCAAGCAGCTTTAAACCACTCACTCACTCACTCACTCACTCTCTCTCTCTCTCTCTCTCTCTCTCTCTGTCACTCACTCACACACTCACTGTCACTCACTCACTCACTCACTGTCACTCACTCAAACACCCACCCACCCACCCACCCACCCTCCCTCCCACTCACTCACTCACTCACTCACTCTCTCTCTCTCTCTCTCTCTCTCTCTCTCTCTCTCTCTCTTTCACTCACTCACTCACTCACTCACTCACTCACTCACTCACTCACTCACTCACTCACTCACTCTCTCACTAACTCACTCACTCACTTACTCTCATGTCTGTGACTGTGTCAGATAACAGAGATAAGTGTTCAGACAGATTATATAATTCTTATAAGTTTATTAAGTATACTCCCAGAAATAGTTTACAATGTTTATAAAACCTGCAGAACTTCTGCCTCATAGAAAAACATCTAAATAGTTTTCCTTCCTTTCAAATTTTTAACTGCATGTTTGTTCATGGAGGTTGTGTGTACTTGAAATGACACTCTCATTATGGACATAAATGGGCCGGCTTATAAGACAGTTGTGACGCAATCAAGACAGGTTTATCATTTAACTAAAGCATTTATCCATGACATAAGCTTATGACATAAAAACATGTATGTCATACCCCAATGACATAAGTATGCAAATTAGATATGCAAATTAGATAACCGGAAGTGGGACTTTTTTCGCCGGTGCACGTGAGTAGGTGTTTACAAACAACATGGATACCTTTGATGTTGGAGACAATGTTTTAATAGATCAAAGGGGAAGTGCTACAGTGATATCCGTGTTGACAAATGGATATTACAGGTTACAGGTTGATGGTACTTTTTTTTCTCAGCGAAGGAATATGCCATAAAGGAGTTAAGAGGTTGTTTATTTTGGTTTACACGGCTATGGAAAACATGTATCACTACGCACGATCTATACGTAAGATTTCGACAAGTTGCTGATGTTATTGTTAATGCAATTATTCCTTAATAGGGAAGCAAAAATGATAAATAGAATTCATCACTCGTGTTTTTTAATATGGGAAATATCAACCTCGTCCCGTTAATCGGTATTTGCCTCGCCAAAGGCTCGGCAAATACCGATTAACTAAGACTTGGTTGATATTTCCCATATCAAAAAACACTCGTGATGAATCCTCTATTTATTACATATTGGCAGTAAGTATTACCAATGAAGAGGGTCTATATATCAAACAACCACTTCTGTTATGACTTGTGCGAAAGCTTGTAGACACTGCTTTGTACGCAGGTGATCAGGCTGTGAATAGACACTATCACCCCTTCTGTGTGTACAAACCTGGGGGGGCCATACCACGGTCTCGCATATCAAGGGAGGATATGGATCTGTCTTTGTGGGTTTTTGGTATAAGTTGGTTGGTTGGTTGGTTTGATGTTTAACGCCGCACTCGGCAATATTCCCGCTATATGACTGCGGTCTGTAAATAATCGAGTCTGTCCTACATTGCTAAACAATGGTAATCACTACTTAGTTTGTTTGTTCTTTAACGTCGCACAATATTCGAGCTATACAAAGGCGGTCTGTAAATAATCGAATCTAGACCAGACAATCCAGTGATTGATATCACGAGCATCGATCCACGCAATTGGGATCGATGACATGCATCAACCAAGTCAGGGAGCCTGACCACCTGATCACGTTAGTCGCCTTTTACGGCAAGCATGGGTTGCTGAAGACCTATTCTACCCCGGAATCTTCACGGGTCTTTTGGTATAAGTGGATGTGGTAATAATTACAGCTGTATACCATGCTGTGAGGAGTGAGGAATATGGTCTCCAACCCAGGGTGTAAAAGGGAAACAACACTCCAACTCTCAGTTGTCTAGCCGGCACTGTCCAGCCGGCACTGTCTAGCCGACCCAACAAAGTAGACCCTGGACCAGCAAATCCAGATGTTTGGCTGATTATATACTATAACCTTTCACCTTGCGAATACCTCTGCATGTGTAAATTTATGTACAATTATGTAGTTTAGTATATAGCAAATATGTGTAAGTATTATTTTTTACAACAATGAAGTTCAGTTCATATACTCAAAACAGCAACGACCCTTATTTTTCAGGCAAATTGCATATGAAACAACAATTACTCCCTTGTTGTCATCCATGTTCTATGGTTTAACCCTACACCTGTGTAGTTGTCATTCACTTGATGCTCAGTTAATGACTTTATTACCGGTGTAATTAGTGGTGGGACCACTCAGATTACCTGACAAAGACTATGAAAAATAACTCAATAACGTTCTCCCCTGCCTCTGAGGATGTCAAGGATATATAGCAGTCAGTGGTTCACGTTTGGCATTTCTCATGTCTGGTGTCTAAGAATGTGTTATAATCCAGGTCTGATATGGTGAATGTATTACATGTTATGTAGTATGCTTGTGTGATTTTGTTTTCATTCATTTACTGCTGCAAAAACGTTGACAGAACAAATTTTTCCATACGTACCAAAAATATTTAGTAATAGCAATAGTTATTCCAAAGTGCTACGCTTATGGGTATTATTATTTTAAATATATATAACAAAAGCTGCAACTAAAATACCCTGATATTGGAAACTATTATTTCTGATAAAATAATACTTTCAGTTTCAAATTTTTGTTATTGCCTGAAAAGTATTTGAAGTATTTTTTAACCAAATCACTGGTAGATTGGTAGAAATGTGCGTACAGCTGATTGCTATCCAGCTTAGTTTGCAAGAAAATACATATGGTAATCTTAATTTCTTCATATAAAACAATGCCTAACGGAATTGTAACTCATAATGTCTGGTGATATGTCATCTCAAATTTCACATTTTTATTGACAAAGTTTGTTATCAATTGTTGGTTTACTTGAATTCAGTGAAAGGATAGGATGTAGTTTTTGACTGCGCATATGATGTTGACTTATAGTGTTATCCTTGCAAGTCGCGTATACACTAATCAACAACAAAACACATGTAAGTCTAGCTGCAGCCCTTTATTTTTTCTCGTTTGTTATGATATATCCAGTATATTGTTCCCCCGATATGTGTTGCTTCGTGCAATGCAGCGAGAATAGCACCGATCACACGTCCAACCAGTCAAGATGATAGTCCATAAGATGTAATGTCTTGTTATATCATCCAGACGACGATGGGATGTCTTGTTTTATCATCCAGATCAAGATGTGATGTCTTCTTATATCATCCAGATGAGGTTGTGGTTACAGTTGATATTATTGTGCAACAATAACTTATTATTGACCTGTTTAGTAACAGCTGTTTATGTCTGGCACCTGAGGACACCAGAAATGGGCTTCACACATTGTGCCCATGTCGGGAATCGAACCCGTGTATTCGGCGTACCGAAAGAACGCTTTAACCACTAGGCTACCCAACCGCCCCCTAGTTGATGTGTTGATGCTAGAAAGGATGAAGCCTGAAACAGGATTCTGATGAAGCTTACCATGTGAGCGTCCATGCAAGGACGTTCAACTGTTCACACCACCTGTTACACTGAGATACAGGTCAACAGTTGTAGGGAAATTCACTTTCCCTGTCCCTGTCCCTGTACTGATACAGCTTTGTGGTAAAGGAGGCATGCATTTTGTGATTTGGTGTCATTTTGTGGAAAACACATCGTCAGTTGAAAACGTTATTGTGTTACCTGATAACACACAAAACTTTTAAATATATACTTTCACTTCTTTTGAGGGGTATATAAAATAATAATAAAATAATAAAACTTTTTCCAACATTTCCTAAGGGTCATTAATGTAACATATTGGCCTCATAAAACGGTATTGAGCTATGTTCTTCAATTTCTTACTTTAGATGCCAAATATCAAGCCAGTCATCAAAATTAGTTTCATTTGGTATTTTTAAGGAGATTCAAATTCAAATTGGTGATAATAACACTTATAACTGGCAGCTGTTCACATTCTGTAAGAAGGATTGGATATAAAATAGTAGGTTGTTGATACTAGCAGTGATGACAATGACCCTACAATGATTGCACTCACTCACTCTCACAGAAGTACCCATGGTCCCCAGTATGGTGGCCTAACTTTGGTTGCTGGTGATCTATAACTGATAACCCATATTTAATCAATGTTTATGGTTAAATACTAGTTTTAAGTCTATATCTGTATTAATCTAGGTCTTTTACTGTCCTTTGCCAACAGGTTTCATGGTATACATTTATGTATTAATAATGTGTAACTAGATTTAGTCACGATATGGCTATAATATTGATTATATGATTAATTTTCACTCACTCACTCTTTAGTTCAAATCTAACACTACATTTATTCAGGGGTTGAGGAAAAGCTGAAAAGCTGAACTGTTCTGGACCTTGGTATCATTTTCAGTTCACCTATTTTACCAGTGATGATTTCACGTCCATAACATATGTGCATAATGTCATAATACTTTTAATAGGGGGACGGTGGAGTAGCCAAGTGGTTAAAGTGTTCGCTCATTTCACCAAGGACCAGGATCGATTCCCGACTTGGGTACAATGTGTGAAGCCCATTTCTGTGTACCCTGCGGTGATATTGCTGGAATATTGCTAAAAGCTGCACAGAACCATACTCACTTACTTACTTTGTATAAGGTTGAAACGTCTTTGCACCTAAATTGAATTTCGTCTGTACAGAAAGGCCCGTGGCCTACAAGTACTGAATAAAGTGAAGTGAAGTGAAACGTCTTTATAATACAGGTGAGCTACAGAGTCATAATTGAGGTGAGATACAGAGTCTTGTGGCTCTATGAAAGTGTTTGGCTCTTCCTACCATGAATAAGGTATAGAACCCGATGCTTCAGAGGTTTAAGATCAACAGAGAAGTGGTAGTGTTGGTTAACCGTCTATATTTAGTGTTGAGCTATCACAACTTGGTCTTTCCAGCGCAATCTCTTCATTAATCCGTCATGAACCTCAGACCACATACATGCATCACTTCATTACTCTTGTATCTATACAACCTCGCCTTTTAAGCGAGATCAATATTTTCCTTTGGTTTAAATATATAATTACCCTTCTATGTATTTAATCATTAGCTCTAGCAAATTTGAAAAAACCCAGAGTACTATGAAATAATATATGTCGTAGCCATATTTAAAAAAAAAATTTAAGCATTTTATTTCACCTTTTCCCTGTTACATGAGGAGGATGGTCATCCAGGGCAATGGTCACCCTCACATTCTGAAGACAATGTATGTATACATTTGGGAAAAATTAAATACAAGTATTGGAAATGGTGCCAAGGTGATTTTTAAAAAATGTGACAAAACATACGCACAGTCAAGCATTCAAAATATTATTCAAACACTGATCCTGGCAGGAAACAAATATAAGAAAGAGATACATATGTTATTGCTGTTCTGCTTCTTCAAACAGTCGTAGCCATATTTTGAATGTGAATGTTGTTTAGCTAACAGACCCCACATGCAGTCAGCAATATACCCCACATATCATGGCAGCCTATAAATAATCAATCTGGTGCTAGGGGGGGTCACCAAAACATATGACACACTTGAGGGGAGGGTTATAGAACATAATACAGACTAATCATGAAAGCATGGACATTTCACAATGTCTCCCCTCAAATAAATGTCCAGTCCATAAGTATTACAAGCATATGTTACTGGAGACAACCTCCAACCCATGTCTGAACAGGGTCAATATATTCTACCCCTCTTTTGATAGGGATGTTTTCAATCTTTCTTTAATATGTCAAGTGTATATTTTATCAGAATGACATATCTGCTTATCCCAGTCAAAGTTGAGTAGCATGTATGACCTTTTTTCTTGATTTAATTCAGATTTTGGTAAAGAGGAATCACATCAAGTTTTATATACCACTTACTTCCTGTTTATAAGGATTGTATATGCTCCAACAGAATATTCCATCTAGTTCATGGCAGCCTGTGAATATAGTGGTTGATATTATGTGGGGGAAGGATGCAATCAACCAATCACCAAGCCAGTTGTCACCAGGACTGGCATTTTAGCATAAAATAAAACAGTTCAATTGTATCAAGAAGTGTCATATTCCCAGTATGCTGTTATTACTATATCCCTACACAGACTGCTTTGGTTTCTTATGCCCGTCATAAATATAAGTACAAATTGTCCCACTACTGTTCAGCGAGTCCTTGTTTGGCAAGAAAACACTGAAAGAATTGTGTATATTACCACACTTACATGTATATCTTGTGTACACCCAAGCATAATGTGCACCTCCCATTCATTGTATATTTCGGGGAGTTATGCTATTCCATATATGGTGCGCAGTCAAAGACTGCATTGTATAACTTCAGGTTAATGTACAGGAAATAACCAACTTGGTCAATGAAAATGTGAAATTAGCAATATAACACCACATGCTGATTTACAGTTTCAATTGTATTTATCTTATGCAAGACATTGTTTTATGTGCAGAGATTAAGATTGTCTGGTAAAATAAATCTGGAAATAATCAACTGTACAGACATAGTCTCCAGGATTTACCGGTGAGTGAAATACGCAATATAAGATTGAAAATAATTTGAATGCAATGGTGAGGAGAACAGTTGAATTCAATACATCTATATTTACTGGGTATCTACATGTCACTATGACCTGTTAAGATCCGAGTTGATGCATGTCACATCCCAATTGTGTAAATTGATGCTCATTTTGTCAAACACTCGATTGTCTGTAGCAGGCTCGATTATTTACAGATCGCCGCCATATAGCTGGAATATTACTGAGTGCGTCGTTAGACAACAAACAAACAAAAACAACATGTCCCTCTGTGCTAGGACCAAGGTGGTGCTGTGTGGCCTAGGTAACCTATTTGGATGTTCCCCACTTTCTATAGATAGGTATACAGGACAAATCTCCATAGTCTCAAAATTGATTATCAATGTGGTTGATATGGCAACACAGAGGGAGTACAACCTTGAAAGTAATGCTATATAATCAGCTTCATACTCCTTAAACATGTGAAACATGCTATTATTGAACAGCAGGGTTGTTAAGTTTCATATCCTTAGGTATAACATCAGCAAGGAGGTAAGAAATATATTGCAGCTGCTGTTGGAGAATGTTGAGTCCAAGGTTTACTTGTTTGTCACAGAGACAAATGAACAATTGTGGTTAATTTTTATTTGGTTATTCCATGATAAGTATTATGATAACATATTGCGATGATAATTTATCGCTAACATTAAAAATGTAAATTTATAGTAACTATCTGCCTTTCCATCCACCTGGCGGTTTCTGTGGCGATTTTATAATGGATATGGTCAGTAGGACTGCATGGTATTACCCCACACAACTGTGTTATCGCTCCCGGCATCTAGGGAAAACATGATGTATGGTGCGAGTTCTTTGAACATGAAGGGTGAAGAAGACTGTATGTCAATGGCAATATGTTGCAATACTTATCACAATACAGACTTAAGTATCGCAGTATATTGCAATACAAAATGCCAGGCAATACACCCCCTAAATTGTTTAGAATGTTGTGTTAATTGTTGCAATTGGCAGTCCCATCCCATTTCTTCAAGTCAATTAAACTGCCTTTGTTTCTCTCATGTTTAATATGTCAATCTAGCAGTTAAAGACTTTGAAACTATGCAGAGACAATGGAACAAATTTCACGAAAGACTACCCAAAGCTTTCCATTTCAAGGAGAAAAATCCAAATACAAATTTGATGATGCACCTTTATCATGTAAATGCATAAAGCCCAACATATCTGTTATTGTAACAAAGAACTCACTATTACTAACAATATACACCATCTTTTCATTACTCCACTCCTCATGGGTCAAACGCCTGTTGTAACAAGCATGAGATATTGTGTACCCATTCTTCTCCAGAATCCCACTCTGGACGATTAATCATGGATAAACCTGAAACATCTGAAGAATAATGCCATAAAAGTCATATCCCAGTTCCCCCCAATAAATGTTTGCTGAATATCATGAAAAAATGTGTTGTGAAAAAGAATGAAATTGTTTGTATCCCTTTCCACGGAAAAAAATGTGTTGCGAGAAAGAACTAAATTGTTCATCGTATCCATTCACAAACGAATATGTGTGTGTTGAAGTTTAAACTGAAAAAATATTGTTTCTCTAGCTGTCCCTCCCCCTAAGTATTACATGTTTGTTTGTTTGTTGTTTTTAACACCGCACTCAGCAATATTCCAGCTATATGACGCAGTCTGTAAATAATTGAGTCTGGATCAGACAATACAGTGATTGACATCATGAGCATCGGTCCACAGAAATGGGATACGATGACATGTATCAAACCAAGTCAGCGAGCCTGACCACCCATGTAATTGTGAGTGTTTTACGTTACTTTTAGCAATATTCCAGCAATATCATGGTCGTGGACACCAGAAATTCACACATTGTACCCATGGCCAGACTACCCCACCACCCCTGGTCTGTGATATATGGTTCCATATATGACATACTGTTTGCATCCTGTGACATTAATCTGTTTAATTTGACTGTTTCAGAATACAGGATATTAGGCAAAAAAGGTGAAGGTACCTTTTCTGATGTACTCAAATGCCAAAATACCAAAGATGGGACGTATGTTGCGTGTAAAAAGATGAAGCAGACGTATGAAAGGTACGTAATTACATTTACCACTGTTCACATCAGCAGGAGGACTTTCAACATGTAATGTTTATTTAAGTTGATTTTCCCTGGCTTAAGTGGCTTGAAGTACTGAGGCGACCCGGCTTTTCAAATGTCAACTTAACATTACATTGATTAAAGAATAAGACCAAGCACTACTGAGTACTTGATGCATACAACTAAACTATCGATTTCTCCAGTCTTGAACGTGTTGAAGAGCCAATTCATTGGTTCCGGCCTCTCCTGGTAGAGGACCGCCTCCGTGGTCTAGTGGTAGAACGTCCGCCCGGAGAGCGGAAGGTCCAGAGTTCGATCCCGGGGCGCGTCATACAAAAAGACGTTAAAAGATTGTACTTGTTGTTACCCTGTCTGGCGCTCAGCATTAAGGGGCTAAAACAAGGACTGGTCGGCTCGGTGTCAGTATACTGTGTCTGAGTGGGGTATTCATGTTAAACTGCGGCATGGTATCTCAGTGAGCTAGCACTATAAATCGGCATCAGTCCGGACTAGTACAAGCAGCCACACACACACATACACGTGCATGCACGTCGCTATATAAGTGCAATAATCTTGGATGCGACATTAAACCCAATTTCACCTCACCTCTCCTGGTAGAGGTATGTTGTTTGTACTTGTTTGTAGTTCATACTTTGGTACTTCAGTTGCTCTGGCAAAGGACCTTGTAGGAGATATTTGCTGCAAATTAAATTACATCACAATGCTTTGCAGACCAGTGTGACATCATGGGTTACCATGACATCACAGTCAAATGACATCACTTATCTCCCTGCCACTTTAGCTTGTAAGCTGTTTTTTTTGCACACTAAAACACTGCTTTTTACTGATGAGGGACTAAACAGTTGGAAGGATGATCATCGACTCGTGTTGATATGTTTGATATCAAAGGATACTCGGTTAAGATGCTCTATTTGTTGAATATTTCCAGATAATTGAATATCAAACCTCCATCTTGTACAAAATATCAAGGATAAATGTAATGATATTCATCGTAGTGAGTCTCAATGTAAAATGATATACCTTGATTTTATCTTGAAAACTGTGCAATGATACCACAAAAACATACATAGATATTGATCAGGCATGAGGGCGACCTGTCACTCAAGCCATTACTCTGGCACATTATACAATGCCCAATCCCATACAGCACATTATGGGCCAGGATAAACATTAGTTATGGCATATCTATTACAGTATTCAATTTAGTTTGTTTGTCCTCTGAGATAATACAAACCTCTTCTTCATATATAATGATCTAAACCCCAAAGTGTTATGAACCCATAATTAACTATTGAGATAATCTGTGGCACTAAATCTATGATCTTCCTACGAGGAATATCGTCTTACTAGCATGTACCAAGCACCTGCTACTATAGTGCTGCTGATCAGGTTCATTGTCACACATTGTAATCTTGGTAACCCAATTTCCCCTCTTGACATGTAGTCTTTCATTACTCCAGATCTGAAATGGTTGCGACAGTATTACCCCTACACAATCAAATTTTATGGCCAACGTACAACAAGCCTTTCAGCTAGTTGAATTAGGGTCAGACTTCGTTCATAACTTGTTTGAAAAGGACTTTCCATTTGGACTGTCTTGATAAGCAAGTGCTGTAAATCGAAGCCCAGTTTGAATCGGCCCCAGAGCTTTCCGGTGTATACAGTGGGTCATGTGTGACACTGGCAGTGGGTCATGTGGTGTATAGATGCCTTGAAGTTCTTGTACACATTATGCCATGACTCCTGTCTTGTATTCATGCAAGAAATGTATGTGTATCCTGTGTGTCATAAGACAAATTTTGTAGGGTGAAATCCCTACTAAATTGTACCAAAAAGTTAGTTATTTAGTCTAAGGATAAACCTATCTTTTTTAAGATTTATATGAGAATGTTGACTCACTGTAAGTAAGCTTTGCTCAACCAGCGAAAATATATGACAAGATACTTTTGTTTGAGCCATGTCGGTATTTATTTTGTACCTGAATTCAAACTGTCAATGCGAGAGAATAACCTGTCTGGAGTATATGCGGAAACAGTGATGTCAACAGGTGTTCGTGAAAAGTGTAAGCGCATCCCTTAGCACCCACCCAATCTCATTAAAATCAGACCTTAGTTCTCGCTACCGCTAAACAAAGATCCGAAGACATCCCATTACGGGTCACGTCAGAACGACCTTTCATACGACCAATCAGAGCGTCGCTTTCCAGATCATGAAAGTGACAGTCGGAATGTGATTTCTAATTATACAACCTCGAAGACTTTAACACGGGATATTCTGAACGATGGTTACGGGTTTAATGACTGAATCCATACAATCTAGACCATCTATTTGCCATTGCAGAATGTTCTTTTGTTCAGGTTTCAAATTTTTAATCGAGTTTTTGTCAAAATATGTTGCGAAGTGTTGTCGCCAATTTGAAATTAGTGCCGTAAAGCACGAGAAAGCTGCCTTCTGACTGGTCATTCCATTGGTTGGTCAAAGTTCGTGCAAGGTCGGTCTGACATGACCCGTAATGGGATGTCCTCAGATTTTAATGAGATTGAGCACCTACCACTCATACAGTGATAATTGAAAAAGTAAGTGGCAGCTGTTAAGACAGTGTGAAAACTCCATATTAAGGTCATTGTCTGGAACAGCATTGTGAATGTTGACAAGCGATTTGTCATTTAGTTATTTGTTTACCATAAATTGTCTGTTAAAGGCTGAATGAGTTAAAGGTCATCATCAAGTCATACCTAAAGGCTGGAAGACCTACAGTAACATGTGACCTAAATATATCACATGTTATGAATGTTCCTGTTATGGAAGAGTCTGTGCACATGTTTCTACTCACTGCTACGAATTCCGATTTTTAGGTGAATTCATACAAGTTGTTTTCCAGATAATTTTGAGTTGAGTACTTTTGACACGAAGTCTTAATTTTTTCTATAAACAATTAGTCGATGGCTCTCAGTAATAGCTTTTGGTGGTACAAAATACAAAGTATGTGGGATGCCTTGTGCTTATTCATGATGGGAGTTTCCTTGTTAGAATCAAAACTAAGTGGTTGAGTGAAGAACATCTGACATGTACTGTACCTGTTTCAATTTAATTAGTTTCAATCATTCCAACATCCATATTATTTTGTGTCTAATTGGACTCGTACTAATTTGTGACCCCTGAAGATCTTGGCTAGAATAGGTCTTCAGCAACCCATGCTTGCCGTAAAAGGCGACTATGCTTGTCGTAAAAGGTGACTAATGGGATCGGGTGGTCAAGCTCGCTGACTTGTTTGATGCATATTATCATCTTTCGGTCAATAATCCTATTAAATCATTGCATGATGTGAATTGTATAGAGAGATAATATGTGTTGCTTATTGATTGATATGTGTGGTAGCCTGGCTCGTAGACTTATTCTCCATGCAGAGCAAGGGCACGGTTCACCCAGTCTTCTATGGCGCCGCAATTTTCTGTGCAGAGTTGCATGTTTTAGGCAGACCAGAAACCTATGATCAAGATTTGAATCCCAGATTCACCCTGATCAATGTTTTTAGGTTTGTCAGCACCATACATATACAAACCTGGTGGTTAAAGCGTTGGCTCATCATGCCAAAGACCTGGGTTTGATTCCCCACATGGGTTCAATGTGTGAAGCCCATTTTCTGGTGTCCCGCTGGAATATTGCTAAAAGCGGCGTAAAACCATCTCACTCACTCACTACGACCTGCATCATGTCAGGCTTTCCTCCCAAATGAAGCAGACATGCCAGGGCATAACATGAAATACTGTCAAATCCTCTCAAAGTTTGACCTCTGACCTGTAACATTGAATGAAATGTTTGTATATCTTTCAGCATGTTCAGTTAATAAAATACCTGAACAAAGTCTAATTTTAGACAAAGAGCTTTTTTCCAATTTTCTTGCCACAAGCATACATTTGAAAACCCTGATGAGCCCCCACACAGAATGGAATGTAGTTAGACCCTGCATAAGCAGACACATCCAATCTCTGAAGACCTTAATGGTTGGGACCAGTTTCTTTAAACTGTCCAATTTGAATTAATTAACAGTCTTACCATGTTTACATGTTGGCAGTGCTTGATTCAGTGAGAATGTGTTGAGAGTTTGTTTTTATTTGTAATGTAAACAGATCCCTGTCATCAGCTCATTGATTCCATGTCCCAGATGATCAAGATGGCTTTTTATCATGCAATGAAGGAATTAAACAACTCAAGCGTCAATATCTCCGCAACTGATCTGGGGCACAGGTCAAACCAGATCAGTACCTATACTACCCACAAAACATTTGGGATCACGATTCGTTCATATTGCTATAGTTAATCTGTCATGAGGAAACTGCAGAAGGAAAGAAGTTGAGTTCAGATCCAGAAAAGTATCAGTTTGTTGGATTGGACTGATAAACAACAGACTGATATCCATAATTATTTGTGTATCACTTTGGACTAGGGAGACATTATTCAGATTACAAGATCATGGCTGAAAAATTTAAATTGTTGACAGTCAAAATATATAAAAATTCACTGAAGGCTAAAAAAAATAATAGTCTTGGTTCTCAGGCAATGCCAACATCATCAAAAAGTTCACTGGACGTTTTGTTTTTGTTTCCATTTTCAATTTTTTTTGTGCATTGTGTTTAAGTATTAGGATTTTTATATTTTGTTGAAAATGGAAATTAAAACAAAACGTGCTGCAGACTTTATGATGATGCGGGTGGTGCTTGAGAACCAAGACTATTATTTTTTTTTGCTTAAGGTTCCTTTCATTGGCTTCCATGGAGCAAATAGTGTGATTGTCATTCCAAGTTTGTCCATCATCCTTTCTCCGTCATCTGAATGAAGATCAAGTTTGAAATTCTTTAAGCAAAGAAGTCTAAGTTCAGATAGAGCGTCCGCCCGGAGAGCGGAAGGTCCGGGGTTCGATCCCCGACCGCGTCATACCAAAAGACGTTAAAAGATGGTACTTGTTGTTACCCTGTCTGGCGCTCGGCATTAAGGGGCTAAAACAAGGACTGGTCGGCTCGGAGT
Source organism: Haliotis cracherodii (assembly GCF_022045235.1). Lineage (NCBI taxonomy): Eukaryota > Metazoa > Mollusca > Gastropoda > Lepetellida > Haliotidae > Haliotis > Haliotis cracherodii. The sequence goes on along the minus strand of NW_027266308.1, from coordinate 44,975,400 downwards.
CAGTATACTGTGTCTGAGTGGGGTATTCATGTTGCGGCATGGTATCTCAGTGAGCTAGCACTATAAATCGGCATCAGTCCGGACTAGTACAAGCAGCCACACAAACACACACACGTACATGCACGTCGCTATATAAGTGCAATAATCTTGGACGCGACGTTAAACCCAATTTCACCTCACCTAAGTTCAGATCACAGAGTAACCTTAATCCCTGCACATAAAACAATGCCTAGCAGAACAGTAAATACAATTTAATATTTAATCATCATGTCTACTGATGTTTTATCTCAAATTTGTATTGGCCAAGTATAATTGTTATCATCTGTGAATTCACTGAAGGGATACAATTAATTTTTTTTCTGTGGAAGACAAACACGTTTTTATTGCAAATGTAGGGATTTTGTATGTGCTGGTGATGTGCTTCATTCTAATTCGCCTTATAGACAGGGTATATGAATTAGAATCGATTTTGAAGGCTTTTACAGGTTGGTTGTCTTTTAGGCGGGGTCGCTTTATAGATGGCAATTTACGGTATATGTGGCAGTGTTCAATCACTGTAAAGTGCTTGTATAGAACTAAGTCTGAGTGAGTGGGTTTGGTTTTACACTGCTTTTCTAGCTATATTCCAACAATATCACAGCACACCATTAATGGGCTTCAGACCGAGCCTTCGATGTGATGAGTGAATGCTTTAAGCACTATACTACCATGCCCTTTGCTTTTTTAAGTTTATAATGGAAAGGTATTTGTATTGCAATAGAAACATGATAATAAACTATTAAATATCAAATGTAAAAGAACACTGTTACTTAATGGGGGACTTTTTAAGTTGAGGCTGCATTCGTTTTGTAATTGGCAATTTTGATTCTTGTCCTGAAATTTTAGGATGCTATGCCAATAGCAAGTGACATGGTGAACACTGCATTAGGCCACAGCAATTTGGCAGCTATTCACTATTGTTTTATTTCATTTGAAAATTGTCTTCAATTAACATCAATACAACAATACAAACAAGAAGGGGGTTCAAAAGGGTGTGCTCATTGCTTTTCAACTTTGCAAAATATTATTAGATTGTAGAGTTTTCTTGTAAATCTTGTTTTCTCTTGGATCTCCCAAAAATGTGTACTTTTGTTAACAGTGGTTTAAATGAGGGTTGAGACAATGGTGAAAATTTAAAATTTGTTTTGAATATTCTCCTATATATTTATGGGAACTGTTATAATATGTGTGACATCATAAACAAGACACAAATTGTTAGATTATGGGACCTAGTGTTGTTACTCTTGCCATGTGGTGGTTGAATACAAATTCCAGAACCGTTAAATTCCAGTTACGTCAAAATATTATACATGTATCACGTACTGGAAACGGATCTGTGATATTTATTAATACAACAGGGATACATTGAGAATATTTGCAAAATCTAATCCCCCTCTACTGTCACCTGTGTTACTACTGTACAGAAAATATGAAAAAAGAATGAGTTAGTGAGTTGGGTTTAAGGGTGCTTTGAACAGTATTCCAGTTAGATTGTGGCATGTCAGTTTAGTGTGCGAAGAGAGCTCCAAGTGGGCAGATCGTTACCACTTTGGAAACACCCATGAGCAAGGGTATAGTGCTGCCAAACCTTAGACTGGGCCAACTGGGCCCCCATAAAAAAAGAGATACTAATGAATGTAAGAAATACACTCATGATGGATCGGCTTTGAGTTTCAGTTATATAATTGGGGTGGTCGGGTAGCCTAGTGGTTAAAGCGTTCGCTCGTCATGCCGAAGACCTGGGTTCGATTCCCGACATGGGTACAATGTGTGAAGCCCATTTCTGGTGTCCCCCGCCGTGATATTGCTGGAATATTGCTAAAGGCGGCGTAAAACCATACTCACTCACTCAGTTATATAATTGAATAATTCCTGCCAGGAAGTAAAATAAGGCAAACAAAACACTTCTGAAGGTGAAAATGTCCAGTTGTGTATGTGTCAGTGTTATGAACAAACACTGCCAGCCATGGCCTGTTAGCGTAAACACATTAGTTGTGGTGCTGACATGTTTTCCCCCACATTAAGGGTTAATGGTAAATGATCATGCAAGGGTTGCCATTAATTTGTGTGTTAGCCTGAATGTCAGCCTCCACACTTCACTGCCCAGACAATCAGTTTGTACTTCTGTGGACCTGCTGGGCCCCCTGCAGGCTGAAATTATTACCGGGGTATCATGAAATAAAAACAAGGCTCTTAGGTGGTAGCATGTACTTTAAACAGGTGCTTGTGTATGTCTGGAGTTTGTATTTATATATGCTCTTATAATTGCGGGACTATAATTGATTGAGTGTTTTGGTGACCTTGACATACTGTCCGTAATATGAGAGCTTGTGACGTGTGCCACCGGTGGTGCAGGATAAGCTCACCTCTTCGTGAACACCTGGTATCATCACTGTTTGATAGTGATTCATAAATACATGCTCATGATATAGTTGGAATCATACATAGAATATGGAAATAGGTTTTGTCTCTTTAATTCATAATTCATGTGGCATCTGTCACAAGAAGTGTATGTAAATGCCTGTATTTATTATATGACATGATGGCTGTCTATTAATGATCAATCCACAGTCTAGTGTTGTAGTCGTATGTGGTATTCTTTCACAAGAAGTATTTGAAAACACCGACATTTGTTACATGACATGCTGGCTGTCTATTAATGATTAAATCCACAGTCTAGAAATGTAGTCGCATGTAGTATTCTTTCACAAGAAGTATTTGAAAACACCGACATTTGTTAAATGACATGCTGGCTGTCTATTAATGATTAAATCCACAGTCTAGTGTTATAGTCGTATGTGGTATTCTTTCACAAGAAGTATTTGAAAACACCGATATTTGTTACATGACATGCTGGCTGTCTATTAATGATTGAATCCACAGTCTAGTGTTATAGTCGCATGTGGTATTCTTTCACAAGAAGTATTTGAAAACACCGACATTTGTTACATGACATGCTGGCTGTCTATTAATGATTGAATCCACAGTCTAGTGTTGTAGTCGTATGTGGTATTCTTTCACAAGAAGTATTTGAAAACACTGACATTTGTTACTTGACATGCTGGCTGTCTATTAATGATTGAATCCACAGTCTAGTGTTGTAGTCGCATGTGGTATTCTTTCACAAGAAGTATTTGAAAACACCGACATTTGTTACATAACATGCTGTCTACTTCTAATGATCGAATCCACACAATCTTATGGATCAGAACTGTACAAATTATGAAAATTGTTTTCTTAGTGTTAAATATTTTAACAGTGAAATATTTTTTTATTATAAACAATTAAGTTATTACCTCTCCTTATCTGTAATAATATATCAACAGTGATAATAAAAATTTTGCACTTAGTTAGGACCGGGAGGTAACCTATAGGTTAGTAAACTTTGATCGTTATAGACAAGCCTATGATTCCCCTACACGGGAACAACGCGTGAAGTCCATTCTGCCATATTATCGCTATGAGGATAAAAGCTGCTTAAAACCATATTGCTCACAAAGTTTTAAATATATCACAAAATCTGTAAGATTATACCAATCGTGGTATGTAATACTTTATATACACGCTACTAGCATGCTGCTTTCTTTGGGAAGGTGCGCTAGAGTAGACTAGGTAACGGACTCTGAGTGTTGGTGCAGAACACAATCAAGGTCTCTAGGAATACTGAAGCATTTCTCCAGACATGTTTTATCATGGTAATAGACTTACATGGAGGTGTTTGTGTGTGTGGATCCTACCTGGCTTGTGTGTTGTGCTGAACTACAACTTCTGTGCCAGCTATTGTTGTACTGTTTGTGTAGCCATTGACTCCGACACAGGTTTCTGTGAACAATATTTGTTTAGTATCGCTAAATGCAAGCATAGCTGATAGGCTCCACTTGAGCAAACACTTCATTGTTCACATTAAACTTCCTAAATGTTTGTACAATAATGTTAGATTTTACACTTTATTCACATGGAAATATTTTGATAAGCTAATTGATCAGTGATAACCACTTGTTCATTCTATCGTGATCGTGTCAAAATGTATTTGTCCATGATAACATGGTTCTAGCAGTTGAAGAGAACCTGAGCCTGGTTGTCAAGGAAGTGTTTGTGTATGTTTTTGTTTACGATAGACATGATAGAGTTGATTGATGATTCATGAGTATCAGCACCATTTGTTAGATCATAGATTATTATTTTAGGATTCCAAACTAAATGCCCTTTGCAGGCAAATTGGAAAAACAACCGTTATGTTGTTCAAAATTGGGATTTTTATCAAAGTTGATATTTTCTTAAATTCAGAGGTATTTTAAAATTAAGTTTTAACAGTGCATTCCTAGCAATAATGTTAAACCAAGCATTAAAGCCTCTTCCTGTGTATTGGTCCTGTTATCAGTGAAATACAAGTCACCTTTACCAAGGTATAACATTACCAGTAATTATAGATATAATGAATGAATCGGGAAATATTTAATTCCAATTTTGGAATTTTTACTGACCTTTGCTCCAGACTTGGGGCTGAATATCAGCCTCTGAGCAGGTCTAGATAAATCCCTGCAAAATTGAATATGAGAGTAATGTTTTGTGATTTGTTATTTATTTATAGAATTGATGGTTGATGGATATAAACTGCAGGGCAAAGTCCAGTAAAATAAATGTTTGCAAACATTTTTTGACACTCAACTCATTAATAAAATGAAATTTAATCATAAATACTGTTCTGTAAGTCCACAACTAGATGCTTAGTTTAGATCTTGAGTCATAGTCTGATGAATATGCAAGTGCTTGCCCTGATTTAACACAAAATGGTAGACCTTCCCTTGCTACAAAGTGTTGAATAAAATTGATGATGATTAAATTATTTTGGACACATTATGGATCACTGCCCCCTTAATAAACCTGTACAGAAATTAATGAAGTTCTTATGGTGTTGTGTGTTTCATTGATCAAGCAAGTTTATTATTTGGACAACATCGGAACACAGTTAGAATAAGAGATAAATTCACAACGAGGCTAGACTTACTTTGAATAAGTAATCATATATTATGCATTAAATTGGCATCTTAACACCTTAAAACCCAACAGTTAACATTAGCAGTGGAAAGACATGAATTATTTGCTGAATGAGCAATGTTTGATTTACCACACCCAAAAGACAAAAAATTATGGACTGGAGATTAGTTTACATTTATTAATAATCTCCAGTCATCCATTATAGCATTTTGAGTCTGGTTTGCTGATTCAGAAAATAATACCTCAGATCAGATTATGACAACCATTAGTTAATGCAACCATCAGGTTTGTTTGTTTGTTACTTAATGATGCACTAAGCAATATTCCCGCTATATGACGGTGTTTTGTAAATAATCAAGTCTAGACCAGACAATCCAGTGATTTACATCATGAGCATTGATCTACACAACTGGGATACGATGACATGCATCAACCAAGTCAGCGAGCCTAACAACTCACTCCCTTTAGTCACCTCTTACCACAAGCTTGGGTTGCTTAAGACCAATTCTAAGCGTATCTTCACGGGTCCCTACCCGTACAACTATATAAAGACAACTATATAGAAACAAGATCATTGTACTTTTCTGTGTTAAATATTTAAGAAAGTCACTATATGATAAGCTTAAGCTGTAGACAACCATTTTGAATCATCATCTTTACTGTATTAGGAAACCCAATATTGCCTGGTTGAGTAGAAAATAAGTATTTTGTCTTTCATTATCTTCCAAGCAAAGGTTATACTTTATGCAGTATGCAGTCAATGTACAATATGCATCTCACAAAACATTCAATTTTAATGATATTATTTCACAAAAGCTATGATCTGGGAGATGGAATATTTGTAAGGAAAATATTGTTTTATTATTAATTTGATTATTTGATGTTTTTCAGCTTGGATCAGGTGCAACACCTGCGTGAAGTCCAAGCCATGCGACGTCTCAACCCACACACGAATGTCCTTGACCTTCTAGAAATTATCTTGTACGTATCCAGTGACAACTTATAGAAGTGTGAATAATTGAAAGAACATTTCATGAAAGGATAATAATAACTTGCTTAATTGGTGTTTTCTGTTCACAAATTGTAATAATTTTATCATCTGTGAAAAAGACCATTTTGTCTTACGTATGTATACACACAGAGTAAACTACAGTTATGACGAACTCAAACGGACCACTAATTGTAGTTCGTTATAACCGTAGTTCATTATAAGTACATATACAGCGGATGCCCAGGACCAAAAAAACAGTTAATTATTTCTGTCAATTTGTTATAAGCGTGTTCGTTATAACCGTAGTTTTCTGTAGTTGTAAAAGTAATTCATTATAAGCATATTAACAGCATATGTTTATGAGAACTATGACGTCACAATTAGGGCTGGGACGGGTAACTCGGGTACTCGAGTCAGGGGGTTACTGAGTAGGACCTGGGTACCCACAGGACTACCCTGACCCGTGGTTAGTCACATGATATATTGTTTCATGACAAAAATTCACTATATAACTACATGGTTACATGACAATTTTAAGTCTCTAATGTTTGCATTTCTTCTTGACTTAATATGTTTGAACAAAGCTCAAACTTCAGTCAACTTCAGTGTATGCATGACCACATCGTTTTATACGTGTATCTAAAAACATTCTGCTAGGGCTACTATCAAACTATTGCCAGTGGAACATTTTATACCTATCTCTTGACACAAACAGCGGGTACCCAGGTAGGGTCGGGTAATAGGGATTAGGGTACCCGGGTAGTAAATTTGGACTCGTCCCAGCCCTAGTCACAATACGAAGATAACAATAGACAAATAACTTACACCTGTACATTTGACTTAGGCGCTTATTTATGAATGAAATGTTGCTCTCTTTTTTTAAATAATGTAGGTCCATGATCAAAATGTAGCTTATATAGCGGGAAAACTAAAACAATGCTGCTTCCAGACTTTTTGCTAAATGTTCACTGAGTGGAATCGTGGCTGCTTTATAATAACTTTAACAACACAGGATAACTGACAAACTATTTATTAGAATAACATTATACCATAGCATATGTATACAAGACTAGTTTCCTTGGCGTTAGGGGATTCACATGTTAATACTAGCTACCACTATAACAATGAAACCTGCAGTTGAGCATCAACCTTAACCAGCACAAATTACATGCCCAAGTATGTAAACAACAACACCCGTAAAGATCCGGGGTAGAATAGGTCTTCAGCAACCCATGCTTGCCGTAAAAGGCAACTTTGCTTGTCGTAATAGGTGACTAACGGGATCGAGTTGTCAGGCTCGCTGACTTGGTTGATGCATGTTATCGTATCCATATTGCGTGGATCGATGCTCATGATGTCAATCAATGGATTGTCTGGTCCAGACTTGATTATTTACAGCTGGAAAATTGCTGAGTGTGGGCGTTAAACAACAAGCAAAACAAAAACAAACATATAACAACAAACTTAGAACACCTGTTTACAGTCATGGCCGTATGTTGTCTCTTTCAGTGATAAGAAGTCGGGAACGTTAGTCCTGGTTGTGGAGCTCATGGACATGAACATGTATGAACTCATTAAAGGTAGGTGCTGTTCATACTAGAAAGTTGGATGAAACTGGTTTGCTATTCTGCTACTCAAATAAGACAAATAATTTGTTTGGATTTAACAATCTGATTTTCAGTTTTCCATGCTCTACTCGTCTGAACTGAATGTTCAAATGAGCTTATGTAATGGTGTGTGGTGTGTTTCATATTTTCGACATCTTATGAAACACCAGAAGGCCCTTTCATGGACAATCGGAGCAATGACTGCATTAAAATCAGGTTGCAGAAATCCCATTCAATTCTAAACATGGCAGTATATTGCTTTTTTTAAATATTAAAGTAATTAATCTGACTTTTTGAGTTGATGATTACATTTTATGTTGTAAGTATCCAAATGGCTCAGTTTATGAATCTTATTTTTATGTTGATAACACCTCAGTATTATTATATCTGAATTATGCTCGCATAAATGTTATCAAATTTCTTAACATGGCCACAATGACTGCCATATTGTATTTTGATCCACTATTCAGCTCTATATGTTTGTTTCATGATGAAATATATATGTGTAGCATTTTGCAAAAATGTTTCAATTTGTTTCACCTTTTCTGACCTTCATGTATGAACATATTTAATATCTGATTTCACCTATAATTTCAAGATCTATTAATCACTGTAATTGTGTGTTTGACATTTGAAAGAATTTCATATTTTCCTATTATTCAACCATTATTGAAGTGTCAGGTTTTGCTTCAATATGGAGTGAATCTACTGTCTATTGATGTTTGTATTGTTCTTTCCTATTTTATACTTTTTTTAATAACTTTTGACCTTCATCATGTCTTGCAAGTACCATCATTCTGCTTCATTTTGTATCTAAAAAATCAATGCTGAAAAGGCGGAATGTTGTTATGTCTTGTGCCAACAATGGTATAATTAAAATACTTTACCAATTTGTAGCATGGCAGCCATGGCAACCATCTTCAAAATGTTATTTTGTTTGTCTGTTATTGCTGTATCGGATCTTTGTTATGTATTGGGCATGTTTATATTTAGGATCCTTGTATGCCCTTTTTTACCTTAATTTTAAATAACACAGCCTAGGCAGTTGCCAATCTCAGTAAAATCAGATCAAAGTTCTTGCTACCCATAAACAAAGATCTGAGGACATCCCATTACGGGTCACGTCAGAACGACCTTTCATCCGACCAATCAGAGCGTCACTTACCAGATCAGGAAATTTATAGTTGGAATGTGTTTTTTAGTCATGCAACCTTGAAATGGTTAACATGGGGTATTCCAAACAAGTTTTGGACTGTATGATAATTCTGTCAAAATCACCGCTTTAAAGGGATAAAGATTTGGTACAGAGGGGATTTTGCATAGCCTGAGGAAGTACTGCAATACAATCTCTGCCATCCATTGGATATTCCACAATTTTTGTTGGTTCAGTTTTCCAATTTTGAATCAGTATATTTCAAATGGATTGGAAGTGCTGTAAAGCTAGAAAAAAACCAGCTTTCTGATTGGCTAATGTTGACTTCTTTGTTAGTCCTGTGATTGGTTGGTCTAAATTTGCGAAAGGTCATTCTCATGTGACCTGTAATGGGATGTCCTCAGATCTTTTGCATTGAGGTCTGGTTTTAGTGAGATTGTGTTGAAAATCGTTCAAATATTCAAGTGAGCTACAGAGCTTCATGCTTCTCTTTTTGTTGAAACCATGTTCTTTGTGACAATTCTCACATTTACATATGTCAGAATGTTCTTTATCAATAGTATACTTTGACCAAATCATTGCTGATGAAACTGAATCATTGCATCATTTATATGATATAATGTGACTATCAGCATAACATTTGATGATGTGAGAAAACTGTTACCGATTTTTTTGGCCAAAGACCATAGCATCAGTTATCAAAATGGAAATAAATAAAAAACATGGAAACATGTTTTATAGTGAATTCTTGAAAAACATTGTCAATCAGGTGAAATAAATGTAAAAAACGTGTTTATTTGTAATGTCAGGTCTTCTCTTGATGACCTACTTTAAAAAAAATCCTCATTTATGAAATTTGGTTGACAGATCCATGAACAAAGAAATTTAAAAAATAATGACTATGGTGCTATGTATTTCATTGGTTGTTTATGTTCATATGAAATGTCCAGTTACATCATTGAACCTTTCTCTCTTTGAGGCATTACGTCCCATACCCTCTCACAACGCAAGCCATGCTAATCTCCTTGACATCACCACTATAGGCCAATCATGGCCGAATCAGAAGCCCATGTGACAGCTCAGTAAACACAGCACCACAACCATATACCTCGCTGCAGGGGACCCAAACAATTTCAATACAAGTAGTCTTTATTTGTAGGCAAACGTCATTACCTACCAGAAAGAAAAGTGAAGCACTACATGTACCAGCTAATCAAATCTATAGAACACATGCATAGGTAAGGGTATATGTTGGCACCTATCAACCCTGCCACACCCACCTGTTCTCACAGGGCACTGTAGTTGGTCCAGCACTAGTGTAGCTCCCTTCCTGTATATATGCGTCACCTCTTTGCTTCTGTATGCTGTATAGTATAACACCTCAGCACTTGACTAGACATGTGTAGCCTCGTCCTGCTGTCTCTCTTTCCAATTCAAAAATAGTTAACCCAAAATAATCCCGGTCCTGGAGTATCATGTCTTATAGACAATACAGTTTGGTAGGTGACAGGTAATGTGTTAATGGCGGTTGTTCTCAACTATCACTATTATGGTGGGGGATACAAGAAATGGGCTTTACACATTGTACCCATGAGGGGAATCGAACCTGGGTCTTCAGGGGTGAGGAGCAAATTGTTTAACCATTCAGCTACCCTGCCATCCTGAATGTTTTCTTAACAGAAGATGTGACATGTACCACTGGGTGGGGAATGGTCTATCACTTCACATGGTTATATGATGAAAATCAAGCAAAATGAACTTATTTTATATGTCCATGTTAGTTGAATGCTGTTTTACAACTTGTACCTGTCTATTAACCTTGTTATAAGGATGTAAATTTGGAAAAAACTTTATGAATAATAATGGATTAACTACCATCATGTCCGCTACCATACCTACCCCACCCTACACACCTTAGCCCTCCCTGCCCCTCCATGCCTAGGTAGTTCCCACCCCTCCCTTCTTCCCCACCCCATTCTTCCTATGTATTCCACCTTTTAACCTTTCCATAAATACAGTCACATAGTATCATTGTCCTGTCTGTTTTTCTCTCTGTTAGCTGTTTGTCTACCTTTATCTCAGATCACCCTTTATCTTTGATCACCTTCCCTTTTTGTAGCCGTATTCCTGTGAATTCCATATCTTAGTAATTTGTACAAAGAGAATAAAACTTTGTTGGGTCGATGATAGGTCTGTCCTGGGTTGAAATAAGCCCCCAGTTCTCAAATGTTTGTCATAAGGGGTGACTAAATTGGAATTGGTAATCAGACTTTGTTGATTGCATGTCAGCCTACCCAGATGATGTTAATTGTTGCTCATGATATCACCCACTGGTATGTCTGATCCAGAATCTTGCTGATCTCAGCACAAAATTACAAACAAAAACGAGCAAAATAATGTATAATTCTACCTTGAATACAGAGAATGAACAGCTAACCTTCAGCAAGGTCACGTGAAAGGTCGTTCAAGACATCTTGATCTGGTAGAGACAATAATTATACCTGGGTCACATGGCTTTTAACTATTGCAAAGATCTTTTGCAGGAACAGTATAGCATATAAGAAGGTCATCAGTATTGTTAATCAATTCTAAATTTGTTGCTACAAAGATATGGAATTCACAGCTACATGACTTATATATACACTGGTCATATAGCATAGTGTAGCTTTTGCAGCTAGTATGTGCATACACTAATATCTTGTCTGTTTCAGGAAAGACGCAGTATTTAGGGGAACCCCTTGTAAAACGCTATATGTATCAGTTACTAAAATCTGTAGATCACATGCATAGGTAAGCCGGTTGAGAAGCATGTGGAAGCTGTTTGGCTTGAAGTCTCTCTCTACATGCATGTGATACTCAGTAGAGAAGATACTAGGACTCTTCAGTTGCTGGGTCTTACTGCCTTGACATTTGAAAAATCACTAGTTATTGATTCAACTTAGTGGAGGAAGGATCATAAGTTTATTCTGAAATATATGACTTCTCAATTAACATGATTAAGAAGCAAGTGTTATGGGTTTGCTGCAGATGAGACCTCATCCTTCAAAAACAGGGGTCATGAGTTTATTGAAGCAAGATGACATCTCATCCTTCAAAAACAGGGCATCAGTTTATTGAAGCAAAATGGGACCTCTTCCTTTTAAAACAGGCCATGAGTTTATTGAAGCAAAGATGACATCCCATCCTTCAAAACAGACCATGAGTTTATTAAAGCAAGATGACATCACATCCTTCAAAAACAGGGCATCAGTTTATTGAAGCAAGATGGAACCTTATCCTTCAAAACAGAACATGAGTTTATTGAAGCAAAATGCTACCTCCTTCTTCAAAACAGGCAATGATTTTATTGAAGCATGTTGGATGGGTCCTCATCCTTCAAAACAGACCATGAGTTCATTGAAGCAAGATTGGACCTCATTCTTCAAAACAGGCAATGATTTTATTGAAGCATGTTGGATGGGTCTTCATTCTTCAAAATGGGGCTATTTTCAGTGAAAGGGCTAAGGCAGGCGTCTACGGCGAGTTATCACATGCATGGAATTCTAACATGACTAATAATGTGTTGTTTGCTGTGCAGGGAAGATGCATGTATTCTCACTTTAACATTAATAACATAGGGCTTTATCTTTGCATTCCTCCAGCCTATCATTGTACAGAAAATGTGTGTTTAATGTCATGTATAAGATTGCCATTCTAAATGTCATTGTAGGGAATCAACAGTTGTATTGATGACAGCTTCATTATATACGACTAAGTGTAAGTGAGATGCTGTCATCTCTGCAGGTGCTTGTAGGATTCTCATGTCTCTGAGCATACATGGGGAAATGGATGGCATTTGTATATGAACTTCCAGGTAAACAGTGTTGGAAACCCATCTGGAATCAGCTACCACTCTCACTATCTAAATAATACAAACATTATATAACTAACTAAATAAACCAAACATTCAATTTTCAGAATGAGCACTTATTGTGATCTGAAGGTTATCTAGTTTCTTTCTGACTGTAAAAAAATATTTCAGCACATAATAACTATTCAGATATTTGATGATGAATGAAAAAATATAAATTTTGTTTCTTTTAAAAAAATAATATTTTTTATTGTTATAGGTTATATTTATAACACTTATTATGCGACATATTATACCGGTGATATTTCCTTTATGCTGTGTTATCAGAACACTGCTGTAAGCCTATGTTAAAGTATATCATTTTTAAAGGATTAATTTGACTCAATCTAGTTAGGGAATCAGGTTCACACGTTTCTTAAAGCAAGATCCTGTTGGATACCAAATCAAAATATCAATGATGTTATCATTTCAAAAAAGTTTCACGTTCATGTAGTTAATGAATAATGTATGCACGTTCAAGCATTCTTTTCTAGCAGCCTCGACAATGCCCAGAAGAATTGATTTTGCCATTTTGTGATTCTGTTCCATGTGACATGGTACTGAGAAGAATTATCGACAATTTTCAAGACAACTGTTGAAAAGACATGAGATAGTGTATGGTAAAGTCCAAGATTTGTTTAAAACTAGTTTATTCATAACATCAGTGTTGTTAACCAAACAACTGCTAGGAAAATTATAATGTTATCACAAATGAGACACTATATATGGATAACAACTTCTTTAATTACAGTAAAGGGATCATTTCGGTATAATTTTTGTAATTTGAAGTTTACACAATATACAGCTTTTCCATTGGATATGAAATATCATGAAGATCCTCGCAACGGCAAGCTCCGACGTTCATACAGTTTGGCCCTCACCCTATGAAGGTTCATACTCCAATGAACTCACACAAGGTGAAGGTCAATTCTTAAATATATCCTTTTACCAATGTCAAGCAAGGCTTGCTTGAAAAAAGTCTTGCTTGACAACGGTAAAAGGATCTATAACTAAATCGTTGTCTTTACAGTGATAAAGAAGTTGTTATCCATAAATTGTGTCTACTTTGTCATCCGTCAACTTCTAAGTAATGCCTATCAAACAATTTAACTAATAATGTAGTCAGTATTTCATCATGAAAATTGTTCTATTCCTAACATGATTGTTGTATCCAAAGCTAATGAAAATATTATGACAACACAGTAAATTATGATTAAAAAACAATTTGTTATCATTAGCTAAAAATGCATTCATTAATTGATCTCAATAATATTGCTCTATATGGCAGACAAATATTAACCACAGCTAAGTATGTTAAGTGTTGAGCAAATGTAAGGCACATAAGCTCTACAAATCATAATCACATAATTCTGTTTGATTTTTTACCATTTGTAAGTGCTGTGATTTAGGTCAGTGCATGTTAATCTGACATTTCGTCAATAAATCTCCATGATATTGAAATGTGCGTCAGAATAGGATATAAGAAAATGTGTGTTTATTTGACAACCGGTTGTAATGAAAGGAGATTGTGATAGTGTGATCCCTCCCATTCACTCCCATTTCACCAGGAGACATACATCATAGTGGGTTGTCTGTGACAGGCTGCACAATTATAATATATAGTTGCCAGCGAGATACAAAAATCTTTGAGTGAAATAAATCGCCTTTATCAAATACTTGGACAGTCATGCATGCTATGTTATCAGGCCCGTGAAGATCCGGGGTAGAACAGGTCTTCAGCAACCCATGCTTGCCGTAAAAGGTGACTATGCTTGTCGTAAAAGGCGACTAACGGGATCGGAGGGTCAGGCTCGCTGACTTGGTTGATGTATGTCATCGATCACAAATGCGTGGATTGATGCTCATGTTGTCAATCACTGGATTGTCTGGTCCAGACTCTATTATTTACAGACCGCTGGAATATTGCTGAGTGCGTCATTAAACCACAACAAATAAACAAGCAAATAAACAATGTTATCAATTACTTATATTATAGGGTGGCATTCAAACCTTTTTTGAATGTGGATACAGAATTAAAGAATATTCATACATTCTTTTTATATACCATAACTGGATCCCTTACATGAGAAAAGTTAAATGTTTTTGTATTCAGTCGATAATATACACATGGTATTTGATAACACAGTATGACTCTGCTGTATAGTTTGAAGGCTAGGGATATATTGAAGTATATTTCCCTCCTGTGTAGAAGGCATTGACACTGGTGAAAGGCAGCTCACAATATGCAATGGGTGGAGATGTATTGATTAGAACTCTCGTGAGATGAGATAAAGTTTAAGCAAATGTCATGTGCTGATGGTTGATACCTGGTGGAAGCATTGCTAGCATTTACTTGTGTGAAGTTTTCTTTAAGTACTTGCACTGTGTGGACTCAAGGTCAGAATAATCCCAATATTTGACATCAAATAATGATTGGATAGTCATTGTGTGTCACAGTACATTGACAGCGTGCATCATGCTATCAATCACTGGTTTGCCAGTCCCATGCACAGATATTTAGATGAACCATGATATAACTGGAATATTACTGACTAGCATAAACTGTCAATCACAGGTTTGCCTGCCCCATACACAGATATTTAGAGACCACCATGATATAACTGGAATATTACTGACAAGCCTAAACTGTCAATCACTGGTTTGCCTGCCCCATACACAGATATTTAGAGACCACCATGATATAACTGGAATATTACTGACTAGCATAAACTGTCAATCACTGGTTTGCCTGCCCCATACACAGATATTTAGAGACCACCATGATATAACTGGAATATTACTGACTAGCATAAACTGTCAATCACTGGTTTGCCTGCCCCATACACAGATATTTAGAGACCACCATGATATAACTGGAATATTACTGACTAGCATAAACTGTCAATCACAGGTTTGCCTGCCCCATACACAGATATTTAGAGGCCACCATGATATAACTGGAATATTACTGACAAGCCTAAACTGTCAATCACAGGTTTGCCTGCCCCATACACAGATATTTAGAGACCACCATGATATAACTGGAATATTACTGACTAGCATAAACTGTCAATCACAGGTTTGCCTGCCCCATACACAGATATTTAGAGGCCACCATGATATAACTGGAATATTACTGACAAGCCTAAACTGTCAATCACAGGTTTGCCTGCCCCATACACAGATATTTAGAGACCACCATGATATAACTGGAATATTACTGACTAGCATAAACTGTCAATCACTGGTTTGCCTGCCCCATACACAGATATTTAGAGACCACCATGATATAACTGGAATATTACTGACTAGCATAAACTGTCAATCACAGGTTTGCCTGCCCCATACACAGATATTTAGAGACCACCATGATATAACTGGAATATTACTGACTAGCATAAACTGTCAATCACAGGTTTGCCTGCCACATACACAGATATTTAGATGAACCATGATATAACTCAAAGATTACTGATCATAGCATTAAACTCATTCACTCACTCATTTACATGCTAATGATCTTGCTGTATGAGATGTATAGGGAAATATTGTTTTGTAATATCATTTACCAAATTTGTCATCAGTTGGGTTTTTTCAAATTGCATTAAATAATTATTATCAAACAAATATCATTATGGTAAGGTGTGGGTTAATTGGGTGACTGGAAATTGGCACCATTGCAATATTGATGTATTACTCATTGTATAAAACTACATACTACTTGATATGTCAATCTCTGACATGGCACCAAGCCCTGGGGAGAGAGTTTCTGGAATACTACATAAGTATTCAAAGAAGAGCCATTGTAGGCCTAAATATTTAATCTTTGACTTATCAAACATAGTGCTCATTTGTCTCAGTTTCACATATTTCTCTGTATTCATAGCAAGATCTCAGACTAAGAAAGAGGGACACACGCATGAATACATAATGTGTGGATGTTATCTGGGAGTGAGGTATTCTGTGTCCATGAATAAGACAGCTTATTCCAGCAATATGAGTAAGTTCATCAGAGGAGGACATATCTGTATAATCAGGGTCAGCTCCCTGACCCATGTAATCTCTATGGTGGCAGGCCATGTCAAGCCGAAGCAATCAACTTTGAGCCAGAGAATTGTCTTACAAAATAAATTCCTGTATGCAAAGAATATACTGAAACAACTAGAATGTATAACCAACTTTAACTTGAAATCAGAAAAGATGTGGTTTTGTGCTGAAGTACATCTCCAAATACATCAAATGAGTGAGTGAGTATTGTTTTATGTCGCTTTTAACAAATTCCAGTAATATCACGGCTGTGGAAACCAGAAATGGGCTTCACATATTGTACCCATGTGGGGAATTGAACCCAGGTCTTCGGTGTGAAGAGCGAACGCTTTAACCACTAGGCTACCCGACCGCCCCTAAATACATCAAATGAGATTCAAACCTGGACAGTGACATTAATGCGTGTGATTATCTCATGCCTAAATACCCAGAACAACTTAAGCTGAGGGTTGTGACCGTTTTCCCAAATATTACAAAGAATTGAATATGCCTTATAAAGTGTTTTGGTATAGTAAAGACTATTCACATACATGTATAGGAGGAATAAACACGATTTCAAGCATGTTTCTAGCCTTCATTTGATTTTTTTACTGGTTATTAAAGATTTATGTCTTATGTATGGATCACTATAAAGTAGCCACTGACATATATAATGTATATACAGGTAACGTCAATGGTATGTTTCACATCATTAGAACATGTGGGAATATACAATACCTATTGATTTAGATTGGAGGTTTCATGGCACATTTAAGATACACTGGGGTGAGTCTTGTAAGGCAACTAGCACTTACTTTTTTATGCAAATTGTGTGCATAATAGGTGCTATCTGTAGGGTAATACCTGCGTACTCTTTTCTCAAACACCTGGTGTCAGCCCTGATTTTCTATGATCCATTCATCCATAATTTTTGTTCCTAATTTTCCCGCCCAATGGTGTCTTTTTAAGAAGATAATTGAGACTGGTTATTCTCTGGCTTTGACTTTTAATGTTTATACTAGTCAGCAATATAACAGTTATATCACGGCAGCCTTTCAGTAATTCAGTCTGTGTTGGTCAAACCAGTGCTTGATTAACATTAGGTACAATTTATTCTCTTGGGATAAAATTATATTCAATCAGACAGGACCCATAGTAGCCATCCTATCCTCAATGGCTAGTCTTACAACAACAATTGGTTGTAGGGGACCTATTTTGCTCCCAAATGCCAGAGATAGAAGATACACAGATAACCTGGTTCAGTAACAGATAAATAACTCTAACATATTATAATATATATGATTAAATTAGTTAACACTATTTTAACATGCTGATACAACATTTATAAAGAAACACATTAACTATTTCAAAATGTTGCAGTGCCTTCTTTGTAATGCCTGTTATTACCTCTCTATTAGACCTAATTTGAAACTCTTGAAGTATGACAATGTACCATTAACCATAACAGTGTTGCACATGAATTGTTTGTGTCACTCTTGACTAGCAGCCTGGAACCAGTATGCTCATGGACCTGAGAATCTTGTACTCAACATATTGTCAACTGAGAACAATCAAATTACTTATTTATTACTTATATTATTTACTTATTTATTACTTAATTATTATAATGAAATATATTCAGTGTTTTGTGATTCTTTTACTGTTGTCAAGATGTCAATTATCTTTAAGGACCCTCAGCTGAATTCTTATATTGTACACATACCGGTAATAGTACATTGTTCCATAAGTTTCATTTATTGAGTGTTATAACTGATATATATATATACCTGATGTTTTCATGCACTATATGTCAATGAGCTTGCATAACTTTGCCAACGCCGTTTGGTATTTTACTGTTAAATGTTATTATATACAGATTTTGGTACTTTTTAAAATTAGGAATGGCATCTTTCATCGAGATGTAAAACCAGAAAATATACTGATAAAGGTGAGTATTATTATGCCTTTCATTTGTGGTGTGGTTTGTATGAAATGTTTTTCAGTATTGTCATCCAAACTGATCTCACTGCTTATTCTGTGGTAAATCTGTGTTTGGGAATTACTATCATCTCCATACTTGATCATTGCTTGTTCCTTGAAGGTCCAGAATGTTCTTTTGTTCAGTTTTCACATTTTTAATCAAGAATTTGTCAAAATGTGTTTCAAAGTGTAGTCTCCAGTTTGAAACTAATGCCGTAAAGCACGAGAAAGCTGCCTTCTGATCAGCTAATGTCGTCTTCTCGTCATTCCATTGATCGGTCAAAATTTGAAAAAGGTCGTCGTTCTGGTGCAAATTGGATATCCTCAGATCTTTGAAAGTGGTTTTAATGAGATTGCAGTGAAACAAGTTGGTTAATTTACTCAAGTTACGAAAGTTTCCACCATGACACAATTCTTTTTATGTGAGGCTTAGAACTTAACAATCAACCTTCGTACTAAAGAACCTTATTGTAGGCATCCCCACCTACTTGCGCTGGATTCATTGGAAGTCCTCTCAATTGTAAATGTGACATAGTTAATAATTCATAGTGAAACATAGTAGTAATTCAATCATCCAGTACTGTATATCGCCTTCTTGAAAGTGACCCCGCCTTTTAAGTCTACAAAATCGATGAAATTTTTATACCCTGTCTATAAGGCGAATTGGAATGAAGCGCATCACCGAATGTAAACAATATTGAATGAAATTTTGAATAATATTCATAAAATACATTACAAACATAAGTCCAGATATAGAATGAACACTTTTTATAACCAGACAGTGTAAGTACATGATTAATTTGTGTACTTCAGTATGGATTTGTTGGGGAAAAAAACATCAACACTTGTCAACCCTGTGTATAAGGCGACCCCCCTTGAAAGCTCCGTAAATTTAGGTATGATAAACTCTCCTTATACACAGCAATATACGGTACATTGGTCGTCCTTGACAGGCTTGGGCTTGTGTATGCTTACATACTGGACTGCTTCCCTACAGGACCTACAGGACCTTTTAGCCCTTTATTGCCGAGCGCCCGGCAGGGTACCTACCACATGACACATGTCGTGATATGATTGAAATACTATTCAAAGTAGCATTATACCTTATTGACTCATTCGCTATTGCTGAGAAAGTGTTCCAGAAAGGGCAATGTAGCTGCCATAACTACAGGTGGCAAATGTTCTGTTGTGTTTAGGTTACAAACCTAAGCATCTTTTGCTGTTCATTATCTGCTGTTATTCGTATCACTTGATCCTGTTTGTTGTTTCAGGAGGATATGCTGAAACTAGCTGATTTTGGGTCCTGTAGAAGCATGTATTCTAAACAGCCTTATACAGAGTACATCTCCACAAGATGGTAAGGTGTCGTCTTCATCTCCCTGGGTTAGAATAGGTCCCCAGGACAATTCACAAAGTGGTTGTGCTGCTACCGAGAAATTTAACCTGAGGCATTTTCTAACATGAATAGACCCACTAACTAGCCTGAAATTTGACTTGCCCTTAAGATACCTTTAACATTAGACCAAATGATAGGCTTGTGGGCAAGTGCCAGGTTGCATGCCTGGCCCAAACTATCCTGTACTTGACACTCACAGAGCTAGACCCGCACTTTGACATTACAGCAGCCAGGGCACTACAGTCACTTTGTGAAAGGGGGCACGGGTGGCCCAGTCGTCTAAGGCGCCGTGATTAGCTGTGCAGAGTTGCGTCCATTGGGCACGCCAGAAACCTATGATTGTGGGTTCGAATCCTGGTTCGCCCCGATTATGTTTCTAGGTTTGTCAGCACCATACCCGTGCTCGTGGGTTTCACCGAAGTGGTAAATGTCTGAGACCTGCATCACTTTGGACTTTCCTCCCACATTAAGCTGACATGCCGCGATATAACTGGAATACTGTTAAAAGCGGCGTTAAACCCAACTCACTCACTCACTCACTCACTCACTCACTCACTCACTCACTCACTCACTCACTCACTCACTCACTCACTCACTCACTCACTCACTCACTCACTCACTCACTCACTCACTCACTCACACACTCACTCACTCACTTTGTGAAGCAGTTGCTTGTTGGAAGTGATCACTAAATTGGATCAGGTGGTCAGGCTAGGTGACTTGGTTGATGGTTGACTGCTTTGATGTTGCTTATAATATCAACCACTGGTTTGCCTGTCCTAGACTAGATTGCCATATTATAGCTGGAACATTGCTGACTGAGGCTTAAAACAACAAACTGACCTCCCAGGGGATCATGGTGTAGCTTGGCTTCCATACGCGCATTCCTCATTCAGATTGTTGGGTTCAGATTGGTTTGAATCCTTATATGGGTTCCTAGCTATGGATATGATTGGAAAATTGTTAATAGCAACTTAAACCTCTCACTTACCAATAAACCGTAACCACTTAATCTAAGGAAGAGAATAAATTAGTCATCTTGTAACACCCCTTCATGTAATATACAAATTATTGAACAGTTAGTAATTTCATTGTCACACAGTAGGGCTCCCTTTTATCAAAGCTTCCCAAATATTGGAATTAATTAACCATGATTTCTTTGTATTCTCACGGTGGGGTGTCCATTAAACCCTAGTTCATGTCTTGGTGTAGATAATCAATATGTAATTGAGTTGCTGAGGTAATAAGTGTGTGATAGACATCTGGTCAGGTGACGAGAGGAAATGAAGGCCTATGTTGAGAATGTACTCATCCTTGTCTATCCAGATAAGCTTGGATGTTGAGGCTTTTGATTTAGCTCTTCTGGAGTACTGGGGTTTGGGGGTTTACACCTAAGTAAGTCTCCAATATCAGGACTGGAATGTGACATATATTTTGAGTGGTGGGATAGTATAATTTTCTTTTTCATATTTGGTGACTGATGTTATGATAAAAAGTCTGTATATGCTGTGTCAGATTCCATTTACCAAGTGAATGCTCATGGCGCACATTATTATAATCCAAGTCTTTGGATCGACACTCAAATTTTATTCACAGTTCCCTGGGGAGTATACAAACCAAGCTTCTCTTTGATGGTGCTTGAAGGTTAACTGTCACATTACCGTCTCATCCTACTGGGTACCCTTTCACTCCTGGGTGAACGGAGGCATATAACTCCTTCAGCTATTCACAATTAGTCTCTAGGAAAATCTAATCCTACTCCTAAGGATATACCACATGCAACCTGTGTTTCTCAGGAGTCAAGCTGGAACCACTAGGCTCCCCCCACTGTCCCCCAATTAAGAGATTGGTCTTTTGTGTTCATTCAACATCTTCCAGTTGGGGTGGTGGGCAAGCCTAGTGGTTCTGGCGTTCTCTTGTCACATCAAAGACCCAGGTTTGATTCCTTACATGGGTACAATGTGTGAAGCCAATTCCTGGTGTACCCTGCCCTGATATTGCTGGCATATTGCTAATAGTGTTGTAAAACTATACTCACTCAGTCTGACAGTCATTTACTCGTCCGACTTGCCCGAGTTCTCCTGAGCACACCACCATCTGTTTGTGCCCTGCAGGTACCGTGCCCCGGAGTGTCTGCTGACTGATGGCTATTACACATACAAGATGGACATGTGGAGTGTGGGATGCGTCTTTTTTGAGATTCTCAGGTAATTCTCCAACCTGTCAAACCAACCATCCACCTAACCAAACTCACGGAAGTGTGTCTTTTGGGAGTTCAAGTTTTCTGGCCACAAACCACAGTGTCAACAACATGTCAACCTCAACAAATTAGGGCTGGCATGAGTACAAATTTACTACCCGGGTACCCACCATGCTATTACCCGTATTACCCGACCCTACCCAGATACCTGCTATAGGTCTCTAGAGTTGGGTATAAAATGTCCGATTGGGAATAGTTTGACCATAGCCCTGGTAAAATGTATTTAGATACACGTATAAAATGATCTGGTCATGCATACACTGAAGTTGACTGAAGTTTGATCTTTATTCAAACCTATGAAGGTCAGAAGGAATTGGTGCATAGTCGGAAAGAAATGTGAACATAGTGACTTGTAGTGTTACCATAGAGTTTTAGATATTGTTTCTCATTAAACAATATATCATGTGACAAACCACGGGTCCAGGTACCCGAGTAACCTGCCCCAGCCCTACAACAATTATGTGTCAAGCTGCACCTTAAATGTGGAAAATGGATGCATTAGTTTAATACCCACACTAGGAACAGACAATACCAGAAAACATCAGCAGAACACTGAGAGCTCCTTTCATTTCTGTCAGAACCACAATTTGTTATTTGGGACTTTCTTGCATCCAGAGTTGAAGGTTTAAATGTTTTCAACTTCAAACCGTTTTATGAACAATATGTATAACATCACTCTTCTACTGCTCTAGGGAAGGTCAGGTAACATAGTGGTTAAAGCGTTCTCTCATCACGCCGAAGACCCAGGATTGATTCCAGACATGGGTACAATGTGTGAAGCCCATTTCTGGTGTCCCCCGCCGTGATATTGATGGAATATTGCTAAAAGCGGCGTAAAACCATATTCACTCTACAGCTCTGTGTATTGTGTTATCATATCAACATGCCTTATATCACTGAACCCATAATGGTGGAACGTGGTTATTTTACAGTCTTCATCCACTGTTTCCTGGCTCCAATGAAGTCGACCAGATTGCAAAGATTCATGACATTATGGGTACACCAGAAAATTCAGTGCTGAAGAAGATGAAGAAGTAGGTACCTTTCATATGCACATATGCTTATACATGTAACATACCGTATTCGATGTAATAAGGGCCCAGGGCACTCTCAAAATTAGAAATAAGGGGTTCTTATTAGAATATAATTTTGGTGAGAAAAAAAACAGTGTTGAAAGATTGTAAATTTTGTAGTTTATGCTGACAGCCTGAAATGACATGTGTATTATACACGACAGATATATTATTCAAGAATTTAATTGCCCATAATTAAGGGTGCATATAACACATGAGTGCGTATTATACACGAATAAATAAGTCTTGTGTACATTGATCGATCGGAAAGGGTGCTAATTGGGATTGTTCACTAGCCAATATATTGGCAAATATCGCTGTGCGCTTATTAGAGTGGGGCGCTTAATACGTCGAATACGGTATATGTAAATTAACTTTGTTGAGCCTAATGTTTCTATTTTTCTGTCAGAGTGAATAGAGGCCTAGTTACCTTTTGTGAAAATACAATTATGAATTGCTTCATAATCAACTAAACAAACATTTAATCACGATTTTATTTATTATTTGTTTAGTCAATTTGGTAATTGATGTGCATGAGTGCATGAAGGCAACCATCTTCCCACATTAAAGTTTAATGAAGGTGGATCTGAATTCACAGCTGATGATGACAAGCTACTGTATCTGTAGGTATCGATCGTCAGTACTTTGAAAACAAAGTCTTTTATGGATTTGTGTGAAAAAATGTACTAATGAGTATTGATAAATTTTGTTTTCTCGCAGTCGCTCAAGAGGAGCTAGGTACCTCTGTGATAAACCATTGCGTCTTTGTATTGTGTTTCTTCTCTCAGATGTTGTCACTGTTGCTGTATCTGCATTGCAAATTGCTCAAGCAAACAGACAGATATTCTATGTCTGTGCGTTGTGTATGAGCGTAGTGTACATGGTGTATGAGCTGAGATAACTTGTTCAGGTTACTTGGCCAGTCTTATTGCTTTAATCACGGATAGCTTCTGGTGGGACACTGCAGTTGGAGGATGCAAAAATATATTAAAAGAGTGGCAGCAATTATCAAATTAATTATTTATGTTTCATTTAATAGACTTGAGTGCTAACACTATTCCTTAAGATGTCAGCATCGTATCCTTATATGTTTGGTCATATATTTTCAAAAGTAAGGCAGAAGGATCTGTGATTCAAGGAATAAAAAAATGTTCACCTGAATGGAACATTTGCATTAATAACTTACAGACCTTCTAAAATATTACCAATCTCAGACTACGAATAGGCTAGCGACTTTCATTTAGTAAATAGGTCACCTGAAAATTATGTGATAGATTTAAAGGTTTCAATTTCCTGTTTTCATATATATGTGTATACCCATAATATTGCTATCTGGCCAATAACATCTACTAAAAGGAAAGATTGCTATGTTGTTTTTCTGATTTAGCTAATGCCTCTAAGTATTCCAAGCATATTTTTTTCATTTAGCCACATCTGGGGAAGTTGTCCCTTCTTGTTTCTCTTCCCTTTCTTAATCTTGAACAATTTCATTAATATGATTCGTCTAAGGCGCCGTGATTCGCTGTGCAGAGTTACGTCCCTGGGGCACGCCAGAAATCTATGATTGTGGGTTCGAATCCCGGTTCGCCCCGATTATGTTTTAAGGTTTGTAAGCACCATACCCGTGCTTGTGGGTTTCACCGAAGGGGTAAACATCTTAGACCTGCATCACTTCGGGCTTTCCTCCCACATTAAGCTGACACGTCGTGATATAACTGGAATAATGTTAAAAGCGGTGTTAAATCCAACTCACTCACTCACTCATTAATATGAACACACGGCGGCAACTTCCAACACACAGGGAACTGAGGCAGTCTGGTATGAGTGCATATTAACTGTCTGCTCTTATCTTGTTGGCTACTAATGTTAGCCGGACACACATGATATTGTTACATACAGTCAAGTCTTGTTAATCCAACAATCGGCTTTATCCGACACTAATGATGGGAACCACTTGCATCAGTGCTATTTAGACCCGTTAATCCGACAGTCTTGCACTCCAACTCCGACACAACTAATTTGCAACAAATTACCAAATTCACTCATTAATCAGTCTCGTTAATCCAGTCATTTACCCGCGAGTACACAGCCCGTGTTTTGATGTGAGACGAGTCGTCTGGTAGCTGCATATAACAACCGCTGCAGAGATAAACTTGCTTAACAATAAACAATTTATGAACAATTAGTGTTTGTCTCGTTATCTGTCGTGTAGTTGTCCTATTTTTGATCACGAACGTTAATACTACTTAATTTCGCTTATCAGACATACTCGTTAATCCGACATAATCATATGCAACCAATCATGTCAGATTACAGGACTTGTACATGTCCATCATTTTGTATATTACCTGAAGCAACATGGCAATGCTGAAATAACTATACTTCATTTATATCTCGATACATAAAGAATGAACGAGATATATGTCACACGTCACAACTTCCTGTATCACGTCCTTGTCCTCTGCTTGTTCCAAGCCCATGTAAGTGACATGATGTAAATGAGGTGATAATGTGAGTTTGGATTGGCCCACGACTAATTTTATTGACTACCTGATATATTTAGGAATAATTAACACATAACAGCAAAAATAACAAAACAAATGTTTTTGAAAATGGAGCCCAGGGTTGATTCTGGGTCAGAATTCCTTCTGCCCCTGTTACTTGATATATAAGGGGCTGCTATCGTTAGGCTGGAATATAGTGCTGAGTGCAGCATTAAACAAACAAACAAACAAACAAACAGACTGTCAGATCCGACTTCAATGAAGATTAGGTGGTCAGGATCTGTGACTTGACCTGTGGTTTGCTTTCTTGTCTCACTCAAATTATTATTATTATTATTATTATTATCTTATATTATTTTTTTATATTATTATTATTATTATTATTATTATTATTATTATTATTATTGCATGGAATGTATTTCAAAATCATTACAGCTATGTCACAATAGCACACATACGACTACACCATATCCACCAACTTCTCATTTTCTATGACATTCTTGTCTAGTGGTTTGCTTGTTACACAGTTCACAGTTGCTACACAAGGGTACAATACATGATAGAGGTGTCTCAAGTCATTGCTGGCGAGTGCTGGCAACAATTCTCACTTCTCACTCCATCTCGACTCTAGTGTGCTAAATGACATAAAGTGTGTATGGCCTTTGAGCTCAAAGCTTTGCTTTCTATTGTACCTGTCTCTTCTGTGGTTGTCTGATCCACATCCAGGCTTGTAGTAGTTCTGTTTTTGCCTAAATTCAGTTGGCCTCTTTCATGCTAGATGCTGAATGAAACTGCATGTGAACAGGACTTATGCTATAACAAGACAGTCATGCCATAGTTAACTTATGCATGTGTTTTTAAATTACTTATAGTAGCATAGAGGTCCAAGCGTTTGCTAGTCGCACTCAATACCACCTAGGTTTAAATCCATATGTGGATACAATATGTGAAGGCTATTAGTATTTTATCTGCCATGACATTGCTGCAATATTGCTGAACATGGCATAGTTATTGCTGTCTCACATGTCAATGTGCATTCATGTACTGACCACCAAAAATATAAGTCGCCACTGAAAATGTTTTGTGATGCATACGGGTATGACAATTGTTAGAACACATGCATTTTATAGTTTATATTCTATGAGTTTTAACTTTACATTTTCCAATTTTCTGATGATGGAATCAGTATTGAAGTCCAAACAAAAAAAACAATGGCTTTTACCAACACCTCTGTGGTGATTTCTTATGGTCCAAACAAAAGCCGACTAAATTCACGATCAATCGATCACAAATGACTGTGCTCAGTGTGTGTCGTCGTACCCTGATGGCATAGATTGATGATCACGCATTGAATCACTTGTAGGCCTCGCCTAGGCTGCTCATCCTTCTAAGTCATATCGTGCATTGTATGTCCATTCTATTTTGATAAATACCCTGGTCCGTTTGACACCATAGCTCTGTTTTGAAAGAGATGGCTTCATCTCCATCTCTCCCATGTTGCTAATGAGAATAATTACAGGGGACAGCTTTCCTTAAGATTGTATTATTGAGAGCAAATATGTCAAGTGAGTGAGTGAGTGAGTGAGTATGGCTTTACGCTGTTTTTAGCAATATTCCAGCAATATCACGGTGGGGGACACCAGAAATAGGCTTCACACATTGTACCTATCTCGGGATTCGAACAAGGGTCTTCGGCGTGACGAGCGAACGCTTTAACCACTAGGCTACCCGACCGCCCCCAGCAAATATGTCCAGGGTATTTATCATAACAAAATGGAGATATAACACCCTGGATAATCGAGGATGCATCAACATACACTCAATCAGTTTAAGACAGTATCAGATATGGTGTTCCCACTGTAACATATGATATGCATTTTCAGATCTCGCGGCATCAGCTTTAACTTCCCCCAGAAGCAGGGTACGGGTATCCAGCGACTCCTGCCCCATGTATCCCAGGAGGCAGTAGCACTCATCAACAAGATGTGTACATACGACCCCGAAGAAAGGGTCACGGCACATCGGGCCATCAAACATGATTATTTCAAAGAACTGAGGTATGTTTCACTTATGTTTTGACATCCAAGCTGATGTCAGGATTCATACTACAATGTTTTATTTTTTTTAAAAACTTCTTTTTTTCCCTTTTTTTACCATTTGGCGATACAATCTTCCACTTACATACATCCTACCTGAAACATGAGAGTACTGTCAATTTTGACTTCCCAACTTAATGAGTATTGTGCATTCTCCAAGTTCTGTAAAGCTTAGACTAACATATAGTCTCTTAAATGAACATATCGTACAGAAAAAACCAGTTGTTCAGTTATCTTAATAAAAATATAATAAAAGGGAGCCCAGTGACTCTCTTCATTTTCAGATACTGCAGTAATCTAGAAATGCCAAACATTATAGACTTGCATGGGCTGTAGTTGATATATTTGTATCAGGGTCTATAAGACATACTATGTAATGCTGTATATATCTTGTATCTCAATCCCTGCTGGGGATACAATGAAAGTGTCATACACTACAATGAGCCGTTTCTACGTGACATCAAATTATGTTCATGATGACAGATCCTTTTTGTATTTGTTCTGATGAATATACTTTTAGACAAATGCTGTCTTGGGAGCACCACAAAGCAACACTGTGTAGGGTCATTGTTGTAAATAAATCCAATAAATTATTTTATTCATATTGTAGGGAGGCAGACAGACGAGCTGCAGCACTTGCCCAACCCCGCCGTAGAGATGAGGGAAAGAAATCTGAGCTCCATGAACGCCCTGTTCGGGACCGGGACCGGGACCGGGACCGAGACCGAGAACGAGAAAGAGACCGAGAACGAGACAGAGACAGAGAACGAAACCATGAGCCGGTTGAAACCATAGGCGATAAAAAGAAGGAACCAGTCGTACAAGACGAGCGACCTTCTGAAGTTGTGATGTACCCTATACGAGCAACCAAAGCACAGTCCAATCCAGCCAAGGGGCGGGTAGGTGGCACCAAGTCATATCGTGAGCCGCAGGCCCCCAGGGTGGAGGTGCCCCAAGAGAGTACCTCTGACAGTGAGACTAGTATATGGGCTGCCTTTAGGCATAAGAAGAAGGTATGTGGGGCAGTGGGTGGGTGGGTGGGTGCAGCTGTAGCTGGTGCTTGTCGTGCACTCTTGGTTTGGTTTTTGTTTTCTTGTTGAGGTGAGTGTGTTAACGCCACATGAATTAGCATGGACTGCTTCTGAAGATTGGATTTTTGTTAATGGTCTTTGCGTTATTTTCATAGTTTAAAATTCCAGAATGAATGGTTAGAAACACACCTGTAGTTTGCATGTTATCTTGCAGAAGTTCTGCAACATTTATTCAATAGGATTGTTGTTAAAATTGTTGAACAGAGATAAATGTACATTTTATATATTTGAGATCACATATTTGGTCATAAAAGCTGAGTGTATGGAGGACTCAAAACTATATTAAGTGGAAACCATAGCCCTGTCCTGTTTTCAGCCTGTCATTCCCCCACATCATTTGTAGGCTAAGAAAGTCTTGCTTGTCAGGCAGTGATGCAGTCTCATTACAATCAGATACGTATCTACAGGAACATCTGAGGATGCCAAACAAATTCTTGAGTGAACAAAGCATTCAGACAAGCATGTCTGATTTCTATATTAGGGCGGTCGGGTAGCATCACTTGTCAGGCAGTGATGCAGTCTCATTACAATCAGATACGTATCTACAGGAACATCTGAGGATGCCAAACAAATTCTTGAGTGAACAAAGCATTCAGACAAGCATGTCTGATTTCTATATTAGGGCAGTCGGGTAGCCTAGTGGTTAAGGCGTTCACCCATCTCACTGAGGACCTGGGTTCGATTCCTGACATGGGTTGCACCCTTGCTTACACTGCCTGAGAAGCAATTGTTTTGAAGCCCAATCCCAACTGTTACTGAGATGTGTCGGCTCCTCTGCATGGGAGTACTTGTGTGCTGGTGGTGAAGGGTGCTTGGTACATTATACTTGAAACTCACACTGCTTGAAGCACTTGAGGGAAACAACATACAACTAACCTCTACCTTTTTACCTTTGTGTGTAGTTTGTTCCCCTTTGTGACAGACTGTTTTCAAGTTTTGGTTTACAGATTTATTATTTTGAATTTCCTAGTCTGTAGGTCAGTAAAGGAGACATTCCAGATAATTTTGGGGTTCTTTAAAAACATCTAAATATGTTGCCATGGGTGCCATCTTAGTTGAACTTAACTCCTCAGACATTCCCGATAATCTTTTGGTTCTTTAAAAAGTATTCCTAATATGTTGGCATGGGTTAGCACAATGTTAGTTGAGCTTGTCTCCTCATTATGCCTATTGTCATAACCTATTGTCTTGCAGTATAACCTGTTCCATGCACAATTATTTTGTGATGAACGCACGTTTCCATCTAACAGATAACAAAAAATGTCCTTTTTTTCAGATTTATTTGTCAACTTTTAATTCTTGGTTGACCTGCCTGAAAGTCAAGTTGTTACTTACTCATAATATGATGTCACGTGCATATACAGAATTACGTCTTCTTGAATCTAATGAAAATGGGGTACCATGATGTCAATTCTTTCCTCACTATAATTGTCTGTAATAATACCCCTTGTCCTAATACTACATGTCCATATGGTGATCATATGTGTTTGGTGATGCATTGATGTTTTTCTGACACATTCCATTCCCAATGATGGCTTAATGGCATCTAATTAAAATACTATAAAAATCAACCTTATTTTCCTGTTTTCAGCGACAGCGGCACCACAATCTCCGGCGCTATGCAGAAAGCCAGCAATATCCAAACCACACAGGGCTGCTGCCTCGAGTGACAATGCATCACCCCACATACAACCCCACATACCACAGCACTTCCATGCCAGCATACCATCCCAAGCACTTTGAGGGTCCGTCTGGGGGGTTACCAGCCATCAACAATGTTAACACTTTTAAACCACACAAGGTGAGGAAATCTGTTTTAGAAGTATGAGGATATTATTTGTTACAAAGGAGACCATATCACCAGTGTACTAAATAATTCTGAGCAGGCATAATGTGATACAATGTTGTACTTATTAATAACTGGTCATCATTAACGGATTGGCTTGGTTGATATGATGCTGCTTTTAATTAAGATAATCAATAGTGGAGTCTTTTTGGGCAGATGATCAAGACTGATTATTTTATGGCATTGACATGTTATATATAATGTCTTGTCTTCGTTGCTTCAAAAGAAAGGACCGCCTCTGTGGTCTAGTTGTAGAGCGTCCACCCGGAGAGCGGAAGGTCCAGGGTTCGATCCCCGGCTGCATCATACCAAAAGATGTTAAAAGATGGTATTTGTTGTTACCCTGTCTGGCGCTCGATATTAAGGGGCTAAAACAAGGACTGGTCCACTCAGTATACTGTGTCTGAGTGGGGTATTCATGTTAAACTGCAGCATGGTATCTCAGTGGGCTAGCACTATTGAATCGGCATCAGTCCGGACTAGTACAAGCAGCCAAACACACATAAACGTGCATGCACGTCGGTATATAAGTGCAATAATCTTGGACACGACGTTAAACCCCATTTCACCTCACCTTCAAAAGAATAATCGTTTGAAAGGAAATATGACTCTACAGAGATTATATTAGACACAAGCAAAGTGTACCATGAACACAGTTTACATTCTCCTGGGCCAAGCGTCTGCAAGGTTATTCTTTATGTTAGTGCTTTGTAATACCTGTTGGGATTACATGTAAGAATAAAGGTCCCCAGCAACCTGTGCTGGTCTTATTTGTGGGGATTCTAGATAGGAATATAGGTCCCTAGCAACCAACGCTGGCCTCCATGTGGGGATACTAGGTAAGAATAAAGGTCCCCAGCAACCAATGCTGGTCTTATTTGTGGGGATTCAAGATAGGAATATAGGTCCCCAGCAACCAACGCTGGTCTCCATGAGGGGGTACTAGGTAAGAATAAAGGTCTCCAGCAACCAATGCTGGTCTTATTTGTGGGGATTCAAGATAGGAATATAGGTCCCCAGCAACCAACGCTGGTCTCCATGTGGGGATACTAGGTAAGAATAAAGGTCCCCAGCAACCAATGCTGGCCTCCATGTGGGGATTCTAGGTAAGAATAAAGGTACCCAGCAACCAACGCTGGCCTCCATGTGGGGATACTAGGTAAGAATATAGGTCCCCAGCAACCAACGCTGGCCTCCATGTAGGGATACTAGGTAAGAATATAGGTCCCCAGCAACCAATGCTGGCCTCCATGTGGGGATTCTAGGTAAGAATATAGGTCCCCAGCAACCAACGCTGGCCTCCATGTGGGGATACTAGGTAAGAATATAGGTCCCCAGCAACCAATGCTGGCCTCTGTTTGGGGATTCTAGGTAAGAATAAAGGTCCCCAGCAACAATGCTGGCCTCTGTTTGGGGATTCTAGGTAAGAATAAAGGTCCCTAGCAACCAATGCTGGTCTTTGTGTGGGGATTCTAGGTAAGAATAAAGGTCCCCAGCAACCGATGCTGGTGTCTGTGTGGGAATATTTACAGACCGCTATCCTACAGCTGGAATGTGGCTGAGTGTGGCATTAAACAACGAACACAGTTAATTATAATGAGGGATGTATTTGTTTCAGGCTCAGTCCAAGCCCATCAAGAATCTGTTCACATACACGCTACCTTCAGTTGACAGACAATAGGCCACATCCTATTCAAGGGGAGAGCACTCTCATACACTACAGCAACCCTGTCATGTGACCTGCAGTCAGGAGAACATGTGCACACCACCAAGCCTGCTGCTCTGGTTCAGTCTGGATGGAATTGGTGTGACAAGGAGTAACCCATAGCAACCACACTGATGGAGATGAGTCAATTATTAAACTGCATATACAGTATATATGACTTCATAGAACTCTAGAAAAGTTGTGATATCACAGATGATGCCTCTGTTAAACTGTGATAAAAGCAGATAGCAAATTCTGTTTCACCTGGGACTTGTAGCAGATGCATTCTTTGTCTATATGCAAATGAGAACATAATGAAGATGCAACTTATTTGTTCACAAAAAAGCTCGATGTATACTTTGGTGTATTTCAGAACTCTTCTCTTTTGATTATTTGCTAATGACATTGTAGTGTTGCTCCTCATCTGGAGGTCACTTTGTTGTCTGACTGCACCTTAGAACCTTACACAAATAGAAGAAGACGATGCAGGTCACCTTCATAGAATATTTGCCTCTACCAAACAAATATAGACAATTCTGTTTCAGTATTATGGTTGAACACAAAACTATTTTGTTCACTAGATGGAGTGAATTTGTCAGCTTGTGTCTGTGAGAATAGCTCGAAAAATCCATATCCTGTCATTGTGCTGAGACAGATTTCTGACTTGTTACCATGAGGGTGGGAGGAGATTCTGGTAGATGTTGTCATACAGGTGATCCAATGTCTGAAAAGTAGCCTTCTGTCAATACTTCCATTACCCTCCCTTTATTACATCATAGCCATGGGCGGTCGGGTAGCCTAGTGGTTAAAGCGTTCACTCGTCACGCCAAAGACCCGGGTTCGATTCCCGACATGGGTACAATGTGTGAAGCCCATTTCTGGTGTCCCCCGCCAAGATATTGCTGGAATATTGCTAAAAGCGGCGTAAAACCATACTCACTCACTCACTCATAGCCAGTGTTCTTGATATTTGGTTAGGATCACCCTGTTGTGGTATTGCTGGAATATTGCTAAAAGTGGTGTAAAACCATACTCACTCACTCACTCACTCACTCACTTGTAACATGTAACATGTGACCTGTGTCACACTATGGTTACAGTCATCGATGTGGGGGATCACATTAAAACCAGCACATAGAAATGTGGAAGATGTGAAGTACAGCTGCTATCTTGGCTGTTTGTTTATATAAACACTTCTTGCAAGGACTTGTGGGTAGAAACACCCATTGATGCTAGGTGCATCTTCCCGAGGCAAGGGAGTAACTGACTTTATAAGACCAGTTTCCACCCTTACCGAAGAGGCTGGAATTCCTTGGCTCGATCGTAGCACCACCAGTGGCTACATAGACTCATTAGTCCAGCCAAAATGTAACTCCATAATACCAGCCTAGTTCGGCAAGGGTGGAAACTGGAATTTTATAGTCAGTAAACTTTCTTGCCTCGGGAAGATGTGCTAGGTGAGGTGAAATGGGGTTTAACGTTCGTTGTATTCACGATTATTTGACTTACATAGTGACGGGCATACATGTGTGTGTGTGTGTGTGGTAGTTTGTACTAGTTCAAACGTAATCTGGTTTTATAGTGCTAACCTACTGAAATACCATGGCACAGTTTAACATGGGTACGCCACTCAGAGAGAATTAAACTGAACTGGCCAGTCCTTTTTTATGCATATAATCCCAAATGCTAGGCATGGTAACAAGAAGTACCATCTTTTAGTGTCCTTGGTATGGTGCAGCCAGGGGAGCGAACCATCAACGTTCCACTCTGTAATGTAAGCCTTGTTTGGGGATTCTAGAGGACTTTGAATGAAGGCCACCTTTAAGCCTGTTGTTGGTCTCTCCTGCCTTGATATTACTACCCTAAGACTGTTTCTTTGCTTCTCATAGGTCAGGATGTTGTGTTGGTAGTATGGTCCTGTAAATCGGTGAACTATCATTTGTTTGCATCAGCTGCCATTAGCTCTGTGTAGATGGAATGGAAACTACGCTTGTAAAAGTTTGAACTTGTCTGAATCAGACAACAAGGTTATTTCTGGCTTGTTGTATTTTCATAACCAATAGTGCTCATATTTGATGATGAACTGACTAAGAGTTCAACCCGACATTAGCTGGTCCCATCAGTTCTAACTCTACATCAGTTCTATCACTACAGTGATAAGGCAGGCTTTTAATTACTTGGTTTATGGACCTACCAACCCAAACTAAACAAATGTGGAATAAGATATAATACTTGTAAAGTACTACTTTTCTTACTGTCATGTTTGCTAACTTAAAATTTAGACCGAAGGGGAAGGGAAGTAATCCTATGATTTATCATTACCAAAGTATATATTCTTTATATTTTTATCTATATTTCCCCTGGCTGACAAAACTTTTAAAGGATTTCTTCATGTTTTAGATTATTTCTTTTCATTTCAACCACCGACCCTAAGGTTTTACAAAACAATCCATAAGCCAAGTATATGAATGAAGCCTCAAATTAGTATTAGTCTCTGTTAGGTTGTGGAAGTTCAAGTCTTTTGAAGTCTGTACTAGTTACCACTTTCCTAGATGCAGTAGAGTATATATGATGCAGGCCAGACTGTGATATATATACATTTGGTGCTCATCCACCCGTTCTGTTGTATATTGATGTAAATTAGGGGAGATAACTCTTTGATACTATGTTATTGCATAGTGTCAAGCCGTCCAATATGTGACATATTGATAACTCAGTCCAATAACAAATTTATGTCCGTGTCTTATGGAGCTATAACCATATCACTTGTCTGGTTATTCTTTACTTTGTGTTTTGTTGAATCTATCTTACCTCAGATAATCTTGTTAACACAGTCCTTGTGTTGTTTCCTGTCTGTGCCTTATACTTCATGCATATCATATATACAATGTTGTCAGAATATTTCAGAAACTAGACACAAAAAGTAAACCATGTTTTCATTTTACTGTAGCTATGGTTCAAAATATTTTGACTTTAAACAATGTTGATCCCAATATGCAAGTTCAAGTTTCATTACTGATCTCTGTGTTTTTGTATGCAAGCAAATAGTCAATCTTTGTTTGACCTCTTTTTGCATGAAGATTTGGTGACACCGCCATAGCAGACGTCAATCAGCATGAATGAGCAGCAAAGCAGACCAGCACATCTAATTTCTGTATTTAAGAAATTATAGATAATTGTGTGCCATATTGTGGATATTCTATACACAGTGTCGCATGCCATTGCATCTACACTATAAAGGGAGGTAGCATCAAAGGAATATTTGTGTTTTGTGTGAGGTTTCTTCTGTACAAATCTTTTTGAGAATGGGTGTGGTAAAGAAATGACACTAAATCGTTTTAGAAAGCTGCCATCTGATTGGCTCAAGAACCCACACATCCTTCCATTAGATTGGTTGGCTCATTGTTCACATGATGTGACCGCCTTTGGAGATGTCGTTATTTTCACGCAGAGCAGATTGGCAAATAACTTGGGTGATTGGGATGTGTAAGGTATTTGTCTCAGTGCTAAAACCACATATATCAGGAACACAAGGACAATGGCTCATTGTGGAAGTTGTAGTACATTGTAACTTAATCTTGTTGAGAAACTGATATTCTTGTAGATAATGTAAATATTTGTAATATTTGTGTGTACAGCATTATCTATGTGGTTATGTTGAATTAGGGACTGATCATTTAATATAGGGGGTGGGGAGGTGCCGGTAGGATTGTACTCTCCACTCCCTTTAAAAAATGGCAATGTGTCATTTTTTTTCATGCCCCTACCACTAAATTGTGGTGCACCCCCCACTCCCCGTCCTGTTTTTTTTTTGCTGTTTGCTGTATCAATTTTTTATGACCACCACCCCCCATCTCTCCCTTATTATCTCTTCCCTCCACCCCTTATAATAAATGACCAGTCCCTAAAGAAAATAATTAAACAGAATTACATTTGTGATGGATTGTTTGTGGAAGGGATGAAACATGGACATATTTTGAGTATTGGGCAGGTATTTGCAACTTCATCTTTCACATGGTGCAAGATGTTGTGGATTGTTTCACAGATTGTTACAGTATATAGTCAAACTGTAATGTGCTTCAGGCACACAACTGCATGATGCCATGATGACCAATCAACAAGTTTTAACTGTTCTCTATTTTCATTTTGGGAAATATTGGAGTAATATCACCAGTAAAAGAAGGTTATAACAGACCAAAGTGTAACATTTTAATCTCAGACTAATGTAAACCGTGTAGTGGACATGCTAGGTCTGA
Source organism: Haliotis cracherodii (assembly GCF_022045235.1). Classification (NCBI taxonomy): domain Eukaryota; kingdom Metazoa; phylum Mollusca; class Gastropoda; order Lepetellida; family Haliotidae; genus Haliotis; species Haliotis cracherodii. Next base: position 44,938,490 of record NW_027266308.1, on the reverse strand, counting down.
ATGCAACCATTTATGAAAAACATACTTCTTTTGGCACAAGAACTTGGTATGGATGGATATACATGGCATATATGCATAACTTCACCAATAACGTCAAATATTTGATGATAACACTTGTTACATGTTGAGAACAGTCTAGTTGGCTTCCACATTGCTTCATAATGTTGTTTTTGTTGTGTAGTATAAACAATTGTTATATTATGTGATATAAACAATTGTTATGTTATGTGGTATAAACAATTGTTATATTATGACATATAAACAATTGTTATATTATGTAGTATAAACAATTGTCATATTATGTGGTATAAACAATTGTTATATTATGTGGTATATACAATTGTTTTATAATGTAGAATAAACAATGTTTATATTAAGTAGTATAAACAATTGTTATATTATATAGTATAAACAATTGTTATATCATGTAGTATAAATAATTATATGTGGTATAAATAATTGTTATATTATGTGGTATAAACAATTGTTATATTATGTGGTATATACAATTGTTATATTATGTAGTACAAACAATTGTTATATTATGTAGTATAAACAATTGTTGTATTGTTATGGAGTATAAACAATTGTTATATTATGTGGTATAAACAATTGTTGTATGGTTGTTAAATCTGTAAGCATCAAGTTATTGGGTTGAAAATGCTGCACCATTAATATTTAGGAATTTCTACACACGTTTAGGAAAATGTAATGATCGGTGATGCCAAAGTTTCTGCAGGACAATACTTTTGAAATGTTGCTGGAAGAAAGTATTTTATGTATTAAATGCTCAGATTATTTTACAAAGATCAAGGAATGAATTCAAATATTCTTACCAAGTCATCAATTTTGTTAATTAAAATTATAACATGATTTGATAATGTTATATTGAAGTCTTATTGCATGAAAGATTACATCATTATTAGTGTACACCTTCCTTGAAAGTAAGACAGTTTCACTCAGTAATATGCTTGTACAGGATGCCATGGAAATGTATACTGATGCAGTTGATTACATCTTGGGTTGAAATTTCATTTATACCTGTTCAAGAAAGTCTGTGTACATTGTTGTTTATAATTGTACAAAAACATCACTTGTTAATATTTATTGTTGCTGAAAGGTATGTATTCACTTGTAACATATTGTCCCAAGGCAGGGGTGTTGAAAGATAATTGGTGCCAATGATCTTATACTATTATTATTGAAAAATATTTTACCCCTTTGAAAATCATTAAGTTATCAATATTAGGAAATATGTTTACGCCCTACAGTGTTTATGTAATTTCCATATGAAAGTAAGTATCCAAACTTTGTCTTTCTGATCCTGTTTTATGGAATACATGTATATAAATCTTTGGATGGATCTGAAAATTCTAAATGTCAAATAATTTTTAGTGTTTGTATGGTAGGTTTGTTATTATTAGATGACTATTTGTGTCAGTTTGGGATCTTACGGAGTATCTCTGAACAATCTTTCAACTTTACACTAACATTTTTATCGTTTACTTCCTACAGTTAGTTATGAATTCTTATTAATCAACACTCAGGGTAAATTCATGAAATTAGTAAATCTGTGTTAACATGCATATTGTGTACGGAATCAGTGTGTTGTAGACATTGCTGTCGCATCCTACATGATACATACAAATGAGAGACCTTCCTGAGCATAAATAGGAGTCCTTTTGACTACCGGTACTGAGACACAGATAGACAGATCTGGGCTAGTATGTTAGTTTCCTGCTTATATATAACCAAATGTGTATAATAGACAGTGAAATCTTGTTAACTGTAACAAGGAACCATGGCAACACAATGATCTTATATTGACACTCCACCTGGTTCCAACTGTCATGACAGATTATAACTATAGTCATATGAAAAAATAGGGTGTTCTCTAACTTTTTTTGAGTAGTACATTTTGTTACATGGAAGTTTCCTTATCTATGAAACATTGTTTCTAACTGATCATCTGGTATATACTCTACCCAATGTGGTAGTCTTATAGTCCATGCATTATTTCCGTATCTTCCCTACTTGAAGAAGTGATGTTCTACACTGTGCTACTGAGGTTATATTTCCGCATTCAAGTCTGTCTTGTGTATATGAAAGATATTTATTGTTATTTGAATCTGTATGTACTCATAGACTATCTCTTGTAATAAAAATGGTTATATAGTTAATAAATCTTATGAAATAAATGATTGTGTATTGTCATTACAAAAACTGCCATGCTTCAAGCTGAATATTTGGATCATGTGACTTTTAAAAAGAGACACCTTTTGGGCAGTTGGTTTGTTAGTTGTTTAATGCAGCACTCATCGGCCTGTATATGATCTCGACCAGTCAAACCAAGGACTGATATCAGGAGCCACCATCCATATCAGGGTATGATGACGTCAACAAAGTCGCCAAGTCTGACCACTCGATTTAGGCGTCTCTTATGACCAACGACTGCCTCCATGGTCTAGTCGTAGAGTGTTCGCCCGGACATCATACCAAAAGATGTTAAAAGATGGTACTTGTTGTTACCCTACCTGGTGCGCAGCCTTAAGGGGCTAAAACAAGGACTGGTCGGCTCGGAGTCGGTATACTGTGTCTGAGTGGGGTATTCATGTTAAACTGCAGCATGGTATCTCAGTGGGCGAGCACTATAAAATCGACATTAGTCCAGACTAGTAAAAGCAGCCACACACACATACACATGTACAGGCATGTCACTTTGTAAGTGCAGTAGTCTTGAACGCAACACTTAACCCCATTTCACAAACAAAAGTTTAGCCGACAGAAGACCCACAACATGTTGTGTAGACAACTAACATCTGATTTGTATGGAAACACAAAATCCTTATCCAATGGTAGTTGTTTATTTTTTATCCATACATCAACATGGTAAACAAACAAATGAACAAATACTATTCAGACATTGATTTCCGTTGTCTTTTTTTGTGTGTGATTAAGACTTGGCATTAAACATTTCACTATTCACCTAGCAAAACAATTTATTTAGTACCAAATGCAACGTATCAGTAAATCACAGCTTTCTCAAAAATAAAGAATTAGTACAAAAGTATATGTCAACAAAGAGATCAGCCTGTAGTGGATTATAGAAAAGTCACACATGTCAAATGAGAGAAGGAAGGGTGCCATCCCCCTCTTCCCCTGAATCCTGAATACCATTTTTCACTTTGAGTCTCACAGCTCATCCTGACTTCCAAATACTACTTAACACAAATCTCAAAAGCACTGAGAAAAGGGTGCAATTTGAAGTTCAATTTAAAAATATAGAAAAAATTGAATATATATAAGATTTTTTTACGTACACCATTATTCATTGTTAAATTTGAATATAATTGCAATTACACCCTGAATACCTCTAATTGGAATCTCTAGTACCTTAAGGGGCTTAGCAGCATCACAAATGACAGACTTTTTTCAGGATGCAGTCAAAGAGGCACAGAACAGCAGAGGTGGGCCCTGAGGCAGACATGGTTTGTGCAGCAGCTTTGTAACTTCATGTAACTTAAGGCAAACACAGTTGTAAAGGCACAAGGCAATGATGCCATCTTAGATATCAAAAATAAAGTTAAACACAGGTTTTGGTGCTTTTTGGTGTACAGTATCACAATGATATTTCAGTTCCTGGACCCCACTTCTGGTAGTCTGGTGCAATTTAGTACCAATAGATTGTTATTTAGGGACCGGTCATTTATTACAGGGGTGGGTCAGAGTTTTTTTACTGAAAATAATTACCTTCCCCTAATGCTTTGCATGTTTTTGATGACCCTCCCCATGTCCTTGTACATTTTGTTCTTGACCTTCCCCAAACATGTGTTTTATATTTTAGGACCCTCCTCTAGAGACATATTTTTTTTATGACCCTCCTGATTCCCTTGTACCCACCACACCCCGTTATAACAAACAACCAGCACCTTACATGTACCCAAACAATAGCATCAGTATACAATACCCTTACTTCTGAGGGTGCAAAATCAGATTTACAAATATATCTTATCTGATATTGGATAACAAATCTCAACAAATAATGTATTACCTGCTCTGTTTGAAGATATAGGACAGTCCAAAGCAGTCCATCTGCTAAATCTTGACTCATCAAAATATATTGCTAAAATATAGTCTTTCCATGAAAGTGATGCAACACAAAACCGCCTAAATCCAGTCAGTATCACAATGGCTCCATTGCAGTGCATGACACAACCTTAATACTGGCAGAGAAGGAGATATGGCTGTATGGAGCTTGGGGTAAAACTAAACATCTCTTGTCGTTTCAATACAATGTGTTGATGAAATATTTCTCAACAAGAAAATACATCTAACAAGCCATAGAAAACAAACACAAATCTGATCTTGCACACTTTAAGTAAATGTACACGCAAAGTTTCAACACCCGGATATAATACTGTTATCACACTGGCTTATAACATAACAATTTATATACATTGTGAGTAATTATGTAAGACAATGTATGGCAAGTATGTTACAACATACAAACAGTGCAGTCTTTATTTACAAATATTGCATGAAGTAGGTGTCAGTTTTAACCATTAGGAATATATATATACAAAAAGGCAGCAGTTGTATCACATGACTTAATACTTCCATCAAATAACATTTAGGTGGGGTTGTACTTTCAATATCTCACTGAAGTACTGGAGAATGCCTGCGAATGGGTCAACTTTAATGCTTGTCTGCTGTCTAAAATTAACAATGCTGCAGAGGAAGTAAATAAGACAGCTTGGAGATTATAGGCTCATAACTTTTTATTAAATATATTGTCAAAAGAGTGTGTGAGCGAGTGAGTGAGTGAGTTGTGTATAATGCGGTTTCAACAGTATTCCAGTTATATCACAGAGTGTCAGCTTAGTGTGGGAAAAGGCCCGAAGTGATGCAGGTCTCAGCCATTTACACCTTTGGTGAAACCCACAAGCATCAACATGGTTGGATTTAACACTGCTTTTAGCAATATTACAGCAATATCACGGTGGGGGACACCAGAAGAATGCTTCCCACAATGTACTCATTTGTGAAATAGAAACAAGGCCTTCGATGTGACAAGCAAAAAGATTTAACCACTTTGGTCCCAACTGACCCAAGGCAATATGTGGAAGATGACAGCTGCTCTTTATTAAGTATGAGAAATTGTGTTTTACTTTTTGTCCTTGAGCAGAAATATAGCATGCATGAAGTGGTTGGTGTGCCAATGCTTGTAAATATAATTTCTAATGGAAAAATCATCAGAATATGTTGATTCTGGGAGATTCTACTTTCGGAATACCTCTAGTTGCATCAGATATACCAGTACTTGTTTTAATGCATGTTAAGAATGGCCAGTGAATTCCTGGCTCAGACTAAACTGCAAAAACAATGGTGTGACATGATCATAAGGTTTTAATAAATGTTAATAACACTTTTGCCAATAATTCTTGACTTTAAATTCACTCCTCCAAACCACCAAACAGTTCCACTTTTTTTGATACATTGCTTTTGAAAGGCATCTCGAAATCATCAAAGTCGACCTCCCAGCCGAACCTTTCTCGCTTGACTTCCTTCTGCTCAATGAGGTCGCGAGTACTGGGTTGTTTGGTCCAGGCTTTGAGCGGGGTGTAGGTGATGTCCTCTCTCTCCTCCATCCCCCCTGCCAACGCCGACGCTGCACGCAAGATGGATCCTTTACGCTGGTGTGGGATGCCCTCGTCGTGCATGCGGTGCACTGGAGGCTGGAGAAACAAGAATCTTGTTAAGAGAAAGTTTACAAAACACTTTCTGGTAAATTCTAATCATGCCACTTATTGAAGTGCTTGCCTAGACCATGCCGTTCTATGGCGAGTTCTTTTTGAGTGAATGTTGTTTGATTGGTTGGTTGGTTGGTTTGTTGTTTAACGCCGCACTCAGCAATATTCCAGCTATGTGACGGCAGTCTGTAAATAATCAAGTCTGGATCAGCCAATTCAGTGATTAATATCATGAGCATCAATCCACGCACTTGGGATCGATGACATGCATCAACCAAGTCAGCGAGTCTGACCACCCGATCCCGTTAGTCACCTTTTACGACAAGCATAGTCGCCTTTTACGGCAAGCATGGGTTGCTGAAGACCTATTGGACCCCGGAATCTTCACGGGTCGAATGTTGTTTGAACCCACAGTCAGCAATCTTCCAGCTGTATCACAATGGCCGGTAGATAATCAAGTCATGTGACTGAACGCAACAATCCACTGTGATGGCACTGTGACACAATAAAGCACAGAGTCAGACCACCCAATCCATCTTAGTGGAATCTTACGACAAACATAGGTTACTGTCGACCAATCCTATCTACGAAGGCTCACAGAGGGTTTTGCTTGAAGCATAAAGTTTCAGTATGATTTTCTTGTTTTGGAGATTGATGTTTAGAAATGAAATAAACAACACTGAAAGACTTGAGAGGTCATCCAAACACTACATGCCTGCATTGTCATATAGACCACATCCCAATCTGTTGGTCAAATGTAGACCCTGACATAATAGTGCCAGTATCCCTTCCAGATCACAACACAGTACGGAAAAGAATAAACACAAGACAATGATGTCGGACAGTGGTTTTGGAATTATTCAAGTAAATCAATTGTAGAAAGGTTCAAGACATAGAAGGATGAACTTTCAACATTTTTTATTCTACTCAAAAGGAGTTTTTTCATATAACTATCGTCTGTCACGCCATCAGTTTGTCCTGTCACACATGTTACTGACACTGCACACAATTAATGACGAAGAGGAGACAACAGGCATATACACACAACACAATATTCAGCAACGATATGTCATCCCATCCTTGATAATCCAGAATATTGTATCTCCACACTTTAATGATAAATACTGTAGACCCATTAGCATGATTAAGTTTTGTTTTGAGCTCCATGCAAAACAGGAGATTGTGGTGGGTCGTGGGGTGTGGATGTGGGTGGGGTGGGGGGTGTGGGGTGGGGTGGGGTGGGGTGTGGGTGTGGAGTGAGGGGTGCGACTGTGGGTGTGGGGTGTGGATGTGGGTGGGTTGTGGGTGTGGATGTGGGTGGGTTGGGGAGTGTGGGGTGGGGTGGGGTGTGGGTGTGGGTGTGGGTGTGGGAGGTGAGTGTGGGGTGTGGAGTGTGGGTGTTGGGTTTGGGTTTGGGGTGTGGGTGTGTGGTGGGGATGTGGGGGGTGGATGTTGGGTTTGGGTTTGGGGTGTGGGTGTGGGTGTGGGTGTGGGTGTGGGTGTGGGTGTTGGGTGTGGGTGTTGGGTGTGGTGGGTGTGAGATATGGGTGTGAGATGTGGGTGTGGGGTGTGGATTGTTGGGTGTGGGGGGAAGAATGTGGGAAGGGGAGGGATATTTATGGTTGTCTGTTGTACCTACACCTCTTCATATACAGTTAAAATGTACTTGCATTATGGACTTTGGCCTATATGAGAAATAAATTGTATACTAAAATAGCCGTCCAATCAAATTACACTCATGAGTAAGAGATACTTGTGCCAAGTTACTGATAAGAGGGAGCTGGAGGCAGCATGCGCATCATGTTAGTAGACAGGTCCAGGGTATTCATCTTAATAGATATAGAGTTATAATACAGGACAATCAAGGAGGGTCTCATCCAAGGCGAGTTCATTGAAGCTGACATCAGTGTTTCACCAGAAAAAAGATTATGAATGAAGAGACATTTAGTGACACATGTGTGCTGCAGCCTTTCCCATGAACACAACACAGAATATACAGCCAGGAATAGCTGCTGCACCTAAACATGGTACCTGTTCACTGTCCGATGTTGTAGCTCACATGCATCAGTCATATGTTCAATCTGATATTGTTACTCCCACTACCAATGATTCTGCTATCTTATGGTCGTGAGTCTGATTTTGCTTTAACATTTAAAACATGGCATAGGCTTTAAAAAATAAAAGATTTGGTTCTCAGGCAATTACTTTTGAAAATATAGTGCAGGTGGGCATTATTTTTTTGTACTAGTATATAATCAAATAAACAGTTGTGTACCATCAACCTGGGAAAGGGCCTCCCTACATAGACAAGCTTACAATGCCGCCATGACCATAACAGTATAGCAGTGCGCAAGTAAAGGGAAGTAACTGCATACTATATTGGATTGCATTGTCTTTAAGAATTACAACTTTTTAAAAAGAATATTCGCTGTCATATAGTTGGAATATTGCTGAGGGCGGCATTAAATATCAAACCAACAACAAAACATTTAAAATGTAAATAAAAAAGAAATGTGCAACAGACTTTATGATGATGTGGGGGGTACCTGAGAACCAAGACTATTATATTTTTTAGCCTTATGTAAACATGTACCATATTGCTATTTGTAATACATCATGTATACTTTGTTGCAATCTGTTACATATAATATTGCTATCTGATATATACAATGTTGCTATTTGTAATATACTATGTTGCTATCTGTTAATACAATGTTGCTATCTGATGTATACAATGTTGCTAACAGATATATAGTGTAGCTATCAGGTGTAATACACATTGCTGTGAGCTATAAATACCATGTTCCTAACCTATATACACCATGTTGCTATTAGGCAAAAACCTGCTGCTATCAAATATAAACCATGTTGCTATTAGATATAAACATTGCTGCCATCAAATATAAACCACGTTGCTATAAGATATAAACATTGCTGCCATCAAATATAAACCATGTTGCTATTAGATATAAACCTTGCTGCTATCGGATATAAACCATGTTGCTATTAGATATAAACATTGCTGCCATCAAATATAAACCACGTTGCTATTAGATATAAACATTGCTGCTATCAGATATAAACATTGCTTCTATTAGATATAAACATTGCTGCCATCAAGTATAAACCACATTGCTATTAGATATAAACATTGCTTCTATTAGATATAAACCATGCTGCTATCAGATATAAACCTTGCTGCTATCAGAGGTAAATCATGTTGCTATCACCTGCCCATGTATTAGTAAAGCCAGCACTGCAGATCTTACACACAGTTGTCAGTGGTAATGAAGGAAACACCATTCTATACATGCATGTGCCAAACATTCAACTTGACGAACTACCCATCGTAACAGATCTGATCTGTACACATGTACATTCCATTTATTCCATTTTGAAGGGTGACCACAAAGTGTGAAATTTTGATAATTGTCAGATTAGTCAGGGTAGCCAAAAACACAAAACATTACCACGCGCCGCCACCTGTCAGTCATCAAAATCGAAGTCCTCCATGTCAATATCATCGAGGTCTACATCACCTGCCTCCTCCACCTTAGGCTGACAACATAAACAGTTCAACAGTTGGGCATCGATGTTTCCAGTTGCATCACCTCCATGTTCTACTCATACTACAGGGATGGTCCTGTCATCTCATGGTGCATTAAACTGATACCTTAACATATGTAGACCGTGAAACCTTGATGGCAAGATGGCACTGTTCAGAGTGTAACCAGTCAGATTACAGGGAACAATATTCCTGACTAATAAATAATCATTATGTTCCGTGTATGATGTAGATCATCCGGAAACTTGTGTTTGTAATTAAACAAGGTTTACACGAAGGACAGACTTTTTTCGTTTTTTCATTTTGTTTACAGAGTTTTGGTCCAAAATTTCAGGACAGCAGGTCGGAAAAAATACATACAGAAACTCCAATTGCAAATATATTTTTGGGATTTAAAAAAAAAGTTAATTAGGTAGCAAAATTAGTGGGAGTTTTTAGGAAAAGTTTTCGACAGGTTTAAATTGTAGTACTTTAAATAATTTAGCAACAGTTAAAGAGGTGTGTTTTACCCATTACTTACTTCTGTTGGGCAGGGGGAAAAAACAACTTCTTTTCATTAATTTTTTTCTCAGTTCAGTTTTGGGGAGTCAGTGGATTAATAAATCAAGTTTAAAAACAAGTTTGGACTATCATAATTCCACTGTAGAGACTGATAGAAGTTATCCATATAACAGTGTCATGTTCTCAAGACTGATACAGTATGAAAAGTGTTAGCATGCTCAGTTTCCTTATCAAAAGTTGAGCTGTATTCAATGAAGGCAGACAAATGTATAAATAGCCAAATATTCTGAAACTATGTGGGTTTATCAAATTTTCAACCTTTCCCCATTAATCTGACAATATAGACACAATTTTTATGGATAACAACTTCTTTAATACTGTAAAGAAGTATTAAAGAAGTTGTTATCCATAAAAATTGTGTCTATCTTGTCATCCGTCAACTTCTAAGTAATGCCTATCAAACAAGTAATCTGACAATGTGTGTAAAATCTGCATATACAATGACATAAGCATTATTCTGAAAGCAACATTAAAAGCATACATATCTATTAATGGATCATTCATAACCATATCTGTAATGATTACCTTGATATGTCTAACAGTATCCTGAATATGCTGAATAGAACAAATAGTACAAGTCAGAACAGAAGTGAGTGAGTAAGTGAGTGAGTTGGGTTTTCTGGTGCTTTGAACAGTATTTCAGTTATATCACAGTGTGTCAGCTTGATGTGGGTGGAAATCTCAAAGTGATGCAGGTTCTAAATGTATACTACAATGAGAGGTATGGTGCTGACAAACCAAGAATGACAAACAGGGCAAATCTGGGATTCAAACCCACGGTCAGCGGATTCTGGCATGACTAAGGGACACAACTCTGCAGAGTGAATTGAAGCACTTTGGACCCGTGCCCCAAGATAGAACTGGCAGAAAACTTGCTTATATAACAGCTCTTAAAAGAAACACCCCCACCTGTTGGTTAGAGGTGTGATATTGACTATTCATAAGCTATGTTATATGGGCAATATATATTTTTAATTAAATAAACATCAACAGATAGGCAAATTTAGATCTACAGTATCATCACTATATATACTCAGAAAACAGAAAAACTACATTAGTAATTAAAACCACTTCTACACAGGCAACCCTTGCCACCTCAACCAAAGGGAATGGTGTTTTATGGTGTATGTAGGAGTCAGTGTCACTTCGTGTACATTTAGTCTACATAAGCAGGAGCCCAGTTTACAGGGAGAGGCTTGGAGAAAGCATACAGCTAGCCTAGGAGTCTGTTTAACTTACAGCAGTGCTACTGACTGGTTATAGCATGGCCCTACAGCAGAGGAGAGACTGTCAGTGCTTTACATTATACTGGATACAACTGATTGAGTACAGTACAAATAATGATGCAGATTGTATTTTCAAGCAATAACCAACACAATAAACTGTTACTAAGATGCACATTGTAAATATATATTTTAGTGATGACGTTAACAGCATTTTTACAGATTCATGGCATGACTTGCAATATAGCTTTAAAAAGTATAAATTTAAGTAACTAATTTAAACATTTTGCATTTCAGTTTCTTAAAAAAAATTAATTCCAAACAGTATAGGCACTATCAAACATTTAATGTCAGATTATATGAAATATGTGGCTCAATTAATCGGGAAAAATTCCACAAAGATATTTCTACTGTGTGGAGAATGCAAACAAGCCTACTGTGGACTACAGCACAGGGATCAAGCACACAACAGAACATAGCTTACCAATGGTGAGCCGGTCTCTTTGCCTTCCCCTGGGGCGGACGATGGTCTCTTGGCCTTGGGTCCTCCACTCCCTTTCTTGGCTCCCTTCTTCTTCTTGTCCCCTGGGGGGGGCATGGAGTCCCACTTCTTCTGAACCACATCCAGACAGCGGGGGTCGGCCCACGACTGGGCGATGTCCATCGGGTTGTGACCTACATAATCAATGCGACACCATGTACACTGTAACTCTAATAATTGAAACAAGCATTTGCCTCGCTTTCCAATCTTTCAGATGTACTATCAGTGTAGGAAATACTCACAAACACTTGTACATTATTATAGGTAATGCTTATATCCTTTCATTTGTACCTTTTGTATTTCAAGTTACTATTGTAAAAGTCGGACTGCTGTCAGAAGATGGATCTGATTGTCACTGAAAATCTTGTAAAGTCTTGTAATGTATGAACTCATAACGATAAATAGTTTCTTGTCTCTTTAGTGGGGTGAGTGAGTGAGTTTGGTTTTACGCTACTTGTAGCAATATTCCAGCAATATCACGACAGGGGACACCAGAAATTTCTCCCACCATGATGTGCAGCTACATGGCCGAATGGGCCAATGTGTTGCATGATGACTGTACGCTTTGCAGTGTTATGACTTTCTATATAAAATTATACAAGTGTTACTCAATTGATCTGTAACAAAAAAAGAAGTTTTCACAACTACACAGATGGAGCGAAAAAGAGACAGTGACGAGTTACTGGTCTTGGTTATGTGGTTACGGTGCACCTGCGCAACACAGGGTGCGTTAGGATGAGATGTTTTTCACTGTTCTCTGGGAAAACAGAACAGGACAATTCCACTACTGTTCAGAAGAGAAAGAGATAAGCAATAAGTATGAGTCAAGATAAGATAAAATAAATAAACTCAGTCTTGTTTAAGTTTTCAGTAATCCACTAAGCATGATAAATACGACAATCCAAGGCATGAAAGAGTCCTCCAGAAAGGAAACATCCTGACCTTTCCTGTTCTCTGTCTGAACCTTGGCTCCCTTGTCAATCAGCATCTGGACAACATTGTCCCTGGAGCTCTCGATGGCCCGGGTCAGGGGTGTGCCACCTCCCATGGTGGAGGCGTCGATCTCTGCCCCATGTTCCAACAACAAGTCCACAACGTCCAGCTGGCCGGAATGGCAGGCGTGATGGAGTGGCGTCCACTTGAAGTTGTCCCGGGTGTTCACACTAGCTCTAAAGAAACAGAAATATGTTACTTAACTGTGGAATTCTCTGCATGTGCTGATAACATGTATGTATATGTGACCATCCAGTCTCCTCATTTTAATCGGGGTTTGGGGAACCTAGATTCTCTGCAATCTCCAGCTGGAGACAAAAAACAGGGTAATAAGCTGCACTTCTGCACCAGAAACCTGGCAGACAAACATGGGCACTAGGGACTTTTCTGCCCTGGAACCCACTTTAAGAAACAAACAATGGGCAAAAAGGGAGTGAGTGAGTATGGTCTTACGCTGCTTTTAGCAATATTCCAGCAATATCATGGCGGGGGACACAAGAAATGGGCTTCACACATTGTACCCATGTCAGGAATCTAACCCGAGTCTTCAGTGTGATGAGCGAATGCTTTAACCACTGGGCTACCCGACCGCCCCCAGTGGGCAATAAGGGCATATTCTAACCTTGAATTATCACTGAATCTGTTATACATATTGTATCATATCCAGCTACACAATTATAAGGAAAGGTATTATAAAGTTCAAAAGGTGAAACTATTTGCTCTCAAATTCCTAAGTCTGACTGTACGTGGGGTTATTCATCTCAGACTTGAACATCATCAATGCCATTGTGTCCTAGGCTGCACAAATATACAACTCAAAAGAAGTTTGGGATCACTCGATTCTTTTATATTACAATAGTAAATCTGGCATGGCATGATAGAATAACTATAGAAATATGAAAGAATTGGGTGATCCTAACTTCTCTTGAGAGCAATGGATTCTAAGCAGGGAATCAACCTTGGATCTGACCGGCAAGAGTAGACCCCTAGCTGTTCATCAACATACCCATTCTCGATGAGGAACCTGGCCATGTCGATGAGTCCCCCCTGGCACGCAACCATCAGGGGCGTCTTGTAATACTTGTCCCTCGTGTCCACTGGAATACCTTTCGAAATTGCAGTCTTCAGTGAATCAAAATCCCTCATCTTGGTTGCCTCAGTGATGTTGAGATACGTCTTGTCTGGGTGTTTCAAGTACCAGGCCGAATCGTCCTGGAGAGGATGGGTGGGTGGGTTGTCGCGGTCAAACCGTCCTGTGTCCGTGAAGTGTATGTGTCTGGGAATGAACATCTCGGGCGGTCCTCCCCCGAACGTCCTTGCCCCGTCCTCCTGCATACAGATGGGCATGACAAGCTTGAACTTCCCCTTCTTCTTCCCCTTCTTCCCGCCCTTCTTCTTCTTTTTCTTCTTCCCTTCAAATGCACTCATCAAATAATTTTTATTTACCCATTTTTTCGCAGCAAAGAAGTCATTATAGTCTACCTTTCCATCTCGGGCTTTGTCATGAGTTGACACAATTTTCTTAAGTTCATCTTCATCTGCCGGTGCCTTTAAGCCAATAATCGTATCAACGACATCATCCTTTGATATAGACCCCACCTCATCCGGGTCGTATTTCCTAAACATATCACCAAGTTGTTTCTGTCTTTCATTGACCCAGTCATACAACGCAATTACCCAGGGGTCATTGTTCTTGCCGCTCTTCCCAAAGGACTTTTCTGCCTTTCTACATTCCTTTAATGCTTCTTTGTGGCCTTCATCCTTTGCAATGACTCGTGGTGTAAGGCCTTCGTTGTTCTTTGGTTTGGGGTTGCAACCTGTAAATACAGTGAGTGAGTGAGTGAGTGAGTGAGTGAGTGAGTGAGTGAGTGAGTGAGTGAGTTTAACACTGCTTTGAACAGTATTCCAGTTTGGGCACGGTGTGTCAGCTAAATGTGGGAGGAAAGCCAGAAGAGATGCAAGTCAGACATTTACCACTTTGTTGAAACTCTTAGGCATGGGTACAGAGCTTATATAACTTGAAACATAATTGACATGAACCGATCATTTATTGCTGGCATGCCCAAGGTACACAACTCTGCACAGCAAATAGCAGCGCTTCGGACTACTAGGACACCTATGCCCCCTGTAAATACAGTTGTGTGTGAGTGATTAGTGTTATGTCATGAATCCAGAGATGGATGAGGGGTACATCCTCCTTTTGTAGCATGCTTATCATATTAACAATTAATTGACTAATATTTGGCTAACAAGAACAAATGGTTTCCTGAATTATTTTTTGGTATTTTAAGCGCACCTCCTCTTTTTTAAAAAGCTGTATCTGTGCTTGTGCAGTGCTACAGCGATCCCATGGATCATCATGGTAGCTGGTACATATAGTTCAGGCTAGGAGCCAACACAAGTGATTGATGGTGTGAACATCCAAGCTGTATGAACCACACAGGTCACCGCTGACCGTCTTCCCAGATCATCCCACACTTTACGGCCATTGTGTACTTCTGACACCCACATGAGTCAACTCCTAACACATGTAATGGGTACAAGTGATTTATCATGTGAAGGACTTACCAAAGCTTTTATTGTTATTTTGAACCCTTTCTCCAGCCATGTCAATAGCAGGGTCATATTAATAATTTGAAACACTGCATGTTGATTACTCTGATGTTTTAGATGTAACTGAAGTCATCTTCATGGTGACATCTTTTTATTTTCTAACAGTAATTCTTTTAAATGTTGGAAGCATACAGATTTTATTTGTTTGTTGTTTAACACCACACTCTGCAATATACCAGCTGTATCAAGTCAGACAATACAGTGATTGATGCCATTTGCAATGATCCACGCTGTGGAGATATGAGATGCTATGGACCAAGGCACCGAGTCTGATCCCCTTATGACCAGCTCCCCCACAGGAGTGTGCATACATGTATGTATGTAAGTAAGTGAACAAGTTCTATACAAATTTCAGCAACATCTCAGGAACTCTTCAACAATATTATTGTGGCATACTTGCGTCGTAATTGTTTTTAATACAAGCCATCTGCTCCATCAAATGGATGTGATACAATACAAGCCGTCTGCTCCATCAAATGGATGTGATACATTACAAGCAGACTGTGCAGATTGTGGGATGAACTCCTTACCTCTTTGTGAGAGAAACTTGCAGCACATGCCATGCCCAGTCTTGGATGCCATGTGGATCGGGTTGTTCCCCTCTGCGTTCGTCTGGTTGAACTCTGCACAGTACCCTGCCATACAGGCCAGCACCTCGAAGTGACCGCCACTGGCTGCGAAATGTGCTGCGTGGTTGCGTCGGATATCTATGCTGTTCACCAGCCCCCCACCTTCCAGTATCGCTCGGACAACCTTCACACTTCCTGCACTGGATGCCGCCATCAAGGCTGTCCGGCCACTCTTCTACAATGACAAAACACACACAGTTAGTATCTATCATGCTTAGGATTTCATCTCAGGGTAGGACTTGAGATGATCTTTGACTTGTTTTCTCAAATTATTCAGCTATGTTATAAACCACTTGCCTAGTTTGGACAAGCTGAAATCAACTTACGTTTACCCTTGCATACAATGCATCAAACATATTTTGGCCTGTGTTCTATTCATGGTGTCCATGTACCTGTAATGTTAACAGGGGTTCACTATATGTCAATCTACCAACTAGTTTACACGATATGATTTGTTTTATGGGTCATAGTACATAAAACTTTTAAATAAAAGTACATCCCTTGACATGTTTTCCTATTCCGACATAGTGAAGAATGTACAGTAACAGAACCAGCCCTTATACACAGCAATGGCTTCCATCCCAATGCTCAAGTGATTACAACACTTTGTAACAAATTGATTCCAAAGAAAACTCGCATTTTGTCATAAATTCAGAATTTACTCAATACAAGCAAGGCCTAGAATTGGACTTCAGAGAACATTCAATGCCACTAAACTCTTTCCGTAAACTTTCTTTAAGGTGCAAAAATATGACAAAACCAATGAGAATGCACACATGACTACAAGTACTTTGGTCAGAGAATTCTTTCTGAATTTTTTTTGTTAAGACATGTGTTGTGTATCCAAAAATAGACCAAAGTGTGAGTCACAATTGTTTCACCATACTGAATAACAAGTCGCAAGTGGCAACTATATTAAAAATGTATTCATGTAAACTAAGGAAAGCAATGGCAGGGGCGGTATAACAAGGTGACAAGGTATTTGTTTTCACTATGCCCATTGGTTGGCATTTGATTTGTCCAGGAAATACACATTTTGTCTCACGAACGACTGT
Source organism: Haliotis cracherodii (assembly GCF_022045235.1). Lineage (NCBI taxonomy): Eukaryota > Metazoa > Mollusca > Gastropoda > Lepetellida > Haliotidae > Haliotis > Haliotis cracherodii. Next base: position 44,921,560 of record NW_027266308.1, on the reverse strand, counting down.
AATAAAGTGTGGGCCAGACACTCACAGTCTTACCTCCTGTTCATTCTTTGGCCAACATCTTGTTTATTGTTAGGCCTACCTCTCTTTATTGTTAGGCCTTACTTCCTGTTAATTGTTGGGCTTACCTCCTGATTATTGTTAGGCCTACCTCTCTTCATGTTAGGCCTTACAACCCATTTAGGCCTTATGGTTATTGTTTGGCCTCACCACTGTTTACCATTGGGCCTTACATCCTGTTTATTATTAGGCCTACCTCTCTTTATTGTTAGGCCTCACATCCTGTTGAGGCCTTATGTTTATTTTGTTTGGCCTTACCACTGTTTACCATTTGGCCTTACATCCTGTTTATTGTTAGGCCTACCTCTCTTTATTGTTAGGCCTCACATCCTGTTGAGGCCTTATGTTTATTTTGTTTGGCCTTGCCACTGTTTACCATTTGGCCTTACATCCTGTTTATTGTTAGGCCTACCTCTATTTATTGTTAGGCCTTACTGCCTGTTCATTCTTGGGCCAACCTCCTGTTTATTATTAGGCCTACCTCTCTTTAGTAGGCCTTATGTTTATTGTTTGGCCTTACCACTGTTTACCGTTCGGCCTTACATCCTGTTTATTGTGCAGCCTCACCTCTACTTTACTGTTTGGGTCGGCTCCCTTCTGCAGCAGCAACAGACACATGTCTTCATTCTCTAGAGCAGTCTCACATGAAAACAGGAACACTGGACATCCATCCTTGGCAACATTGTTTAGTTCTGCCCCGTTGCTAACAGCAACTTCCATACACTTGGCATGGCGCTGTGTCGGTGATATGCAGTAGAAGATGATGCCTGGGGAACAAATGATATCACATTATAACACCTGGGAAACAAGTGATATAACTTCCTAACACCTGAGAAACAAATGATATCACATTATAACACCTGGGGAACAAATGATATCACATTATAACACCTGAGAAACAAATGATATCACATTATATCACCTGGGGAACAAATGATATCACATTATAACACCTGGGAAACAAATGATATAACTTCCTAACACCTGAGAAACAAATGATATCACATTGTAACACCTGGGGAACAAATGATATCACATTATAGCACATGGGAAACAAATGATATCACATTATAACACCTGGGGAACAAATGATATTACATTGTAACACCTGGGGAACAAATGATATAACTTCATAACACCTGAGAAACAAATGATATCACATTATAACTCCTGGGGAACAAATGATATCACACTATAACACCTGGGAAACAAATGATATCACACTATAACACCTGGGAAATAAATGATATAACTTACTAACACCTGGGAAACAAATGATATGACATTATAACACCTGGGGAACAAATGATATCACACTATAACACCTGGGAAACAAATGATATCACACTATAACACCTGGGAAACAAATGATATCACACTATAACACCTGGGAAACTGGTTTAGTTGTAGCACTTGTCAGATGACACCAGGCAGTACTGCTGGGTTATGTTAGGCAACAAACAAACATTTTACCTTTTTATACACATTGTGTGAGTGGCGGGTGCTGCCAGTAGGGCAGGACCTTATCCTTATTGCAAACACCTGGTGTCATCACTAATCCATTCATAAAATTGATCCATAATATTTTGCCTTTTATGCCCAATTGAATCTGTTTCGGCAGAAAACCAAAACCGGTTACCTGGCATTGATGTTCTACATTTAGATGTAGCACTAGCAATATACACCTGGGGTTTATTAAATTACATTACATTAAATTCACACATAGGACTAAAGATGCTAATTACAAGCCTAGTCAAGCTGGTAATTAAACAATTGGTTCATAAACCTGAGAACATGACCTAATCATATGAAAGAGAAAAAAGTGGTTCCATGACGCCACAAGAAGATCAGCGCCACCTTGATCCTCCTACTAGTCACCACAGGACCACGGTTACCCAACACGTACACTAGCAGTTTAGGATAGTGAGTTGGTCGGTTACAAACTCAGCGGGATGAATAATGAACACATCAAGCAATTATCTTGAAACGTTTGCCTGACTTCAGATAATTAACGACACGTTTTGGTGTCTCAACTCCTGGTTCTGACCCGGAGTGGATTGACTTAGATGGAACTGTGAGAAGCTGTGTTTTAGTCGATGACATAAATAAACTCCACTGTGTCACTAGTCATTCAAGTTTAATTCCATTAGCAAATAGTTTTAGATGGTATTCCTGGGCAGTTATCAACACGAAAGCTTACAAATGGATGGAATTGCCATGGTTACCATAATGACAAATACATATTGGATGACTTAAAGCTGAAAAAAGCTTAGCCTAGTTGTTTACAGGTGATGTTTAATTAATGGTCATCCATTGGACATTCATGTATCTCATGAAAATCAGTATGAATGACATATATACACAAAAGTAAAAGTACTTTATGTGTTCTAATAATAAGTGATCTATCACAATGTGATTATTCATAGAAATAGTGTTCAATTTGGCTGTAGATGGACCAAGAGGCTTTCTACATATATTTATCTGCTTACAATCAACATTAAAACAGATAAAAAATTCAAATTCAAATTCTGCCAAGCAATTCTGGCGTTAAAAATGCCTGTTTATTGTCCAGTATACATACAACACTAAACAGAGGGATAGAAAAATTGAGGTGTTTCTTTCTTTTTCACACAAATGAGTCTACATGATTCTGTTTGTGGTTCTTGTATCGATCCTTTAACTTTAAAAGTCCATATAACCAAATCATAACTATCACAAATTTTGAATTTGGGCTCCAGTTGATTGAATCTGTAAACGAAAAAAAGAAAAAAAGTGTCGCCTGAAATTCAGCCACCATACCTCTGCACCCAAACTGTTGATTCATGTAATACAGCTTATGAAATGATGGCACTGTGAAATGCATTACTGACCACCATTGATCTCAGGGGACACCTGGTGACAAACACAGGCCCAGACAACCTAATTAGTCCGTACTAGTGTGAGCATCCATGTTGATGAGTTTATGTCTGTTTGTCTTGTAGCTCTCCACAGAGATAACAATAATTACCTATCATTAATTTGCCACTTGGAATGAATTATTAATGCTGTGGGATACCCCAGATGCACAACCAGGACAAAACACGCAAAATTGAGAGGATGTTTGACATGCGTGTTAGAGGAGGTTATTATTAAGGACTGGGCGTGTACTAGTTCACATCCAGCTGATGAAGGCGACGGACCAAGAATTATGATTTGCAATACAGTGAAACCTCGTTAACGCAAACTCCTTTAACTAAATGATACTTGTAAATGATGATGCCTGTATGATCTCAGCAGAATGCTTAGGCACATTGTGGTCTAATATTGCCACTCATGATCCGAGGAACATCACAAAGTTTCAATGTATAAGTAAAGGTAAAAGGATAAAATACATACAGATAACAACTGTTTTACACACTAAGAAAATCATTGACAATTAATTTGCTTTTCATGGCAACAAGTCCTCTTTCAAGTGTCATTTTGTATCAAGATTTGGCAAATGACATGCTATGCATATTGCAAAACCAGTAGGATGATGCACCAACACTTTGATGGATCATTATCTGCCTCATCAACAGTGTCTGATTACTTTGTTCACGGATCAACGGACACTAAAAATCAGGAATGTGGAAACACTTTAAACTTCCAGTTGAAACATTTATTTACTACCGCCAAGTGTGGTAATCACATAAGAAGGAAAAATCTCCAAAATGCTAACTAAAAACTAATCAATTGAAAATTTTGTTCACAAACTAACAAAAGAATATATAAATTAAAGGGTCTTATTTAAGTTTTCTATTGACAACCAACAAACAAAATTCAGAAAAAATATGTAAACCAACAGATAAAATATAGGGATGAAATTTGTGAAGATAATATGCACATCATTAACTGTAAGTCACATACTCAGTCTTTCACTGGCTAGTCATGAGTGAGTGAGTTATAATTAACGTCACATTGGCTGTATCTCAGCCATATAGTGGCGAGAGTCTTATCATGAGAGTAAAATAAAAAGATCACTAGTATTCTTCATATAACTAAAAATCAACAGATGTACATATAAATATGTTTAAAGTGCAAACTGCTCTGCTTTGAGTGGGACAAATACTATCATGAACAACTGCATATCTTGTAGATTCCACAGGACGAACATGTAATCAAGTTTATCTTTTAGATAGGAATGGTATAAATATGTCCCGAAGAACATAATCCTCTTGTCTGATGCTCTGTACAAGTTAATGATGCATGTCATTGACAGAGCTGTATTTATCTGGTGTACATTATTCAGCTAATTACTCACCCTTTCCCTCGAGATCTGTCAGACTGAGATTGGCACTAGCCTTGACTAGCTTCTCCAGACAGTGGACATGGCCGTACTCTGCTGCTCTCATCGCTGCAGTGCGACCCTGTGGGGAGTTGACAAATCTGATGTGTCAGCAATGTGATCATGCAACTAACTGGGATTCAGTGGAAAAGTACACTTACTCAGGAAAAAGAACAAAGTGGGGCAGAGACCTTTTTTACACAATGTGGAAGGAAAAACAAATATTTTGTTTGCTCTGATTTAGCTGTTTTAAGTTGTAGCAGGATCATTAGGGGTACATGGGGTTTTATGCGTGCCAGGGGCGAGTGGTAATAAAACCCAACAACGGATGCATAAAACCCCATGTACCCCTCGTGATATTGCTTCGACGAATTTATCTTACCAACCTGTTTAAATATGACATTGTAAAATAATTCAAATAAATTCTAAATTAATAGAAAACAGTTGCTCGATTGAGCTGAGGTTAGCTTGCTCTGTCACATGATATCCATTGTCTCAGAAAAAGCGTGCAGCTTTTTGCTTTGAAGCGGGCTTATTCTGTCTCTCAGAAATTCATGTTCAGTCTGTCATGGCGGGGTATAAGAGATTTATTACCCTGCTGAAAAATGTAAATTCTCTCCAAGGTGGGTTACACAGTATTTCATCAAGATCACATGGGCCAATCAGATCTCATCATTCTGACATGGAGGTATGATAAACTTATTTATCAGCTGATATTTAAGCATGTGTTGATATAATTACCCTAATAATAATTTCTTAGTAAAAATGCCACGCCCACTCCTTAACATAAGTTGTAGAAAGTTTATTATTGTTCATAATATGACATATTTGGCAATTTTGACAGAAATTCGTTGACAAATTCTTTTTTTGAAAACTGCTAATACTACTGACTCAAAAAGTTGAAACTCATTATTTCAAACCAAAACTGTATGTGTGATTTCTTAAAGTAGATTCCAATTCTGTTGTAAACATATTTTCTTCTTGTTCATTATGCTTACTATCAATATAGTATCGTTTGGAAATTTCCACATTTTACTTAAATCTTAGATTATATTACAGTTGATCATGTTTACAAATACAAGTTTAACAAATTTGAATGAGTTACCAAGGTAATTACATAACTGTAACTGTTAGCTAGTTTGTATTCAAATACTATACCACAGTACATGTACTGTACAAACCCAATTATTATTATTATTATTATTATTAATGTTGTAAAATAAAAGTTGTCATACAGTTTGGGATGTTTTAGAGCATGTAAGTTTACTCATACACTTGATTAGACAAAATAAGCGATTTTACTTTTATTTCAACGTTTTCAGCAGTTTTCACAGGCATATACAATTTGTTTATTTGCAAAAAATATTAGAAATTATTTTTATGGTGTTTGTTTCTTTATACATAACAAAACTGATTCAACATCGATTTTATACATTTTGACAGTAATTATATATTTATTCTTACCTTGAAATCCATCACATCTGGGTGAGCGCCGAGATCTAGAAGAAATTCAATCATTTCATCATCGTTGGCGATCGCTGCAACGCTTAGAGCCGTGGTGCCTTCGGTTGGATCGTTATAGTTGATCAAGTGTGGGAGACCGCTCGTCGTGAGCTTCTCGATTTGTTGGCGGTCTCTTTCGCGAACACATTGCAATAATTTACAAACTTGCAACGTTTCAAGTCTATTTTGTGCGACTGGCATCCTGAATGATTGCGATTTCTACCTATAACACACGCAAAAAAGATGACTTTGTCACTAATGTTTGGAATCTTATTCACCGAGACACTGAAATGTAAATAACACAAATCGGATTATGTGTTTGCTTGGTGACAAGCACCCGCTCGGAGATTGTCACCTGTAGAAAGTACTTCTAGTGCTCCCTTCTTGTGTCATCTAGCTTCTAGGAAATGTCTGAGAGTAACCATAGAGGGTAAACTAAGTTTGACTTGCTTTCAAGTCATACGTCCCCCAGTACTCCATCTTGTCGCCAGGTCACCGACATCGACTGAGGTTGTTGACAGTTTCCATGGCACACGCGCACCTGCCACCTGGGAATCAGGGGCACGTAACTCTATCGCGACAGGCTTACACTGTCTTGATTTGGGAAATCGATCGGACACATTTTCTCATAAATAATTTCGTTGCCCGCTGTTCGTTTTATCGAGCATTTGTGGTTCATGAGAGTAAGTGACTTAAACGGAGAGAGAATCTGTGAAACTACTAGACGTAAACACGAAAGGCGGCGATAAATAAATGTCCCATCTGTCCTTATCATGAGGGGGAGGAAGCTGGCGCTGTTGAGAAGATAGCAATGAGATTAGATGTATATCATCTACAGCAAATCGGACGGTTACATTTAGATGTCGAAACAGATAATTTTTTAACAGACCAGTTTTAAGACTTATAATCTAGATCTACATGTACACTCAACTGCAAAAGCAACTGGTGGTGATGTTTTTATTTATATTATTTTTTAGAAGTACCTTTGAAGGAATATGGCAGCATGTCTAATCTTATACATAGAGATTACTACACGGTGTCTGTCAGATACTGTTGATCTTACAACGAGTTGTTTCAAAACGTATCTAACGAGGGAAAGCGAGTTAGATACGCTTTGTAACAACGAGTTGTAAGATCAGTGATATCTGACAGGCACGAGTGCAGTAATCTGTTTCTTACACCCCCCAAAATTGCACCTTTTTAGCATCGAACCGATGCATTTTGTCTATTCTCATGATTGCAGTAGATCTAGCGCATTAGTACATAACACCACTGTCATAAGTGACGTCATCCTATGTGCTGCTTACTACTCATAAATAATGTGACCCTGCACAAAAAGGTTTCCGTCATATCTGTGTATTATCAAGGCGGTGATAAAAATGAAAACTAGACAAAAACAAGGAACACGCTGGGTGCCAAGTTGAAAGTTTACACCTCAAAGAAATTACCAAATATGTACAACAATGTTTACTTCCGTATGACATCACTACCGGTGACCGACTTTACAAAATGGCGTGTTCACTGACAACGGTACGCTGGATTTCCAGAGGAGGATTTTCGTTGATTGAGGGATCGTATACACATAAATATGTCACATAAGTAATCAGAAACATTCTGACAATCTGTGTACTGTTATTTGTTTACCATGTTTTCCAATGTAACAAAGATAATTAGTCAGAAATGCAGATAACTACCGTCATCGTTGTGCGTGATTTAGCGTCAGTCATGGCGTCACACAGGACGGAAACTTCTGTTGAATTTACCACATCATTGTAATGTATATATGTGTATTTCCATAATTAGTGCAACGATACTCTTCCCATGATTATTCTCAAACGCGTGATCGAGCCAATGTATGCAACAATTAGACGAAAGTACCTCTAAAAATGCTACACAGTGTAAAATCTGAATTTCGATTTGTTTACATTTCAGCAAGTAGTTTTCCGAGCACAGTTTTCGTTTCGATACCTCATGTATTTCTCATGATTTCATCTAGATAACTTGCATTGGTGACAAAGACCATAATCCTTTGTTTCGAAAATGTATGAGGCATTCAGGGATGCATGTATCGCAGCTGAGTTTGAAATATACCTGATCGAATAGGAGTCTCATAACACAATCCAATATGGCGGAACGTTCTCTTCGGCGTTCGTGTATGTATGGGCGGCCATTCGGTCAAAAAATACAAAGTTGAAAAAAAGGACAAAAGTACGCAATTAAGGTCAAATATTACGAATAAAGGACTGAATATTACAACTAAAGGTCAAAATACAAAACAAACAGACGCCGGTTAAACTTACGAAGTTGAAATAAATGTCAAAAGTACGCAATATTAATAGTCAAATGTTACGAAAAGACGTCATAAGAAAAGAAAGAACAATATTTGTACGAAAGAACAAGAACAAGAACGCCAGACAAACAAGAACGCCAGATGGCGCTGCAATTGGTAAAACATTCCGAGTTAAATCGGCTTGTTCCGCCGTGTATATGATAACTGCATGCCGAGGTGCACAATGTATTACGTCATTCCTCGTGCACTCACCGTCTGACGTTACACACACACACATATATATATATATATATACGTATTTATAATGTATAATGTACACATTGTGTATAAACATGTTACGTTTAGCTTTGTCACCCTAAAGGGCCTTTTCATAAATACAGTATACTGTGTAACATTAGTACATGTTTTTTGTATACAACCTTAAAAAAACACTCACTTTACGCTAAACTGGGATTCATGTGATCCAATAACTGTTCATGCTTGGTGCAACACGAGGGTGCTATGATGCCGAGGTTTGTTTCAGACGCACTTTTTCATCTGAAAAGTGAACGTTGTGCGAGAGTTTGTTTTATTTAACAGCTTTTAGCGATCGGAAACTGTGTGCGAACAAAATGCTGCCTAATATCTGAACAACAAACATATATACCAAATGGATTTGTATGCATATGTATAACTTACACATTCGTTAGGAGGAATAGCTCGCCACAAATAAAGAAAATCGAGTTTCACCTATGACGCCAGCGTTCGTTTTCAAACCATATTTATTTCGCTTGTTTACATCCACATTTATATTTGTGACAAAAACAACTTGTAAGTTGATGCCGAAATGTATGCGTATGTCAGGGATGTATGTATCGCAGCTTAGTGTGAAATAATAAATCTGATGTTACAGGCGTCTCATAACCGGCCTACGTGAAACGTGCTTTTGTCCGATATATGAGGGAAAGTTCGCTTCGGCGTTCGTGTTTTCTAAAACATTTTAAACGATTTAGGGTTACCGGCGACGTTTCAGAATTATCTTTGATGATTTCATAAACCATTAATATACGGAATCACTAATGTGCTGTTTTTGTCATTGAATTTTCCGAGTATATATCCGACATTTAGACTTAAAAACGTACTCGAAATAACGCCATGAATCGTGATTTAGTAACATATCATAATTAGCATAATTTTCATTATATAGTTTTCAGTAACTTAACCAAAAGATGGTAGATCTATATCCCAATGAGGTGAGTGAGAGCACCAGATGTCGTTACGTTTAGAACAACGGTTTGAACAACGCTCCGACATAATCGGATTATTCCGTGATATCAGTCATATACTTGTATATGATACATGCATTCGGTTCCGAGGTTCACAATGCATGCACGAGGAATGACGTAAGACATTGTGCACCTCGGCATGCAGTTATCATATACACGGCGGAACAAGCCGATTAACCTCGGAATGTTTTACAAATTGCAGCTCCATCTGGCGTTCTGTATTGTCAACGTCCTTTCGTGCTCACTGACGTTCTTTATTGAAAACGTCCTTTCGTGCTCACTGACGTTCTTTCGTGCACATATTGTTCTTTCTTTTCTTATGACGTCTTTTCGTATTGCGTACTTTTTACATTTATTTCAACTTTGTATGTTTAACCGGCGTCTGTTTGTTCTGTATTTTGACCTTTAGTAGTAACATTTAGTCCTTTATTCGTAATATTTGACCTTAATTGCGTACTTTTGTCCTTTTTTTCAACTTTGTATTTTTTTACCGAATGGCCGCCCATATGTATGCGTATTTTCCGAAACATTCTAAGCAATTCTAAGCTTATCAGCGACATTTCAGAATGATCATTATTGATTTGATACCCGTGATCGCTAATATGCTATTTTTCTACTTTAATTATTTGAATAAATATCCGATATTTAGATTTCTAAACACACAGTAAATATCTATATAATGCCGTGAATTGTGATTTGGCGAGATTTACAATGTACGTAATTTCCAGAAGTAACTTTCAGTAATTTTGAATTCACTAAAATGACAGTAAATGATAAACAGAAGGGGGAATTCAAAACTGTGAAGTGTATTAGTCTGCGTGATGTACGTTGATGTATTTTGAATTTTATTCGACTTCGAAGTGAGGGTTGAAGAGGAGGGATATATGTGGCATCCAGGGGGTTTACACTCTGAAAAATCCCGATAATGATCAGATCGTCTTGACTGGGCGCCGCCATTTTGTTTGAAACAAATGAAAGTGGTACGAGAGGTGGAATCTGATTGGTCCATATGAGAGAGTTTAGAAGGGACATAACTTGTAATAACAACTGGTGGCACTACGATCGAGCCCAGGAATTCCAGCCTAGTTCGGCAAGGGTGAAAACAGGAATTTTAAAGTCAGTTAACTCTCTTGCCTCGGGAAGATGCATTGACACACCTTTTGCCAACGCTTTTGTAGGGTCCCAGTTTCGTATCGCAAAAGCCCAAGTTCTCTTGGCTATCAAAAAGGTATCCACATGACGTCATCCTTCGAGCGGAAAAAGGATACGGCTAGAAATTAGTGCTTTCTTCATGTTTGTGAACAGATGCATGGAAGCTGGTGGAGCTAGATCAGGAGAATAAGGTGAATGCTGTAGGAGATCAAAGCCGCTCGTGGATTTAGCCTTGGCAACGACTGATTTATAAACTGTCGCATTGACCTTTTTTCAGCTTCCTACGTCTCTTTATCTTTATTTTATCCGGTAATTGCATACAAGATGTAGCAAAATATGCTCCGTTTATTGTCTGGCCTTTTGGAAAACAGTCCATCATGACGACATCCTCGTCATCCCAGAACACAGTAGCAATAACCTTTCCAAAGGTGGAGCCTTTGTCTTTTGGTGGAGATGATGTCAAATGCTTTCACCTTTTGGTTGTTTTTTATACTCAGACTGGAAGTTGCGAACCCAGGTTTCATCCATGGTCACAGATCGTTGCAAGGACCTTTCTAGATCAGCTTCAAACAGAGCTAGACTGTCACGAGACTGGTGCGTTTTTATCAGAAATCAGAAGCTTTGGAACCCAACGAGCTGATAACGCTCTTCATTGCCAAAGTTTCTGCTGTCAACCTCTCCACGGTGGCATAGTAACGGGCATGCGTCCCTAGTGTTGTACTCATATCTTCATTGAAGAGCTTGATCACTGCACGTTTATTCTCCCATGGTCACAGACCCATGCGGATTTTACTGATTTGTCACAGCGAAACTATTTGCTCATTTGACTCACGTTTTACTAGATGTACTTCATGTAATGCCCACACATAAAATTTCACTGTTACGCAATTCCTTCTAAGGCTCGGAACTCATTAATCAACCCTTGTACGTCAGTACTAGAAGAATCTTTGGATCGCGTCACTGTTGTTTGGATACACGATACTTTTTCTGCTTGGTAAATGTTGTGCAAGTAACCTTTCAGAATACACTACAGGAATTCGAAGATCTTATCAAAATAATGAAAGTTTCTGACCTTTTCATTATCGAAATCTTTTCTCTACAGCACCATCGGAATCCTAAATTTAGTAAAATAATGTTATGCTGTTTTCTCCATGAAACACAGTTATCTTTCAAGAGGCGTGTGTTTAGTTTTAGAAAGAGGGAGGGTTGGGGCATTTGATGGTGAAAATTGCGTAATCTGTCACTATTTTCATCAGAACTTTGACTCCCGTGGATACAATGCTCTTCCTCTATCGGACATGTCGACAGACAGAAAATGTTGTAATGTTGATTAAATTATTATTATACAACAATTATTCTTAAGCATCACTTCCATCCTCTCTTAATAAGTATCGCAGGACCACAAACTTTTACTCCGAATCGGGATTTGGCTGATTTTACGTTCGCATCCTCCACCTGTTTGAACTTCAGTTATTTTACAGGAACCAGTTAAAACAAGTGCACATTCCTTCCTTTAAGATAGGGAAAGTCATCTTTCCATCAGACTTTACATTTATTGCATATAACATCTTCAGGCCTCATTATAAATACAATGGAGTATAATGAAACTGAAGTGTGTTGTGATTGTGTTATAGCCAAGGATAATATAACAAATATAAGGTCCATTCACTGATTCTGCTAGCCCTGAACATCTTCCATAACTCCTGGTTACCCAGTTGAGTTAGTTTATTTTCCTTGTCCTGTTTCCACATAGTTTACGTTTCTTTCAGACTTCTGAGATTTGCCTCTGCTTTGTCCATTACCTCCAGATCATAGACTTCTGTGAAATGAACCTATCTGCACTAGCTCCTCTGGGAAACAGCCTGACTAGTAATATTACAGGATTAACGAATTGTAACAATTGAATTTAGTCTAGAATTTGTAATTGATCTGATGATCTTTTCTTATAACTACACATATACATGTACTGTCAAGCAGTTGTGTTGACGAACTTGAGGACATGTTTGTCTTGAAGATAATGTCGGGTAACCTACGATTGCATCTTAAACCATCAGCATCTTCTCCCATGCTAAGCTATTTGAATGTGTGACAATTCAGTTGGTTCAGGTCTCAAAGGTGTCCTCCCCATTGGCCTACTTCCCATTTGGCCTACGCTTTTAGAGGATTTAATTACGGTAAGTAATCGGTTGGTTGATCACCCACTAATTACCCGTCTCCCCCAGAGTGATGAAAATGAACCAGTCCAACAATAGAGAAATACAAGCTAACAGAATCTTTTTAATGTAATTTAATAAGGATTCCTACTGTATCTGCTAATGCCAAGGAAGATATTTCTCCTTGCTGGTGTCTGTCTCGGAGTCTGGACAGCTGACCATCGAGGTACACATATTTGCTCTTCCGCGTTGTCTGTACAATCCACTCTTCTTACCAACAAAGGGAGGACATTGTGCAGCTTCTGCTTGGGCAAGGTTGTTGATTTCTTCTTTGAAGATTTGAGGCATAGGATCCGATTCATCTTGGGCTCTTTTGCTCATGTTGTTGATTACTCTTGACCCCTTTCTGTTAATTCTATATTTAAAATTGCCAAACAAAAGTCTGAATACCTGCCATTATGAAGAATGATGCACTGATAACTGTTAGTACTTTTATACTATGAATACTAAGAACAATGTTTTGTTATTAAATTAACTTCGTTATCATTACCCGTATACAATGATATGTGATCAAAGAAATATAACCAATAATAGTTAATCCTATTGACTAAATACACAATAGGCAAAGAAGACAGTTATATGCAATCCTTATGAGCTTAAGTAATGAAACCAATAAAAGTTAATCCTATTGACATAGGCCAATAGGGGATGCACCGTCTCGAAAGAAGATTTTAAACATCCTGCTACGTCCAGCTTGGCATAAAACCAAAGTTTCAATGCTTTGACACTGACTGGCTATAAAATGACTATCATTATGTTATCAGCTTCCTACAATTCCAACCCTGCTTAAGGTAGATCAACCTGTGAACCGTGGTTGCATCAAACAACTTCTCTGTTCCCATTCATTTTGAACTGATACTTGTGCCTAAATGAAGTTTGTTGACAGGCTGGTCAGCAGCCATGTGAGCAGCAGGTGCTTGTTAGTGGTCAGCTACATGGCGCAACAGTTGGTGCTGTGACCATAATATACTACTAAAAAAATGTATGGATCACCCATTTGTTAAAAAAGTGATTGTGATTTTGATTGTTTTGCCTTCCTACCTTCAGGTCATTTCTGGCAAAAGAGCTGTGAAACAAATAATTGAAATGATCTGGTCTAAGATCATAAAGACTAACTAATAAAATTCACTCACATCAGCATGTTAAGGATTTCTTTAACCTAGAATAACACAGAACTACACAGTAGAATATCAATATCAAATACACAAACATGACAAAAGTTTGTTTCAGATACTTTTTAATTCCTCATGCACACATAATAATGACAATGACCAACATTTCCTGCTCTTAAACATGTTGATATCCTTTGAGATGCACACAGTATTCACAAAGGTATCAGTGCTAACAAATGGTTCCTACAGTCCTATATATTCAATCCTTCTTGGTAGGAAATGACATTTTATAAAAGAGGAGGTAGCCTGTTGGTATAAGGCCGATCAGAGTCATTCCCATGGTAACTTGATAGCTGAAAGTGTCACGGAATCCACGCTTCTGCCAGACAAGGAGGCCATCATCTCTCTAGAAACAGAGGTGTTGGACATGAAACAGACATGACAAAATTATCATCAGGATCACTTAACAGCTACAAAGATGATTTATGGCAGAACAATAATTCTTATTAAAAAAAACAGTAGGCTTTATGCATGCTATGTTTTTTTAATCTATTTCCAAGCAAAATATTTATACACAGAAGGAAATTAACAAAGAACATCTACTAGCCTGAATAGTGACAACATACAGAAAAGGCCTTAAAAATGTTTGGAATTCTACTAGCTCTAAGGCTACCTTTAACATTAACCTTCAACAAAACTGGTCAAGGCTAGGGTGCTAGCACTTATTTCCATCTCTTCCATATGTGTCGCTATACCTAAAACATTGTGCTCACATGGCGTCCTTCATGTTTAATTTCAATGCAGAAACAGAAAACGACTGTATTTAAGTTGAGGCATTAACTACAACATTTTTGGGGAAGGGTAGTTTGTTGTTTTTCAACGCATTCAGCAATACTCCAGAAATATTACGGTGGCCTTAGTGTAAGTGAGTGAGTGAGTCGGGTTTAACGCCGCTTTTAACAGTATTCCAGTTATATCACGGTGTGTCAGCTTAATGTGGGAGGAAAGTCCGAAGTGATGCAGGTCTCAGACGTTAACCACTTCATTGAAACCCACGAGCATGGGTATGATGCTGACAAACCTAGAAACATAATTGGGGTGAACCGGGATGACATTAATACTATCAAAAACTAATTATGGTATATTTCAACTCATGTTTTGGGTTTCCACAAAATGGACAAAATGTCACAATTATTTCCCCTTTATTTTCGGTGAAGAATGCAAACTATTAATGTTCATTTGAAAATACAGAAATCATTGTCATACATGTAACCACACCACTGCCTCAAGCTTACCTGAATCATGTACAATTTTTTTTAAAAAGGATCTGAATCCTGATGTACAGCATGCTCAGTCTGGGAGCTCTGTGTGGACAAGAGTGAGAAACAACAGGTTCATCATGTTCAAGATGGATGTTGTCATTGACTACTTACACACATCATGTTCTGGAACTCCTGGACCTTCTGGTACTGGGAGGAGCCAGGGGTGGTACCTCGGCATCGGGCTGCAGAGGTGGTCAACCCACGTGCAAATACACGCACTGCCTGTAAAACATTCATTGAAACAATGCAGAACAAACAGGTCTTTTGATCCATAGTGAGTGAGTGAGTGAGTTGGGTTTAACGCCGCTTTTAACAGTATTCCAGTTATATCGCGTCGTGTCAGCTTAATGTGGGAGGAAAGCTCGAAGTGACGCAGGTCTTAGACGTTTACCACTTCGGTGAAACCCACAAGCACAGGTATGGTGCTGACAAACCTAGAAACATAATCGGGGCGAACCGGGATTCGAACCCACAATCATAGATTTCTGGCGTGCCCAAGGGACACATCTCTGCACAGCGAATCGCGGTGCCTTAGACGACTGGGCCACCAGTGCCCCCCTTTTGATCCATATATTTGAGGAGCATTTTTCTCGCCTCACAGGAAGAACATAACATGAGTAGAGATGACACTTTCACACAATGACAAAACACACTCTTCTTGCACTTATAAGAGTATTAATCTGTATTGAGCATATGCCATTAACATTTGTGACTCCAATAAAGCCCATAAACATGTCAAATCACCCTATTACAAAATTCAGACATCATAGAATAAAGCGGGCAACAAATTAAAAGTTTGATCGAGTAATATACTGCCATGGTGTATACAATACCACCGGTCAAGTACCATCATTACACATTATATTTTCATAATCATGGTTCTTTAACAACACCTCTGGCATATCACATTTCTCTCAAAGAAAACAAATGACCAAGTCACACAAGTGTGAACCAAAAGGTTATTCCTCCCCTTTTCATCATGTTTAATCATATAATTTCAATGGTTGGATGTAAACTTCGGTCATAATAATCACCGTGGAACCCACAGAGTACACTTATTATAACAAAACACAACTTAGGAAACCAACACACTGGCGTTGTTTGAGTAACGTGTAAGCAATCAGTGAATTAGAGCGGTCTACTGAACTGAAATCATAAGTAAAATCGTACTCCTAATAGTTATCATCGAATGTTTGTAACAAGTCCTGACACCATATCACAACTTGTAACCGTCACGACTCAAGGTCAATCATTAACTGAACAATTAGACTACGTATATCCTCAAGTATTCATTTATAAATGATGGCACTGAACCACTGTTTTAAGTCTGACATATATAAAAAAGAGCACATTTCAAGAACGTACATTTGTGGCACTCATGTTGGGGGTCGAGGAAACTTGCCGAAGGTGATGTGAAACACAACGGAAGTAACTGAAGTACGAGAGACAGCGCATGGGCGAGGGAGAAATAGTTTACTTACAAATTTCATATAAAATGATTCAATAATACTGTCGTCTCCTAGGGTGTGTCCGTAGTTACAAATATGAAACAAAACGTAGTGTATGAAGACTCCACTTTGGGAAAACACAATCAAGTAGTAAATAATGGTATACGGGAGACGTTCAATTGAACAGTAAATGATGTCTCCCTTAGAAATCTAAACTGTGCCTTGATGAAAGTCGTATTTTGTTATCTCAATGTGATAAGTAAATCGTTTTAGGATATCAGTAATTTTTGACACCATTATGCTACACTTTCAAAATTTTAGTCAATATTTACAATATGATGTAGATCTAGTTATGATCAATATTATTTACATAATAAAATAATTTGACACGAAAATAGAGATGCCGCTTAAAAATTAGGCATTAGATCTATTATTATTTTAATGATGGGAACACAGTAAAAATATAATCGAAACAGTCCCTTTATTTTTTAATAACTCTACTCTTCACTACATTCGTATAATAGCTTATATAATCGATGGGAAGTGAAGGTGAAGTGGATTATAATTTGTTAAAATTGTCGGAACGATTACAAGGCATCTTACCAGTTTGAGGTAGGCCTATATATGTGAAAGGCACTTTAGCTTCATATTTGTGCAAATCCTTTTAGTGTAATAAAGAAGATTTTCCGAGCAACAACTGGAAACAAAACCTGCTCATGTTTGAACATAAACCCAGTTGCCACTCAATGTGAAGGTATAACATAATTAAACACATGTCTTAGAGACCTACTAAACAGTTTCAAAGTTTGTCATTGGATACAACTCATGGTCCTTTTCTGCAGAGACCATAAAATAGATTATTTTTTTCTATTTTATGGTCTCTGATTTCTGCCAGGGAAGTGAAAAAAATGAGAATCGTAGAAGGCTTACTGCCTGAGGTGTATTTCTTTAACATATTTTGTATACACGGACCACACACAAGCAGACCGAACTCCATACATGATCAAGCAGTAAAATTATTTCTTAAAATAGCTATTTTCCTTCTAAAGGTGTTTAAGTATAAACAAATTCACGGCGCTCTGTTAAATATGTATGAATTCTGCTGTGCGCCTAATGACCTTTCTACGTATAAATGTCTGTTAAATATATTATTTACCTGAAACTATACCGGTATATACACGGAATAGTTGAATAAGATGAGAACACCGATTCATTCATGCTCCCAGTATAGGACAATACCCGCAGGACTCTATTATTCTATAGTTTTGCAACAATGTACGTAATCAATATCTTGGTAGATGGTAACTCTGAGTGCGTTCGCGAAACGTATTGATATATCCTTCCTGGGTGCAGTTTAGTTACAACCCGGCCATAAGTAACCTTTGGCAAATGTCATTGTGTGTGCCTGTGCGTGCGTGCGTGCGTTTGTGTGTTAATGGTCATGCATATTTTTCTCATCAGACAAAATCAACTTACCCGATTACTCAATGTTTTAAACAGTAACTGAACTAAACCGATCCTTTTTAAATTCATATGTTGTTGTGAGATGTCATTAAATACATCCAGTCTTTGCACAAGCTAGGGTTTTAATATCGCCAGCCATAGTCCATCCAGTGCTGTGCGTAACATGTGAAGATCCGGGGTATAATAGGTCTTCAGCAACCCACGCTTGCTGTAAAAAGCGACTCTGGTTGTTGTAAGAGGCGACTAACGAATCGGGTGGTCTGGCTCGCTAACTTGGTTGATGCATGTCGTTGATCCCAATTGCGTGGATCGATGCTCATATCAATAACTGGATTGTCTGGTCCAGACTCCATTATTTACAGACTGCCGTCATATAGCTGAGTGAGGCGATAAACAACAAACAAACGTTAAAACTAAACATAACATATGACAGATTTATCTTATAAAAAACATACAAATAATCATTGTAAACACCAAGTAAATAAACTTCATCCTATAATAAAGACAAAACACGAGAATATGTGACAAAAAAGGCCACTAAACAAAGAAATTCGACATTTTTAGAAATATTTTTTTTGTTGAATTATGTGCTTTTATCCCACATCGAACTTTTGAACTGGTCCCTAAAAAACCTTTAGTTGATTAAAGGGTTAAAAAGCCAAAGGCCAGAGTACGTTCCCAAAATGGACACAACGTTGGAAGCCCATTATTAGGACCTTGCACAACAAGGGTGAAATAAAGGTAGCGTAAAACTAGCCTCAACTACTCATTCTAATACAATAAATATGTGATGCAATCTCATTAAAATCAGATCTTAGTTCTTGCAAGAACTGAGGTCTGATTTTAATGAGATTGATATTTGATGGCACCTCAGTGTAGAAAGTAATAAACTACAGAATATTACTGAAGGTTATAATCCCAGCTTAACGATTAATATTCAAATTAGATCTTACAAACCTGGTTAACAATGGATGCATGCACCGACTTTAGGTGAGTGATGCCAGTGAGTGATTGTTGTTTAACACCACACCTACAATCTTGCAGTGTGTGTGTGTTTGTGTGTTTGTGTGTGTGCGTGCGTGTGTGTGTGTGTGTGTGTGTGTGTGCGTGTGCGTGTGCGTGTGAGAGCTGCATCCCTTTGGGGTGCCAGGAACTTATGGTTGTGGATAAGAATCCCAGTTTATGTTTCTGCGTTTGTCAGCACCATGCTGACTCCAAGCTGGTTGAACAGAAGAAAAACAAGGTGAAAAACACTACTATTATATTATTTAATTTATTAAGATTTGTACAAGGCTGCATTCCCTGGTACTGTTCCAGCATGGAGGTGTGCCCACGTAGAGTCAGGCCCAGCATCACCAGCAACTATCTTACATTCATACATTCTGAAACAAAAAGAAACAATTACATGGATAAGGATAGATCATGTTATACTTTGTTCATAATACAACACTGTATCTTTCACAATACACTTTGCAGTGCGTGCATGGAGTAGAGTTTGTTTGTTGTTTAACGCCGCACTCAGCAATATTCCAGCTATATGACAGCAGTCTATAAATAATCGAATCTGGCCCAGGCAATCCAGTGATTGATATCATGAACATCAATCCTCGCAATTGAGATCGATGACAAGCATCAACGAAGTCATCGAGTCTGATCACCTGATCCCGTTAGTCGCCTCTTACGACAAGCATACGATTCAGAAGTGACATCACATTCCTTATCTCTCTTTATCAATAACTTGGCACAAAATTTCTCTTGCTCAAGAGCTTGAAATCAACAACCAAACAAACTCCTCTCTGAACATGAATTTCAGCAAAGATCTACATTTACAATTGCGGTATAACAAGCGCCAGATATATTTGACTCTGTCATCTGTGCACTTTCAGCTGTACTTGATGTTTCCCTGGGCATTAAGACATGGAGAGGGAAGTCCTAAGGCTGCATTCAGAAACCAACTATATGCTGCTTACTTGTCACTTTTCAAACTCGTATGCAACCCAGCGAATAGTTTAGTATGCAAAATCTTCTCATACTTATGCTTGTTGATGTTTTAGTATGCAAAATAGACAAATAACATACACATTTCTATGTTTTTGAGCACAAGATAGGCCATGACAGATGACAGAACAAACAGATACATCCACTCAATCTTTATTCATACACGTTTCAAAAAGTCTGTCATGGAAGTTTGAACTTTACCACATTTTGAGGTTTGAATTTTAAACAATAATGTGTCACTTGGTTAATTGACTTCAAACCAATCAAAGGATTACCACCAGTGGAAGTGTATTGTCCGGATAAGTGAGACAATTTTGTGTGCATTTCAGTGTTTTATGTATGAAAATGACGGTCCGGTTCCGGAAACTGAATTTCCGTATATACGGGTAAATTTATATAGTAATTATTTCGTTTTGAATGAAAATCGTCCGGGAACCGAGGTTTCTGGATATCTGAAGTCCGTATAAGCGGGGCACGACTGTACTCTGGAAAGCTCTTACAAGGAAATATGGATGAAAGAAACAAATGTCATTGTCTCTCAGACCCTCCCTCATCAGTAAATCATGAGAACAGGAAAGGATTTTATATCTACTCTACACTAAAAAATGACTTCAGCCACTAGCCAGATGCGTGAGTCTAGTAAATTCTGTTTGGTATAGTAATAGTCCACTTGATAACCCCAAATACTAATTCAAATAACTCTTACAGCCATGTCCAGGCTAACAGAATCAAAAGTTTTTAGGACAGACTACACATACATACATACACTTATCATTGTTCCCAAAACTAAATATGGCCCCCAAAACATTCAACTGTGTACCTGAACTACTCGGACCATCATCAATCCTTTGGCTTCTGTGGGAAGGAGAGTTTGTAGAGCAGAACACCAGTCATGATTGTGCCGATAGCGGAGAGCCCTAGAGTAAATATGTACATCCCACGATCACGACCAAACATCTGCCACACCAGCTTCCCATCATTTTTCTAGCAGTGGAACAGAAACAAAGTACATCATCAGCATAGTCTCACACAATAAAGAAGTGTTTATCTAGATAGTACATGTATTATTATGTACATATCATGATATATAAATTTACACAAAAACATACCTTTTTTCACTATAAACATGATAACATAATCAATTTCATCATGTTCATGTCAGCTCAAACTAATCACTCCTGAGATAATCCTTCAAGAATGGTATTACTTCTGGTGGTGTAGGAAAACAGGTCTCATTTTCTGTTGACCTTTATCTGGAATATGTTAATTCAGGAGTCATTCAAGAAACTTCTGACTTCCAGAAATGTTGTGGGTCCAAAGACCTTGCCCAAAATAGTGTGGTTCCTCCTTTCAAAGAAGTCATTGCAGCATTAGAAACTAACAGTTTTAGACCACTAGTCCTTATAATGCTAACATATAGCAAAACACTTAAAAAGGGCAAATTTCTACTAGTCCTTATGATACTTTAACCAATTGGCAGTTTGGCAAGGACTATCGGACTGGTACCAATTTTTAACGCTGCAGTGTAACAAAAATCCCAGAGCCCTCTCCCTGAATATTAAATGATCAATCCTGAAGCGTCCTTTGGTTGAACTTTAAATTCCCTTTCCCAAGGTTTCGCTGTCATAATTTATTTGAATATTAAAGTTTGATGGCAAGTCATCTCCCTATTCATTACCGTCATGAGGTTCTGCAATGCAACTATCTTGCTGTAAGCTTGAGTGGCAGGTACAATTCCTCTGTTGCCGGAGCCAGTTGTTGGGATGCTGACTGACTGTGGTGGAGGGGGAGCTGCACCTCTCGCTGGGGCTGAGCCACGGAAAGCTACTTCAGGCTCACCCACAGCCTTTGTTTTTGCCGAATCAAACAGAATCTGTGAGACTCTCCCACTGTATGGTGTCAAACCCTGGAAGAATCAAGGGAAGGATATAATGATAAAATTTGTTAAAATAAAATTATTAATGCTTCCCTTAGGATTCTTAGAACAGGATTAGGCATGTTGAGAAGTAGTAGGCTCAAATATATTTGACGATACAACATTACAATTTGGAGGAATCCGAACATTATAGATCCTTCCCTTTCATTTTATGCCTGAATATTTGGTCAAGACTGATTAGACTGAAACATGATACAACTTACAAGACTGAACATTTATTTGAGAGAAGACTATGGTTTTACAGGACACAACATATTATGATATTGCCTCCTATGCCACTTATTTATCCGATGGTATTGCCTATTCGATTGTAAACCTAAAACTGTGTGTTTCAATATAATTTATTGATTATTCCTTCACCTTCTGTGGTCATTTCACAATTTAGTTCCGTATAAAATGAAGTCAGGGTTAACCTTTGCATTTCAGTTTGGAAATCACCTCAGAACACTTCATACAGGTAGATGTATAAGTACTGTATGTCATGTGTCACCTCAAAACGGTAGACTGATATTAGTTGTTGTGCCCTAATGCTAAGGGTGTGAATTCAATCTCTTTATCATTGGATCAAGCCGAGGCTAAAGTCACCTGACAAGGATTAATTTAAGTTATCCATGAACACAATAGTAATAATGAGGAATAATAGTTGCACAGTTTGTTCAAGGTGGCTGACAGTAAATATACAATACAGGTGGTGAGGATTAACAATTAGCATGCCCACCTTCAAATAGTAATTAGCATTACAATTAAATGTTATTCCAAGAAAATATTTAAATGGATGCCACTGAAACTTATTTTTGTTAGGTAAAAAAGAGCAAGCATGAACTAATAAGAAACTTGTAGTTCTTCAAAGACTTGATAATGATTTCACAGTTAGCACTGCAGATTGTAGCTCACTGGTCTCAATCTTGAGTTGTATTTTTTAATAGTCTCCTTATGCAAAATAAAATCCATGGACTCTTACAATTTTCAATATCACGATCAAGATAAGTTAATTTAATTTGTTCGTCAGATCTTATAGCTAGGCAATATCATGCCTGTTTAACACGCAAAATGGTGATCGAAAACCGGACAATGTGTTAATTGACAGTAATCAGCTTACTTGTGGCTGAAATGCTGCTAGTTGTGTTGATGGGACAAGAGCCCCGGTCATTCCACAGTACTTGTAGAACATTTTGTCCCTTGGTCCTCGATTTCTTTTCGAAATTACACAAGTACAACCGATCGGTTTTCACCGACTAAATCCACCTTGACCTTCAAGAACGACCGAGCGCAGTCCGTACTTCGGCTTTCTCCGTCGTTTCCGAAGCTGCCCGGAAAGGGGCGAAGCTATGGGGCAAGTGCTTGGTTGTTATGTAGTGTTGTCCCAGTTGCTATGTCACATTTGGTGAGGGAGTTTCGCCTGTGTGTATGACTTGTATCTCTCATCAGCATTGCTCTCATCACGGAATTTAGGAAGCGCGTCAATTTAACAACTGGAAACATATTGGTCAGCAATGGCTAACTATATCAGGGACTTGGACAGAGAAAATCTGCCGTATATTGGTCAGCTCAACAGAAACAGGGTTTTGGATGGCACATCCCCTTCAGCCAGACGGATACGTGAATTAGAAGAAGAGCTTGGCATCAGGTATCAACCAACATCTCCATCAGCTAGCCAGTACTTGGGCAGATATAACCAGGGAGATGTCGGCCGAAGAGCAGTTACCGAGGTGAGGGAACGAACAGTATATTTTCGTTAAATGACCCTCATGATAAGACCATTATAATCATTGTCATAGGGCTACACTCCGAGGCCGTGCAATTCCTCTTGTGACATTGTTAAAGTCGGATTGACAGAAGAACATGCCCGTAAAATAAAAACATTGTGTTTTTAAAAGTATTTGCTACTATGCTTGTTGTAGAAATATTATATACAACATATATAAATTACATTAAAGCCACATGCCACCTTTCCTCCTTATTGGAGACATGTTGAATCTTGAACTAGATGACATTATTTACTTATCATGCTGAATAATATGTGAAATGGTATGATTTAAATACCCACAGCTCACAAATATCATTTGAACTTGATTTCAAAATTCTGATTTTGATTTTCCTCTGTAGATCTAGGTAAAAGCGTTTATAGATTAGTGGCAATAGATCAATTATGTGGGTGGTGGGATTTAATTATGTATCATTCATAAGTAAATGTAAATATTTAACTAGATGTTTCAAATTCATGCCTAATGACAGGTAATAGAAATGAAACTATTGTCATTAGTTCATATTTTACAAAAATGTATTATCTGTCATTCATATTTTTCACTGCACGACAACCAAGAGTTGCCTCCCCTGAACTGTTATTTACATGCTACCTAGCAGCACAACATAGGTTTGTTTTAAGTCAAATATGAACTGTGAGAATTTAAGAAATTGGAAAAACTCAATTAGTATTGAATAATCATTTTTTAATATACAAAAAAACATGTAGTACAATAATGTAGACAAGAAAACTTATTTTGATGAGGGGTTGTTTTGCTTTGTTTATCCAAGTGATGGACAAACAATAGATGTTTATTTATAGTGAATGTAGTCAAGATTAATCATGATGCCAAATATTAGTAACAAATATGTCTACCATCCTGTTTTCATTGAACATGTTGTTTTATTCATCTGATCTTTGAAAATAACATTTTGTTTTATTATAAACTTTAGTAATAATCAAATGGTTAATTCAAATGAAGAATTAACAAAAGTATTATCCTATGAAAACAATTTGTAACTATGGTATTAAGCATTGTTGATATGATAATTAACAGACATACTTTTTTAAGTAAGTAAACCAGTCTTTATAAGTCATGTTTACAGTATTTGGGCCTGACTAAAAACATTAGGTAGATACTTGATAGTAGAAATATGATATATAAAACCATAATCTGCCATTTTGTGTACATTAACAGAAAACTGTTAAAACATTTTTTTTAAATACTGGAACATATGTTATTTTTTTTATATAGCCTTAATGTATTACTTGGACACCTCAATTTCAGATGTCAGATCAGCTTAAGTCTGCCCGAGAAGAGCTTAGAAAGAAGGATGCCCTTATACAACAACTTTCAAGGTAAATAAAACTACAGTCAGTGTGAAAAATGTTTTATTTAACTTTGCCATTGGTTTGCCTTAATTCTGTTTTTTTACCATGTTTACACAAATCAATTTCTTTGGAATAGGCACTGTTTATTTCACAGAGTTTTATGTTGTATTAACAAATACTCTGGAAACTGACTTTGTAGTCCAAATAATTTTCTAAAACCTGTTAAATGTGAAATGTAATATGATTGTTACTTTATTATGGTTATACATATTGAACTGTGAGACATCCTGTATTTATGTTCATTATAAATGTTTTTTTCAATTACATGTCATCATTGTGTCTGGATATACAATGTATTGAAATTCAAATAGAATGATTACGTTTTTCTTTCCTTCAGTTTGGACTCCGCACCAAGAATTCACAGATCTCCTGATCCATTACGGGTAAATTATGTTCATCGTCTACAGCAGTGTTGACAGTAATATAAAATAAGGACTGATAATCTTAGTCATATGTTTTAACTTATTTCACTTAGATCATTACTAAATTCCTTTTAGGTATATTGTCACAGTGATTTATCCAAACTAAAAAAAGATGCATTTTAGACAACTAAAGGGGAACAATCCAATTTTAGATAATATTGAAATGATCTAATTGGTGAGGCCATTCTCCTATATACTTCCACTCACTGTTGAAGCTACTCTATGTAAACATTTCTTGCAAAGAGATCTTTGTGGCAGTAACATATTCTAGATGTATAAAACTGATGTACGCGGATGATGCATAGATTCGTATGTTTATACTCACTAGTTAGTTCCCTGTGGGGATTCTGGGTTAGAATAGGTACCAAGACTTGGTGACTTGGTTGATTACATTTCATCATACCGCTATGGCATAGATCATTGCTCACAATGTCAATCACTTGATTGTCAGGTCAAGAAACAGTTATTTACCATGTTTACAGCCCACTGTCATATGGCTGGAATATTGGTGAGTGCGGGATTATACAACAAACAAACACTAGTTTGGTGTTCCCTCAGTGGATTCATAGACCATTTATTGGGGTACTCTGTGTATCCATTGTCGAAATGAAAGTGTGTTAATTGATAAACCTGTCCTCTTCAACAAACTTTATACTACACCATTTCATTGATTTCGTTTCTGTTTTCGTTTTGTCACAGATCGCCTTTTTTGTAAAAAAAACCTTCCTTCCGGTTCGGGCATTGTAGTTGGTTGTGCATTAAACTTGTGTCACGAGAGACTGGATTTGTCCACATTGGCGTGGTGGCAGCACTTTGAACCTATGCTAATACCGATTTCAGGACACAGAAACCGTAATACGAATCCAGTTACCCTCAGACATTCAACATAAGTGTGTAAACTATGAGCTGAAAATTCCAAAACACACGTCCGACATTTGCATGGGGGTCGTGTAAATTAGGAAGCGGGCGTAAAATATGGCCAACACAAAAGCTCCGAAGCAGTCGCAGTTGACGAAGAATGAGACAATTAATTCTTTCGAAAATTGGAGGCAGAAATTAGTATACATTCTTTGCCTAGACAATAATTTCGCCCCGCCTCACTTGATCACTTGATCACTCAATCACTCATCTGACATGACCTTCTTTTCACACAGAGAGGCATCGTGATGGAGTAAAAATCTGATTTTAATGAGACTGATACCTAATCCAGCATACGGAACGTTCAAAATATTTGCTACCCAGTGTTGTCCACATAACATTGAATGACACAAGTTTATTTACAAGGAGAATTAAGTGTTGAGTGGAGGAAGCTCCTCTATAAGCATGATGAGGTGAACAAGTTTGTGTATATTATTACCTGTAATCTGCTTGCAGGTGGACACTCTGTACCTGGGAGACAGGACAGCAGTGGAACAGTCCCGCAGTGAACTGGCAACATTGCAGGTCAAGTTTGAGAAAATACAGATACAGGTAGAATAATTAGATTTACATCTTTCCATCTAAATGCTTTTGGATGTCAGTGTTTGTTTACAACTTGACAGGTAAAATATTCAAAAGTTATGTTATGTTAAAAAGTATCTTGAAATTGCGAACTTCCTCCTTTAAAAAAACCTATCCTTGTACATGACTGTTAATGTTTAATAGAAATAGAATAAGGCAACACTGGAGATTAGAGTGTGTGTGTTTGTCAAAGGTAAAAACATATTCGTCTTAAATTTAAAAAAAGAAACTTAAGTCAGTCACTTACTTTGGAATTATGTATATTGATTTTAAGACTTTTTTTAAGAAATCAAAATATATGTTAGATTGATGATATGTTTGAATCATTTCCTTACAAGTATTTTTGCAACTATTGATTCAAGATTCATGAAGAAAGTAGATTGGCGACATGATCTGTCAGTTTTCGGTGTTCATGAATCAAGTAATTTAGTACAAGTACATGTATCAATTTCGTAATGGAATTTTGCTGTGGGGAGTATTAGGATAAATTGTTTCAATATTATTTCAGCTGAGAGAGGCAGACAATGAAATAGAAATAAAGTCTATAAAAGTGAAAGAGCTTCAACATTTGCTGGAGACAAATCGTGAAAATGAAGCCAAGTTGACAGCTCTGGTGCAGTCGCTCCGAGACAGAGTGCGCGAGCTGGAGGACAAGGCAGGGTGTATCGAGACAGTGGCTGGACGCAGCGAGTATGCCATTGGGTCACTGCAGAGAGACAACCGTGAGAGCCAGGACCGCATCCTGGAGCTAGAGGGGAGGCTGAGGAAACAGTTGGAGGAGCGCGAGGCGTCCGAGGCCCGAGCTGATGAGTGCCAGAAGAGGCTGACTGAACTCCAAGCGCA
The DNA here is from genome assembly GCF_022045235.1 of Haliotis cracherodii. Classification (NCBI taxonomy): domain Eukaryota; kingdom Metazoa; phylum Mollusca; class Gastropoda; order Lepetellida; family Haliotidae; genus Haliotis; species Haliotis cracherodii. The sequence continues at coordinate 44,893,596 of NW_027266308.1, read as the reverse complement.
GCTGAGTGGGCTCCTCCGAGCTGACGACTTGTATGAATCCACCCCCGCATCTGTAGAAACCATTGTCAGGAAGGTAAGGGTCAAACTTAGATTTTGATAATCTTTAAAAGACAAAAAGTAATCATATCACATTTAAAATTCCTTTGGCCAAAATTTGAATGCTTATAGAGTTTGTTTTTAAGTGAGACTGATTAATTATGTTGTGGACCTTTTTATTGTTTTTTGTCGTTCGTACTTCAAGAGAATTACAATCACTTAGAAAAAAAATGTTTATGAACAGAATTGTGTTATTATGCAGTGTTTTCTTTCATATCTTGTAGTTTGTCTTCTTGAATAGTTTATGATCTTTGTTGATGTTTGTTTGTCCATGATTATTAGATTAGTGAATGGACAGTGTTAATTATTGATGTCTGAAGGTGATGTGGTAAAAGAACTGAAAATTTTCATCTTCCAGATGACAGATCTGATGCAGGAAAATGCTATGTTGAAAGGAAAACTTCTTTCCCTGAACGAAGCCTTGAACAACACAGAACTGGAGACCAAGGCCAGTCGGGAAACCATAATGAGGCTGGTGTCAGAGGTCGGGCGTGAGCAGAAGGTGGCCACGAGATACACAAGTGAAATTGACTCTCTCAGAATGGTAAGACAGGACACATGTAGAATTTGGAAACAAAATGGTGATTACAGTTTAAGCTTGTTAACCTTAGTTCCATCAGTTTTAGCTTGTTAACCTTAGTTCCATCAGTTTTAGCTTGTTAACCTTAGTTCCATCAGTTTTAGCTTGTTAACCTTAGTACCATCAGTTTTAGCTTGTTAACCTTAGTTCCATCAGTTTTAGCTTGTTCACCTTAGTTCCATCAGTTTTAGCTTGTTAACCTTAGTTCCATCAGTGTTAGCGTGTCCACCTTAGTTCCGTCATTTTTAGCTTGTTAACCTTAGTTCCAACTAAATGGTGGAGGCTGATAAGTTTCCGAAGCTGAGGTTGCGTAGCCACCTTGCTGGGCTCTGAAAAACTCCTCACCTCTGAAACACATTTCCGTGCACTCTGCAATCTTGGCTTCCATTTGCCTCAATCCATGGTGATTTCTGAGCAAAGAAAGATCCTGTTGTATACAACATTACAGAATGGTGGCTGGTTGTCATTCTACTGAGATGATCGACATATTTCTTTGAGTTCACAATTCACACGACCTCATCCCCACAAAATATTTTCTCATTGAAATTACATGATTCACGAGTAGTGTCCAATTAAAAAAATGAAACTTAGATGGAGAAGGGGTGAATTTTGACAAGACTGATGGTCCATCTACGTAAAGATTCAGCAAGCCGTTTAATGGGCCAGGAGTTTAACTGACCCTTGTAACATTTCCTACTCTTTATCCCAGGAAAGAGACAACGCATTGGCAGCCAGACGAGAGGTGGAGAGGGAGATTGAATTGATGAAGGAGAGGCTAGATGCCAACCAGAGGTCGCTGGATGCCACGAGGGGCGAACTGGAGCTGAGGCAGGGACGTCTGTCGTCCCTGGACCGGGAGGTTCGTGAGACTTCGCACAATGTCCGCAGTTGGGAGAACCAGTACCATCTGTTCCGGGAGCAGATCGCAGGTCTCCTGAGCAACGCCTTTACCATGGTGGAGCCCAGTGAGGACATGATCAAGGACACGATCAGGAGGATGGCACAGACCAACAAGGAGTATGAAATCGTGAGTAAAGCAGGGATGATTATTCTTCATTTAAGTCTTTTTAATCAAGAGTTTTCTTGAACTTGAATGGACCTCCCTCCATCTGCAATAGAGACAGAGGCACCTGATAGGCCTACTTTATAATACCGGTAATAGATATTATCATTTATAAAACAGACATTCTATGATTACATAGAGCATCTCTCCCGATTGTCTTTTGATATCAAATATATCTACTCTCGTCAATAAAAGTTTAAAACTCTGACGCTTATCATGTTGATATATTTCATTTTTTTTATCGCCCTACATCATTCATCCAACTTTTCATTTTGTAAACAATGAGTGAGTATGGTTTTACGCCACTTTTAGCAATATTTCAGCAATGTCATGACAGGGGACACCAGAAATGGGCTTCACACATTGTACCCATGTATGGAATCGAACCTGGGTCTTCGACGTGACGAAGGAATGCTTTAAATACTAGGCTACCTGACCTCCCAAGTTTGTAAACAGTCATAAGCTGTGTCTTGTGTATAAAAAGTACTGCTAACCAGCTTTTGTAGCAGAGAGATTAGTGATGTCATTTAACAGTGACATCATGGTAAGCAATGACACCACGATGGTCTGCAAAGCATAGAGAGATGTCCTCTATGGGAGATTGCGGCATCTCACCCATACGATCACTACTGTGGAGGCCCGTTTTGGGTTATAGATGTTAATTTTCCCTTTGCAGCAATTGGGGAGCCTGGAATCCCGAGTGAAAGACCTAACGGAGCAGCTAGAAAGTCAGTATGAACTTAATCGGTCAAGCAACCAGAGGTACAAGCAAAATGAGACCAGCTTGTACGATCTGGAACAAAGACTGAGATGTACGGAAGGCGAGCTTGCAGCAGGGGATCTACTTCGTGAAGGGCTCAAGTCAGAGAAAGAGAAGGTGAAAAAATATAATAGGATGGTACCTATTTGAATGTTTAATGGATTAACAAGATTGAATGAATGATGTAATGTTACTTCATCTGAGTACTGTTTCATAGCTGAACACAAATCATTGTCCCTTAATAAATGTCAAAGGCCAAGGATGCACAGCATTCGTTTTGCTCTCGTCTTACCTCATCAAACTGTTAGGGATTAGATTTTGAGTGTGAAATAATTTTGAAAATAAAGAAATATAAACTTTCAAATATTTTGATTAAGAAATAAAGTGTCAACCTTATGAACTAATCTATCATCTCCATGTCTGATAGTACAGCTTTTTAACATGTACATACTCTCAATTTTCAGTACATGCGTCTGCTGCAACGGTTGGGCGAGAAGATGAAGATGGACCACATTGCCCTTGACCTTGGCTTTGACATGACAATAGACGCCATCATGGCGCGAGCCGGGCAACTGGTGAAGCTTGAAGCTGATGCTCTGGCAGACCGCAGCACTCACATATACAACCTGCAGCGCAAGGTGAAGAGTCTCAAGGAGCAGCTGGAGAGCAAGGACCTCCATATTGACCTGCTCAGGAAGAAGATGACAGGTCTGGAGGAACGAGTGCATAGCCGCGGTGACGTGGAGAAGGAGCGTGACGGGGAGTCGATGCGGGTGCGGAAGCTGGAGAGGCTGGTGGACAAGTACAAGCTGCAGCTGACAGACGCCAGACAGGAAGTCCAGAACCTAAAGGCTCATCTGCTCGGCTCCAGTGAAATGAAGGTGAGACCAAGTGACCAGAGGCACTACTTAAGCATTTGGAACTCATTTCTTTATTCATGTTTAATGTGTTGGATTTAATGGCCCTTTGAACAGTACTTCTGTTAAGAAAGGCTTCATCTATATGTAGGAGCTACACCCAGTATCAGGCAGGTCGTAGGTCTTTACCACCTTCTCAAGTCCAATGAGCACCGGCGTGTGCTGACAACCCAGGGTTCATAACTGAAGTTAATCTGAGATCATGGGATCCAGCGTTTCATGTTTAGAACTCACTTGACATCATTATACTTTTCTTTATCAAATATTTTAAAATAAATGTTAATAAAGTTCTTTTGAGCATAATTATCAATTATGAAATGAAGTTAAGATTCAGTGTGTACCACTAGAGCTAGTCTTATGATCTTATCCCATCTTTTGATAAATGACAGTCAGTCCAAGTATATATGGCTGAATGTATGTGACATCCAATGCCATCTTACTAAGGCAAGGGGAGTAATTGACTATAAGAGTCAAGGTTCCATCCTTGCCAAAGTAGGCTGGAATTTCTTACTTGATCGTAGCGCCACGAGTGACTATTACAAGTTATGGCCCTTCTATGGCCCTTTTACTAATAAGGCCTAAGGTGAAAAAATAAAATTGGTTCTCAGGCAGTAGCTTTTTTGCAGGCGGCCTTTTTTTGTTGTTGTTTGGTTGCGTACAGACTAGTAAGAATCCAAATTTGTATATTCGCGAGTTTTTCAAAAGTTGAATAAGAAGGCTTTCAGGAGGGGGGCAAGGGGAATCGTATGTCAAGTGATCTGCAGATCGCACAACTCACCGTTATTTACAGCAACCACGGTCATATTGTTATTGACACCTTGAAACGAACTGCAGTGGAAAGAGAATGGATATATATATCATAAGTGCCATACACTGAATCGCTGAAAGTCATATTTGTTGTAGTTCAACAATTAGATGTCAACATAAAGTTTTTGCAATCGCGGCCGCGGGAGCATCGGCGTTGATTGGTCAAATTCTTTCATACGAAAACATATCCGGCATTAGCAATCAGCTGAACCAAAGTGCAACGCTTATGTTTATTAATTTATTTCACATGTACCATATTCGACGTAATAAGCACCCGGGGCACTCTCAAAAAGGGGGCTCTTATTAGAATATAATTTTGGTGAGGAAAAAAACGGACTGTGCTGGTCGTAAAAGGCGGCTTAATGGATTGGGTGGTCAGACTCAGCAACTTGGTTGATGGGGTGTCATTGTACACCAACAGCCTGGATAATTAGCTCACAATATCAATCACTGGATTGCCTCGCCCATACTTCTTTATTTACAGCCCGAGTTGGGCGTGAAACTACGAACACACATTAACTGACCTTCCTGTGTCAGGTACGCACCATGGAGCAGCGCAAGGACATTGATGAACTGGCCCGGCAGGTGGAAGAACTCGAGGACCTACGCAGGAAGCAGAGCCGGAAGATCGCCAACCTGAAGTCGGAGGTGCAGTACCACGAGAACGAGAACCAGGAAAAGAGGGTGGTGTCGGACAACGCTGTGCACGCTCTGTCTGGAGAACTCAAGACCACCAAGACAGCGCTACAGAACATCCAGCATAGAGAGAAACAGGTACAGACAGTGCCTTCATGTCACATAACATCTCTGTATAAGCGAAAGTATTGTGTGGTTGTTAGGGTAGCTGATCTTATGGTTGTAACATGAGTACCCCTTATGGTTTAAGTCTCAGAAGTTGTGTTGGTAGAATCTCATGACTGAGTGAGTGGCTTGGGTTTTATGTCGCGTTAAGCAATATGCAGGCATTATAATGGCCGGGGCACCAGAATTGGCTTCACACATTGTACCCATGTAGGGAATCGAACCTGGGCCTTTGACCTGACGAGTGGACACTTTAACCACTAGGCCACCCCACCCCCCAAGGTCACCATGACTAAGAGACATGTGACTGTATATCACCTAATCCACTCACAAAATGTTTCCAGCATGTAATACAATTTGCAGCTGTTCAAATAGTGTGATGCATGTATAGTAAAAGTTGTAGCATTAATATTGCTTGTTAAACATTTTCTTCATATCCAATCTCATTAAAATCAGATCTTAGTTCTTGCTGCTGCTAAACAAAGATCTGTGGACATCCCATTACGGGTCATGTCAGACTGACCTTGCCCAAACTTTGACCAATGGAATGGCTGACAAGAAGTCGACATTAGCCAATCAGAAGGCAGCTTACTCGTGCTTTACGGCACTCATTTCAAATTACACCCTAAAACATATTTTGACAAATTCTCGATTAAAAATTTGAAACCTAAACAAAAGAACATTCTGCAATGGCTAATAGATGGTCTAGATTGTATGGATTCAGTCGTTAACCCCATAACTATCGTTCAGAATACCCCGTGTAAAAAGTTTTCGAGGTTGCATGATTAGAAATCACATTCCAACTGTCACTTTCATGATCTGGTAAGCGAACGCTCTGAATGATCGGATGAAAGGCCGTTCTGACATGACCCCTAATGGGATGTCCTCAGATCTTTGTTTAGCGGTAGCGTGAACTAAGATCTGATTTTAATGAGATTGCTTCATATCACACAATTTGTCATCGTTATTTTAACAGCTGTTGGACTTCCGTAATGTGGTGGCCCGGATGCTGGGCCTCGAGATCAACTCCCTGGCTGTCCCCGACTACGAGATCATCTCCCGCCTGGAGAAGCTCATCCACACCCACCATCAACAGACTCACACCAGCATGAACCTGGAGGAGGCCCTCGCTGACATGGAGGACGGTTTCACCAGCGACTACAGCACCACGCGGCGAGCTCTGGAGACCGCTGACCCCCTCATCCGCAGGTCACGTGACAAGTCTCGCAGGAGGGCAGCTCGGGCTCGAGTCAGGGCAAGATCGCTTTCGCCAACGAGACGCATTGACCCAAGATCTTATTAAATCAAAACTCTCCACACTAGAAGTTGCCTTATTGTATATTAAACAAGTCTCCATAGTCAAGGAAGGTTGTGGGTTAAGGAGGAGAATATGAACTGATATTTTGTCAATGGTGGTTAAACATGCATCAGTGCTAAGGCGCCCTGTCAGATCTTAGCTCTTATATTTCTAAGGTAAAGGGCTGTCTTACACACTTTCATTTCGTGGATAAGCGTTTAGTTCCACTTAAACATTCCAACAAGAAAACTTGTAATTCTATATTTGTATAATAATTGTACAGTAAAGTATTGACATTTTCGAAATAAATGAATAATTTTGTCAGTGTAATTAGGCAATAGTTTGTTATTCTCTATTACTGATGCTGACGTTTTTCTGACTTGGAGACCCTGGATGTTTAGAGTAGTACATCATCTGTGATACGTCCTGTTGCCTTGTGTTGGAAGCATATCTTTATTGTTATTGATTATTGTTACTGGATGACACTATGTACAGCATTCTTCATCTACATTGTTGTCATAGCAACACATCCTAAACATGTTTTTATCAAATTGTTGACAAGATTTTTAGTCTGACATCAAGTAGCTGTAGATATATTTATCCTTGAAACTCTAGATCTAGGTTACTATGGTCACTCTATACTACATGAATGCTAAATTAATTCACAATTATTTATTATCAACATTATTAAAGAAAATCTTTTATCAAATATTATATCTATTTATGTTCGTAGGTCTGTTTCTTTAGTGTTTGGTTCTGTATAGTCCACTACCAAGGTGCTCGGTGATCTTAATGTTCCTAGGGGTGAATTAATGTGGTGAAATAACAACAATTTCACATATATTGGCAAAAGTGTATTTATTAGATCTGAACACATATCCTAGATCCTACACGCAAACATTATGCACACCAAATGTTGTTATTATTTTAAGTAAGATGCTTGTTGAATGGTTCTTCATCATACTCATTTACCCCCTCCATCTATAGAACTAGGCAGTGAAGAAAAGGTGGTCACTAGTTGACCCTGACTTTAGGATTTAAGATTCATAGTCAACAAATTCTTAGCTAAGGATGCAACCATTTAATATTCTGAGTGAGTGATGGAATACCGTATTCAACGTAATAAGCGCCCCACTCTAATAAGCGCCCATGGCAATATTTGCTAATATATTGTCCTGTAAACAATCCTAATTAGCATCCCTCCGATTGATCAATGTAAACAAGACTTATTTATTCGTGTTTAATACGCACTCATATGTTATATGCACACTTAATTATGGGCAATTAAATTCTGGAAAAATATATCTGTCGTACATAAACATTTCAGGATGTCAGCATAAACCATTAAATTTATGTTTTAACTCTGTTTTTTTACTAAAATAATATTCTAATAAGAGCCCCCTATTTCTAATTTTGAGAGCGCCCTGGGCTATTATTAAGTCGAATACAGTATATGGTTTTACACCTATTTTTGCAATATTCCTGCAATATCATAGCAGGTACACCAAAAATAGGCTCACACATTGTACACGAACCCAGGTGTCCAGGTGTCCGGAAAACACTTAACCGCTTAGTGACCCCAATGCCCCATTTGATATTCTGAAGGGTGAGGTGGAAGGCGAAGGAAGGTGAGATTTGTTTTAATTTTTTTTCCAGAATTGTCCTCTGGCTTTACCCACCCAAATAAATTGTTAACTATACATCTTGGCTGTACTGAAAGAAATTGTGAATTTTTTTTTGTTCGGATACCCCTTTGACCGGAAACAGATTGTGTGTTTTGAACAATCGCTGAAAACAATATCCGGTGTCCAACAAAAATGAATGCACTGGAATAAGAGGCACATGTTTGCAAGAACATTTCCTCCACCAAGGATAGATGGAGAGGGTAAATGCAGGTGTGGTATTCAGGGATATCAGTATATATCTTTTCATTCTGCATTAAGTCAAGCACATTTTTTTGGAATATTGATGTCAAGAATTTTGTATTTTATTGATTCTGTGGTACAGAAACTTCTTCCAGATCTCTGTTATGTGATGTGCAACATTCCGCCTGTCTACTTTTATGTCCATAACTTTGTATATTTTCTGTAGATTCATTTTCATCATTTTTGTACATATAATCTATGGAATAAAATATTACTAGTTTCTATACCACCAGTATTTGGTGTATCTGTAATACGCGAATAATATTTTTAGAGAATCGGTTGCGAGTTACACGCATTTGCTGTGTCAAGCCTTTCAACTTTTAAGAGGGGCGGTCAGGTAGCCTAGTGGTTAAAGCGACCCGGGTTCGATTCCCGACATGGGTACAATGTGTGAAGCCCATTTCTGGTGTCCCCTGCCGTGATATTGCTGGAATATTGCTAAAAGCGGCGTAAACCCATACTCACTCAACTTTAAATTGACTATCAACATTATTTCACAGGAGATAGATCCTCACAGTTCTGATTACTGAGTGGGTTATTCTTGATACACTCTTGTGTCATATTAATGTTCACAAAATGGCCACTGTAGTTCATATGGAGAGTTACTTATGTCCCCTGACTCCATGTTGTTGGTCCAAGAAGTAGTGAGGCAGATACAATTTTAGGGGGTGCAAATTTGCTGTATCACCTGTTGACTTTTTTCCAAGCTCCTTCCCAGCGCTACACTCTCGGTAATACAGAGGCTCCAATCAGAGAGCAGAACTACTAACCTTATAAGGGCTGTATACCGTCATTAGGAAAATCCAAGATGGCTGTTACTGACCTAATATTGAGACCATGTCCCGTCAGTAACAGCCATCTTGGATTTTAAATATTTCACATGAAAATTCTGGTAAAGAAATTCGTTATTTAACTTTGGATTGTGTTTTGTGTTTCTGTATGATTAATTATGATGTACAAGACTATAGTTTTAAAAAAAAAACATGTTCGTGATTTATTGATAACGATTATTAGTTTAAAATTTCAACAAAGTTTCGCCTCTCTAATGTTTGAAGAGTAGTCTCCCTTTGATCCTTAACGTCAAGGGTTGTCAGTGTGATATCATGGTGTGTTAAATTGTGGTATGCACTGTCATATTAGGTTATTTCATATTTAATAGTACAAAGACACCGGTAGTGAGACTATTGACCACAACCAATTAATAATTATATGCAAGAAAGCACATACTATACATCATTATATGTAATAAAATAGCTCAACTACCTACATGCGGAAATGAAGTGCTATACTAGTACTCTCCCTTTGTGCAGAGATAATGAATATCATCATATGTTGGTTTACATCGAATGTGATTATATATTTTTTAAAAACCTATACATCTTAAGAAGAAATTCTCTTTCTTTGCGGCAATGCTGTCTAAGTGATTGAGGTCCACTGAGTAACGTTTTCACCAATATAGATGGGAAACAAAGCTAAACAATAAGTGAAAAAAGCCCTTCTTTGTTGTAACTGTATTTGCTCCTATATTCCCAAAATGTTTATTTAAATGAGTGAATAAGATGTGAGAAAGGATTTTCTATGTGTGCACCAAGCAATACTTTATGAACTGATTCGCAAGACGGTTACTTACCGTATTTCCACTATTAGACGCTCGGGCGACTATTCATTTCGCGGTATCGGTAGTCCCGTCGTCCAAAGAGGCAGGAAACTGTCATTGTTAATCACCAACATATTACACTATTTGAAACCCGGCGTCTAATAGAGACCCGCATGACCAGGCGTCAATGGGAGGCCGGCGTCTCTTGGATATCAGGCGTCTAATAGAGGAAATACGGTAATTGTAAAAACATGTTCCTAATTGACTTTGTAACATAATATATCAGAGGCTGCAACACACAGAGGTGACAGTACCCCACTACGGGGCAATGACCGCCACAAACCAGCTCAGCACACAAATTGCTATACATTTGAGGGATAACAAGTGGTGACAATTTGGTAAACAAAAGGGGGAATAACTCAGTTACCAGTTATGTAATGCATGAAAAGTAGGAAAGAAATTACATAGCAAAGTGCCCTCTTCCCTGCCGCAGATTGGAACAAGCCCAGCACACAAATTGCTATACATTTTAGGGATAACTAAAGCATTAAAAGTAGGAAAGAAATATCCCCTAAAGCACTGTTTTACTATTTCTCCCTATGCATACTCGTCCATAAATAAAGTTTAAACCAATTTTGAGTTCAACAGGATAAACTGTAAGACAAATACACAAGCTCAACACGGCAACATAGCGACATGCATTTTTTTAAAGAACCCGAGATACCTTATATATTTCCTTCCCGCAAAGGTTTCACAAAGAGATCAATTAACGTAAAAATAGTATAACTCGTGCTTCATAACAAAAGCACGTCATGTTGAATTTATATGACTTTTTAGAGATGCTTAAACTTTTATTCATCCACAGGGGAAATATATATCTACATATTGAGTGTCAACATGTTGATACGTATAAACGACTTACAGGAAACAATATTTTTTAATCTGTGTAAAATTAGAATAATTCCTGCCAGGGATGCTATTTAAATGACATCCCTGTCTCCTTAACTCCGACTCCCTCTAATCAGACAGGTAATATATGTCCAGGCAGACAATGTGTGAAGGTGAACCGAGACATGGTTCTATAAACTGGCGTCCTTCCTGTCACCACGAAGCCTGGCAGGTGTTTATTTAACAGAGAGATCAATTGGTCCAAAATGAAAGAGTTCATCGCTCGGAATTGTTACATATTCAGTCCATGGTCATAAACAGTCTTCAATTTAAATATAAAACAACTGTATAGGTAATACACCTTTTATTATAAACAACAGAAAAGGTCTACGTTTTCATGTTTTATAGCACATATTTCATTAGTATATGCATGATAAAATATACAATTTATGTACAGTTGCATCAACATCATCACAAAATAAACTCTTCTGAATTCTCCTTCAAATATCATCTTGAACATCTGAAATAAAATATGAAATATCGTAAAATAATAATATCAAAGTTTGATTTAATTTCTATATTAAATTATACGTATTTCAAAATGTTTCAGTATTCCTTCTGTACAATCATTTTCTTGAAATATTGTCATTTCAAGAATGACATTAGGGAGCTTCAATTTGATAACACTAACTACTTGCATTACATGTGACTGAAAGAGTGAGAGAAGGTTGTTTACGGCTGCAGGTTTATACCAGCTATACTGCGGCGGCCTACAGACTGGCAAACCAGTGGACGATAGCATGAGCAACACGTCATTGGGAAAGTTGCTACCACAACAAGCCAGGTCACACATTTTGACCTGACCATCCAATCCTGATTGTCCTGGAACCCCTTCTGTCCCTGGAGCCCCTATGGTCTCTGCCATACAACTGACCTAGTAGTGTGTAGAGGGGGTGACCTGACCCATGGCATCACAACACCGACAGGTCTGGGACTGAAGGATGTTCCACTGGTGCTAGGCCTAGAGGAATAACTCTTGGACTCTGAAAAAATAACGGCACATGTCTAAAACAAACATGTCATCCGTCAGGATAACGAGGAAACATTTTAAACAACACATTTAAATGTTACAATGGACAAATCCAAAATCCAATTACTGTAAATTCGACCTTACTAAAAATACATAAACAGGAAAACCAAAAACTCCTACCAAAGAAATGGAGGGCTTTCTATGACCCTCGATTCAATATAAATGTGGATAACTTTGGATTGAAACAAACTCCCGGCAACTTCATCACTGAATGTGAAAGTAAATGCAGTCGAACAATAGCGTAGCTGACCGCTGGATCCAACTTGGTCACCTTGCATACAACAAGGCGGAGAGGGCTGTGGGGACCTATTCTAACACAGGCCCTCCAGGGTTCAAACACCAATGAAGCCCTGTGTCCAATAAAATGAGTGAGAGTGTAGGGTTTTGTGTTGCATTTAGCACAATTCCGGCCACATCACAAAAAACATTAACCCCATGGCCAATGCCGTCTTTAATCCACCATATCTGTTGTACTCTATAACGAGATGTAGCATGTCGACTTCCATATGTAAATGTAAAGATCGGAAACACAAACACTGACAGAATTATTATTATTTTTTTTGGGTGAAATATAGGAAACTGATGTTTGACTACTGACCATCCAGTTGCCCGAGTCTCCTCCTCCTGACGCCATTAATTGTAAGGCGGTTGTGGTGTCTGGCGAGAGGCCTCGCCTCCGTGTCCGGGTAGCCTAGAGCAGCTGATCCCCCTGGAGCCAGGGACATGGGGCAATGTCTCTTGGCTGATGTAGGCAGAGCTGGTGGCTGGTGGCCCCGCCTGGTCGGCATCACAATCTGCACCGGTCTCTTCCGTGAGATGGGGGACAGCGTGGTGGATGACCTTCCAGGGAGAGGTTGGCGAGAGGAGACCTGACCGGAAGTCCCCGATTTTTGGGTAGATGTGTTTTTGGATGGCGTTGTCTGGACGGAAGTCCAAATCGCTTTTGTTTTCAGAGAGATTGGAGAGGGAACCTGTACTTTAGATCTAGCAGATGTGTTTCCGTGGCGTTTCTTGCATTTGTTGCTTGATCTTAAATTATCTGCCTTCTTAAACTGTCAAAACAATACAAAAATGAAGACAATCACGAAAAGCGTTTCATACATAAAGATAAACATCTATGCTACTAACTTCTTTAAGTGGCATTTGGAAGTTGGTTTGAGGAACATGGGAGATAGTTCTATGGATATACAACTTCATTATTACAATGAATGCGACGTTTCGGTATAGAAGAATTGCGGCGCGTCTGTCAACTGGGCTAAAAAGGGAGGCAAATTTGTTATTATAAGTACTTTTGAAAAACATTTGAATAAGCTGTCGAGAGTTGATGGGTGTGTCGGGCATTGATATACATGTAATAAAAAGAAAGAATATTAATCATCGAACTTGACTTGTTCAATTCATTCATCGACGATAAATCCTTGTTTGCTATTTACAAATGGTATACCTAAACAGTTTGTCTTTATCAACTTTAAATATGTAAATAACCTTATTCTTCTTTGATTTCTTTGCACAGCATACCGCCAGACTGTCCCTGTCATCACTGCGTCGCTTCAGTACCCGTGATTTGGTGGTCTTCGAGGCAGTCTTCTGTTGCTGCCCGAGGCAGCCAGATGCTGTTGACACTTTTGTGACTTTTGATCCGTTAATCTTCCTCCGGTGAGATCTCACAGGACGAAAGGACGACGTGTCACTCTGTGCAGAGTATGGGCCATCTGTAGAGGGTGACTCCGTCTCATCCCAGGATGAATGGGTTACTGCGTCTGTCAACAGTTATATTTAGATTCATTGATAACTTTATGTGCAGTTTAAAATTTATGTTCTTAAACTACTGCGTCTTGCAACAAACCAGCTTTGTTCGTCGTACTTTTATTTCTGTTTCAGAAATATCTTTTTGAATATCAGTAGATGCCAGTCTTTGTGCGATGAATAGAAGATAGAAAATAGTAGTGAAAATGTCAACTTTTTCAGGTTATGGTATTTCATCACTTTCATCACGAAATGAAATAATTAACAGGTATTTTGTCATGAGGTATAAATATTAGCGTGCACTGATTGACGACGTTGTTTGTTGCAACTATCATTGTTTATCTGTATCATATATATTAACACTTGTTATTTAAACAATTAAACATTATTGACTAAATTAGCACTTGCTACCCAAACTACCTTTATATGAACCTTTTCAACACGAAAAAAAGAAAATAACTATTTAATGTTATCTACCTTTACTTTCTACCAACATTCTACCCAAAACAATAAAAGTTAATTTTCGTGTAGAAAAGTTCATATAAAGTTTACTTTTTAGCTACATTACTTCTGCAGGACCCGTGAAAATCCGGGTGAGAATAGGTCTTCAGTAACCCATGCTTGTCGTGAGAGGCTACTAACAGGTCCAGACATTATTATTCACAGACCACCGTCATATAGCTGGAATATTGCTGAGTGCGGCGTTAAACAACAATCAAACACAACAAAAATCTCTGCAAACCACACATGTACAATGCGTTAAGCCCACTTCTGCAAACACTTAATGGGAACTTAAACATAAAAGTAAGGGACATTATCAACCACTCGCCCAAAGCCTTCTGCCTAAGTGTTTTAGGTATCTTTCGGCCAGTGAACACATCTCATTTCTAAAAGCTTGCAAATGTGCTATAAATATTTGGCGTTTGAAAAACGTTCCCAGTTTCACTGGAAGACTGACTCGGGTGTTCACCTCTTTCACTGTTGGCAATCTCCCTCTCTAGCCACAAGATTGCTGCGTCCACTGGGTCTGCTGGCTCCCAATGTGAGGCACCAGTGCTCGAACTATGATCTGAAAATACGTATAGTTGGCGACACTGATACTTTGAATAACTGCACGAAAATGGCCTGCTTATGTCAAATCATCCTCCATACCCCCAAGGCTCCCATATAAGTAAACCTACACTAACACAAATGCGAGTCCGGGAGTAGACTAGCAGCTAGTCTCTGAAATGAACCTATCTTACAGAAAAAAAGTTGTTAAATTATTTTAATAGAATATAATAAAAAGGAGCCCAGAGACTCTCTTCATTGATACTGCAGTAATCTAGACTTGCCAAACATTATAGACTTGCATGGGCTTATTATTATAGGTTGTAATACAGACTAGCCATGGAGCATGATGTCAAATATTCCTCACAAAACGCAGTTGATAGTGCATTTCAGTGTGACTATGTGACATCAACCAGAAACACCGTGAAACATATTTGCAATGAAAGCTTTATGATGATCTATGTCCATATACATTCAACAATGTAATACGATCACCGTTGGGTAGGTGAAAAGCGGAGCTGTTTCCTTCTTACCATAGATGTTTGGTGTTAATGGATGAGCGTATGTGTGATCGTTCGTGGCATATCTGGTATGCGTCTCTGAAAAAGATAGAGTTCTCCTTAAAATAAGAAGTATCATAACATGCCACTTTGAATAGTAAGAGTTCCGTTAATGTGGAGGTAAGCAGGCCGTCTGTGTTTCCGACTTTTGAGAAACCCGCTATAACACAAATATGGTGCAGACAAACCAAGGATGACATTATGCCAAACGTTAGAATCGAACCCACGATCAGAGGACCTTGTACGAAAAAGGACCTGACTCTGCAGCGTCTCAGATCACTTGTTCACCCGAATCCCCAAGAAATATATCAAGAGAGTCACACAGATCAAGACGATGCGTGATGTCGTCTACTTACCAGAATAAAGAATATCGTTCCCACTGTTTAAGAATGATTAATAAACTTGAAAATAATATTTACCCCGTACTATACTTGCTATGTGGTTCTCCAGCCATGTAATCGCAGTGTCCACAGGGTTGAGAGCATCAACATATGCCGAGGAAGCGGCATCACTCTGGGCGAGGGACCTGGCAGGTGTCTGGGAACTGGATGTGTGTCTGCTGGACGTACACGATTCTATCTGCTCTGAAGCTTCGAGCAGAAGATTTATTCCAGACGCGGGTTTGTCAAAGACCGGCGTTGACTCGGACTCTATAACTTCTGCAGCTTGTAGAAGGAGGTCCACTCCGGATAGTGGGTCGGACTGTGGCTCGTTCACAGTCCCCGAAGAATTAAGGAGACCAATACCTGACACTGGCCAACTGGGAGATGGGTATAGGAATGGTCGATTCCTGTCGGCAGGGGGCGTGTCTATCGACAAATAAAATAACTCTTCGTGAATGTAAACATAGAATGCAGGACCATGTGTGCTTATAAGCTTAGGGCACTCTTTGCAATAACAAAAGTCGAAACAAATATTTCAACATTGAAATATTGGCATCCGCGTAGCAGATAAGCGTACTGCACTGTGGCATCCGGAATACAAGGAAACGGCCCGCATCCGGCGTACCAGAAGGTGGTTGGCACCCTCTCGAAATGGTGATGCAATGGTACTAGAGCCAGGTGCATTGTCCTCTTTAAAACCATAAAACTCTTAAAGATATGCTTACAATATTGCAAATCAAGGATACTTTTTCTGCTGTCTATAGATCGGAAACCTAATCCGTTAATCTTTTCTTTTTTTGTTGAACAAGTAAGACGCCGTTACTTTTATCACATGTGTTGAATACTGATGTACACAATGCTGTACGAATTCACTGAAATCGCTATCATGTTCTTTATGTTCATATGTATAATAGGTAATAATACGTGTCTTGTACCTCAACCTTAACCCGAAATAACATGATGTTCGTGAAAAATAATCATCTTCACACCGATTCGGTACCCTAAACCAATACAAAAGGAAATTTACGCCCGCCATACACTGTGATATGCAGTTCCAGCCACACGTTTTCGATTTGCCTGGACAGGGGAGGTTACTCTAATCATTAATCAAAATCAAGGGAAAACTACTCTCATATCAAACTCCAGTAACATTCTCTAAAGTACGTACGCTAAATTCTTCGTGAGATGAATGTGACACGTTAGGAAACGTACTTTGAATATGAATGAGACTAATTATTCTCCACGCTTGCCTGCATGACCTGCGCTTTCTTGTTCTGTTGTCCAACTGTCAAATGTTCGTAATTAAACACAATTCCCTGAAGACTAAAACGAGCTATCGGGAAAGTAATTCCTATGGATGTCTGTGACGTCATAAACAACAATCGAAGGGCGTCAAAGTATTGCTAACCTTTTTCACTGAGATACGGAAAATAATCGATAGCTATTGTAGGCAGAAGGTTTATCGACCAAGAAAAAATGTTTATATTTACAATCCGAAACGACTTGTAACTTCCATATAGTTGCCGAGATAATACAAGCGCATTCCATCGACACGATTAATGAATGTACAAAATATATGTAAAATACAGATACATTTGCAATCACGACATTTCTATTCTTTTGTATTTTTCTTACCTGAACTTTCCACGGAATACATTCTATATTTTATAGCCTTTCTTTTTTATGCTTCAAGTAAGCAGCGGCTTGTTACGTCCGCACTCGCAGTATGCAAGAGTGAGTCTATGACGTCACAGATAACAATTGAATGACGTCACATTCAATCTTTGCAATGCTTACTGTAAACATCGACAAATAAAGAGTGCGGGTAATCGCATTGCTTCCAACGTCGCGATATTTGATTATAATATTATCTAGCAAAGAAGGTGGCATTTGCGTGGTTTGACAAAAATAAATACAAGGCAACAGAGAAACAGACCATTCAACTCTTAATTATGATGTTAGAATGTTTGTGTGATTGATATTACAAACAACGATCCACGTCGTCGGCGTACGGTACCACTCTTGTCAACCAAGTCACTGAGCCTGATTTCGTCGCCTCATACCACAAGCATAGGTTGCCAATGACTAATTAACTGGGGTGGGGTTGGTGGGGATACCTATGCAATGAATATCACTAAATGGCTTAAAAGGACATGTGTAAGTGTAAGCAAGAGACTACTTATCATGACGACGTATTTGACAAATCCACTCGTTATAACTGAGCCACTTGGACACGCCTGGGATAACTTTGATGAAACTTATAACTGACTGCCATATGATTCTCTCTCTCTCTCTCTCTCTCTCTCTCTCTCTCTCTCTCTCTCTCTCACACACACACACACACACACACACAGAGGCACGCTGGCACGCACATACACGCACGAAATGGAGTGATGAAGACATCAGTCGCATGCGCGTCGCGTGCCATGGAGAAGCTAAAAGAATGTATGTGTCAATTTTAGATGCTGGACATGAGCTCTATGGGTGTTTTGCATTCCTTTTATTCATATCATCTAAAAAAATCCCACATCTAAAAAATCTACCACGCCTATCACATGGACAGTTACGGGTTTACCGAAATATGGGCTTACATCAATTAGATGTCCTCGCTACAAAACGGTTTAGGAAACATAACACGAACGCCGCATGCAACGAAAATTATAAAATTCAAAACGAAATGGCACCTCAATTTCTTAAAAAACTTATTCCACACAACGTTGGTGCAAAAATTCCTTATAATTTGAAAAAATCTGAAAACATATGAATTCCTCGTTGCCCCTCCCCCCCTCCCCCCTTCTTCGCAGCCATTAGGAAAGAATATTCCAGACAGGTGGATGAAATGTTAGAAGCCAATATCGTTCAGCCCATATCTTCTGGATGGCACTCTACAATTATCATGGTTAAAAAAACGGGATAGCTCTCACCGCTTTGCCATAGATTAAAGACACCTCAATGCAGTTACCAAGCCTATATTTTCCCCTCTACCACGTTTTGAAGATGTCGCTGATGCCACATAAAGGCAACCGCCATGCCATCACTTTCCTTGATTGTCCTTGGTTGTGCTAGAGGCTATTGGCAAATACCACTCCATCCAGATACAAAGCACAAGTCGGCATTCACTACACCAAATGGTGTTTTTGAACGGAATCGCCTCCCTTTCGGCCTCAAAAATGCTCCTAAGGCATTTCAACAAGCCATTTCAGGCACTAAAAGAAACGAATTGGCCTTATATATTAATATATGTAGATGAAATCATAATATTTTCTAAAACGTTTTCATAATATTTGGATCACCTCAAGGCGGTCAAAGAAGCAGGACTCACGCTTAAACCAAGCAAATGTAAATTCGTAACAAAACAAGCAAACTACTGAGGGCATATCTTCAGCAAAAAGGCATCCATGTCAATCCTTCAACAATAGATTCAGTCACACAGATCCCACCCCTAAAAATGTCCGTGACATGCGTCATTTCTTAGGTTTTGCCTCGCATTATAGCAAATTTTTAGCAATCTTTTCTGGCATCGCCTCTCCTCTTCACAACTTTCGGAAAAACGACGCGTCTTTCCAATGATCCAGTAATCGAATAGCTAGAGCAGGCCCTTACAACAGCCCTGTATTGATGAGGATGGCCATATTGCTGTCGAGTCTTTTTATTGAGGCGGAGTTTTATATCTTTTCAAGCAGATGGAGGCTGAGTTTATTTTATTTACACAAAATTATGAGCTGTGTGTGTGTTTTGGTTGTTTTTTTACAACCCCCCACCCCAACCCCTCCACACACACACACACACCACCCCTAGAAATCATATTGTCTGGATTATGAAGATACCGGTCGCATGCGTGTCGCGTGGGGAGACTCTCACACTGAATACAAATGAATGTATGTCAGTTTTAGATGGACAGAAGCTCTATGAGTATTTTGCATTCTTTATATTCACATCATGTCTAACGCCATATCACGACCAGTCACGGGTCTAATCGCAATGGACAAAAACTTCCACTTACTGTATTAATTTTCCTGCACTCAACAGTCACACTTTTTGAATGACCCAAAGGCCCATACAAGCTTCATGGTAATAACGTCTGTCTTTCGTACACATTACGCAATTTCAGAGACATACCTCGGGTTTGATTAACTCATTCCCATCCAAGGTTTAGTCACGTTGTCGTGGTGATTGCGGTTTTGTTCATTTGTCCTTAATTGTCCTTAATAATAGAACTGATGAATAGTTGTAGTTATTTTATCCGGCTCAAACATGTGTTGAGGTTGTATTTTAGACTTTTTTTTTGATGATGATGATCATGTCTGATTCATCTTCTTCTTTCGTTTCGCCTAGTTCCGTACTATATATGAATAAAAAAAATCGGCACTATCCGTGTTTTGGAAAACAAGATGGCGGCCACCACGAAATCACTGTCGGTTTTTGTTTTCGATCTGGGATCCTTGTTCAAAGTTCACTTTCAATTAAATAAAGTATAACTACGTATTTGGAGGTGAGTGAATAAGAAAGACGTTATGTGGATTTAATTTTTTTTTGTTTAGGACTAGGAGTCATTTGGCGCTGTAGAAGTGAGCTGGAATTCCCACAGAGATACGCTGACCTTTTCGCGAACACCTGGTGTCATCACTTTTTGATAGGGATGCATGGACACGTGTTCATGACATGGTCGGAATTGTACAATCGACCCTGCTTTTGGCGGAACATCTTATGATTTGTTTGTTTGTTGTTTAACGCCGCACTCAGCAATATTCCGGCTACATGAAGGCGGTCTGTAAATAATCGAGTCTGGACCAGTGACTGATATCATGAGCATCGATCCACGCAATTGGGATACGATGACATGCATCAACCAAGTCAGCGAGCCTGACCACCCGATCCCCTAAGTCGCCTCTCACAACAAGCATAGTCGCCTTTTACTGCAAAGATTTGTTGCTGAAGACCTATTCTAAACCGGATCTTCACGGGTCACCTTGCATACGGAGACCTCTGATCAAGTATCTGATGTGTGTATGTGTCAAATATGTGTTTAATTAACGCCTAACATCACAACAGTCATTAATATTACAGATAGTTATATATATCAAGGCGGCCTGTAAATATTCCACACGGGGTCAAACCCCCAAATAGTTGACACAATGAGCTACGTCCGAGGCAACTCACCGACCCTGACAACCCGAGTCGCCTCTTACGACGAACAGAGAGCTGGGTATCTGTTGTAACAGGTACCTGTAGAGCCTAATTCGAAAACCACTGAAATGATCGTACAGTGACACAACATTGGTTTTGCATATAGATAATCCACATACCAATTAACGATATCGTGTAAATGGTTTTAATACAATAATTGCACATGCAAGTTACTATTGTATCTTCGTCCGTCGTCAGCCCTTCCGTTAGCACGTTACTAAAATGTCCCTCCTAGAACACAACAATATCTTTTTCACAGAATGTGTTCTAGAGTAGGATTCCCTTTCCTCGAACACTTGGTGTCATCACCGATTTTCAGTGATCAACAGAGTGGCGGCACCAGGCACCGACCACGTTCGTGACGTCACGTCGCCGAGATAATCATATCCGTCTGGTTCACCTGCGAAATCGGTTTCAGACTGGAACTTTGACGGTCCGCAGCATCCCTGGCTTACGTCCGATTAGTACAACGACTGTGAGGAATCGATGACAAGGGGATAACACCCGACTATCGCGTCAGGTATACGTCCAATAAGCTGCCACGTCATCGAACTGGACGCATGGTCAAGGCAACATCTGAGGTTCAGGTTACAGGACTTGAGGGTAGTTCTGCTCACAGTTGAGTCCAAGCTTCACCTGGACAGCAGTGATGATCCGGTAGTCAGAGCGGTTATCGACGTAACGGTGACACATGTGTTGTTCAAGGTTCTGCATTTGGTGGTGGGCCCGTAATTGCGAGGGGAGGCATCATTGCACATCACATACCTCCAATGGTCATGGATGGCAATTTACATGTAAGTGTAACGTACTGTGACACAGTTATCTATTCTGACGTCCTCCCGTTCCTTCAGACCCATGGACGTCACAAACCTTACAGACTTTACGTTGCTCGTCAAGTCACAGATTTCATTGGACAACAGAACATCGCCCACTTTCTTTGCCTATAGGCTAACATCTAATCTCCGAAATGAACACATGTTATGGAAAAAAAGTTGTTAAATTATCATAATAAAATAAAATAAAAAGGAGCTCAGAGACTCTCTGTATGATAGAATACCTTGGCCTACTGTGTCAACAAATCAACAAAGTGAATAAATATGAAATGAAAGTCTTTCACCCTGACTTCCAAAACAATCGGTGACTTTGGTCCAGCTGCGAACGGCCTTGACCCGGATCTGGAATGACATCCCACAAGTCTTCATCTACCATCTTGTGTTGTCAATGAAGAACCGTTGTCAAGCTTATGTCACTGTCGAAAGTGGTCAAACCCGAAACTGACATGTGAACTGACAATTGACTTCACGCCACATGCAGCCTGAGATGACGTTTACAGAGGACCCTCTGTTTTCTTTTATTTATTATTTCCCATGGTAGTCATTGATGCACAGAACTATTTTCCTTCAACTACATTGACAGCTTTCCATGCATCTATAGATATATGATATGCGGCGGATACTGGTCGTTGGTATTACAGCCACACCTACATGTGTGCAAGCGGTAATATGAAGTCTGATATTCAGGACTTGATTCCCTGACCTGATCACTGCACGTTCCTCAAGTCTGGGGGCGGTTGGGTAGCCTTGTGATAAAAGCGTTCGCTCACGCCGAAGGCCCCGGTTCGATTCCCCATATGCGTACATTCTATGATGTCCATTTTTGGTGTCTCCGGCCGTGATATTGCGAGAGTATTTCAAAAAGTGTAAAACCATATTTACTCACTCACTCATTCCTCAAGTCACCAAAGCTTGCATATTTTACTGACTTACCACAGCGAAGACATTTGCTCAACTGACTGAATCTTTTTGTGGATGCCATCATGTATTGTCCACAGTGTTCACTATCACGCAATTCCATCTATGTGAGGCTTAGAAATTATCAATCAACCCTCGCATGTTATTTCTAAAGGAAGCTGATGACATAGTCTGTTTACACATTCTTGTAGCTGTTACTAGAACAACATAATTATATTTGTTGATGTACCAAAGGTGAAATAAGGTGAACTTATCATTTATTTAACTCACATTCACATTCACATTCACATTCAGTGCACAGAGCGTAGAAGCTTCCGCCACAATACACAACCGACCATTTGATATTATTGGTGGGATGGGGCCCTAACATTTTGTATGGAGACGAGATCTTTTTTCAGGTATGGCTGCAAAACCAGATATTTGAAAAAAAAATTAAACTATGAGCGTAAATATATTTTGAAAGGAAACAAATTACATCAATATTTTTGTGGCAGACAATCTCTGTTATTTTCAACAGTCTGTGGCATAATTATGTTTTTAAGAACTTTCTACCACAATTTATATTTTTCGATAGAATTCCATCAAATCAAATGGTCGGTTCCTTATGCGAATGCGTGACTCAATTGAACAGTATGTAAACCTTGAGTGCTTAACTTGCTAGGTGGATATCTCCGAAAACAGACCTTCTCCGTGGATAACGCGTCTGCCCGGAGAGCGGAAGGTCTGTGTTTCGATCCCCGGCCGCGTCACACACACACACACACACACACACACACACACACACACACACGTATGCAACCACGAATATTCTTCGAAAAGAAATAGGTTTTGTTTGCTGCAGTATGATGCTTACCTATTTATTATTATTTTTCAAGAATGATAATATGAACATGCAAAAAGTTCACTTTTTGATAAACGGTGAATCTATTCCATGATAAGTATGGGGGAAATGTCGAATGGTCAAACAAATAAGAATGTGCAGTCGTGACAAACGAGCGTCTTTCGTGAAAGACGGGAACCCTTTTCACAAAGCGATCTTGGCGGTTTCCTCTTTAAGTTTGAAAAATCATATTCATTCACGGCGCTTGACAATTGGATTATGTACGTTGACAGCGTGAACTATAACGACGACTATATGAAAAGGAATAGTAGGAAATAAAAGTATAAAGCAAGCATTTAGTAGGTTTTTATTAAAATAATTCTCTATTGTTTGTGCCCTCTCAACCGCTACCTGACAAGCGCCATGCTAAAGCGTGGCACATACACGCACATTTAAAGGCGATTAATATATACTGGAGGTGTTTCGTGTGATGTATAGGGAGCCGAGACATCAGTGAGGCATAAACACGGTCGGGCCACCGAGGCTTAGTTCAACAACAATGGGACAAACATGATTTATTCCCGCACAACAGACAATGGTTATTTATAACTGATTATCTTTTTTAACTGTGAATGTTTGGAATACAGGTGTTATATCTCCATTAAACCGCTGCGTCTAAATTTAGGAGGGAGGAAAAGAAGCGGCATATTAAGAATGCAACGGTAACGTGCATTGATATGTGTAGTGTGTTGGTGGAATATTAAAAGGGGCTACACCTGGGCAAACTGGCCCATAGTGTACGGTATTTATTTACTGAGCAACATCAAACAATCTGTACATTTTCAATATTAACACAAAAAGTAGATTATAAAATACAACTGCTAAAAGCCAGTTAAGGCGCTTACACAGGATCGCTAAAATGAGATATAGTAAAGAGGTGCAGAATGCGTTAGCACAGTACTGTGAAGCAGACATTTGTACTTTTCTTTATAAAACTGGGAGGAAAAAAACACATTAAAATCAATCAGTAACTAAGGTTAGTTATCGTGATCTAACAGAATCTTCTACTTCTGGCATATGCAGACTATGGGGGGACTCCTACACTGAACCATCTCAGCCTTACTACTCTGATAGTTTTAAGGGGCGGTCGGGTAGCCTTGTGGTTAAAGCGTTAGCTCGTCACGCCGAAGACCCGGGTTCGATTCCTGATATGGGTACAATGTGTGAAGCCTATTTCTGGTGTCTCCCGCCATGATATTGCTGGAATATTGCTAAAAGCGGCGTAAAACAATATTCACTCACTCACTGATAGTTTTTACGATAATTTCAAACGTTACATATGCGACAGGCTTCAAGGAATCAAGGACAATCAGGAGGAGGGTGAACATGATATAGATGAAGAACTATACAAAAACATATATCCTAGAAAAGTGTTTTTACAAATACACAGTTTGAGTTAGTGTGGTACAGGTCCAGATACATGTGCAGTGAAATATGTTGTTTATTTAACATAATTCTCAAAACGGAATATCTCCCAAACAAGTATAGACTTGAGATGATGATATCTATTTATAAAGGTGAAAATGATAAGTCAGATCCTTAGAACTACAGGGTCATTACTTTAACATCATGTCTGGGAAAAGTTAATTCTTCAACGATTGGAAGAATGGTGTAGAGGTTGTCCAATCACATAATTTTAATTATTTATCTATGAAATCACCTGTCAACGCAGCCTTCATTGACAATGAAAAGTCATTTGATCGTATTTGTCATCCTGGGCTTATTGTAAAACTGTATGACTTGGGCATTAGAGGAGGATGTGGTATCTTCTCTCTCAGAGTTACTGCAATAGTTGTGCATATGTCACCTACAGAGGTGAAATCTCACATACCTTTCCTGAGCAGGGTGTCGGACAAGAACAGGTGCTTTCATCCTGGCTCGTTCTTGTTTATATAAATGATCTGATCTGTGAACTGAAAAGAAAAGACTGATGTATTATTGTACTTGGACAAAAACTCCCACTTGTTTTGCTCGCTGATGACACTACATTAGTCAGCGCCACACCTACAGGTCTACGAGTTGCTCTCAACACTGTCACACAGTATGCCTATGACTGGAGACTAACTTACAATGCCACTAAAAGCCAGTCCGTTGTATTCAGTAGATTGATTTCCCTAGATAGCCCCATCACATTCCAGCTGGATGGTGTTCCTTTTCAACAACCCATAGTGTAACATATGGGGGAGTCATTCTAAACACTAAACTGACATGTACAAATATGATAGTGCCATGTTGCCAAAACGCAAGACGCACAGTAAGTTCACTTAAGTCAGTGGGGTTAAATAGTCATGATCTCCACCCTATTGTATGTGTTAAAATTTGGCATCGAATGATTCTCTCTACTAGCTAGTATGCGTGTTCTTACTCAGCGACATACGCGCTAAAGATACTATTCAGATAGAAAATACCCAACGACACGTTGCCAGAGTCATTCAAGGCCAAGACCAACAATCGTCAACCGATTCAACCATAGCGTCCATCTAGGAATATGGACACTGACAGGATACATAGATACATGCCGGCTACTACTTCTCGGAAGACGGTGTATTAACTCATGCAACCCTGCTATAAAGCATTAGCTGTGTATACTTAGCCTTAGTCAGTGTTCATAATATCAAAACTAGCATATGTGACACAATGATATTAACTGCTTGTAAATATAATCTTAATATTGTAATTTCGACCTATAAAACAACTGGAATATTTCCGGGCAAAACCGAAGGAATAAAAATTGTTGTGGTGCAATATCCTTATGTGAGGAACATCAGTGGACAGTTTGGCCAACTTCTATAGACTTGTATGGGCTGTATTTGATACAGTTGTTTCCCGGTCTGTATCACAGACTACCTTGGCCTACTGCTTCATCGCCTACATTTGAAATCTCTGTTTAAAGCAGAGTCTATAGCACGATTCCGACTATATCATGATCATGTGTTTATGAATCCCTATCAACTAGTGATAATACCAGGTGTTCGCGAAAAGGTGAGCGTATCCTGCCCCATTAGTGGCATCTATCACAAACACGTACAAAGCCAAGTCAATTGGTAACCTGGAAAAAAACTCACGGAAAAGTAGGGAATTGCATCCGACATCAATTTTGACACTGATGTCCTCCACATGTCAATTATTAAACCTTTTAAAAGCTTTAATGGGGCCTAGAATGTTGTAACCCTGATCAAACAACTTCCGAGCAAGAGTCGTATGACGCTCTTTGAAATCGCGGTAGAAAGAGCACGCTCGATTGTATCTCAAAAGTTGTGAAATATTGCTTGACATGAAGGGAAGGTTGACTATTGGAAAGTTGCAGTCATCCCTCTTGTCTTGTCTTGTGGAGAGTGTTTTCTCACTCTGAATCTTTATGCATAGATCTGAATGTGAAACAGCTGAGGCGGTCTCACTGGGCTCCTTTATTCCCAGTTCAGATGGGTAAATCAGTGGAAGGCAATGGGCTATTTGATTGTTATTAGATCATCCATATTCCTGAAGCTTAAGTTCAACTTCTTGGCCAAATTACCGTGTTTTGACTTTGCAAATCCCAGCAGCAATTCGGATTCATATGCATAAAGAAACAGATCCTACAATTTTACGTAGATGTTATCAGTCAGGCAGTCCAGCATTTCACATATTGTTTTCTCAGTAAACTTCAAATGGCATTTGCTTTCTTTTTGAAAAAATGTTCTGAATCTCTGAATATAGACATGTGACTGTATCTGTGGTCACCAGGTTTTGTAACAAACACCCATGGACCAAGAAATGACGTTTTCCCTTAAGTTTGTCATGTGGGATACAACACATTTATAGATATTAGCATAGCTCCATTTTATTATGATATTTATGTATCTTAATCGAACTGATATTTAGTACCCTGGAAAGTTGAATGTGGGGGAGCATATATATTTGTCGTAATAGAACTGATATTTAGTACCCTGGAAAGTTGAATGTGGGCGAGCATATATATTTGTCATAATAGAACTGATATTTAATACCCTGGAAAGTTGAATGTGGGGGAGCATATATATTTGTCATAATAGAACTGATATTTAATACCCTGGAAAGTCGAATGTGGGGGAGCATATATATTTGTCATAATAGAACTGATATTTAGTACCCTGGAAAGTCGAATGTGGGGGAGCATGTATATTTGTCATAATAGAACTGATATTTAATACCCTGGAAAGTCGAATGTGGGGGAGCATGTATATTTGTCATAATAGAACTGATATTTAATACCCTGGAAAGTTGAATGTGGGGGAGCATATATATTTGTCATAATAGAACTGATATTTATTACCCTGGAAAGTCGAATGTGTGGGAGCATATATATTTGTCATAATAGAACTGATATTTAATACCCTGGAAAATCGAGTATTGGGGAGCATCATGATATAATTGGATTAAACTCCCTGGAAAATCTATCATGGAGAGCATATACGTGTATCATAATAGAACTGCGATTGATACCCTGGAAAATCGAGTATTGGGGAGAATATGTATGTATCATCATATAACTGGATTAAACTCCCTAGAAAATCTATCATGGAGAGCATATACGTGTATCATAATAGAACTGCGATTAATACCCTGGAAAATCGAGTATTGGGAAGAATATGTATGTATCATGATATAATTGGATTAAACTCCCTGGAAAATCTATCATGGAGAGCATATACGTGTATCATATAGAACTGCGATTAATACCCTGGAAAATCGAGTATTGGGGAGAATATGTATGTATCATGATATTATAGATATTTAGTACCAGGGGAAAATCAAGTATGGGGAGCATACATATATTTATGATAATAGTTGCATATATGTATACTAAAGAAGCGAAGACAAATGAATTTAATGCAGCAGGAGGTGTGCACGTGACTGGGTTCAGATACTTAAATAGGGAAGGCACGTGTTGAGTTCAAGGATTCAGATATTATCCTGACTGCACGTTTCAGTGTTTGTTGCCAGTCTGCGTCATGTCATTGTATTCTTGTGAAATCACGTGCGTTTACAGTTTACAGTCAATGTGTAAAATGACTGAAATTTTCCCATGGGCAATTTACAACATGCCAAAATATTTCATTCACCAACCCATGCTTGTTATAAGAAGAGACTAAGCTTGTCGTAAGAGGCCATCCTCTATTATTCGGTGTATTATTCGAAACGTAAGATCCAGGGTAGAATAGGTCTGCAGCAACCCATTCTTGTCGTAAAAGGCGACTATTCTTGTCGCAGGAGGCGACTAACGGAATAGGGTGGTCAGGATCGCTGGCTTGGTTGGTGCATGTCATCGTATGCTAATTGCGTGGATCGATGCTCATGATGTCAATCACTGGATTGTCTGGTCCAGACTCGATTATTTACAGACTTCTGTCATTTAGCTGGAATATTGCTGAGTGCGGCGTTAAACAACAAACAACCAAGGACCATTATGCACGCGGATAAATCTGGGATTCGAACTGAATGCGCCAGTTATTCTCGGTCATATGAAAGATCTTAGTGTTAGGTATACCGTACTTAAGGGGACGGGTTCACGAAACGATCGTGGCGCTACGACTTTCGTAAGTCGTATTATTAAAGTATAGGAGTTAGCGCTACGGTCGCTTTGTGAGACGGGCTAGGGAACCACGTAAACACACTTTCCATAGCAGGAGACAGGGCACCAGGTGAAGTGGGGTTAGTTTGAAAGGTGTTTAAGATGGAAACATTAACATATGTAGGTACATGAAAGGTCTTGACCAGACACACTGTCTCCCCGTCTCCACCCGGCTGCGAGAGCCATACATCACCCATCTGCCAGTCACAGACATCAGTCCGCGGTGTTAACGCGCACTCTCTGATTCTAATTGATGGCTCCGGGGAAGAGTTTTCAAGTAATATAATATGTTGCTTAGAGATTCATATGCCAAATTTCAGTAAGTGTCATTGTCATTTAAATACGATTCCCAGGCGCGTGACAGCTTTACTGCGTGGTTCTGCGTTAGAACTACGGTAGACAAGCACACTGAAATCCCCTCACGTTTCGCTTAGGTGTAGTTGTACCGGAAATAGTGAGACAAAGCTATATCCAGGCATAAACAAACAAGTTTTCTTCATGATTATAACTTTGATTTTATTTGAGTACTGTTACATATGTTGGCTGTTGACGACGTCATTTTGGATGCGAACGTCACACCATTTCAAAACCTGAAAGCATGTTGAATTCAAGTTTTATTTGGAATATTTTATTTCTAAACGTATTGTAAAAATGCGATTAAGTGGTACGGTAACTCGGAAAGAATCAAGGAGAAAGATGGGCAAGGATGGGCACTTACCAATTTCACTTCGGTTTCCAATGGGTTAAATGTCGCCATATTTCGTTTACCGCCAGAAATTCCAATTACTGACTCCGAGTGTGTGTGTGTGTACGTGCGTGCGTGCGCGCGCGTACCCTTCTTACAAGATGGCAGACAGAAAATCTCCATGGATCAAGACAGTTAACGGATAAAATCGTCTTCGATATTTTAAAGTGTTAATATTTATCAGCTTTAAACAAATGGATATAAAGCTA
This sequence comes from Haliotis cracherodii, assembly GCF_022045235.1. Classification (NCBI taxonomy): domain Eukaryota; kingdom Metazoa; phylum Mollusca; class Gastropoda; order Lepetellida; family Haliotidae; genus Haliotis; species Haliotis cracherodii. The sequence continues at coordinate 44,863,674 of NW_027266308.1, read as the reverse complement.
GTTTATTTTCAGATGAAGGTTCGTTATTTCATTTGATTCAGTTATGCTGAAAGTGGTCAAATAATACAACAACATTTTTAAATTATTTCAAAAATCAAAAGGCAAGATTTACGACAACTGATTTGAACCTGCACTACTACTTTGAAGTAAGAACTTGAACCGCATCTGCGCAAACCTTGTTTCAGAGTTACCTCCCCTGAGCTAAAACGGCAGCATTTCGTGGGTAAGGAATTTTCTCAGCGCACAGATACCTTCTAAAGTGATGACTGTTCAGACAACAATTGAGCTAGTTCAACCAATGGTTCGCTTTAAATTACGAAACAATGGTAACCACGATGTTTCATGAACTTTGTAAGTTTTGTAAAATAGTCAGTCTTTTATATATTTGAAACGCCGGGACATAAAGCCAAAGGGTCGTGCCTAAGAGAGTGTGAGTGGGGTTGGGAATACCTATAAAATAATTTCTAATGGTGTAGAAAATGTAGTCACTCATTAATACTGACGTAGTATTTAAGTGTAGGGTGCATGGATGTAGCGTTGCATCATATTCCAGTTGATTTTTTTATGCGCGGCATTATTTTTTTAATGTTTAAGAGCTCAATTATGTCAATTAATCATAAACAGGTACTCAATTATTTTTTAAGCAAACAGATTTAAAGAACTGTATTTTTAGGGCGTGTGTCTGCAAGAAATGAAATATTTTCACTAAAACAGGGGCCTGATTCGGTTTTTTAGAACTCCCAGACCTTGAAATTCAAATGGTTGCCCCCAAAGGTGTTTTGTCGTTGTTTTCAGTATTCTTCATGGTTGGCGTTGTGATGTGAAACCGTGATCTATGTCATCCTCTATAATCCAGGTTATTACATGACCATTAAGGTATGATAATTACCCTGGATCTGTGCACAACCATAGCTCTGAAGTGAATTCGCCATCTCCATCCATCACAAACGAAACACATGATTTTTGCCACACATAAGCTTGAAGTCAATAGCCAATCAAAATGCCTCTTCTGAACGAGTTCGGCATATATCTACCGTGCCCTCGATAATGTAACCATATAAGGAAAACATTGTATTCCTGAGTATGAGGTCCTTTTGCTATCAGAAGTTCTCCATTAGTTATGGGATGGTACCAACAATGCCAGTCTAGTACTATTAGTATCTACGTTTGTTTCAACCTCTCATGAGAATTGATCTACGCAATTGGGATACGATGACATGTATCAACCAATTCAGCGAACTTGACCACCCGATCCCGTTAGTCCCTTACGACAAGCATGGGTTGCTGACGTAATACAGACGCCATTGTGGATGAGATACAGACATCGTGCTGACGTAATACGGACGCCATTGTTACAGACATCAGGAGCATTGATCTACGCATTTGGGATACGATGACATGTATCAAGCAAGTCAGCGAATTTGACCAGCCGATCCCGTCAGTCCCATACGACAAGCATGGGATGCGGAAGACCAATTCTAACCCGGAACTTTAGGGTTCAGGTCATAGTGAAGACATTCACGGACATGCAGTCCAAGACACTGACTTATTTACCAAAACATGGAAACAAAGAAATCAAAGAGTCCAGGTGATCGTCAACAATGACTGCGTGTACTGACACCGTCTACATCTTGTCTCGGCGATTCGGGCGCCGCAATTCCTTGACGTTGCGTTCCTTTGGAGGACCAGAAAACTATGTCGTAAACTCGAATAACAGAGTCGCCCTGATCATGTTCCACCATACCGTGCTCAATATGGCCTGTCATTAGGGTAACAGGTGCTTAGCATATTTCACGTGTATACGTTTCTAAAGGCATCTCCAAACTGGCCACAGATCTCTCCGGCCATATCCGCTTGTAGAGGTTTGGCCTTTACCGCGACATCGGTTGTGGACAATGTCTTTGTGACAGAGGTTTCTTAATGTCTGGCTGTGACCAGTTTCTTTCTATTCTGCATCCTGAAAGGACAGTATTCATGTGGCATCTCTGATTTGTTGTGATGTGTTCAAAGCACAAACAAACAAACGAACGAATGGGCAAATGGCTGATTTATAAGTGTCTTGTCCCTTAGAAAACGGATATAATATATTAGCTAAATGTCACAGTGATTACATAACTTGGCATTATGTTCAATATCAAAACAATTAATTCAAGGTAATAAACAACATTAGGTACGCCGTGATATAACTGGAATACTGTCCCAAAGAGGCGTTAAACCCAACTCACTCACTCACTCATTTTGTGTTCCGTGAATCTAAGGGCATACGTGAGCTGAAACCCACCTCAATGTTATTCAACTGCCTAGAATAAAATTAATTTCAATGCACTTGCTGAATCGGACACATTGATATTGGTCGTGCTAGGAATATGTCATTTGCTATGAATCCCCCATACTAATGCAGATAAATTTACCTTCATACTTCCTTATAGTAAAAATGCTACAATGTTCCTCATTCAGTTATGTAATGTTATATAATGCTTTCATTTCGTGGTGGTCCCTTATGTGCTTACACCATCCTATTTTAGGGATGGGGCGGTTGGGTTTGCCTGTCACGCCGAAGACCTGGGTTCGATTCACCGCATGGGTACAATGTGTGAAGCCCATGTATGATGTAAGTCATAGATATGTATTGTGCTTTACTACCATTGGTCAGACATGCAAATTCTCAGACAGTGAGTTCGGGGAGTATAAGGCCAACACTTCCCGCTAAACTATACATATATCTTATGTAACAGCTTTGGTATCCATTTCTTCCCATGTTATTTTTAGGTGAACAATTGACTTGCCTTTGCGTGTGTTTGTAACGGATACCACCGGTGGGACAGGATACGCTCCACTTTTCGCGAACAACTAGTATCAACAATGACTTGTTTTTATAGTGATCCATAAACACATGCTTTTGATATAGTCGGACTGGAATAGACTCTGGTTTTAACAGAGTTTTTTACGATTATGGAGAATTGTGGCTTTTATTTAAATACATTAAATTTGTGAAAATCCGGAACTCAGTTCCCTTAATACTAATCCTTCTACTCAATTATGCACACAAGCAGAAAGAGAATTATTTCCCCAAGCTGAAGTCAAGGGCTGTTTTTTCCAAGGATTGACAAGCACAAGACCTTGGACTTTCTGTGTATGGAGAGTCTACAATTGCAGCAATTGATCCGACGAGCAGCAGCACTAGCCCGTCTTTCCCAAGTCCGTTGCTTAACGCCGCACTCACCAATATTCCAGCTATATGACGGCGGTCTGTAAATAATCGAATCTGGACCTGACATTCCAGTGATCGACATCATGAGCATCGATCCACGTAATTGGAATACGATAACATGCATCAAGCAAGTCAGGTAACCTGACCACCCGATCCCGTTAGTAGCCTCTTACGACAAGCTAGTCGCCTTTTACGGTAAGAATTGGTTGCTGAAAACCTATTCTACCCCGGATCTTCACATGTGGCTGGAGGCCACGGATCAGACTTGAACGACTGAAGGACCAACTTCCACAAGGACGGAAATCCCCAATCCAGTACCGTGATTCTGTTGGATATGTGCTTTCGTCTTATGAAGACCCAGGCGCGTATAAAGGCGAATGTCAATTAGGTTCTGTAACTGTTATATCAATTGATAAACAGGCTGGTAATGCCACCTACTCGTAGTACTTGTATATAGCATTGGTCAGAATGAAATAACCCTGTGGGGATTCCGGATCCGAATAGGTCCCCAGCAACCTTTGGATGTCGCAGTCAGTGGACGAATTGTTCTGTGTGAATGTCTTAGTCTGTGGACCAACCACCTTTGTATGAATGTCACGGTCTGTGTACCAACCACCTGTGTATGAATGTCTCAGTCTGTGGACCAACCACCTGTGTAGGAATGTCTTAGTCTGTGGACCAACCACCTGTGTAGGAATGTCTTAGTCTGTGGGCCAACCACCTGTGTATGAATGTCTTAGTCTGTGGACCAACCACCTGTGTAGGAATGTCTTAGTCTGTGGACCAACCACCTGTGTATATATGTCTCAGTCTGTGGACCAACCACCTGTGTATGAATGTCTCAGTCTGTGGACCAACCACCTGTGTATGAATGTCTTCGTTTGTGGACCAACCACCTGTGTATATATGTCTCATTCTGTGGACTAATCACCTGTGTATGAATGTCTCAGTCTGTGGACCAACAACCTGTGTATGAATGTCTCAGTCTGTGGACTAATCACCTGTGTATGAATGTCTCAGTCTGTGGACCAACCATATTTGTATGAATGTCTGTCTGTGGACGAATTGTTGTGTGTGAACTTTCTCCAGAGTGACATAGCATTACCTTGCATTGTTACAATAAAACAAGTGAGTCATCATGTTTTATGTAGCTGTCCGTAATCTCAGAAACAACTGATGGTTCCATTAGCATACAGGCAGCTGGAAAGGCTTGTAGGACTTAACATTTGACATGCTTATGATTGCCCCTAATATACAAGACACCTTTGACATTGTTAAACATGTTAAACATTCATACCTTGTCATTTAAATGTAACAAAAACAAATACCCATTAACATGAAGACTTCGTGACATGAATTTGTGAAGCAAAGACGAGAATGTCTTGAATGTGAATAACCTGGTCTGACTTACAGTAGTAAAGCATTATCTCTCTTGACATTATTAGTGATGTGAATTAAATCTTCAAGGGTTCAGTTCGCTCACTAACATTCACAAACAGCTGGTTCGTCCTCGCAACAATTCGTCCATACACTGAGACATTCACACACAACAAATCGTCCACGGAGACATTCACATTACAAAGTCGTCCACAGACTGAGACATACATACACAACAATCAGATATTCACACACAACAATCGTCCACAGACAGACATTCACACCCAACATTCGTCCACAGACAGACATTTACACAACAATCGTCCACAGACTGAGACATTCACACACAGCAATCGTCCACAGACTGAGACATTCATACATTACAATCGTCCACAGACAGACATTCACACAACAATCGTCCACAGACAGACATTCACATACAACAATCGTCCACAGACAGAGATATTCACACACAACAATCGTCCACAGACAGACATTCACATACAACAATCGTCCACAGACAGAGATATTCACACACAACAATCGTCCACAGACAGACATTCACAGACAACAATCGTCCATAGACTGAGACATTCACACACAACAATCGTCCACAGACTGAGACATTCACACACAACAATCGTCCACAGACAGAGACATTCACACACAACAATCGTCCATAGACAGAGACATTCACACACAACAATCGTCCACAGATAGACATTCACATACAACATTCGTCCACAGACAGAGACATTCACACACAACAATCATCCACAGACAGAGACATTCACACACAACCATCGTCCACAGACAGAGACATTCACACACAACAATCGTCCACAGACAGACATTCACACACAACAATCGTCCACAGACAGAGACATTCACACTCAACAATCGTCCACAGACAGAGACATTCATACTGCAAAATTGTCCACAGACCGAGGCAGTCGCATTACCTTGTGCCAACATGCTTTAAGACACATTGGCGTAGATTGGTTGTGTTTAGAGATTCGAGTCTGGCGGTCATCCGTTTCGGTCATAATTTGGTATGGGTCGTAGAACATCTTTTTCGCGTCGTAGCAAATTTTTCTTCTTAAAATCTTTCATAAAAGGTGTCCCCTCAAAGATATGAAATAATTTTGGCATTGCAATGTATTTTAATAACAATCTGTAAGAAAAACTGTTTTATAATGGGGAAATGCCGTTTCTTTCGTATTATACTCAAAGAGAGTGTGTTTATAGAAATAATATTATTACAGTAAACCACGGTTATAACGAACTCAAAGGGACCACTAATTTTAGTTCGTAATAACCGTAGTTCGTTATAAGCATATCTACAACATAATTACAACAAATGCCGGGACTAAAAAATATGTTCGTTATATTGGTCAGCTCGTTATAAGCGTGTTCGTTATAAACGTAGTTTACTGTACATCCAAACGTAAGGTCCGAACGCCTAATCCCAAGCTCCCATCATAATATCAGATGGTCAGTCATTATCATTACCAGTTCACAATGTTATTTCTGCAATGATAGACCATTTCCAGGCAAAGTGTTTGCAATAGGATTGTGCATATTGTCCATTTCTTTTCCCCATGTTGGTGTATATACGACCGTCGGTAGTTGGTAGATGGTATAGGTATGTATACATAAGGCCCGTAATAGACCTCAACAACTAGATTACATCCAGATCACGAAAACACATATCTTTGGTGTCTACATTTCACAACTTTTGAGGTACAATCGAGCATGCTATGAAGGTTTCAAAGGGCGTTACACAACTCTTGTTCAAAACTTGTTTGAGCAGGGTTATAAAATGCAAGGCGTCCGTCAAGCTTTCAAAGGGTTTTGTGGTGGACATGTGGAGGACATTTCCGAATTTGACTTATCAGTGACAAAAAAGATGTCCGATTCAATTTCCTTTTTTGACTTGTACCAAATATCCCCTTGTTCTTTTCTTAATTAACTTACCTTTGCATGCCACCTTTGGGGCAATATACGCTCAACTTTTCGCGAACACCTGGTATCATCACTATTTGATAGTGATTCATAAACACATGTTCATGATATAGTCGGATTTGTACAATCGATAATTGTACACTTAACAGAGATTTCTTAATGGAGTGAGTGAGTGAGGGAGTTGGGTTTAACGCCGCTTTTCACAGTATTCCAGCTATATCGCGGCGTGCTGACAATCCTAGAAACATAATCGAGGCGAACCGGGATTCGAACCCACAAACATAGGTTTCTGGCGCGCCCAAGGGACGCAACTCTGCACAGCGAATCGCGGCGCCTTAGACGACTGGGCCACCCGTGCCCCCTATGTTAATGGAAAGGGTTGTGTCGATTTTATTATTATTGTGATTATGGAAATGGTTTTGTTTATTGTTGTGATTATGGTTATGGTTTTGTCTCTTTTATTTATATCATGTATATGTTGTTGAAAGCTTGAAAGTTTCATGTATATTTTTCTTGACATATGTTAACAAAGCACATATCATTACAACATGTTAATATCATAATGTCATGACTCATTTCAATTACTCTTGGTTGGCGGTCAGGGTCCGCGCATGTTCAATGTTCGGAATGCAATGTTTCATTGGTCCATTGTCACAAGTGAGAAGATTGTGTCGGGTGCATGGACGCACATGTACATGCGCGTCATCATCGTCGTGTCGTGATATAAAGGCAATATTAAATTGATTTTGTATTGAGACCTGATATTTTTTAAATATAAACTAGGAGCCAAAATATTTGTTTCTTTAAAAAAAATAACAGAAATGTAACTTTCCTTGAAGACAACTTTTTTTTTTCAACAATGAGAAGTATTATTTATTTTTTTCAAGAAGTTTCGAGAACGATTTATTTTTTTCGATAACGCCCCACTCCCACCGTTGAATTTCCTTCCAGTTCATTACCTCTCCTGATGCTGGTATTATCGGTCTGTCTCTCCGGTTCTACAAACCTAAATTTAATACAACGAAATACATCTGTTGCCCGCGTTGGGTTCACTTTCTTATCATATTCTTCCCATATCTGAGTTCAATATGAACTATGAAAACTCTATGTTCCCTCAAAATTATCCATCTGCCCATCCATGCATATATTCTGTAGATATCCATGCGATTAGAGCGATACTGACGAAGTAGAATATCTCTTGCCCTCATCGAAAAAGACTAACGATCGAGATCGTGATACAACTGAAGTACTGTTGAATTTATTGTTGAACAATTTTCCAGTCATATCACGGAAGAGGCACTTCAGAAATGGCCTTTACCCTTTGTGGCCCAAGTTGGGAATGGAACCCGTACCTACTGTGTGGCGAGCAAAAGCTTTAACTACTAGGCTTCCCAACTGAATCTCGAAGCAACTGCGTTAAACCAACACCCAGTTTCATAAAATTCAGAGGAGCTGGTTTACAATGCACAACAGCGTCTGTCTGGTACCATCCTATATTATTCGGTGTATTCTTCGAAACGTAAGCTCCAGGGTAGAATAGGTCTTCAGCAACCCATTCGTGTCGTAAAAGGCGACTATTCTTGTCGCAGGAGGCGACTAACGGGATCGGGCGGTCAGGCTCGCTGACTTGGTTGATGCATGTCATCCTATACCAATTGCGTAGATCGATGTTCATGATGTTAATCACTGGATTGTCTGGTACAGACTGCCTTCATATAGCTGGAATATTGCTGAGTGCGGCGTTAAACAACAAAGAAACAAACAAACAGTATGTTATTCTATTTTGATAAATACCCTGGACCCATTCGCTTCCTTAACTTCTTTTCATTTTGGACAGTTATAGTTGTAAACGGGTCCTGTGTTATTTCATGCTTCATACAGAGTGGAGCTATACACCACTGAATGGAGGGGTCCGCTCAGTGTGTCTCCTGGGATCATGAGAGAGTGAGTGAGGAAGTGCGTGAATTGTGGTTCCCTCCGCAGTCCCTTCATGGTTGCATGTAGTCGTGTCTGGATCAGACAAACCCTTATCCAGGAGTTTTAGCACCGATCCACGCACACAGTCGGACACATCATGGTTGAGAGTGAGTCTTTCCTGGTTATGGCCATCATGGCTCAACATATTGCACACCATATTGCAATTGCAATGCATTGCAATGTTGGCATGTGTACAACACTCCAAACTTGTTCTTCTTCACATCGACCGCCTCCGTGGTCCAGTGGTAGAGCGTCCGCCCGGAGAGCGGAAGGTCCTGGGTTCGATCCCCGGCCGCGTCATACCAAAAGACGTTAAAAGATGGTACTTGTTGTTACCCTGTCTGGCGCTCGGCATTAAGGGGATAAAACAAGGACTGGTCGGCTCGGAGTCAGTATACTGTGTCTGAGTGGGGTATTCATGTTAAACTGCGGCATGGTATCTCAGTGTGCTAGCACTATAAATCGGCATAATCCGGACTAGTACAAGCAGCCACACACACACACACGTACATGCGCGTCGCTGTACAAGTGCATTAAACCCCATTTCACCTCACCTCTTCTTCACATCCATTGAGAACATCATCCTGAACATCTTGCAACATGGAAATCGGCGCATACATACCATATACCACTGGATGCAAGACGCAACGTAATTGTTGTATTCCACGCTGTAGGATCACAGCGGTCGTCGTTTATTCGATGCTCTTGAATCTGGAGTGCCGATTCTATGGATGTTGCCATATTTCTATGGACATACGACTCTTGCTCAAAAGTTGTTTTATCAGGGTGACAACATTCAACGCCTCAGTAAAGGTACCAAAAGAGTGCCCGATGCAATCCTTCACTTGTACCATACGTTCCCGTGTTATTTTTAGGTGAACAGTTGACTTGATTTTGCATGACTTTTTGTTTTGTGTTTGTGGCGGATGCCACTGATGGACAGGATACGCTGACCTTTTCGCGAACACCTGGTGTCATCACTTTTTGATAGGGATGCATGGACACGTGTTCATGACATGGTCGGAATTGTACAATCGACCCTGCTTTCGGCGGAACATCTTATGATTTGTTTATTTGATGTTTAACGCCACACTCAGCAATATTCCTGCTATGTGACGGCGGTTTGTAAATAATCGAGTCTGGAACAGACAATCCTCTGATTGATATCATAAGCATCGATCCACGCAATTGGGGTACGATGACATGCGTCAACCAAGTCAGCGAGCCTGACCATCCGATCCCATTAGTCGCCTCTCGCGACAAGCGTAGTCGCCTTCTACGGCAAGCATGGGGTGCTGAAGACCTATTCTAACCTCGGATCTTCACGGGTTGAATTCTAATGGATATGGAAAAGGCTGTTATTTCTATGGACATAGCCAATACGTATAATTGAGGGAGAGACCGTAATCTCACTGCTACATTACAAACCATGCACATACATTTGTATTAATATACATGTGGACGTGTAACGTATGTCTTTATTTTTATCCTAAATGTCGATGTCATTGCCAGAGATGTTAGATTCACACACATCATATGGCATAACACATTAACAAAACCAATAGAAACACGTAATTGAAAACTGAAGTGGCATATTAAGACGTAATCCATTTGAAATCACGTTACACAATATGAGTGACAGAAGGCGTCCCTGCGTTCTGGTGCAAAGCATTGCTATCCTCTTCAAATATAAAAAGAAAATTATGAAGTTTTCAAAATTTATTGCAATCTTGGATCATAAAACTAGCTGTTCTTAATGATTCCTCCCATCTTAATGTTGACTGCATTGGTTGAAGAAAGTAAATGTTCTTGTACCATGGCTCGTGGGTCAATTAGAAAAGATTAATCTGATCCAATCTGCTGGTTTTGGCTATGGTATTGCAATACGTTTAGACGTCACAATGGCAGTAGAATGGGACCTATCTTTGAACATTTCTTTGGTGCCAGCGGTGGAACAGGATACGATCACCATTTCGCGAACGCCTGGTATCATCATAGAAAGTGATTCATAGACACATGCTCTGCTTTTAGCAGAGATTTCTTGTGAATATGGAAAGGGTTTTGTCGTTTCTATTTAAACCTATATTCTCTACTGAAAACTTACAGAAATGTGTAACTTTGGGAATATTTAGCTATGACATTGATCCCCGTTTTAAAAATGTCTAAGATACTACCCAAACCTCTTGGGAAGTTGAGTCATACCATATGATGCTAAGAAGCAGTGGAGAGGGAGGTCAAACAACTATTGCAGTGAAACAACTACAAAACATGTCATTAGATTATCGATTTCGTTTTTTTATTTCAATAGAGGTATGTCATTTTGTAAACAACATTAAATGTGTCATAAACATTCAGAACTGATACGATTTAGAAAATGACTATTTTATATGGAAATATATAATAAACGATGCTTAGGTTTTCGTCAGGTGTATACATGGTTAACGTCAATCACACACTAATATATTATCATTAATATTGTCGATCAACCTTATAGATATCATTACCAACGCAACGTTATTTATCTTTATTCAACAAAATTGAGTAGACAACGTTCGGTGAATGTATTTTATCTCTAATATTTAGCTGAAATACACTGTTTTACCTATTAACAAAACTTGCCATTGCAACAGTACCAAGATAGTTGAAGATGAAACAGTTTCTTAACACTTTAATAATCAACTCACCTTGCAGCAAGTTCGGTTGGGATTTATGAACAATATTATGAGGTTCACAAAGACGACAATTCCACTACTGTCATGGAGTGAGATACACATGTTTAATGCGTCTTTAACATGTTAAACAGTTACTACCGAAGGGCAGCTGTCAGTTGGCAGACGAGAGTAAAATCTAATTTCCAGCATCGCGATACAACGCCCAACAGCCAATGAAAAATATATTCCTTGAGGGAGGCGGGCACACCGCTCAAGTGGGTTGAGTACAATTGCCGATAGGTGTCGCTGGCAACAGTAGCAGACGGCTCTCTCTGACAGCGATACAATGTGTTGTGTTCTGAGCTCTACCAATGGAGGGACCGTGTCAACTACGGGATAACGCTTTTAATAGGTGTTTGTGAAATAATTAGTGACGATTGTATCGATCATGGGGTCATGATTCGTTTAATCGCACTTGTTTCAGTCGCTGCCGAAGCGAGCAGTGTGTGATATACCCGCGTGGTAGCAGACAGTCGCAGTTTGTTTACACTTTCCAACTTTTAAAACTTTTACCTCGCTGTTTAGAATCCAACTTGACCATGAATGAACAGTCATATTTCCACTGGGAGTTGCTACGTCAGCCCATCCAGGCACCTGGTTTCGGGATGGGCTCTGGCTTTTTCGACGTTGGGAGGTAAGTTAGTTTAGCATTTGTCAAAATTCACCTCGAGGAACATGTCAACTGCTGTCTGTTCACAGATGTTATAAGCATAATAATGCCATGCAACACGTTAAAACACTAGTTTTACTGAATACAATCTATGGATAAAACAAATATGTTTGTATAAATATTTTGTATACCTTATTATGATAACTGTTAGGTATACATTATCCTTGTATTCAACTATCAAAGAATTAGTGGGTATTCATTTTTTTTGCGAAAGAGGACATGTTAAAAATATGACTCCCCAAAAAAACAACTCGACTCGGTCTGTTCGCTGGATATAATAACTCATATATTGGTCATCTCCTTATACAATGTACGTAATGGTAAGTAGTTTCATATGGGGTGTTTTTGTTACTGATTACGACACTAATCGACACCATCGATTACTTCAAGAAATCGCATGTATTTCGTTCTGTCATAACTGTCTTCTATGAAGTGAACGTGAGTACAGTTTGTCAGAATTAATAACTGATTTATATTCTTTTAAGTATCAGTTTTTTAAGTAAAGGGGATATTTAATTCTTTAGTAACTTTTCAAATACGTATGTATTTGTTATATTTTACATATTAATTAAGCATATATACAAAAGTTAAAACATCTGTAATATTTAATCATGAACCATTTAACAACGCCGCTCAATACAATGGCCTGTGGGCAAAAGTCATATATTATCTTGAATAATGAGGATTCTTTTGATGTAGCAAGTGCCAGCTTCCGAGAATGTCATCACATGTATGTTACTTATAAAAATGTAGGACAGCCTAGGGCTTATTTTGCTGACGTTTTAATATCTTAACATCCAGGGAAATATCTGTATGAAATTCTATGTAAGTTAAACATTGTTGTTGGACAACCCTTTAAAGATATCACGCCTATGTGTTCTGATAATGGCATTTTCGGTGAAACCTGTCCACGGACGAAATAGCAACAGTGACTCAAGATCAAGATCTAATAAAATTATCAAGGGAAAACCAACGTATCACCAAACTCCACTTGGCGTTACAATATTTTGTTCTTTCATTTCTCTATTCGAATTAACACAGAAACGTATTGCTAATGAAGGCGTTTAAGGTACAAATTCAACAGGGCTGTTAAGATTTTATTTTAAATTTGGTATATATTGAATTGATATAAAAAAAAAAGTGCAATGAAAATAAAAATGACAACGTGTTATTTGAACACATTTAAGAATGTTATATTTCGGGTAACACCTTCTTAGTTAAGTACAGATTCTCGTACTTTTTTGGGTTGAGTCCCCTCGGGGGTTCGACGTGTTATTTCTGATGTAAATTTCCTTGCTGCCCAGGGTAAAAAAAGTAAATTAATATCCTTTTAATGCATTTTTCACTTAAAGCAATGATGATGTGTCAGCACACCTGTGAGATGAAGGTTCTCTGCTGTGATAAATGTAAACACAATGTGAGTTATTACTACATGCACGTGATGGGTTCGTTATGAATCACATGCAAGATAGGGCACATGTGTGTGACTTTCACACTTTCTTTGTCACTTCTGCAGTAGAACCCATGGACATCTATCGCCATAACGCTGTGCAATGCAACAAAATTATGCATTTTACGAACAAACTGACATATATCCTCATAATATGTCACATTTCAACAAAAAATATGCATTTGCATTGAAATGTGAAGTATTATGGAGATGGATATCAGTAGTTTTCTCCACAGGGGCGACAAAGGCGGTTTGAAAGTCACATCACAGGACAAGATATAGCGGGGACAAGGGGAGGAGGTGACACAGGGGAGACTCCGAGAAACATCTCAAGTCACCTTACATATATTCTCATACATGCGACACATTGTTACTGTATTGCCGAGACGCCGGTAACTGTTAAACCTGTAAGAGGCAAACACACTAGCAACGTCTGTCAGTTATAAAATCAACCACGGAGAAATAATAGTACTTTTACAATTACTCTTGTTTCTGAAAATAAGATAGGTGAAATAACAGGGTAAACCTATAACACATAATTTTCAATATACATATATATATATATATAAGTAAACAGTAACAAAAATGTATACACGTCAGTAAATTATACACATTAAATCTTAGATTTATTTCAGGAACATATTGAGGAAAGACCGTTTGCATTCAAATTTATTAATGATATTCTACAGAATATATATGCAGGTAAAAAGCTGCTTCCGCCGGGTTATGAGCAAAACTGTCAGTGTCAGGCTAAATGTAAATCAATAAACAATTTCCCGATTGTTTCTAAATCCCGCCTTTAGTTACTTAACAATTATTTTTTCGTATGAGAAAAATGTAACAAGTATTGCGGAAACTGAACATTATTAAAGTCATATGTCACCCTCTCGCGGTCCTCAAAAACAAATGATTCCATATGAACAGCACACTTGTTGTTTACTGTAATTATACAAGGGGTGCCCGGAGGGGCTAAACGTTAAGGTATAAAACGAGAGCTCCAAGAAAATTTATCACCTGTTTCACTAGCATATCTTAACATGTTAAATGGTTTCGTTTTGAAAAGAAATGAATCATATGGTTTAAAATGTAGTATTAGGAACTGACGCTAGCAACACGGGAGCAGTTGTTTTGTGTAAACTCTCAGGTTAATTAATTCAAATTGTCTCCGATCTCAACGGGATAATTATACCTGTGTTTGATCATTAAATTTAATAATCCCTCCACGTGCATTAATCACAGCGTTACTGCGATAATTGGACGACGCGCCATGCTCAGTATAAGATGTCAGCACTTTATATACAACTAAAGATATCTACATTTATTAATTTTCTTAACTATCTTAAAAGGTTTGATTTAAAAAATAAACTGTTTGCAAGTTTTAATTTATTATTTTCTGCTAGTTAAGAAAGATAATATGTTATTGCAGTGACTGACAAAAAGAGGATATATACATACTATTTAGTATGTATATAGTTATGGAATAAAAGAGGATATATACTAGTATGTATATAGTTATGGAATAACAGAGGATATATGCTATAATATATATAGTTATGGAATAAAAGAGGATATATACTATAATGTAAATAGTTATGGAATAAAAGAGAATATATACTAGAATGTATATAATTATGGGATAAAACGTATCTATAGGAAGCAATAACCAAGACAAAGTGAAAGCATTAACATGACAATATATAATTTATTCTATGATGCCTTTTTTGTGAATGTATATGAATAGATTGGACAGTGTTATATTTATCTGATTGATCATCCATCAATAAGGCTTTACCATCATGTTACATCTCATCACGTGTATCATTGCTTACATGATCCAATAGATTTGAAACAAATCTGCCGTGTCTCTCTTACCATGTAACCGCACGAAACTCGTACCAAAAGTTTTATTTAATAGAAAGTGGTATATTTATATATCATGTACCAACATCACATATTGAGAAGTTATTAATGCCAAATAAAACAAGCATGCAGAAACAAAGTAAGGCCCGACTGCCAGGAGTATTGCTCAGGGCATGGTTTATGATAAATCACTTGCATTCTCACACAGGTTTCTGAAGGTAATATAATGAAACCTTGTATTTAAAAAGAAAGAACGGTTATGAGAACTTATTGCTGATTGATTACAACTGACTCGATAATGCTGTTCCGTTAAATATATGATAATGTATAACCTATAATTTGTCACATTTTATCGGAAACAAAACGCGTCAAACACTATGAGTAACTATGCAAAAACTCAGGAGCTTGGGAGTTTCCAAATTGTCAACCTATTCCGATGTGGAGTTTGGAGTATAAAATGCGAAACTTTGTGTTTACTGAGCGCGGGTTTGCAAATAGTGTCGTGATTCCGTGAGCGGTTGACATGTCGGCGTTGAGCTCCCTCTCAGCGAGGCTCCGTCCCCGCTCTCCGTGGAGGGACGACGAGGGCTTCAGTCGCCTTTGGTTGTAAGACACTTGGTCGTCCACCGTCCGCTCTGTCTCTCCTCTTCTATGACCCCCCCCCCCCCCCCCCCCCCCCCCCCACACACACACACACACAAACCTTCTCTCTCTCTCTCTCTCTCTCTCTCTCTCTCTCTCTCTCTCTCTCTCTCTTTCTCTCTCTCTCTCTCTCTCTCTCTTTCTCTCTCTCTCTCTCTCTCTCTGATGGTGGTATCCTGGAGGCCTCATTACCTTACAGGCATCATAGCTTGTCGAAGAAATAATACAATTAGGGAAAGAAAATTCGGAAAAGTGAGGCGGCGTATTTGTTTGAAGGAAGAAAATTGTAATTTAAATTTGCATTTTTATCAGATAAAGTTAATGTCAGGCTGTTATTTCAGATAAAAAGTATTATTGTATTTAAAAATGTAAAAAAAGGGAGCAAAACATCTCCACATTTATTAGGTGTAATTTCACATCAACAAAAATACACACATTTACATACATTACCTAAAACGGTGTAAATATTTTCGTGACGCACAATGAAAGTGCATATGCGTGAAAATGAAACAAGCTGTAAAAACAAGACATTTTTCATATTATTATCTAGAGTTTCGTAAATATATGTTTATGAAAATGGCTTTAAATATGTTGAGTAATGTTCAGTGTTTCAGGAGATTAAGTTAGTCATGTATTTTGTTATACGATGTATAAAATAATTAGAAATGTATTAAATCATCACAAAAACACACACTGTTGGTCGACACAACCTGTTCTCGTACACATATGCTTGCAGAGTTCACAAAGCTAGGACAACCAGCTTATTATATAGTATTCAAAAATGCTAATCTCTCGTATCTCTTGTCTTTGTGTCCGTCCGACCTTCCCACTGTCCCCTGTCATGCCTGACATACAATGTGTGTCCTTCCGCCAAGATAAATAGTCCCATCAGTAGATTTTATTGCCGTCCATGTCTACAGTGGTGGTTTTGAAACGCGGCATCCGCCTCGATGAAACACTAGCTATCTGTCTGAGAGCAACGTCATGGTCCATTTAGACCGTTTCGCTGATACCTACGTCCAGAGAGACCCCACAAGTACTGTGAGATATGGCCGGTCTGCCAGAATACAATCTTCAACCTCGACTGCAATTCCTTTTTTCCTAAAATAGTAGGAATTAATTTTGTTAATTTACATGTCAGAGTAGATTATGAACAGGTTAGTTCACATGTTAAAGGTCGCTCACACTGGCTCACCCATTCGTCGTTCAGCTATACGCGTTATGTCATTAACGTGGACAAACAACCAATGTTAACTTTAAAATGAAATGCAAACAACATATTAAAACGTGTATATTTATATGTTATATGACCAATAGGGATTAACAATATGAGAACTTTATTCATACTGAACATGATCTTTGTCATCTTCTGATTCGGACCTTTTCGGAATTGCCCTTTATTCATAAACATTCTATAAACTATAACTTTCCAATACAGTAATTTATTACATTATTTCTCTAAACATCGGTCCATTTAAGAGCGGACACTGGGCTAATCTTTTCAACTAACATGTCTAACACATAAAATTGTCGCTTGGGCCTTTCATTTTAAACCTCATGCCTAGATATGTGATTTAGGTATTTCTAATTGTTTGAACTCTCAAAATAGAGTGTTCACGTTCATGCCTGAGAATTGTCTGTAGAATACAAACGCTAACAGAAGCTGAAGTGCCAGTTTGTAGTGTCAGCCTACTGAGATACCATGCCTCAGTTTTAACATAAAAAAACCACTCAGACAAAGTATACTGCCACCGAGCCGACCTCCGCTCTTGTGCAGGCAGGGTAACAACAAGTATCATATTTTAACCTCTTTTGGTACTATGACGCGGCGGGGATCGAACCCCCAACCTTTCGCTTTCCGGACCGACGCTCTATCCACCAGGAGGCGGTAAGAGGCGACTAAACGGATCCGGTGACTTTGTTGATAACAGGTGAGGTGAAATTGGGTTTAACGTCGCGTCCAAGATTATTCCACTTATATAGCGACGTGCACGTGTGTGTGTGTGTGTGTGTGTGTGCGTGCGTGCGTGCGTGCGTGCGTGTGCGTTCGTGCGTGTGTGTATGCGTGTGTGTATGTGTGGCTGCCTGTACTAGACCGGATTGTTGTCGATTTATAGTGCTAGCACACTGAGATACCGTGCCGCAGTGTAATATGAGTACCCCACTCAGACACATTATACTGACTCCGAGCCGACCAGTCCTTTTTTGGCCCCTTAATGCCGAGCGCCAGACAGGGTAACAACAAGTACCATCTTTTAACGTCTTTTAGTATGACGCGGCCGGGGCTCGAACCCCGGACATTCCGCCCACCGGGCGGACGCTCTACCACTAGACCATTGTATTTGCATGTATTTGCAGGCAACAACAAAAAACAACATACGTACACGCGCGCGCGAGCTCACATCCTCACCCACACACCGTTGTTTTTATATCATACGTTTTTAGGTAATATTATGTCGAAAAGCCAAGAAGTTGCTTCCGATTATCGTCTTTGTTAGAATGAGAATGTGTTTACAGCCCCTGTATTTCAGTGATATGACAGTTTGTCAGCTCGATGTGTGAGGTAAACCTGAAGTGATGTTAATTTTTGACGTTTAGCACTTGAGTGAAACCCACGAGCACGCGTTGTTGCTAACAAACCAGGATTCTTAATGAGGTCGAAACTGGGTTTCACATCATATCCTATCATGGAATGCTGGCATTCCTAAGGGACGCAACTCTGTACAGAAAAAAACGTTGCGTCTTGGGCCACTGGGCCAATGGGCCACCCATGCGCCCTACTAAGCTAGACACTCATTATGTTGATCATAGGTTATTTCGAACATGTTTATCAAAATGTTAGAAATAGACAATATTTTAAGGGGACATTAATGTGAGAGGCACACCCTCAACCTACTATTGTTCATCAATTATTTAGTGCAATTTAAAGGCAAAGCACGTTCTGTATTCACTTGTTGTATACAAATTGGTAATTTTATATTCCATATGCGTTTGGTCTTGTGTTCTATACGACGATGCTGTCAGAATAACAATACGGTTGTATGAACGTTGAACAAAATATAAGTGCAATCAAGCAATGCCAAACTTAATGTTAGAAGTCTTCTGTAATGAACTCACACACGTGTTTGATCAAAGTTATGGTTACGGCAGCTTACGTCACTGCGATTGGCCGTCACATTCACAGTGTCATCGTCGTTTCTTCATTATTGTATTCAGAGTAAGGAGACATGCCTTAGGAAGCAATGCCTTTTGTTATACGTTTTAGTAGAAACTATATACCACTCTGTTAACATATTTACATCAGTCCGCCTGACTGATCACAGATCACCTTTTCGCGAACACCTGGTACAATCATTATATGATAGGCATCCATAAGCACATGCTCATGATATAGCCGGAATCGTACAATCGACTCTATGCAGAGATTTCCTTTGGATACGGAAAGGGTTTTGTCTCTTTTGTTAACACATCTGTCCTGCCGCTTGCTACCCTTCGATATAGAACATGACAAGTGTCTGCGATCTTAACGCTTCTATTTTTCCTTAGGCTTGGGAAGATACACCAAATGTGCGACCCAGTAGGTATCACGATACCTTACTTACGATCAGATATGTATCATGATCCTTGCATATGCTCTTATCTGTGGTCCCTAAGCCATCCTTTTCATAGACAGGATGGCCAAATACCTGATTTACACTCGGCAGTGTGAAGCATGGGACAACTGATGAAAATATTTACGTTTTCACTATAAACGTTCATTACAAATTAGCGTTTAGTGTTACAGTTATTAAAGCAAACATTT
Organism: Haliotis cracherodii; assembly: GCF_022045235.1. NCBI lineage: Eukaryota > Metazoa > Mollusca > Gastropoda > Lepetellida > Haliotidae > Haliotis > Haliotis cracherodii. The sequence goes on along the minus strand of NW_027266308.1, from coordinate 44,844,009 downwards.
AAGGTAAGAATCGCACTGTGATCGATACTTGTATTGAGAAGTAAAAAATCGCGAGCCCCCGATGCATCGGTATATCGTCCAAGCACTATTTTTCCTTTTCCTCATGTTTATTAACTGAGAATTTGCAAGTCTGGACTTATGTTTATGTAAACCACGTGTACTACCACCCTTTACATAATCATAGGATATCTCGACTGAAAGCTGAGTCCATTGTATGATTCCGACCACATCATTAGCACGTGTGTATTGATCATTATGAAATAGTGATGGTACCAAGTGTTTAAGATGGGCGGGCGGATCCTGCCCCAAGGTGGCACGCGTCATAAACACATTAAAGGCAAGTCAAGTATTCACCTGATGCTAGTGTCCTTGATCTTCATCATCATTCTACATCGTAACCATACACAGTCAGGTCCCGTTAATCCGACATTGCTGGTTGCATATGATTGTGTCGGATTAACGAGTATGTCGGATTAACGAGTATGTCGGATAAACGAAATTAGGTAGTATCAACGTTTGTGATCGAAAATCTACATGATAGATAAATATACAAACAAATTGTAAAAAAAATATGAAATATTCATATTGTTATGTTACATTGTCAGTGGAATATGTTTCTAACCATGCAACCTCTAAAGTTTATCACAAAACTACGGTTACGAGCTGTATGACTGATTCAAAATACTTTAAAAAGCATCGCCTGGAATGAGAGTCGCCAGTTTGTAACCAGTGCCGCAAAGCTCAAGAAAGCTGCTTTCTTAGTGGCTAATGTCGACTTCCTCCTAGTCATTTCATTGGTCGGTCAAAGTTCGCGGAAGGTCGTTCTGACGTAACCTGTACGTATCATATAATGATAATGATGATAAGGTAGTTAACGTTCTATGCATTATCAAGTCATGTACACTCTTTGCATACATTGTAAATTGTAGCCACGTTTGGGTAGGTTCCTGTTAAACTCAGGGTGAATGCTGTTTTGAAGGTTAATATCACGCACTGCTATAGTTATATGATTAATAGGCTCACAGTACGATGTGATTCTAGCAAGTCACGATTATATTGGAGCAAAAAAATCCAGGTTCATGTGAACATTGTTTTATACACAAATTAGTTTCAGAATCTTATTCAAATGAATATTTATCATATGAGAAAAGGAATACAATGAAATAAAATTCTATCATATCTAACATTGTTTTTTTAATGTACCGCGTGCATCCGCGTTCGCACAATTTGCATACAAAAGTAAGTGTAAACAAACGAGACAATTTAGTGTTAGATTAGAAAACCCAACGCATTTACTGATTTTGCTGAAACTGGAAAGAATATTTGTTAGTTTTGAGTTACGTCTGCAGTGCACAAGTGCAGATATTCTGCTGCTTACATAAAGAAACACGTTTAAGAAATATGTTCGTAACTAACCTGATATTTGGATGATATGTCACATACGACAATGTAATCCCTTTTAGATTTATCAACAAGTCACAACAAAATACTATAACATGACATGTATGGTAATTTTACACCATATATATTCTTTCTTAATGGGTAAATAAAAGCGGCACAACCCTTTACATAACCGTAAGATATATCTTCTAAAAGCAGAGTTCATTGTATGATTCAGACTACATAATGTGTTTATGAATCACCATCAAGTAGTGATGATTCATGGTGTTCGCAAAAAGGTTAGCGTATCCTGCCACACTAGTGGCACCCGTCATAAACACATATAAAGGCAACTCAGTTAATGCAGACTTTGCTGTTTGGACGAGTTCATTTTGATACTGGCGTGAAACACATATGATAATACAGCTTGATTTCAGTGGAGAAATTGATCCGAGAAAGGATGGTTATCTCAGAATGAGAGCAGTGAACCATCTCTTATATCAAAACACAGTTATCAGTCTCGATTACCTGCCCAAACAGATTTTATTGGGCGTAAAAGACAAAAGAGCGGTGAAAATTGTATGAATGGACCACTTAAATCACTGATGGTACCAGATGTTCTCGAAAATGGTAAGCGTGTCCTGCTCAATAAACCTAGAAGCATAATCGGAGCGAATCAGGATTCGAAGCCACTATGATAGGTTTCTGGCGTGAGCAAGGGACACAACTCTGCACAGCGAATTGCAGCGACTTAGACTGGGCCACCCGTGCCCCTCTCTATTAAGACACCATGACAACTCAGATATACTCTGTCTGAATTAGGATTTTTTAGTGGAAACACAAGCTTCATCCGCGATTTCTAAGGTAGACAGGATGGATGTTTGGCTGCTTTCTATTCTTAAACTGTTGTGTCTTGTAACGTGTATTTTAATGGTCAATATAAAGCGTTCGTGGGTTGGTCATGAAGGTAAAGGCAGGAGGCGTTCCGAGATAGGAGGGGATGATCACAAGTGGCACGGTGGATGTTCAATAATAACAGGTTACAAACAAATGAAATCTTCTTTAGACACAACCATTATTTATGTTTGCCAGAAGAGGCAAAACACAACACGAATGTATTTTGTATCGAACAATATTGAAAACCTTTTCTTGTTAATATTTCGGAGGTAAACTGGTCGGCACGTACCTCTCATTCTGCATGCTTAAGCGAAAAACGATCTTATCTTCTATGTGTTTATATGGTGTTACGTTTACTCATTCATATATTCATTTACGGTTTCTTCTGATCATAAGCATCAAACCCTAGCCACAGGTCGGGTCGAGATTTAACGTTTAGTTACCCATACCTGGTAAATATCAACTGTGCCTAAGTTGACTTACACAAAACAAACATTCGCTAGATGACAAATGCCATTGCTTATGCGGGAAGTGTGTTGTACAGTTTTTTTTTACTTTTTGTTTGTTTGTTTGTTGTTTAACGCCGCACTCAGCAATATTCCAGCTATAAATCGGCGGTCTGTAAATAATCGAGTCTGGACCAGACAATCCAGTGATTGACTGTTGTACAGTAAATAATCCACAAGGCATCTGCAGAATATATATCCGCGTCTTGTGATCAAACTGCTTAGTTAGTTAGTTAAAACTGTTATGAATTCCTAGTACAGTAGGTTCAATTCAGGCATGAAATAGTGCAAACGGTAATTACAGTGTTAATATTTTTATTTGAAAGAATACATATACTTCTCAAAATAAGTTAAAGATTGCTTGGAAGGCTTGTGTTGCAATACCTATTATCCTCGACTGAATAACTACATATAATAGTAACTTCCTTTGAGTGTTATACCATGACAACATAGATAAGGGCATCTTGGAAATATAAAAGGGCAACGTCAGAGAACCAGTCTCGATTATCCAACGAAACAGATTCCATTCGGCGTAAAAGGCAAAATGGGTGAGACAAATTTTGAAAGGATCACTGAAAACACACTTGTGATACCGAGAACTGGACTTTATTCGTTTCAATACATTTATTTCGTATTTTAGAACAACGTTTTATGGCTAGGTAAGGCTAAAATGTGTCCAAAAGGATGTTTTAGAGGTTTTCAGGGTTTTTCAATTTTTTAACATAAGTTATTCTTTGAGCCCAACTGATTTTCTTAAGAGATACAGAAAAAAATAGTACAAACATGGTGACACGGACTTACTCAAAATTGTAGTCAAGACATTAGAAAAATCAGCCATTTTAATTTTTTTTGAGTCAAACATTTGCAGGTGCGGTAATGAAAAGAGGCTTTTTGTCAAACATTTGAACATGTCTGATATTGTTCATACCACTACTTCAAACTTTTCCGGAGCTTTTAAGAATTTACGTTTCCAATGGGCCAATAACATACATTAACACACGTTAACACAAGAACATAGGTACTACTTCCGTTACATACGTTAACACAAGAACAAAGGTACGACTGCCGTAACATACGTTAACACAAGAACATACGTACCACTGCCGTAACATTCGTTAACACAAGAACATAGGTTCCACTTCCGTAACATACGTTAACACAGGAACATAGGTACGACTGCCGTAACTAGGTTAACACAAGAACATAGATACCACTGTAACATACGTTAACACAAGAGCATAGGTACCAGTCCCGTAACATACGTTAACACAAGAACATAGGTACGACTGCCGTAACATACGTTAACACAAGAACATAGGTACGACTGCCGTAACATACGTTAACACAAGAACATAGGTACGACTGCCGTAACATACGTTAACACAAGAACATACGTACCACTGCCGTAACATTCGTTAACACAAGAACATAGGTTCCACTTCCGTAACATACGTTAACACAGGAACATAGGTACGACTGCCGTAACTAGGTTAACACAAGAACATAGATACCACTGTAACATACGTTAACACAAGAGCATAGGTACCAGTCCCGTAACATACGTTAACACAAGAACATAGGTACGACTGCCGTAACATACGTTAACACAAGAACATAGGTACGACTGCCGTAACATACGTTAACACAAGAACATAGGTACGACTGCCGTAACATACATTAACACAAGAACATAGGTACGACTGCCGTTACATACGTTAACACAAGCACATGGGTACCACTGTTGTAGTCTCATTTAACAAAAGTAAAATACGTTACCACATGATGATGGTACCATTGGTATTGGGTTTGTTTTTTAAGATGACGTAATATAAGTTAACACTGACAAAATGATGTTTGATAGCTTATTGAAGATGGAAAGAAATTTTAACACGACGGTGAATGAGTGGTGATCAATACTGTTCATCACGCTTTAGCAGCGCTCACGCAACATTAGGTGAGGTGACATCGGGCCTATTTCGCCAACGATGCTTTCCTACAATAATACGTTCAACAATGCTCAGATTTGTTGCAATTTATTCTCTATGGTAGCTCTGTTTGTATAAAAAGTTAACCCTAAAGGAAAGTAACGGTGTCCAAGGGTTGGCCTGTAAAGGATACCAACAGCACTGGCTGAACCCCGTTAAACCCGACAGTATTCTTCCTGGTGACGTCATTTCGGACATGGGGCAACACTGGAATTTCTGCAACAATTAAGACAGTCTGCAACAGAATACATCATCACAATAGTTTCATAATTATACATATCTACTATTGCTACCATATTACTCACCCTAAAATGAGGTGAGGTGATCTGAAATTTGGTTTAACGTCGCGACCAAGATTATTGCGCGTGCGTGCGTGCGTGCGTGTGTGCGTGCGTGCGTGCGCGTGTGTGTTCGTCCTAGGTCCGGACTGATGCCGATTTATTGCCATATTGCACTGAGATACCATGCCGCAATGTGACATGAATACCCCACTCGGACACACTATACTGACTCAGACAAGACTAGTCCTTGTTTTAGCCCCTTAATGCCGAGCCCCAGTCAGGGTAACAACAAGTACCATCTTTTGACGTCTTTTGATATGACGCGGCCGGAGTTCGAACCTTCTAATATGAACCTTTACTTGTTCACTGTCTGCTTAGTAAACACGTAGTAAATACGTCTAGCTATCTCCTACATGGTTTGTATTCCAGGCTTATTAAGAAATGTTTTAATCGCTATTTCTCAATGAAGCGAGTACCAGGTTCTGTTTACATTAACTGTATATTCTCAGTGGTGTCAGGCGGTTTTGAAACCATGGAAAATTACTGCTAATACTACACAACGCAAAGCTATGTTAAACTATTTATAACATCTTTGGGACACAAAGTAGGTTAAATAAAAACCAAAACCAACATGTCCAAAAGTACTTGTGCTATCTTGTGGTATGTATGTAAGGCGTAAACCCGGAACAAGTGTACATCGGGGATACTTAACAGCATCACCGCTCGATGCGCCGACTTGACAGTTGATGGTACACATATGCCGAACAGGAGACTGCAAAGGTGTCAACAGCCTAGCTGTCCTGAATAGACACAGAATTGTTGGGAGGCAATCCGAGTTTTTTCAATACCTAAAAAACTATTTTATGTAGAGGGGAATGTCCGAGTAACTCTCCATTCCTTACTAATAATGGAGCAGAGGCTCCGCAACAAGCGACTCTCCATTTCTGAAAGATAAAGGAGCGTTCAGACAATAGAATGACGTCACAGATGTGTTTTAATGGTAAAAAAATGTACTTCCATATGTGAAACACTAGGTTTCCTGGCCCTGGCTATATCACCGCATGTCTTTGATTATTTACTTAAGTGAAATATATCCATCTGGGGTTACATTTCTGGCAACCTCGGTGGTGTCTAGTTAACCATTGTTAATCAAGCATACCTTGGGGCAGAAACTGAAATGAAACACATAAAATGCTGCCTTCGACATAATACAAACATGCTGCCAGAAGCATCTTCATTCGGACCCCGTTATCTCGAATGTACAGGAGTCTCAAACCTATTCTCCGGTCCCGACCGCACCACTATGTAGATACATGTACATATATATTTGACAGCTTCTCTCGTATATCTTGGACATGCATTGCTATAACAAGGGGTAAACCAGTGTTTTATTGCTTAACGACGTTGTCATTGTACCCTTTCTGTTTGGTGTATTATAAAGGGACAGCAAAATTCAAAATAAGGCGTAGAACGTCAAACATATATATGCAAAATCAACATCAGTTGCATTTTAGGTTTCCTTCTGGACCCGCCGTGATATTTCTGGAATATTGCTAAAAGCGGCGTAAAATCAAACTCACTCACTCACTCACACCATTCCTGCTGGATGTGTCTAGGGTATCTACATGTCATTTGACTTCAATGATCTGGACAATGGTTTCAATAAAAACAAAAACTGTTCTGTTTTAAAAACAGAACACGTCTTCAACTTTATTGTACTCTTCTCGTTCATTTTCAGTTTGCAAATTGACTGAATTTATTTAAAAAGTTAACCTTCCGTAAGGGGAGGTAACCTATCTATCGGCTTCCACTGTGTGTACATCTATGTTTCTGCACCATGTTTAACCGCTTAAGATCGTATCTTCAGATCATCCCTTATAGATCTACACATATTTTTTAACTCTTGATATTTCTATAAAGCAGCTGAATATTCTATAGTTGTGAAGAAGAACGTGTACATTTATTTTTCACTACTGTAGTGTAATTTGTTGTATGCATTAGGATTTGTTTGTTAATATTTTTTTATAATGCATTTGTGACTGACAAATTTTCCTAAATTCTAGTCATTTGATAAGTTTAATATTTATATTTAAAACAGACAGTAGGACATTTCGTGCTCTTATTCAATATGCTCTTATACAATAGGTCTTAAGTATGAATGTGATATTTATAACTTGGGAATGTAAAACATATTTAATTCTGATTATTGTAACACCTTATTTCAATATGCCTTATACATGTTATAGATAGTTGCCCATTGATATAAACGTGTTTGGATTATTTTAATACACAACGAAATGCACTTCGCCGTAAACATGCTTAAATTCTAAACATGTTTAGATAATGGGGATGTTATGTTTAGTTGGTCTTTTGGCGGTGAGACGATAGCTCATTTCATTCTGGACGTGTTTAGATACAACACACCAAATGTGGATTTCGTTTGGGATTTTAACACATTCCTAAACATGTTCAGATGTGAACATGTCTTGTATGAGCTTACATTCTAAACACATTTTATTGTGTATTTATTGTCGCTTATTGTGGGAGGATATCCGACGTTGAACAAATACTTCAAGTCCTTGTCTTCGAATTAAATAGATTCATTAGAACGCGAAGGTAAACCGTCCCTACATGTTATAAGTGCATAAAGTACTGGCAATCAGACTACCCGGTATATAAAAAGGCTACATTGCCCAGAGTGACGGTGTCGCTGTGCACTCGGGAACGAGGTATCGGTGTGTGGAGTTTGGAGATTTTAGTGTGCACACAGTCTTGCGAAGTTACGTTGTTAGCGCACATCATTGAACGAGTGTGATGCTGCTTACCTTAATACATTCTGTGGTCGTAAAGACAACCGTTAATACAGGTTTCGAAGCAATCTCATTGATACCAGATATTATACTCCGATACTATACCTGTCAATGAGAACAGAGAGTTATCGTATCGATCTTCAAAGATCCGATTTGAATGGTTTTCGGACATGATTTAATGCAGAGACAACCAACTGGCAGAATCACAATTATTGCCAAGATCTTTTATCTGAACATACACAGTTTTAGATGTGTTTAACTTGTCACCTTTGCTGATACCATCAATTTAAATCTCCTCTGTCTACCTAGTCATGCACCCTGTACCTTAAACCACCACTAGAAATGTATTTAATAGATGAATTGTTCGTATTGTATTTAAGGACAAGGGATATCAATAATTTCCAGTCAAATTATGAACGGGCTAGTTTTGCAAATATGCATCAGTGACATGTGATGCGCGGTTACCTGTGTGGTGGTGCATCAATGCACAGGAATTAATATCAACAATACAACTATTTTAAATACAATGTCCACGCACCTACTCATACGCACTCAATATATAATGCTAGTATATATCGAACTGGCACACAGGTTAAATGTGCATGCATCGTTCATTATATAATGTGAATATGCCTTCATAATCATCTTTTCTACATGCACATGTCCTATGTAAATATAAACACAGGGGTAATCAATGCCAACATATAAAAGCGTCGGAAACAACCAAAGGCCGCAAATTCAAATGGCTTCCCGTTGGGTACACAATGAATATCTCTCTATATGCAAACAATGTATAGTTAGAATATGTTTAGGATATGTCCATAACATCGTACTGTTCATTCATTTTCAGGATGAAACGACGTTGATTTTAATTTTCAGATATCTTTAAACTTTGTTAATATATGAACTGCTGGACAAAAGAATGTATACACATGTGTTTGATGCTGGCTCAAAATGAAACAAACATGAAATGATTATTCGATGGTGATGTATTGAATACGAGTATTAGTTGTAGTTGTCTTGGAACTTAATTTGCAATGTTTCAGTGACTGTTTTTGCCTAGTTTGGGGTCAAATCCAATTTTTAGACTTTCTTTTGTCCGTCAGTTTAAGTAACGCTAGCCATTTTTCGAGATAAGTGCCTGTATTCACTCGTAGTGCGGGTCATGAACGATGTTTGGAATGACTGAAGTTTCAGTTAACCTTATCGCTATTTCAATGTATTTTATATCAGGGACAGGGGTTTAGATGTTATATCACATATACTTCATTCCTTGTCATGCCCAATTGGCGAATAATGATTACGTTTCCAATAATCAAGTTTGAACAGGGCGGACGAGTGATGAATAGTATTAGTATGTCCAACGCCATCAGGGTACGATGATGCGTAATTATTGTTCTGTTACATTGTTGTTTGCGCCGTACTCAGCACTATTCCAGCAATATACCAGCACATGCCTTCAGGGAATAGAAGATGTCAATACCGTACAAAGATAAAATGTACAAGGATGTAACACCCAAAATGCGCCGTGTAATAACATCTATAACTACCATGAATAATAAGGATATCTGCACATCACCTGACATCACACACACTGAACACTATATTCTTGCCAGCGGAAATACCATATGTGATAACATATATACAACATACCAATACTATCAGTACGGGGACACCTCCACGTTGCCATGTTTCAAGCATGAGCGCGGTATTGTAACGAGCCAATTAGTTGGTGCACTCTTCGTGTTGACAACCGGCATACACACACGCTTTAATGTCTCCTCACCATATTTGTAAAGCTGACATTAAGTGTTGACGAAACCACTCACTCAGTACAAAAAATGTCCACCAATTCCTTACCCCAGCACATTGCTATATTTCCTCAAACCACAACTCACTCACCGGAGGGGATGACAATTTGACAACCTCTATATACACTACGGGTAAAATTATTTCCAATAAACAAAACCGATGTTCTTCGATATTATTTGAAATAAAACATAGCCATGCATATAGATAGGTTTGATTCGAATCAATCTGTATTTCATAGCAAATAGGATAATGTGAGCGTTTATTCCAAAACAAGCTCTGGGACTCCTCGAAGATAGACGAATATTGTTCTTATTACGTGTATGGTTAACCTGTATTTTTTTTTAGTGTAATTGTACGTAAGTATGTGCGATAAATACTCAATATAAGTTCCACTTCAAGAACCTATCAAATATATTTTGAATTACTTATCTACATGCATTTTCGGCTGTTAAATATGTTTTACGTTTAACTATTTCGGTATTCCCTAAAAATGGTATACAAATAAATGTGACATGGGAAAAGATAAAGTATTCCCTTTACGTAACTCTCTTAAAGTCTACTGAGTGTAGTAGCAGTATTCATTTTAAAACACCTATCGAATATAAATACATCCCATATATTTGTTCTGTTCATTATACCTTTTTGAACGTTGGAAAACAGTAATACTTTCTGAACATGAAATACACATAAGCATAATATGCCGTCATTAAATGGTGCTGTTTGGATCTAGTTATTTTGTTACTGGTTTAATCGACCTGTACACATATGAAATACAGAATGATATGACATTATATGTGGATGCTACATTGTATAATTTAATACCTGAATTTCCCTTTTATCACTATTGGCATTATATTCTTAAAATGATTTCCTTTCACTTATTACAAATAAAATGACTTGCAGGTGTAACTCTCATTTATGGAAAGAAATAAGAAGAACATAAAATCAAGTCGTGGTTGTTCTTTTCTGTACTTTTCGGTGTATGTGTAACATTCTATGAAGGATTAGTGGACTCCAGCATGGGATAACGGATAAGTAGAAGGTCACACCTCAGCCTTAACTACATGCATAACGTTTACCTGAACAAACTGCGTTCTAAATGCACGGACAGATACAGTCAGGGTTAGTCCGGATAAGATGGTTTTACATAAACATGTTAAAAAAGACATGTACTCTGTTTAGTATTAAATATTGAGAAAACGAGTAACAATTTATCTTACCCTCTGGCTTAAATATACAGTTTTATCCATTTCATTGTTGATTGTTGTACCGCGTGAACCTACGATAGTCCTGCGTTATTGACTCAGGTGGAATAAGACTACTTTTAACTCAGAGTTCCGCGAATTCTAATTAGCTAGATTCGCGCAGATTTACACCTCTCAGTCTCTGTGATGTGCTGACGATTTCGCCCGATTATGCAATGTATTTGCCGTCCCCACTAAATCCAAGACCGTCAGCTAAAGCTGCAGCATACGCCAACAGCTGCACGTGCATATACGATGCCGAAGAAGGGGGGAATGGGAAGGGCTGCATTTGGGATATACTCGCTGGAATCTGGTTCTTCATATAATGTCGGCGGTATTGTCTATAGATTTGGCTATACATTTTCGATTGTAACGAATTCAAAGGTTCCTTTGAAATTCTCACTATAACGAGTTCCTAGGGGCTACAGCAAACTCCAAGGGGCCTTTGATATTCGGTTATAGCGAAGTCCAGTTGGCCTTTGGTATTCGGTTATAGCGAACTCCAAGGGGCCTATGATATTCGGTTCTAACAAAAATCTAAGGGTCCTTTAATATTCGGTTACAGCGAAGTCCTGTGGGCCTTTGAAATTAGGTTATCGCGAACACCTAGGGCCCTTTGATATTCGGTTATAGCGAAGTCCAGCGGGTCTTTGATATTCGGTTATAGCCCACTCCAAGGGTGCCCCTGGAATTCGGTTCTAACAAATTCCAAGGGGCCTTTGAAATTGATAACTCCACATTTGAACTAAACTCGTTGTTAATGACAGAATATACAATTTCTTGTCACTGAATCAAGTCATACATTTCCTTGGCAAACGGCATTTTCAATTTTCATTCTGAAATACCTGAGGCTAAATATTTGTCCGTATTTTCTGGGACAAATTATCCTTTGTTTTATTTTTAAATCCCACTCCCAAAGAATATCAAATGGTCGGTGCCTGAGGCAGTGAAGGACGGCTCGCCTTTAAACATCTAAACATATCTGTTAAACATTCAAAGAAATCCCTGTCAGGGTACATTAATTATGTGCACACATAAACAAATAAGCTTGAATGATATTACTGCTTGTTTTCCCGTGAACCATCTTTGGGAAGCTTAATACGATGTAGTTTATCTCAAAGTGCATAGTTATAAATAACCTTCCCACCACACTGACAATAATAGGCCCCAAGAAGAAGTAGTCAGAAAATAATAATTCAATATTTCAACTTTATTGCATCGCAGGATTACAATGAATATAAGAGGGCTTGGTATCAATATATACGTATGTATGTTCTTTGTTTCATTTCCTTCTCTATAGCAAGATAAACATTTGCTCGATTCTGTTCTCATTGTGTGCTGTATAAGGATCAATGACTGAAATGAAAGGTGTAAATATAGTCTCGATTATCCACAGAAACAGATAAAGGGCAAAATAGCGGTGAACATTATATGAATGGATCACTGAAAAGGTGGGGTGAAGTGAAATGGAGCTTAACGTGGCGTCCAATATTATAGCACTTATATATCAACGTGCATACACATGCGCATGCGTATGTGTGGCTGCTTGTACTAGTCCGAACAAATGCCGATTTTATAGTGCTAGCCTACTGAGATAACATGCCGCAGTGTAACATGAATACCACACTCAGACACAGTATACTGACTCCGATCCGACTAGTCCTTGTTTTAGCCCCTTAATGCCGAGTGTCGGGCAAGGTAACAACAAGTACCATCTTTTAACGTCTTTCGGTATGACGCGGCCGGGGATCTGGGCGGACGCGCTACCACTAGACCACGGAGGCGATCGGATCACTGAAAAAGCTACTTACAAAGTTTTGATGTCTCTCTGAAAACATTTTTCTCAAAGGTGAGCCGGGAGGTAGGACCTTTCATTGTTTTTTTATTGAGAAAAGAATGTTGAGGGAGGAACACTTTTTATATTTTCCCCCAAAAATACCAACATACACAACTGGGAACTATTGAACTCTTTAATACAATGTCAGTTGTTAGTCATAGATAACAGTCTCTGCTTCATATGATGGGGAACATTAAGAATGTTTTTTATTGGCAATACAAAGTGAATGACGATCAGGATTTAAAGGGACACGTCGATGCCCGAGAAACCTTTCCTTTTTACAGCCTAAATAAGGTGCGTCCATATATATGTAGATGGGACCCCCATGTTACAATTGTTTATATTTAGCTATTTTGAAGACTAAATATAGCATGATCTAGCGATGAATGACTTCAGTTTTAAGCCACTCTTAGCATTTTTCCTGCCGTTTCGCGACTGGGGATTCGAAAATTGGGCTTGACATTCTACCCGTATTGGGCGATCGAACCCGGGTTTTTGCCGTATCGAACCAGCACTCTAACCACAAGGCTATCCACCGGGCCTGGGGCTGTCACTTGAGTACCTGCTCAAGAGTGCCGCCAAAGAACAATTAGGTAATGTATCGTACGGTCTGTCCGGTCAAACCTTCCCTATAACCATAGTGTTGGCAGTGGCAGTCAAGCATTTTCTTACAACCATCAAATAAACGTATCGTACTGCATATGGTATGAATACTCTGTGACACTGATTATCGTATGAATATTCTGTGACAGTGCTCACTTTATGAAAAATTCTGTGACATTTCTTACTGCATGAATACTCTGTGACAGTGCTAATTGTGACAACGAAAATGCTCGCTGCTGTATATGTACAAGTAAACTGGGAAAATAAATAAAATAATTAAATCAGACGGTTACCTTTTCAGTAAATCGGTATTTTCATTCTTCTGCTTCCTTTAATGATGCTTTCCCCGTGATGGTATCCGTTAGCGACTCGCGAATATACACGTGTGTATAAACCGTTCTTTATGAGCTGCATGTACATTGACATCAAAATTTGAATCGGACTTAAAATGCCCTCGGCTTGTATATTACTGAGCATCAATAAACCTTGTAAATGTGATCGCTGTGCCGACATGCGTCTCTGTGTGTCGCAGGTCAGTGTGGTGGGGACGATGTTGAACGAAACACGGCTTCAGATGCAACATTTCCATATAGCATAGCCTTAGTGTACAAACTTGGAACTTGGGTATCAAACAAATATCAATCCATCAATTTAGAAAGTATGTTACGTCTCTACACACACATACATACGTGTGAGCACACATACACCACCGACGCATGCACACACACACTAGTTCCATTTTCTCCACATAAAATCACTGGGATAGATATCTCTCTGATAAATACTGTTATGGGTCAATGAATCAATGAATAGATGTAACATAATCAAACAACACACACAGAGACACACAGACACACAGACACAGACACACGGACACACACACACGGAGACACACACACACACGGAGACACACACACACACACAGACACACACAGAGACACGGACACACACACACACACTGAATGATAGATATGTCATGTTCAAACCATCGACGGAGTGTCTCTCTGATAAATACTGTTATGGGTCAATGAATCAATGAATATATGTAACATAATCAAACAACACACACAGAGACACACAGACACACAGACACAGACACACGGACACACACACACAGACACACACACACACACACACACACAGACAGAGACACACACGGAGACACACACACACGGAGACACACACACACACACACACACACACACACACACACACACACACACACACACACACACACACGGAGACACACACACACGGAGACACACACACACAGACACACACAGAGACACGGACACACACACACACACACACACACACACACACACACACTGAATGATAGATATGTCATGTTCAAACCATCGACGGAGTGTCTTGGGGAAACATTATTGGATCGCGTGGGTGGTTATCGCATGTCATTATTTAATACAAACCTTTGATCGCTGTGAAAAGTCAAATAATATTTAATTCAGCCCAGCCTATATACAATTGTGCTTTTGGGTCACTGGGTTGCATTGAAAAGCGTGTAAATGTGATACATACAAAAAGTACCATCACGGTACCAGTTGACAATGTGTATTATGAGCATTATACAGCAACCGAGATACTCCTTTCATAAAATCTTTTTAATGTAACCATGATAACAACTTTACGGAAATGATCTGAAAGATATAACTACCTCAGTTCGTTTTTGGTAGAACAAAGAAACACCAAATGATATTTCTATTTCTATTCTATTTTCACTAATTTGTGAAATCTTAGGGCAGTATCAATTGCTAATCTACCTTCATTCTACTTCATTATACATAAGCTAAGAAGACCAGGCCTGGGTCGAATGAATACGTTGCGAGGTGGTCCATGTAACGCTGAACACACAACATTGATTGACTGGTCACGTGTAACGTTGAACACAACATTGAAGGACTGGTCACGTGTAACGTTGAACACAACATTGAAGGACTGGTCACGTGTAACGTTGAACACACAACATTGATGACCTGGTCACGTGTAATGATGGACACACAACATTGATGGCCTCGTCACGTGTAATGATGGACACACAACATTGATGACCTGGTCACGTGTAATGATGGACACACAACATTGATGGCCTGGTCACGTGTAATGATGGACACACAACATTGAAGGACTGGTCACGTGTAATGATGGATACACAACATTGAAGGACTCGTCACGTGTAATGATGGACACACAACATTGATGAACTGGTCACGTGTAATGATGGATACACAACATTGAACAACTCGTCACGTGTAATGATGGACACACAACATTGAAGGACTGGTCGCGTGTAATGATAGATACACAAGATTGAAGGACTGGTCACGTGTAATGATGGATACACAACATTGAAGGACTGGTCACGTGTAATGATGGATACACAACATTGAAGGACTGGTCACGTGTAATGATGGACACACAACATTGATGACCTGGTCACGTGTAATGATGGACACACAACATTGATGAACTGGTCACGTGTAATGATGGATACACAACATTGAACAACTCGTCACGTGTAATGATGGACACACAACATTGAAGGACTGGTCGTGTGTAATGATAGATACACAAGATTGAAGGACTGGTCACGTGTAATGATGGATACACAACATTGAAGGAATTGTCACGTGTAATGGGGGATACAAAATACAACAAAGGGACACCTTTCAACCGTGTACGTCATGTAAATACAAAATTGCATAATAGTTTCACGATTCATTTGAAATGAATGTTATTAATTGGATTAAGAGATAATTTCAGATGATTAGCATCTCGTCATTTCTTTCGTTTAATAACTGTCTATCGTAATTTATGTATGAACGATTTGTTATCTCGTAGTTCTTGCTTGTCCTTTTCGGACCCAAAAGGCAGGTGATGAAGTACCAATTTCAGTTTTAATTGACTAGGAGCTAGGTGGCAAATCTAATGAAGAATCGAACAGGCCCCTGGTAAGCAAACGAAGTTGGTAGAAAAAGTCCGGCCGTTAACTTTGAAGTTAGGAATGGGATTGGAGCGGCCTAGGGGCCGGTATTGACACGCACCTTACACCACACGTGAACAAAGCGAGAAAATAAGCTGGGCAATTTTCTACCGTGTGCCTTCGCATTCCAAAGTAGTCCATCTAATCAGGGCTTTTAATCCGTGTATCAGCATCAGAAATGATGCAAAACTGTGTAGATACAATCTAGGAGCCGTGTGCAAATTCTGGGAGAGATTTTTGGGAATTAAACTGAGATGTGTGGTATGTGTCCGCGACTTGTTAAATTGTTTTAGAAATTTACTAACACGTCCATTTGATTTCGATTTTCTTTGAAATGAAAACTGTCTGAGACGGCTGGCGTTGAATGCCAATGCGCGGCAGTACCTGTCGGAGCGGGCCGCCACCTCGAGATCTGTCACAGGTGGAAACGACCGGAACACACCTACAACACAAGAATACGTCGCAAAACAAACGAAACAATTAGTCGCTAGAAGGACTCGCAGTTAAGTAGGATGACAAACAACTACCTAATGGTGTAGTGGCATTAATTCCTTCGGTAGTAAACTTCCTCAGCTGTCTCTAAAAGCATGAGTAATTCTTCCGAGATTGACAGGTTCAAGTCATTCCAACCGTGTACTGTCTACAATTACGGTTTAACACTGAAAATGTGTAATATTCTCTACTGGTACTTTGCAAACAGACACAGATTTATGTCTTTGTTATCCATTTGCACATAATGGTCAAGGATATAAATTAAGAATAACCTGACTCATTGGATCTGGAGGCAATTTAACACCAAGCAAAAGATATAGCTGTATTACTGCCTCAAACACTCGCATAAGACGTCATAATGGAACGCACAAGAAAGGATAACAAAAATGTTATGATGATCTATTGCCTGGCTTTGGTTAAACAATGTAACATAATTTCATATGAAATGTGAGTTTTATTGCCCAAGGCATATAGTAACTTATTCGAATTATTAAAAGGTTATAAATATATTGTAACACAAATGTATTTGCTGTGTGTGCATGTGTGTGTGTACGTGTGTGTGCGTGCGCGTGCGTGTGTGTGTGACAAGCATTATATTGCTACATTACTACGCAAACAGGTATCACATTTCTACACAACTAGCAAATAATTTTATATATCGTTTTATGACCTCTAAGTTTTGAATAATATGACTATTAAAGTCGCTCTACAGTCATAGTAATTATGTGGTATACATTAGCGTTATATGAGTGGATTATAAAAATTTACAATGAAGCGTTGACGATAGCCGTGGTATTTATGTGTGTTTATTAACATAAATGTTGATACTTTCCAACAACGCAAAAGGGGCTGGAGTGAATTTACAATTTGATCAACAAAATATGATTGTGGGATAAATATGAAATAGGGTAAACTTAATCGCAGTGTTGGCTAGGATGAAAGCAGAATATTAAAATACACTTGTTACCCAGATACTACAATGTTATCAAATTTCTGCTGCAATGTTTAGAATTCAGAGAAAGACATGGTCGAGGCGAAAAAATAGACATTACCAGGCAGACAATACATGTTGTTTCTGTACACAGTGATATACGATGTATAAGCAACGAGGTCAGAAAATTATATGTTTTGTGCTATAAAACGTTTTCGACCATATCGTGAAGTATATGTTAAAGCCTTAAGAAAATCGATAGCTCCTGATAAGCTCCATGCTTGATAGTGTCATGTGTATTCAGGCCACCCATTTATGCAACTTAATTACTTACTGAAGACCGAATGTCTTTGTAGCGTGGGAAATCGAAGGCATGTTCTGATGGCCTTTTGAAATTGCAAGCGTGTCGTATCGTGTAATAATAACTAACCCTTCGAACACAAGAGGCACACCATACTCATCTGCCGATAAAACTATACGACTAAGAAATTTAAGATGCCGTTAAGGTCTCGCTGGAGCCTGCGTCACAGACAGACATTTCACTCGCCGAAGGTTGGTATATAATGATGTTTAAGGGCGTGCAATATAAGGTGTTATAGCACCCTGGTTGCACTGTATGATGAACGCATGTGCAGGGCATGCATTTGCATTAAAAGTAAGTTTCTATTGCCTAACCCAGCACAGCGGTACTCCAGTATTAAACCATGTGGCGTGCAGGGGGAAAGTCACATTTATTTACATCGAGATTTTCAAATGTCCACATAGAGTGCATTGGGCATCGCTGCGCCCCTGAAGACTATTTCAATAAATGTATACGTGATGAAAAAAACTGTGTCTACGGACCATATTTTATTGATTATGTGGAAGGGCCTTATTCACTAGATAACGGCCTAGAAATTGCAGTATATACTGAAATGTATGCAGAAAAATGATGTGGTGCCATTACACATGTATATTCAATTGTTTCGCGTTTGAGTGGGCGTATGTAGTATTGCCATTTCTACAACTCAGCGCATATTTACAAAAATATATGTTAGTAGGGACATTATCACTTTGGTCAAAAGAGGTTACAGGAAAAATGTCACACAACACCGCTTATGATCCCCAGGGCTATGTAATCAGTTTTCCGGGAAACAAATTCAAGTGGTTTAGAGTCCGCATGTCAACTAAAACTGAACAGGACACAGACCTTTTTTGGTAAAAAAACCCCTAAAGCTAAAAATTGAGTTGACACAAGACATGCTGTTTTGCCACAATTAAATTTATGCTATTGGATAGGTCTGCCAAATGTATGGATGAGTAACTGAACCATATTTTAATTCAGTGCAGGGCTGCAGTTTTAAAGGTCTTCAGTATGTAATAAACACTGAATTTAAGAAGCGATCCATTGGTCAGTTTATTGCCGCGGAAACAAGTTTGCATGTGTAGTTTAAGGACAGTTCTTTGTCCATATATCAAAGTAGTTTTTGGTACTATGTACTGATTAATAAGAAGATATGATTTTGAACCAAATCGGGCGTTTTGAATGGCGGTCCATGCTTAATGTCTGCTTTACACATTTGAGTGACACACAAGGCTAAATTGTTGGGTCACAATCTATAGAACGTTTTTTCTTGTGTTAGTTAACAATTATCAACGTTCAATTCGGTGACGGAAATACACACACACGTGTGTCCCACTAAGATGTGATAACCTGTGAAGATCCGGGTTAGAATTGATCTTCAGCAACCCATGCTTGTCGTTAGAGGCAACTAACGGGATCGGATGGCCAGGTTCGCTGACGAGGTTGAGGCAGTCGTCGTGTCCCAATTGGGTAGATCGGTGTCTGCCCAATGTGCCTACAGTAAAATCATGAAATGATCGGGTCTGATGCTCAGATAGAGATGCACGACTGAAGATGACTATTACCTGTTTCACCTGTGATGGGAGATAAACTTGTCCACACTGAGACAACGAAAACAATGAAGGTATAATACTGTAATATTGCTGAATGAGGCTTTAAACAACAAACAAAAGAAAGATGTGATAATGTTTATTTGTTTGTTGTTTAACGCCGCACTCAGCAATGTTCCAGCTATATGACGGCGGTCTGTAAAAAATCGAGTCTGAACCAGACAACCCAGTGATTGACATCATGAGCATCGATCCACGCAATTGGGATCGATGACATGCATCAACCAAGTCAGCGAGCCTGACCAGCCGAATCTGTTAGTCACCTTTTACGACAAGCATAGTCGTCATTTACGGCAAGCATGGGTTGCTGAATACCTATTCTACCCCAAATCTTCACGGGTCAGATGTGATAATGAAGGCTATGTTGATACATTAGGGAAAGAAGATCAGTTTATGTTAGTGTCACATACTGGTATACGCATTAAACAGAGTTTGATGCCATGAAATGCATTAAATTAATTAAAATAACACTAAATACAAAACACATATGAAAAATATATTACACTGTAGAGTACCAACAATACCAGCCCACGGCATACCATTCTGCACACACAGAAATTGTACACAATGTAACATAATGTCCAGCTATATATAACGTATGGCCCGATATACAACAGGTACCATACATACATGTATGTTATAGAGGTCATGTATCGTACTATATATATATATATACAATATATATATATATACAACAGGTACCATACATACATGTATGTTATAGAGGTCATGTATCGTACTATATATATATATATATATATATATATATATATATATATATATATATATATGGTACAACAAACAATATGGTGTCACATATGTGGAATATATGATCAATTCGTCAATTTACCTACCAACAAATCAAACAGAGTGACTTTATTACATACCTCAGTCACTGAGCAATAACATGTAGCCTCACGCGTTTAGTTAGTGATATATGCATCTCCTTTAAATTGTATATTATTACCTCCTGTTTCATTTATAACAATAAGTAATAAATATATCCTGATCATTTATAAATTTACTTGATTTAGGAGAGGCGTGCATACTTTGTTTATATTGTCTATTTCTCCGATGTGTTGTATTTACTTATTTATCATTGGTATATGCAAAAGAAAATAAATCAAGCATATCCTATTGTGTTGACAGATACGCATGAAGAGCAGTCTGTCCTTGCTGTTTTAGTCACGCATGCAACACGTGTATATTCGCCAGGCTACTGACCTGTTCATAACCGTGTCTGTGTCACACGATTGGGACCAAGTCAAACAGCGGCAACAACAAAGCCAAATATCAACATCTACAATTCTTTGGTAATGAGAAGGGTAACGTGAAATACATAGATAGTGTTACTAACGTTTTGTGATACATACTTAATTGAAACAAATATGATTGATTGGAAAAATAAGTTTCTTTGAGAAATATGTTTCGTAAAAAATATTATTTAACACAAATTCTCATAAACAGTGAAATATCAATTACTACGGAATTTGACATGCAATTAAAAGCAGTCACCCGGTATATTATAATTACTTTAGTCAAACTCGGAATATATATATAGCAATACCTTACCCTTGCATAATGTATTGTATGTGTTATTTATAAAATTAACCGGTGTCTGCAAAGCCTGCATATAACAAAGTGACCCAGCTCTTTCGAGCATAGTGTTACACACACCCATACAGTGGAATGCAAAATGTTTCCGGTGCGATTTTTTCTATGTATATACATTAAAATTGATAGATTAAAGTTCAGTCCAAATTCTAGAGTCAAGCGATGCGCTATGATCTGGTTAGTGGTAGCCTACGATCATGATGAGATAGTGATAGGATTAACTGGGGTTATTATGAGACATTAAAGCCCGGAGGACTATCCCTCAATAGACATCCGGCTGGTATTGTATATGTGTGTACATGTCTATAGAGCAACTGAGCAATATATGCTGCTGTCAACCGTCGCCGCCCGTTCAGGTCATCGTGACCTAGCGCTGTTTTCCGGGACTTCTCAGTAGCAGGAAGTTGGACATATTCGACGATGTTAGCAAGTGAACGACACATTTGCAAAACGCTTGTCGGACTAAAAACAGATTAGTAGCTTTGGCCTAACGTCTCGTTACCTTATTTAGGCTACACGTGACACAGTCACCGACATCTTGATCGCTTATGTTATTTATAGCAAATGGGTCTGCTTTATTTTAGAAGTTAACGGTGATGAAGGCATGTGGTAATTAAATAGGGAATGTAATGAAAAGATTATAGAAGCTTGATTACCATACAGCTTAAGAACGTAACTAGAAGATGTTCATATGATTACATTGAATTATGTGTAGAACATATTTTACCAAACAAAATTATAGTGAGTGAGTGAGTGAGTTGGGTTTAACGCCGCTTTTAACAGTATTCCAGTTATATCGCGGCGTGTCAGCTTAATGTGGGAGGAAAGCCCGAAGTGATGCAGGTCTCAGACGTTTACCACTTCGGTGAAACCCACGAGCACGGGTATGGTGCTGACAAACCTAGAAACATAATTGGGACGAACCGGGATTCGAACCCACAATCATAGGTTTCTGGCGTGCCCAAGGGACGCAACCCTGCACAGCGAATCGCGGCGCCTTAGACGACTGGGCCACCCGTGCCCCCCAACAAAATTATAACTTCTTTGAGTGGCATTTAGAAGTTGGAATGGTAACTAAGACAAAATTGTTATAGATGAGCAACTTCTTTATTACAATTGGGCCACGTTTCGGTGTAGATTCTAACACCGTTATCAAGCAAATGATGTACAAACTAGGTATGAGCATGATATATATACATAACAATAGATAGATGTTTATATAACATATAAGGTTGATGTACACTGATTGATAGGTAGTTATGATAAACAAGTTTATACAAGAGATAGGGTTGATGTACAGTGATTGATGGGTATGGGGTATATCAATTATACACTGCCGGGCAAAAGAAAGTATACACCCATATTTGATGGTGGCTCTAAATGAAACAAACAAGAAACGTTTATTCGATGGTGATGTATTTGATACGGGACGGGTAACATAGTTATGTTTTGGACCATAGTTTGCAGTGTGTCGGCGACTGTTAGTAACGTTTGTATAACGATTATAACATTTTGGTCTAATCCAATTTTCTAGGGTATATACTTCTGCCCGACATTTTAGCCTCATCCGGGTATAAGATTTAGTTCGTGCCTCCGTTATATCACATATTAATGATCTACACAAACAATAACGTTTTTCCATCTCTCAGGGAGAAGTTTTATAAAAAAAGTAATTATTGTCCAAATGAAAAATGGACACACTTTGTGGAATTTACATGTTCCTCTCCATTATAACGTGCGTTTTGTGTACAACAGGACAGATAAAGAAGGAGGAAAAAGGAGTAAGGAAAAAAGCACCACAGATGATAAACACAATTATATCATGTCATGTTGCATTGATATTACCTAGACTGACATATAGTCCCAGAATTACGATTATCCTATTTAAAAATATACATCCTTAAACGTCCAAATAAAATACAGATTGAGCCAAGAACAATGCTTGATTTCAGCTAGAGCTGCGGAAACCTAGATTTGCCACGTTATTCTTGCCTTGAGTTGGATTCTGTTTCAATTTATTCGCTAGGGTCTGGAAGACAGACCATGATATTACCTTGTTCTTGAATGGTGTAAAAGTCCTTTTACTGAAAGACTTACCTTTGTCATGTTATCGGCCATGTGCTCCACACAGATTTCTAATGTACACTGTATTTGATTTGAAAAATATGAATACAAAGTGTATGATGCATGTACTCTCTACAGTCTTTTCTTCAGGCTTACAGCTATAGAATCTAACATTTTGTGTACACTATTCCTTATAATGATAACATATAACAAAACACTTACAAATGGCAAAACTTCTACTGGTCCTAATGATGCCTGAACTATTGGACAGTTTGGCAAGGACGATAGGACTTGTGCCAATTTCTATAGCTGCATTATCTCGTGGATCTAACTGTACGACTTGCACGTGTTCTGTTTCAAAATGCATGTGAAAAATGTAAAAACAGATCTAATTTCATTCCTTAAAAAATCAACAACAAAAAGTTACTGATATGAATTTCATATTGTCTTAACAAGTTTTTGGTTTCTAGAATTGGAAGCGCAAAAAGTAATTTCAGAAAGTTGGAAAGTTTAGAACTGTTTAGAGCCTTTGTTTATTCTGCATGTATTAATATTTTGTATTTTACGTGATTGTGATGTCATACTTTCTGTACTGCTGACGGCAGGCAAATATGTTTCAATGAAATTGAACTCGTCATTACTCGTTTGTTTGTCTTAGACATTAGCTTTTCACAGATGATTTGCTTTTAATTAGATAGAAATATATTAATATTGGGTCAGAATCAAATCAAATTTACGATTGGTTAGGTCCGTCTTTTATCTCTTAGGAGAATGTAAGTAAATGCACTTTAATACACACACAGACGAATTCACACCTGACAAGCCGCATTAAAATGTAGTAGTAGTGTGAGTATCGTTCAATCTTTAAATTACCTTTATGTCAACACGATTCTCAGCGTTGTGTGAGTGAGTTATTTCTGTTTAACGCTGCTTTGACTAGTCGTTCAGTTATACAGCGGCGCGTCAGCTTGATGAGGGACATGACCAACGTTTAGACATTTACAAGTTTGTTGAAACTCACGAGCAGGAATATGGTGCTGACAAACCTAGAAAAATAATTACGGTGAATCGAGGATCCAAAAGACGAAGATAGGTTTCCTTGCACACCGAAGGGACCTAACTCCGCACATTTGCACCGACTCATAGACTGGACCGCCCGTGCCACAAAATAGTTCATATTTGTTTGTTTGTTTGTTTGATGTTTAACGCCGCACTCAGGAATATTCCAACTATATGACGGCGGTCTGTAAATAATCGAGTCTGGAACAGACAATCAAGTGACTGACATCATGAGCATCGGTCCACAACTGGGATACGATGACATGCATCAACCAAATCAGCGAGCCTGACCACCCTATCCCGTTAGTCGCCTCTTGCAACAAGCAAAGTCGCCTTTTACGGCAAGCATGGGTTACTGAAGACCTATTCTACCTCGGATCTTCACAGGTCTAATAGTTCATAAAGCGTGACATAAACATGTATGTGAAGCTGTGACGGTGGTAGATCCGATACGTTCAGTGAATAACATACAGGCAAGATTTATTTACCATTTAACTGAAATGGTGCAAGCTCAAAAAGTAACCCTTCATCACACGGTGGCCCAAAATGTCAGACCATATCTAATCCCACCACGATCGACACATGTTTCTACCAACGGAGTTAAACATAGATAAACAGGCGAACAAATCGGCAAGGTAGTACAAGACGGGTCGACGATAGGTATAGACTGGCAAAGTTTTAATTAGTTTATTTTTTAAATCCGACGCCGTATCACCGTGTTCTTTTTAACTATCATTAAGTGAATATTTATGAAAAATGAAAAGTTATTATAAAAGGGAGTATTTTTCTTGACATACTTAGGGGATGTGGGTAGTTTGTTTGGTTGTTTGTTGTTTAACGCCGCACTCAGCAATATTCCATCTATATGACGGCGGTCTGTAAATAATCGAGTCTGGACCTGGCAATCCAGTGCTTGACATCATGAGCATCGACATGCATCAACCAAGTCAGCTAGCCTGACCACCTGATCCCTTTAGTCGCTCCTCACGACAAGCAAAGTCACCTTTTGCGGCCATCAAGGGTTGCTGAAGACCTATTCTGTACCCGGATCTGCACAAGTGGATGTGGAGTGTGGGTGTCTGAAGGTGTACTGTAGCACACCACAGCAGACAGCCCTTCACATGTTGCCACTCATGCATCTACTGGGTACTGCATCCCAATCTTGTGCCAATAACACGGAATGCAGACAGCTATTTCTACCATTACCCAAGTGTACTCCTGATCAGGTAACACGATGAACCATTCTACCTGGGCCACTAACGCCCTCTTCCCTTGATGATCAGGTAACATGATGAACCATTCTACCCGGGGCACTGACGCCCTCCTCCCTTGAAGATCAGGTAACATGATGAACCATTCTACCCGGGGTACTGACGCCCTCCTCCCTTGTAGATCAGGTAACATGTTGAACCATTATACCCGGGGCACTGACGCCCTCCTCCCTTGAAGATCAGGTAACATGTTGAACCATTCTACCAGGGCCAATAACGCGCTCCAACCTTGAAGATCAGGCAACATGATGAACCATTCTACCCGGGGCACTGACGCCCTCCTCCCTTGTAGATCAGGTAACATGTTGAACCATTCTACCAGGGCCACTAACGCCCTCCTCCCTTGTAGATCAGGTAACATGTTGAACCATTCTACCTGGGGCACTGACGCCCTCCTCCCTTGTAGATCAAGTAACATGATGAACCATTCTACCTGGGCCGCTAACGCGCTCTTCCCTTGATGATCAGGTAACATGATGAACTATTCTACCCGGGCACTAACGCCCTCCTCCCTTGTAGATCAGGTAACATGTTGAACTATTCTACCCGGGCCACTGACGCCCTCCTCCCTTGATGATCAGGTAACATGTTGAACCATTCTACCCGGGCCACTGACGCCCTCCTCCCTTGATGATCAGGTAACATGTTGAACCATTCTACCCGGGGCACTAACGCCCCCCTCCCTTGTAGATCAGGTAACATGTTGAACCATTCTTCCCGGGGCACTAACGCGCTCTTCCCTTGTAGATCAGGTAACATGTTGAACTATTCTACCCGGGGCACTGACGCCCTCCTCCCTTGATGATCAGGTAACATGTTGAACCATTCTACCCGGACCACTAACGCCCTCCTCCCTTGTAGATCAGGTAACATGTTGAACTATTCTACCCGGGGCACTGAAAGTGGAAAAATCCGAGGCTTGCCGAGGATTTTTGCCACTTTTATCAACTCGTGTTGATATATTTGATATCAAAAGACACGAGGGTGAGATTTTATTTATCATCCAAAATCATTCTTTCAACTTTTTCAATTTGTAGACAGTAATTAGCAGTGTCTTCAGTGTAAAAAGTACTGCAAACATTAGTGATGTCATTTGATTGTGACGTCATGGTAACCAGTGATGTCACAATGGTCTGCAAAGCATTGTGATGTAATTTCATTGCAGCGATATCTACAGTGTAGATATCGCTTGATCTCATCCAAGCGATATCTCCTGTGGGAGCCAGTTTTGGATGATAAACCAGATTCTAGGCATAGTTGTATGATGATAATGAACAAATTGGGAATACATAACAACCGGTAGTGAAGTATGGCAGTAGATGTTGTGACCGCCAACGATCTTGAGAGACAAATGTTCTGATTCTTCGGATTAACATTTATACTTGACATGTACTCTTAAAACAAAATAGGGGAAATCACCTAACATTTCGAAAATTGTAAGGGATACCAGATTCTAGGCATAGTTGTATGATGATAATGAACAAATTGGGAATACGTAACAACCGGAAGTGAAGTATGGCAGTAGATGTTGTGACCGCCAACGATCTTGAGAGACGAATGTTCTGATTCTTGGGATTAACATTTATATTTCATGACCCCCTACCTTTTTCAAGAGTATACTTGCTCTGCGCTACAGTTAAAAAAGAGAATTATTTTAGCAGCGTGAAATTAGATCTATAAGAGCATGCAAATTAAAAATAATATTTTTTCTAAAACTTTCAGTGAAAGCCAGAAGGTACTTTCATATACTTTGTAATAAGACTTTGTGATGAAAGTATTGAATATGGATAGATTTTGATCGATGGTATCAACTGTAAGCCATGAGAGAGAGAGAGAGAGAGAGAGAGAGAGAGAGAGAGAGAGAGAGAGAGAGAGAGAGAGAGAGAGAGAGAGAGAGAGAGAGAGAGAGAGAGAACTTATAACAAGTACAGACGCAAGGCACAAAATGAATATTGAGCATATCTGTGACACAGGTTGAACTTTTCACATGGTAGAACCATCTTTACCTTTATCTATACTAATACCAGCTCGGATCATAGACTGAAATATTAGAATTGCATTTCCCGAAGCCCCCAAATCAGAGTTCTGACACGTTTACCTTACTTCTGCATCAGTTTTGTCATAGATGACAAATTTAGAAATATAACAAACAACATATGTACACTTGTTTTAATTTTAATAATACATTTTTAAAGTTTTTAATGTTTTTTTCTTATTATAGTTATATTTAGCCTTTCAATGAGTAGAGACCAGCCCATGCATTGAAAATTAATATTATCACATGTTTTGATTTTTTTTCAATTAAATTAAGCTATCAATGTTATAGAAAAATTCTCACGTGTTAAAGGGGATTTTTAGTCAAATATTTAAACTGGATGCAAACGGCCAAACGGTGAATTTACTCCAACAATTTAACTTTGAATCCTTGCGAGGTAAAGGGTCAATAAAAATATGTAAAAAACAACACACCAACCAGTTTGTGTGCTTTGTCATTACATCGTAATATTTTAATTACGTGACGAAAGAAAAACAATGGCGGCAAAATAACGTGTCACCGTGAGGAGCACCCCAAAAAATCAATTCTTAGGTTAAACTGTAAGCTTTGGGACAATGACAGGTGCGCTGAAAGCTGGGTTGCCGTTACGTGTTTTGCTCGCCCACAATGCTGAGTGCGGTTTACGGTACACTCAGGCTGTCGGTCCGGCCTACAAATAACTGACCCAGTTTTTCCACAGACATACACTCTATGCAACAGTCTCGTCGCCGGGAAACAGCCGTTACGGTCCGTTACGCATCAATTACGTAACATGACATGGCACAGGCGACCTCGCGCGACCGCAGCAAGCGTAACACACGCCCCTCAGAGAATGACCCGAAGTGAACTTTAAAGATCTGCTTTTACCCTGGAGCTTGAATTTCAGTGATGAACATTCGTCGTTGTAGATAACACATGCATTGTACCCATAGCCTGTTTATATTGACATTCGAAAAGGAGTTTTCGTAAAATTGCAATAAAACTATTAAAGTGACTTTAGAAGACAAAACTTGCCGTTGATTCCAGGATGTGGATAATTGTCACCTAACACATTCTCGTCACCGTAAACAAATAATTTTTGGTAAAAAGTTACATTAGCAATACTGTAGTCCACTTCCTCGTCTCTTAAGGCAGTGATGTAACACGTGATTCAAGATAGGGTCGTGATAGTGGCTACCCTACATTTTCCGTGTCCTCGGGTTCGTAATCTGGAAAAGTACTTGTAATGACACGATAAACCTAAACGTGATTTCGTCACCACCAGTTATCTACACTGGCAGATTTCTTTTCTATTTTGAATCTGGTGAAGGATTAATTATTAATAGGAAGTTATCCAATAGTGCAGCTTTAAATCAAGCTCTTCTCCAATCGAAACTGGTCGGTATCGCAACGTCTGTTCGCTTCGCTGCATGACATCGGTTGTGCGATGCGGACAGATTGTTTTGATCTGTTTTTGCCTTGATTGACCCCCCCTGGAACTGTCAGTGCCTTGGTCGATGGCGTGGGACCCCACGGAATCGTGTGGCACCCCCGGGAGTAGAGTTGGTGCCCACTGATGTCCTCTAAGACCGAGAAAGGGGACGGGTAAGATCGCGACTCGCCTTCATCTTGCCATATCACTGCGTCGCTTTTGACAGTAGTGTCGGGAGGACACGCATGACAAGCCCCTTAGACTTGTGTCCCTCTGGTAACAGTAAAATTTATGGTATATTGCAGGCACAGGGACACAGACATTGATCAGGGGGAGGGCATGTCCGTGGTCCATGATCGCGTCCATACACGGTAAGTTTGTTTACACTAACCCACTCACACTAAAGCGCGCCATTTTTGGGATTCCGGTAAACGCATGCTCCTTCCTTCCCACGTGGGACGTGAAGCACGCGAGGTGTACGCGACACCAGTGCTTAATTACCGGCTCCCTGCTTGTTATGTAACCGAACGATACAAAGTGGTACAAAGTGGAACGAGACACGCCATTACCCCCACCATGTGTAGCTTGACATACTGAACTAACGCAATGTTAAACTAATGATGACCTATAAACAAATTGCTTGAGATGTGACGTAATAATCAACAATAAACAACAATCACCCTTTCAGATTTGAGCAGTTATTATATAGTCACCTTAATAAAACATTCTTCGAAGGCAATAATGTTGACAATAAGAAAATTACTGTGATGTAATAGCGATGTATACATATTGTATTACATAATGATACACTTACTGACAGCACGTGCATGGGGGTTAGAGGTAACATGTAATTATGAAACATAAGGATATGATATTGATTTTATCTCCCACATACATGATACTGACTATTGTAAACATCTGGTGTTTATTTAGTTGTATTTATTTACAGTATTGAATGTGAAATGTTAGTACAGTTCATGAAAAAGATCATTTCTTATAGTAATGGAGACTAAAATATTATATTTGAAAATAAATTTAAAAAATTGAATTTCATTAATATATGTGATGTTTGAATGTATCAGTAAATGAAGAAATGCAGATAAGTGCAATTTAATTTGAAATTCAATTACTATGTGTTTTAAACTTGTTTTATTAAACATATGAACTGAACATATAAGCTATGGTGTGTTTCACAGTATCATGAGTAATGTTTCTTTCAGTATATTTTTATCGCTTATCACACATACAGATGTCATATGATACAGAATCAATGATAATGATATTGAATTGTGATAGTGGACTAGTTTGCTCCTTTGTTGTGTTGATGTAGGAAAACTATGTCATAATGGCTTGTCGCATACATGTATCACTGAAGAAAATTTAAGTGTATAAGGGGGCGGTGGGGTAGCCTTGTGGTTAAAGTGTTCGTTTATCACACTGAAGGCCTGCGATTTCTCAAATGGGTCCAGTTTGTGAATCCCAATGTGATATTGCAGGAATATTGCTGAAAGTGGCCTAAAACCATACTCACTCACTCACTTATTGACACACTAAGTTTATAATACATTCGAAATATGTTACAACCAAGGACAAATTTAAACAAGCCCGCAATCACTTATGGTTTGGGACCATGGATAATGTTTTGAAAAAACAAGGGGAGCCTGGAGATCCTTTAAAATGATAACTTATAACATTTGATTATGCCAAGGACCCCTCAATATTGTGGTTATATTTCGAACACTGTTTTGTATTTAATATTTTAATGGAAAAAGACAAATTGTTCATCTCATGCACATATATCAGAGACTGTAATTACGACCAGATACATTCTGTTATAACATATTAATAACTCAGGGATTTACCGGATGCAAAATACTGCATAATGTACACATAAAAACTGAAAATGGACATAAAACAAATACTGAGTGCATCCCCTGGGACACAGAAAATATGCATGTTTGAGAATGAATGCTGCTATTTTATCATTTAGTTCCACTTAAAATTTATTTCTGTACGGAAATTTGAAAAAGATAATAAACTGTGGAACGCATCACAATCTTCTAGCTCTAGCTTCTCTTCAGTTGGGGAACTTGTATCTCTTTTTAAATAGCAGCTGGGGTAGTCTAGTGGTTAAAGCGTTCGCTCGTCACGCAGAAGACCCAGGTTTGATTCCCGACATGGGTACAATGTGTGAACCCAGTTTCTGGTGGTCCCGGACATGATATTATTGGAATATTGCTAAAAGCGGTGTAAAACCATACTCACTCAAATAGCAGCCGCTGAGCATGCACAGTCCTATGTCACTTGTGGTAGAGTACTCTGGGACCTTTATTTTGTAGCTTGGGGCTCCAATGTTTTACCTTGGACCCCCAACGATTAAAGGCTTTGAGTCCCCTTCACCCTCAAAATACATATCCCATGTAAATCCCTCCAAACCTATCTCAAACTGTTACCCACATGTGACAGAGAGTTGCATGGGTAACATTTGGTGTACACAGGTTGTGAAAATGTTGTGTTTTTGCCTAATAAACAGTTACCATCTGTACATCTTCATACTGAAGGCAATATCAATGTGTGTGGGCTAGATGTTTGACAGGGTTATAGTGACATGGCTGCTGGTCCACACCAACTTAGGCCATCTATCACAGAGGTAAACAAACCTCTTTGGTGCAGATTTCTGAGAGTGTGTGTTATAGTACCTAGTGTGACATAAGAGTTTACTATTCAGTGTGATATAGGGGTCAGTGTTTGCTTATGTGACATAAGGGTCACTGTTTACTACATAGTGTGACATAAGGATCACTGTTTACTACATAGTGTGACATGAGGGTCACTGTTTGCTACATAGTGTGACATAAGGTCAGTGTTTGCTACATAGTGTGACATATGGTCAGTGTTTGCTACATAGTGTGACATAAGGTTAGTGTTTGCTACATAGTGTACCATGAGGGTCACTGTTTGCTACATAGTGTGACATAAGGTTAGTGTTTGCTACATAGTGTGCCACGAGGGTCACTGTTTGCTTTCTATTTGATTAAGGGCCAGTGTTTTCATATTGTGTGACATAAGGTCAGTGTTTGCTACATAGTGTGACATAAGGTCAGTGTTTGCTACATAGTGTGATGTATAGGTAAGTGTTTGCTACATAGTTTGACATAAGGTCAGTGTTTGCTACATAGTGTGACATAAGGTCAGTGTTTGCTACATAGTGTGACATAAGGTCAGTGTTTGCTACATAGTGTGACATGAGGGTCACTGTTTGCTACATAGTGTGACATAAGGTCAGTGTTTGCTACATAGTATGACATAAGGTCAGTGTTTGCTACATAGTGTGACATAAGGTTAGTGTTTGCTACATAGTGTGACATAAGGTCAGTGTTTGCTACATAGTGTGACATAAAGTTAGTGTTTGCTACATAGTGTGACATAAGGTCAGTGTTTGCTACATAGTGTGACATAAGGTAAGTGTTTGCTGCATAGCGTGATGTATAGGTAAGTGTTTGCTACATAGTTTGACATAAGGTCAGTGTTTGCTACATAGTGTGACATAAGGTCAGTGTTTGCTACATAGTGTGACATGAGGGTCACTGTTTGCTACATAGTGTGACATAAGGTGAGTTTTTGCTACATAGTATGACATAAGGTCAGTTTTTGCTACATAGTGTGACATAAGGTTAGTGTTTGCTACATAGTGTGACTTAAGGTCAGTGTTTGCTACATAGTGTGACATAAGGTCAGTGTTTGCTACATATTGTGATGTATAGATCACTGTTTACTACATAGTTTGATGTATAGGTCACTTTTTACTACATACTGTGGCGTATAGGTCACTGTTTGGTACATAGTATGATGTATAGGTCACTGTTTACTACATACTGTGGCATACAGGTCACTGTTTGGTACATAATGTGATGTATAGATCACTGTTTACTACATAGTTTGATGTATAGGTCACTTTTTACTACATACTGTGGCGGATAAGTCACTGTTTGGTACATAGTGTGATGTATAGGTCACTGTTTACTTTATAGTGTGGCGAATAGGTCACTGTTTGGTACATAATGTGATGTATAGGTCACTTTTTACTATATTGTGTGATGTATAGATCACTGTTTACTACATAGTGTGATATAAAGGTCTTTGCTACATAGTGTTGTTATGTTACTCTTTGCAACTATTTGTAACACTAAAGTTGCTTTTTCCTGCATGTCAGAAGATCAATGTTTGCCACATATCATTAATAGGTGTTTTTGTTCACTACACATTGCAATATGAGGGTCGCTGTTAGCTGCTGTTTGCGATATACATCCCTTTCATTGTATGAATTCATTGTTTTGCACTGAACAGGTATCCTGTTGTTTTTCTACCAAGACACAGAGGCCATGAGTAAGTGAAGTGCATTGAAGAGTGAAGACCTATACATCACACTATGTAGTTTGGTTTAAAGCAGCTTTCAACAGTATTTAAGTCATAGTATGATCCGAAAAAATATGTCATACATTCACTTATTTTTTTTTCTCAGTTGCTCTTTTTTCAAATCTTTATCTAAATAATACTGATAAAGTCATGGACATAAATAGTGTTTTGATTCATGCCAGGTCAAGGTATTCATAATACAGCACTATCAGTAAGACCAACAATGCTAAGATAATGTTACTAGTGCAGATACTTTCCAACATGGGTCATACATGTGACACGTTGGAATGAAGGTGTGTCCATGTGGCGTTCATGCTTAATCAGAGGACAATAGATAGGTAATGTGTTTCACCTTTTCTGACAAAACAGTGTTACGGTCATGGGCGGATACAGCTTTTTTTAAAAGGGGGGGTGCACAATTAAGATCTATTTATTGTCTTTGGTGGTAATTTATACAGAAATAAAGATTTTTTTAGAAATGAAAAGGAGGGGTGTGTCCCCCGCCGAGATAATGCTGGAATATTGCTAAAAGCAGCGTAAAACAATACTCACTCACTCACTCACTCACTCAAAGGCACTGTGTCATGAGAAACCATTTCCAAAACAACTCTGTGGAGTATGACCTTTGCTGTGGGTTCTTGGTCTCCATGACCTCCCCAGGTACCACTCAGTGGAGTGATGGACACTTTAGTGATTCAAACTAGCTGTGTCATTTTGTTCTAAGGTAGACTTGTTGTCACCAAGATAAGGTTCTGGGCTTTTATGTTTCATATCTTACAGTAATTTAGGTTTTCAGGATGTAGAATGATTATGTTGCAGATATTATGTAAAGTTTTCATGCTGATGCCAGTTCAACTAGCCCTAAGGGATACACATAGTATGTTGGAACCACAATCATAGGAAATCTCTTCTAAAAGCAGTACATTGTATGATTCCGACATGACTTTATCATAAGCAAAATCATTTGTCAAAGTAGGCCATTGCAATTTTGACTCATTTTTCGGAACTTGAATGGTTCAAAGTTTTCTTTCTCCTGTGCACACGCAAACACACACTTCACACACACTTCACACACAACAAACATGCACAACACACACAGACACTTGCACATGTACATGAATAATCATTTTGTCGTAAAAGGTGAGTGAGTGAGTGAGAGTTAGGTTTAACGCCGCTTTTAACAGTATTCCAGTCATATCACGGCGTGACAGCTTAATGTGGGAGGAAAGCCCGAAGTGATGCAGGTCTCAGACGTTTACCACTTCGGTGAAACCCACGAGCACGGGTATGGTGCTGACAAACCTAGAAACATAATCGGGGCGAATCGGGATTCGAACCCACAATCATAGGTTTCTGGCGTGCCCAAGGGACGCAACTCTGCACAGCGAATCGCGGCGCCTTAGACGACTGGGCCACCCGTGCCCCCTCGTAAAAGGTGACTATGCTTGTCGTAAAAGGCAACTATGCTTGTCATAAGAGGTGACTATGCTTGTCATAAGAGGCGACTATGCTTGTCGTAAAAGGCGACTATGCTTGTCGTAAGAGGCAACCAACAGGACCAACAGGTCGATCTTGCTGACTTGGTTGATGTATGTCATCACATACCAATCGCGTTGATCGATGCTCATGATATCAATCATTGGATTGTCTGGTCCAGACTCGATTATTTACGGACCGCTGTCATATAGCTGAAATATTGCTAAGTGTGGCGTTAAACAAAAAAAAACAAAACAAACAAGACAACATGAACGCGTAGTGTATAACACACATGCACAAACCACACACACGTACATGTACATGCACATCGCTATATAAGTGCAATAATCATGAACATGTAGATAATCACGCTCATACACACATCTCACACATGTACATGCACATTGCTGTCATACAGCTGGAATATTGCTGAGTGCAGCGTTAAACAACAAACCAACCAACATGCACATTGCTTTACACATGAAGTAATCTTGAACGCAACGTTACACGCCAATTCACCTGATTCAGCTGTGATCAAAAGCAACAGATATCCATCCCATGAGCCACTGAACTGTCAACCAAGCAGTGGTATTGCTACAGGTGTATGCTCTACATTAAACTTTGTTTTAAATATTGAACTGAACTGCTTTTGTGTTCAGTGTCTGTGACCTAGTCAGTGTTGTTGGATAGGCTGAAGCTTCATCCACTATGCAAGGGTATATCAGGTATGTTGTCAAAATCTTTTCATACTGCAATGGACTCTTTGTATCTTTTTGACAACAAAACTGAAAGTTGTTTATTTTCATATTCTTTTTAATAATAGTCATTCGTTGGAATATGGGATATTTGATGTGGAGATATACTTTTTGTATTCATTACATATTCAGTTGTATTTGTATTATTTCACAGAAAAGCTTAAACATTGTTGCTTTTTCAGAGGGATGTCAAAGCCTTCACTGCTGAAGTTTACTTTTGTTTTGTATTCTACTTAAAACAGTTACAGAATGTTTGTTTGTTTGTTTAACATCGCACTCAGCAATATTCCAGCAATATGACGGCGGTCTGTAAATAATGGAGTTTGTACCAGATTTCCTAGTGACAGACTTTCTGAGCATCCATGACCGTAACTGGGATACGAGGACATGCATCAACCGTTAATTGCCTCTTTCAAGCCTTTGTTAATATGACTGGAAACAAACATTGTTTCTTCAAAATATTTCTTTTCCAAGCCACACTTTCCGTCAGTGTTAACATGTATACTCAGAGCAAAAAATCAAAATAGTTAATGCAAATAAGAAAAACTGGGGAAATATTATCTTATTGGAAGAATATAACTTCATTTGACAGAGATTGCTTAAATTTGACATTATCTTGCGTATGAATAGACACAATCGTTTCTTGTCAATAATGATTGAAAATCCCTTAGCAGGAATGCATTATATTAATGCAAATATGCTGTTGAATGTTCATATTGTAACCATGATTTAACATGACATCATTGATTTTTATATGAGGTCCTATTTTATTAAGAAGGACATGTCTGTAGTATGTACTGGAAAAAACCTAGAAGAGTGTGTAGTAGGGAGTCACAGCTTGGCTTCATGGCAGTGGTTAGTTGGCCCCATGGTGTGTCCTGTAGTTTATTGGGGCCTGCGTCCTGGTGGAAAAAAGTCCAAAGCACCAAAGCAAAAGTGTTCTTGAAATCAAATAATAGGAGTTTTTAGCGATGATCCGTTGAATTATTTAAGTTGTATCTCTGGTGGTACGCTTACACGTCAAGTGCAACCAGCCAAGGGGAGAAAAGGGGGATAATGGCATCTATCCTGTCTCACTGCATGGGTAGCTTTTTAAATGTATTTCATTGGTGCCTGGTGAGTATATGATGAGATCTTGTTGGTTGATATGTGAGTTATTACATGTTGGTACTAGTATTGGTTCATCTTTACCTGTCGCGGATGGTGAAATGTGCTCTCTGTTTGTGTTGAATTATATAGTTCCTGTTACCATTATGAAATTTGCTGGGTTCCCTGTTCACATGGTCTTACATCAATTTTTTGTATTTTCAGTGGTCACCAGTCGAATGCTCAGTCTCAATTATTTGCCACTGCTGGTTGTTCACCTACTTCCTATAAGGATGCCTGGATCTTTGACATGGCCAACCCAGCCAAGCACAGGTAGGTCCACACCTACGTTATATACCAATACTGCCAAGCACAGTTAGGTCCACACCTACGTTATATACCATACTGCCAAGCACAGGTAGGTCCACACCTATGTTATGTACCAATACTGCCAAGCACAGGTAGGTCCACACCTATGTTATGTACCAATACTGCCAAGCACAGGTAGGTCCACACCTATGTTATGTATCAATACTGCCAAGCACAGGTAGGTCCACACCTATGTTATATACCATACTGCCAAGCACAGGTAGGTCCACACCTATGTTATGTACCAATACTACCAAGCACAGGTAGGTCCACACCTATGTGATATACCATACTGCCAAGCACATGTAGGTCCACACCTATGTTATGTATCAATACTGCCAAGCACAGGTAGGTCCACACCTACGTTATATACCATACTGCCAAGCACAGGTAGGTCCACACCTATGTCATATACTATACTGCCAAGCACAGGTAGGTCCACACCTATGTTATGTACCAATACTGCCAAGCACAGGTAGGTCCACACCTATGTTATATACCATACTGCCAAGCACAGGTAGGTCCACACCTATGTTATGTACCAATACTGCCAAGCACAGGTAGGTCCACACCTACGTTATATACTATACAGCCAAGCACAGGTAGGTCCACACCTATGTCATATACTATACTGCCAAGCACAGGTAGGTCCACACCTATGTTATGTACCAATACTACCAAGCACAGGTAGGTCCACACCTATGTTATGTACCAATACTGCCAAGCACAGGTAGGTCCACACCTATGTTATGTACCAATACTGCCAAGCACAGGTAGGTCCACACCTATGTTATGTACCAATACTGCCAAGCACAGGTATGTCCATACTCTCATTCTGAATGATAACATATCCACTGCACCGCCAAACCGGGTTCAAACGTAATTCGGACCATAATGCATTTGGGGCTGGTCACATGACCCCTTTTGGAAACCATACCATGTGTTATAGATGTATGGAAAGCTTTTGGAAATGTGCATTTGACACTATCACTAAAATACAACAAAACTACAAAAATAAAGACTTTATAGCCATTTGAAGTAATGAAAAAATATAAATTCCTGGGGATTTTTAACTTTGTATCAGTATTTCCTCATAATTCAAGACCAAGGTCGAAAAGGCCCTAACAGTGTGGCATCAGCAGAAAGAGCAGATCCTGGGCAGTAATCTCAATACAGACAAAGAAATGCCAGGGGTACAAAGAGTTTTAAAAAAAAAGGAATAAAAAGAAAGAAGTCTACTCACATACATATATCATGGCAGAAGTCTGTGCAGAACATTTGCCCCAAATACAGATACATTTTTGAGACCCCTAGGGTATCCCTGTGAGTGTGTTCAAGAAACTAGTAATTTGACCTACATGTAATTCACGGGATTTATCTGGCTAATTCCGATATGACCCTAATTCTAAAAATAGTTGTTGTAACCCCAGGCTGTTATAAGGATATACCAACCATGCAATGATTCCACACACTAACATACTGGAAATGTCAATGATGTGTCAAAATGAGATTTAGCCAGGTCTTTAAGTGTTTAAAATAGCAGTTCTGGGTCTCAAACAAAGACCCCCGATTTTTTTCAAAATACATGTGATGTTCATGTATATTTTCTTTAATAGAATGTGTTTCAACTGTTTGTTAATGAAATTATCAAGTTCTGTGCTTGATATTATTAAAGTCAATCACTTTATCAACAATACTTCTTTTAACAACTGTTGTCAATACTGTGGTCCAAATATGGTGCTGCAGTTTTTACTTAACCTCAGGTGTGATTATCATAGCGTGGCCTAGTGGTTAAAATATTTGGTTGTTGAACCGAAGACCTGGGTTCAATTCCCGACATGAGCAGTTTCATAAGGGGCATTGGGTAGCCCGGTGGTTTGAAAGCATTCTCTCGTCACGCCGAAGACCCGGGTTCGATTCCCGACATGGGTACCATAAAGCCCATTTCTGTTTTCCCCTGCCGTGATATTGCTGGAATATTGATGAAACCAGTGTAAAACCAACTCACTCACTCACTTAACCCCAACACCTCACAAGTGTAATGCTTCTTTAAGAGCGCCAGTCATGCAGCTCCAAGTGTTCATGGTAAGGGTTGTGTGCCAGGAACTGTGACATCACTCACTCACTCACTCACTCACTCACTCACTCACTCACCATTGTAATGCCTCTTTAAGAGCGCCAGTCATGCAGCTCTAAGTGTTCATGGTAAGGGCTTCGTGCCAGGAACTGTGACACACTGTCTAATTCTCTGATGCTGCCTGCTTGAATCGATCCGTCACACACAGATGAAAATGTTGAGGTTTGCAGCAGTCAGTTAAGGCTCTTTAAGTGGTTAAACTCCAAGTGTGCCTTGAATTAACAAAGAGCAGAAAATTCAATTTCTGGAGATTGTCCCCTCGTCGTAGCATCTATCTTGAAGTGGTGGCAGGAGTAATCAGCCGAGATCGTGTTGCCTGGTTACCTCTATATTCCTGCTAATCTTTTGGATCCATTGTTAACTCCTTTGTAGAGTGTGTGACCCATGTTTGACATTTTTTGGGCGACTGCATGAAAATTTCGAAAGGTTAACTAGGATGTTCTTTGAATATTGGGTTATCAAGGTCAGGGTCAATAAACTACGGTCTGATTAACAACTGCCGGCAGTTTTATTTCAAGGGAGGATGATGTGTCTCCTTGGACAAATTTCAAGATCATCATCACTGAAATAAAATTTTAATGCTTTCTTGGATGAGTGAAAAAGAGGATTTCAAAGAACCATTTTATGTTATAATAGTGAATCAGGAAGTGATTGATGATGGCGACAAAAAGTGATAGATAATCATGATCAAAGTCTACCCATGGTGCTGATTTTCATGATAGTCAGTGACTGATCTTTTGGTATTTTGGAGGTGGCATGGAATTTTGTATGGAGACTAGATATATTTTTCATTATAACTATGAGCCAAAATATATATATATATATATTTTATTTTTAAACACCTTGCAACAGTGTATATTTTGTGGCTGACAATCTCATTTTTTCAACAGTCTGAAACAAAATTATTTTTTGATAAAACCCCAGCCCCCCAGATTTTCAAATGGTTGGTCCCAAGTAACAAAGTTTAATTACAGTGAAGGTTATGTACTTGTGTAAGACCAGTTAGAAGACCTGGTATCAAAATCATGATAACACGGAAATGGTGAGATAATGATAACAATTTCTTTTGTGATAATCATAATGAAACTTGAAACAACAGTAATGGAGTATGTAAGGTTTCCCCTTGAAACACATAATGTTCAGAGTCCAAAATAATTTGTGGTTTGTTTTTCATATCTAGACTTACAATTAGTCTCTGAAATGAAAATATTTTACAGAAAAAACAGTTGTTAAATTATCTTTATAAAATATAATATATAGGAACCAGGAGACTCTCTTCATTTTCTGAAACTGCGATAATCTAGACTTACTAACTACTATAGACTTTCTTCGGATCATTGGATATATTTGTTTCACAAACATTCATGTAAAATATTTTATATGTATGTCTCATTTTGCGAATATTAAGTTGTCGGTAGTAAATTATATTACAGATTTAAGACAGTCACTGATAATATATAAATATGCAAAGAAACAATATCACTACCTTGACATGTTATTAACTGATCTGCAAATTTAAAACATTATTTAATGTATAATTTGGAAGACAAGTAGTCCCTGACTACGTGGACTTCTGTGGTTATGTATGTACCGTGGTTGAATATCATGTGACGAAAATAGAATATTTTAAAAAAAAACTTGTTTCAGGGTCTGTATGACAGATATCTCATATCCTACTGACCCTACTGACCCAGCAATCAAACAGGTCAAACAATTCTTGACCATATTTGTTTATAAACCGACAAAATGTCAGATTTTCAGTATAACATGTTTTGGAAACTTGATGATGGGTATCATTGCATATTGTGTCCCTATCATTTCATCTGTAAGGCCTTATTTTGTCAGTTGGCTTACAAAACAGACCAACCCAAAAAATGACATTAGAAAAATCATAATATGACTTTTAAAATATTTTAGCTAGGTG
Organism: Haliotis cracherodii; assembly: GCF_022045235.1. Taxonomy (NCBI): domain Eukaryota; kingdom Metazoa; phylum Mollusca; class Gastropoda; order Lepetellida; family Haliotidae; genus Haliotis; species Haliotis cracherodii. Next base: position 44,802,660 of record NW_027266308.1, on the reverse strand, counting down.
AAAATAAAATAACTGCTGTTCATAAGAAATGGTAAAGAATATGTATAAAAATCTTAATTCTAACCAAAAAAACAACCAGTTATCTTTTGCAATCGTTTTGCAATCATCATTGTGTGATGGTTTGATCTGCAAGTTCATTGGTAGCAGTTCTAGGCTAGAAATGGAATTTTTTAAATATATTTTGCTTGACCACCTTAACTTAATTTAAAATATTCAAAAAATATTTTCTTGTCCAGCTAATAAGAATAAAAAGCCTAATGAATGTTGACTATAGTTTGAACTACAATGATCAAGGGGCGGTCGGGTAGCCTAGTGGTTAAAGCGTTCGCTCGTCACGCTGAAGACCCGGGTTCGATTCCCGCCATGTTGTACAATGTGTGAAGCCCATTTCTGGTGTGCCCCGCAGTGATATTGCTGGAATATTGCTAAAAGCGGCGTAAAACCATACTCACTCACTGCACAGATCAGTGTGCCTACTCTACCCAGTTCTGAAATGTCATGTCCGGTATGAACAAACTAATATATTTTAAAGGATTATCTGATCTATGCTTGTTGTCCCTATATGACAACACATAACATCATTAAACTGATTTGAATATCAGTAGTCTTCTAATCAGTCATACTGATTCTGCCAATAGGTAATATATCGAATATACTGATTCACATGTTGGTTTTCCCCTAATCATACTACTACTACTACTACTACTACTACTACTACTACTACTACTACTACTACTACTACTAATAATAATAACCAATGGGATCAGGTGGTGAGGCTCGCTGACTTGGTTGATGCATGTCATCGTATCTTAATTGCGTATCAATCACTAGTATGTCTGGTCCAGACTTGATTATTTACAGACAACCGTCGTATAGATGGAATATTCCTGGGTGCGTTGTTAAACAACAAACAAAATAATATCAAATATACTGATTTATATTTAATTATCCTCATCATTAATGGTTCTAAGTCACATATGAGTTTATTTCTATTTTAAGAAATAATATCAAATATACTTATGAATAACCAGCGTTTAGGGCTCCCATTAACGTGTGAGCTTTTCCTATTTCACAAGGATTATTAATGGTAAAGACTGCCTTTTGATGCCACAAGGTACCATATAACCCCTCCATATTGTGGGCAGTTGCTTCCATTAGGGAATATAAGACTTCCATTTCAAGTGATGATAAATGTACTGTGGGTGTAGACTCCTGTCAGCCATTAAAACCCAGGTTCTGCCTGACATTTATGGTGGCAGGGTTACCCAGTGAGATTGTCCAGACAGTGAACCAGTAGCCTTGAAACAACTGTAGTAGCTTATGGATGCCTTATTGCTGATGAGAAGAACTTGCCTACATGGGAGACATCTTTCAGTCTTACAGTTTTCCTTCTCTTTATGTTTGGAAGTAGGTTATCTTTGGATGAGTGGTGTTCGATTTTACTACAGTCTCATTAAAATCAGATCTTGGTTCTCACTACTGCTGAGCAATGACCTGAGTGAGTGAGTGAGTGAGTGAGTGAATATGGTTTTACGCAGCTTTTAGCAATATTCCAGCAATATCACGGCGGGGGACACCAGAAATGGGCTTCACACATTGTACCCATGTACCCATGTACCCATGCTAACGCTTTAACCACTAGGCTACCCAACCGCCCCAGGAATGACCTGAGGACATCCCAGTACAGGTCACGTCAGCACGACACTTTTGCGAACTTTGACCGACCAATGAAATTACTGACAAGAAAACAATATTAGCCAATCGGAAAGCAGCTTTATCGAGCTATAATCGGCAATAGTTGCCAACTGGTGACTTCCTCTCCAGACTATGCTTTATCAATATTTTGACAAAGTTCTCAATTCAAAATTTGAAAACTGAACAAAAGGGCATTCTAGAATGTCTAACAGATGGCCGACAGTACTTCCCACATCTCTGTTTCTCAAATGTTTATCCAACTGAAGTGAGCGATAGACGATGATTTTGAGGGAATCAGTCGTACAGTCCATAATTGTCATTCGGAATGCCCCATGTTAACCTTTTTGAGGTTACATGATTAGAAAACACATTCTGACTGTCAGTTTCTCTATCTGTTAAGCAACGCTCTGATTGGTCGGATGAAAGGTCGTTCTGACATGACTCGTAATGGGATGTCCTCAGGTCTTTGTGTAGCGATAGCGAGAACTAAGATCTGATTTTAATGAGATTGATTTTACTGTGGAAGAATATTTCCTAAGAAAATCTTCATTTCTATAATTCAGCTATGACATTTTGAGTTGTACACCAAAAGCCATTCTGTCCCCAAGACCCAAGAGAATAAATGAAAAAAGGAATCTAATTCAAGTCTAGAAAGACTTAGCAAGTCTAGATTGCCTCAGCTCTAACTTAAGCATTGTTCTGATATTCATTTGGATTTTATTTTTATTTTGAAGATATATATATTTGTAAATAAGATGACACATTATTTCTGGGACTAAATGTTAGTCTAACCAGAAATATACACTGTAGGTTTAACACTGTACCCATGTGGGAATAGAACCCAGGTCTTCGGCTTGGGCTACAACATGCTCCAGTTGCCTTTTGAAGTAAATCACACTCATATGTAAATGTCAAGGTTAACCATCCCCAAGTACCAGATAGGCCAAATGTTTAGGACCCTGTATTCTCTGTATTTAATACTTTATGAGGGGAAAGTGTCTGTCCATTTTTTATGACCTTCCTAAAACTGTATGCTGATTCTCTTCCACCCATTGACTGTAGTTGGCCATCATGAGATCCTACACTAAAGTTTCTCATTGTGGCTCTTGTTTATTTGTTTGTTGTTTAATGCCGCGCTCAGCAATATTCCTGCTATATGAGGGCGGTCTGTAAATAATCTCGTCTGGACCAGACAATCAAGTCATTGACATCATGAGCATTGATCCACGCAATTTGGATACGATGACATGCATCAACCAAGTCAATGAGCCTGACCACCCGATCCCGTTAGATGCCTCTTACGACAAGCATTGTCACTTTTTACGGCAAGCATGGGTTGCCGAAGACCTATTCTAACCCTTGTGAAGTTTCAGAAGCATGACTGATAGTCATTCCCCACTGCTCATCATGCAGATTACACATGACTTAGAGGCCCTCAATGGCTGCTTGGTACTGATATAGTAATTCCGTTGGAGGACACCTTGGCCTTCTCATCTATGAAGGTGCTGATCTGTAATAGCACAGTCTAGGAGGTTTCAACTTTTATCGACTCGTGTTGAAGATGTTGATGTATTTCATATCAAAGGAAATGAGGGTGAGATTTTATTTATAATCCAAAATCATTCAGCCAACTTTTTTCAGTTCATAAATAGTAATAACCAGTGTGAAAAGTATAGCTAATCAGCTTCAGTGGCAGAGTTAAGTGATGTTATTTGATTGTGATGTTATGGTAATCAATGTCGACAAAATGGTCTGCAAAGTATTGTGACTTCATTGTAGCAACATCTCCTAGGAGACCCTAACGGCAAATATGCTGACTCCATCTAGCATTATCCAGATACCCATGAACATAGTTTTCAAACCTAGGGCCATTCTGTTCAGAATAGGTCACCAGCACTCGCTCACTCACTCACTCACTCACTCACTCACTCACTCACTCACTCACTCGCTCACTTGCTCACCCACCCTCCTGCCTGCATGGTTGCTACCCCAAACACTGATTAGCCCACCCATCCACTCACTTATTCGCCCACCCACCCACCCACTTATTCGCCCACCACCCACGCACTCCATCACACACATCTTTAGGTATACTTCTTAATGAAAAACCATTTAAGGTTTTCATTTTCATGAATTCTTACATTGCCCATCAAGTTGTATGCAGAATCCTTTGATGTGTTTTACAACATCTATCATATAGGTTTGAGAATTCCCCTTGACAAAGTCTGTATGAAAAGTGAAGGCTCATTTATCACAGGGGGACGTAAATGTCGACAGGAGGATTGTAATGCACCTCAGACTATGGCCAACACAATTTATGTTTCTGATTGAGATAAGGAGTAAGTATGGTTTTATGCCGCTTTTAGCAATGTTCCAGCAATACCACGGTTGGGAACCCCAGAAATGGGCTTCACACATTGTACCCGTGTTGGGAATTGAACCCACGGCTTCGGCCCTCCGCCGCATTTTCTGATTGCGACTAATAATTAATGTATGTTCCAACTTATCTTTACAGTTTCAGATAGATAAAAACATTTTACTCAGAAGCCAATTATTACAATGACTACCATTGAATAGTGTGGAAAAGATAAAGAAGATAAAGACTTAATGTTTAAGGCTTGTTACTTAGGTTTGTTATCATTTTTATGAAGGTTCAAGTAACAGCACATGCATGATTTTACCTTCATCCATCACTTATTTTCTGAAAGAGCCAATCAAAAAATTGTTCTTTCTTTGTTTTCCAATATATTCTAATCAATAAATAGGTGTTAGCTGAAAAAACTTGAAACATCGAATAAATTCAATATACTGCCAAAATAAAATATTAGATTTTCGTCCTGTTTTTCCATAAATGTGAGGCTGGAGGCCTTATCTGTACTGTGTAGATGTGTATTGTTAAACAATCTGTTCAAGGCATCTGTGCATGTCAGGTGTCGACATATGTCATGAAGCATGGATGTTTTGTGAAGTGAAGAAAGACGTTGACTCGCACAGTATTTTGCTTTGTCTGTAGGTACATTGGGACAGTAAAATGGTGATGTTTGTTGTTTGGTAGTTAGATGAGCAGGGATGAATATGTTATTATTTATTTTTACGACCTAGACAACTAAATTTGTAAAACATTAACTCCAATTTATTAACACATCTCGTTGACGTCATGACTTATTAACGACACAACCGAACGAATGATAGACTGCCTGCACCCGAACAGTTTTGTTTAGTTTACAAAAATCAGTACTTCTTATTCATTCATATTTCCTATGAATAAATTCCTCTTATGAATTATTGTGACATTTTGTCCTTTGTGCCAAATATTTTGATTGAAATTCATTGTTTTTCGGCAAATTATCTCCAAGATGTGATTTGCTTGAATATTCATCACTGGAAAATGAGAGCAATTATTTCGCTTCATTAGTCCATATGTTGGGGGTAAATCCAAGCAGATCAAAGTGACTTAATAAAACTGTGAGCAGTTAACCCCCAAAGTTGGCAAGGGGAACTACGGGGTTAAATTGACTAGCTCTTAATAATAATCAATGAATGATTTGTTGTGTAGCTAGGCTGACTGACCGTTGGGAGGGGAAAATCCAATTAACCCAAGAGGCGTCTCTCTTTGGCAGTGATGATTACTTTCTACAGAAAATAACCACTGATGACATCGTGTGATTTAATAATGATAGGGACAAGCCTGTCGCTCAACTTCTTATGTCCTCGATGTCCCTAGAGCCGCAGCGGCCCCCGAACAAATTCACGTCTTTGTGTGTGAAATTAGTTTATCAACATACAAACTATCTGAATAATCTAATTACTCAATTATTGAAATAGAGTGGAAATAAATTACCAGCTTGTTAGAGACCATACTAATCTAATCAGGAGCTGAAAATGAAGTGAACGCTCCAACCCTTCTGTTTCTGGTGTGGTAATGGAGTGAAATACAGATAGATATTATGGAGAATATGGCAGCATTTATTCTGAGTAATGGCATCACTTGATTAGGGCTTAGGTCGAAAATACTTCCCAACACTTAAATTTGTGAATTAAGTAAGAAAACGAACACTAATCAAGTGTTGTTGGATCTTGGAGTCATCCGAGGCGAATTTATCACATGAATGACCGGAGGGATTTTGTCCATAAGCATATAAGTTAAGAGCGGATGGGAATGTCATTTTGGGGAAGGCGGTTTATGTTGTGATGATGGTAAGCAGGTCAGAATTGTCTGTCAACCAGAGCGGTGGTACCGAGAATGTTTCATGTGTTGGCTGCCTACACCGCTTCAGCACACGTTGAACCAAAATTTCAACATTCCTGGTGAGTTCCGTTTCAAATTGGTTTATAATAACAGATTAGTTTTGTAATACGGTTTTAGTTGAAATTTAATCTAAAGCCATTTATGGTCCGTGCTGATGACGTTGTTGATTTGTTTGGTGTTTATTAGACTTTATTAGTTTTGGTGGTACCTAGTCCCTATATTTTCATTCTTTTGGGATGCTTTCAAAATATGTAATCTTGAGATATTCTTAGGGACTTTATTGAATAGTTGGTCATGGTAGTATTTCTAAAAGAGGAAATGTTTTGAGCGTATCCAGGTTTGTACATTGAATTTCACTGTATGTTTATTAATTACAGAAACTTTGGTTGGTATGAACAAGAATGGAAAATAAACAATGGTGTAGCTCACTATTTATTTTCAAGCATCTAGTTTACGTTTTGGTTGGTTTATCGGGCGGCGGGGGGAGGGGGGTGATGTCTGGGTGTGTGCAAAATAATGCTGAATCTGTTTAAATTGCAGGATGTTTGCTAGTTTTACAGTACAAGTACAATGGGATGTCATTGATTGAACATTTTAATAATGATGTATAGATTAAGAAGTATCATGATACATTGATATCTCAATTAAAAATCATATTAATTATTCTGTGTCAATGAATTAAGTGAATCTGCACTTTAATGCTTAATTTGGACTGGGCTGATCCATTTCATGTTTAAAATTGAATTTTCTGCTTTCTCACTGTCCATCTTAACCATGGTTACCTGGATAAATTACCACGTTTCTGTGGCAGTGAATTATAAATTTAATGTCAATATTTTTAAATTTGTATCAGCACAGTCTCGATATTTATGATTTTGTATTAATACAGTATCTATATTCATAATTTGTGTCAGTACTTTATCAACATTAAAAAGTTCCTAATACATTAAGTCAAGTGAAGATCTGGGGTAGAATAGTTCTTCAGCAACCCATGCTAGCCATAAAAGGTGACGATGTTTGTCCCAAGAGGCAACTAATAGAATCGGGTGGTCAGACTCACTGACTTGGTTTATGCATGTCATGGTATCCCAATTATTTACAGACCACCGTCATATAGCTGGAATATTGTTGAGTGCTGAGTTAAACAACCAACCAATATACGTTGACATCCCTATAAGTACAGGTATATGTTGTTTCCTTCTTATGCATTGCAGACAAAGTGGCAGAGGCAAGTTTAAATACTTATAGACGTATCTATTTTTCTAATTCATCAAACATTAAATTCTAATAAAGATAGAGCTAAATTAGATCACATTTCAATTATGCTTACCTAGTAAACTGAAGAAAATTGAAACCGTTTTTTAATCATATAAGTAATAGTTAGTTTCATTTTGAATGGAGCATGTTTCTCGTACTGACAAGAAGGAATACTGTCAAGCCAGCCAGAATGTATAATTAAGGTGTTCGATATGCCCTTTCACATTAGATGTGTTCAGATTTAAGGAATATAAGAACTGAATTTTAAGAATATAGGTTTGTCTGCTACTATTATGACATAAAATAACTGTTGACACCAATGACGGATGTATTATTATATCAGTTAACATACAGAATGCTGTTCAATCATTGAAATAATTTTTATCCCCCCCACATAGAGTGGGTTGGTGGATATAGGAACTGAGTTCATCTGTCCGTTTTGCCGTCCGTCCATCTGCATCCAGTATCCACCCTTGCCGAGCTAGGCTGTAATTTGTGGACTCGATCGTAGAGCCACCAGTGGCTATTACAAGTTATGTCCCTTCTATGTCCTTTCTATTGACCAATCAGATTCCACCTCTCATATCTCAGGGGACAAATTTATGGCCCTTGCTCCATGCTTTTACACCTGGTGCATACTGTGTAAAATGGGGACAAGTTTTCTCAGGAACTACAGAAATTACATGCATGAAAGTTTGAATGCTTATATAAAAGATACTTATCAAGATTCAGTTAGAAAATTGGTGCTGTAAATTATTATTTTAGAGAGTTATGGACCTTGCTCCATGATTTTCAAATTAGTGCATCCTGCATGAAATAGGGACAAGTTTTCTCAGGAACTACAAAAATTTCATCAATGAAAGTTTGCATGTTTATAGAAGAGACTTGTCAAGACTGAGTTTGAAATTTGGTATCTTCCCGAGGTAAGGGCGTTAACTGACTGTTAAAGTCCAGTTTCCACCCTTGCCGAGCTAGGCCGGAATTTGTGGACTCGATCGTAGAGCCACCAGTGGCTATTACAAGTTATGTCCCTTCTATGTCCTTTCTATTGACCAATCAGATTCCACCTCTCATATCACTTACACTGGCGCCCAGTCAAGATGATCTGATTGATCATCAAGATCTAAATTGTAATAAAACAGGTCTTAGTTCACGAAGTGCATCAAAACACATTAGAACCATGATCAAAAACATGAAAAGATTTGGAAAATATCTGTTAACACTGAATTGACAGCATGCATGCTTTGCAAATCCTGCAATCGACCAAAATCTGCGTGGCAGTTTGCGAACAGGATGTCGAGTTCATTACACGCTTTTGATTGGACTATGCAGAGACTCGTTAGTCCAGCCAAAATGTAACTCCATAATTCCAACCTAGTTCGGCAAGGGTTGAAAAGGGACTTTTATAGTCAGTTAACTCCCTTGCCTCGGGAAGATGGAAAACTGGTGAAAAGCTGATCAGTTGAAAACTAGTGATCAGTTGAAAAGCATGGAGGACAAGTCTTCTCAGAAACTACTGAAGTTACATGAAGGAAAGTTTGCATGCATATCTAAGAGATACATGTCAAGACCGAATCTGATGACATAAGTGACCCTAGTGCCTCTTCTTTATTGGTGTCTTCTTTTTTATTTTATATTCACTACTATTTGAACAAGCAAAATTCTAAAGTGGCCCATGGTGGGGGATAGTGATAACAGTGTTTTCTTGTTGCATATGTGCTTCATATATACTTTTATTTACTTGAACTATTGCGATAATGATTGTTAATATGTCATATGATTTGGGAATTGCATGTAACACACAGATACCAAACTGCATGAATGGCAAGGACAGTAAGTATGTTTGTTTGAATCAATACAACATTGGCTGTTGTAGAAGAAGTTTCTCTTGACTATTTCGCTATGTACAAAAAGTTTTTGTCACACTAAAACCCTGAAATCTTAAAATTCAAACTTGCAATGCATATTTTTGGGGGGTCAGTTCGTTGACAGGTAGGACGTGCGAAACTCCCCATGAAGATCTGCTGCTTATTTAAATATTATTGAAACTGAGAAAAGAATTTTTTCTAAAAGTTTTTCTTAGAAGAAACAAGACCCAGCAAGTTGGAACTTTTTCAAAAAAACATTCAAATTTTGTGTTGCTGTATGGTAGCTTGAATGTTTATCTGGTACTCATACGTTTTTGCAGAGAAAAATGGGGAAAATCCATGTGGGGGTAGTTAAAAAAGAAGATCAGCATATTTAGTTCTTTTCTGTTTTTTAATCTTGATTAAACTTAATGGTTTTGACCATATCACCTCTTCTCACAGTACAGTCTACAGAAGTGGTGTGATTTAGAATGGAATCATTTTAATCCCGATGATAAAACATCCAACTGGCTGCCATGCCTTCATTTGACATTTGCCCTTGACCATGCCCTCAAAATTATTATACCCCCGGCCTTTTAGGTCGGGGGTATATAGTTATATCAAGGTTCCGTCCATCCTTCCGTCCGTCCGCAATTTCTCTTAAACTATTCAGTGGATTCATCTCAAAAAGAAAAAAATTGTTTTGATTAATTTTCCATTTTTTAAGAATTTTTAAAACCCTAACCCTATCGATTATTTAGTTTGAAACTACTGACACACTAGGCGGGTCGAGGGTATTAGTGAGCCACGCTCACTTTTGCCCTTGTTTCTTGAATTATTGTGACAGCCATAAAGCTAAAAACTTTGACGCTATTAGAATATTAAAAGATTAAGTGAATACTTATAAGATGTGTGTTTGTGTATGTGCAACACACATAGGCAAGTTTCAATCACTGAACTTGCAAGTTAGTTTATTAGGCTGCATATGTATGTCCGTGTGTGTTACAGCAGAGGAAGTTTGTTACATAGATACTGTTGTCTATTCTTGTTAAAAAAGTTGTTCATCTCATAGTGACCTCTCAGACGTGGTACTTTCATGATGTGAACATGTCATTTGGTCAGTAAAATCAAACGTTCTTCTTCATATTATGTGAGTGAGTTTGATTTTACACCGCTTCTAGCAACATTCCAGCAATATCACGGCGGGGGACACCGGAAATGGGCTTCACACATTGTACCCATGTCATTAATCGAACCCGGGTCCTTGGCATGATGAGCTAACGCTTTAACCACTAGGCCACCTGACTGCCCCTTCATATGATGTATTTTCTCAATTGTCTAAAAACCACAGAGTCATTGAAGTAGACCGTCAGTAGTTCTCTAGGGGACCCCCAGTAATTAATCTTAAGGATCCTTTTAAGTAATGAAATGGTGTAGTGTACTGTACCTTTTGATAATTACTTTAGAGCCTGGAATGAATCAATGATAGTGTGGTCAGTGGTCATGATTGATGGCTGAAATAACAGACATCCATAACTGCTCTTGATGCGCTGTAGGTACAATGAATATTGTTGTAGTATATTCTTTTCTATGTTCAATCTCAACATTTGTGCATAATGGACGCATATTTGTGTGCCGCATAAAACCCTGGTTCTGTCATAAGGAGTTAATTAATTTTTCACTTGAGTGAAATATCAATTTTATATTTTCAGGTAAATATGGTCCAGGTAAATACATTGAAAGTAGCAACATCGTAGGCACAAAAGCTCACACACAAACACACACACAAGCCCCCATGCAAGTAAACACTCATACATAAGCATATATGATAGAAGTGGCAACACTCTAACCCCACCAGAGATATATGAACATCAAAAGGAATTTTTGGAATGAGAATGTTATTCTGTGGCGTCTTGTGGTTGTAAAAGGTTGACCTGATCTATCATAGCTACTTCCAGGGATTGTGGGAACAGAGAAAGAGTGTTGTGTACAGTCACCAAGCTGTGCAGAAACTTCTTGTGGTACACAGCATGTCATGGTGGTAGAAAATAAACACAAGTTCAACATGCACACTGAAAATCTTAAACCTGGTATGAAAAATGATCTATGTAAACATCTGTTTATGTTTTCTTGACTGGGTAAACAGGGGGTAAAAGTGTTACGTAACTGGTGGCCAGGTGACTGACGTTTCATGCAGTTTTTGTGACATGTTCGTCCTTCTTATGTTAATGAATTGTTTATTGGCCAGAGATGTTACAGAACCTGTAATCTAAAGTTATAACAAGTGGTATGGGAGATGAGGTTCCCGCTGAACGCTGGGAAAATCTGTCAGTGTTCTAAAGGGACATGCTTTGTATTGTTGTTCTTGGTTTAATGCAGTCTGTGTGATGTATCCATGCCCTTTCTCATGCTGTGTGTTTTCATGCAGTATTAAATGTCTTCATGCAGTCTTTGGACCCGTAAAGGTCCGGGGTAGGAGGCGACTAACGGGATCGGGTGGTCAGTCTTGCTGACTTTGTTGATGCATGTCATCGATCCCAACTGCATGGATCGATGCTCATGATATCAATCACTTGATTGTCTGGTCCAGACTCTATTATTTACAGACCACCATCATATATCTGTAATATTGCTGAGTGCGGCGTTAAACAAAAAACAACAACATTCTTGTTTCCTAAAAATAATTAAAATATGGTTAAATGTCTTGCACAGAGAAGGTTTTCTAAGAAAAGCAAGTTTATAAATGTGTAAAGTTTCTATGTAGAGAGTTTCTTTCATAAAGCACTCACTGAATGTGAAAAATGTTTTTGGACTTTTCAATTTGGATGCATTTAGGTGCATGTCTAACAGAGAGAGGTCCATTTTGAAACCAAGTGATGATTTGTGAATGAATATGTTGTATGGAGTAAACCTTGATTGAGGATAATTTTGATATTGGAAAAAAGAATAGTTTACTTCAACTAACATCTTCTGAACCAATGTAGCCTATGATGCTTAAACATTGCATGGATGGTCCTACCAAAAGTGTCTCAAATATTTCTCATAAAATTCAGATTTTAAGGTTGACATTGCCACATAACAAAGTAGTCTTCTTAGAAACTACGAGACAAAGAGAGCTATATTTTGGAAGAATATGTCTCACTACATTAGGGTTTTGTAGGTTAGGTTAAGAATTAATATTTTTATGTTCAGAGGTTGTACTTGAGTAAAAGATTATATGTTTATTTTAGGCACTAACAGCTGCAATAAACAAGCCATTGTTGACGAGGTTGAAAAAATACATAATTTTAGATCTCAAAACATGAATTGTTGTTACCATTACAATAAAATAATATTACACTGACACAATACTGTCCTTTCACATCAAACAGACCACATTACAAAGCCAATAAAAATTAACACTCTCCTTACTAGACGGCGAAAGATTGCACTAAATACACTGTTCAGCTTGCATTGATTGTAGAGGTATTGGTGGCCCAATCATCAATTCTCTGTGCACAGTCCTGTCCCTGAGAAACCTATGATTGTGGGTTCGAATCCCACTTGGCCCAAATTATATTTCTAGGTTTGTCAGCACCATACCCGTGGCCATGTTTCACCATAAGTGTTGAAAGTCTTAAACCTACATCACTTCAGGCTTTCCTCTGAAATGAAGATGACACTACCTGATATAACTAAAATCACTCACTCACTCATACACTTGTACCTGGTGAGCAGCATTGCTTTGATCTCAACATGTAATTTACATTGTATACAGGAGTGCTGTAATGCTATTTCTTAAATGATCATAAGCATCATTATACATGGATGTTTTCTAAACCCATAAATTCACATAAAAACTTTTAAAAGATCAAAATAAATTCATGCAAATAATACCTCCATAGGGTTGCATTTATTGAATTCATTGAATTAAATACCTTGGTGGATATCAAAGTAAATCATGACGAGGTCCTTTTACTTCAAATTCAATTTCTTGAATGTCTATTGATAAGTTGCTCGTACATGTATGTCGCTTCATTTTCTCAGTCAGGATGAAAGGGATGGGTTATGTCATAATAAGTGTATCATTATTATTGGAAGATAAAAAGATGGACACACAAGTGACCCAGACAGTTATCATGAATGGACAATCTTTTTTCATTTTCCAAAAGGTTGCATTGCCTTTCTTTCTTGTGCGTTCGCTCAATGCCAAATAATCCGAGAGCCACTTAGCTCACTGATTGATTAAAAAGCAAATCCCATCCATATGAGAACCATCAATCACATTTCTCTAGTCCAAGGATCAACTTGATTTCTCGATGCCAGTTGGATAGGAAATTTATTCATAGGTACCTCATGCCTGTAAATTGTTGACTGTGGCTCTTTCTCCTCATCCATCAAATCTAGAGAGAGACCTGGCCGAGATGCTGGCTGTCTGGATCTAAACATGTAATACGCATAGTATACAGCGATGCTGGCTGTCTGGATCTAAACATGTAATTTCGCATAGTATACAGCGATGCTTGCTGTCTGGATCTAAACATGTAATATGCATAGTATACAGCGATGCTGGCTGTCTGGATCTAAACATGTAATATGCATAGTATACAGCGATGCTGCCTGTCTGGATCTAAACATGTAATATGCATAGTATACAGCGATGCTGGCTGTCTGGATCTAAACATGTAATATGCATAGTATACAGCGATGCCGACTGTCTGGATCTAAACATGTAATATGCATAGTATACAGCGATGCTGGCTGTCTGGATCTAAACATGTAATATGCATAGTATACAGCGATGCCGACTGTCTGGATCTAAACATGTAATATGCATAGTATACAGCGATGCTGGCTGTCTAGATCTAAACATGTAATATGCATAGTATACAGCGATGCTGGCTGTCTGGATCTAAACAAGTAATATGCATAGTATACAGCGATGCTAGCTGTCTGGATCTAAACATGTTATGTGCATAGTATACAGCGATGCTGGCTGTCTGGATCTAAACATGTAATATGCATAGTATACAGCGATGCTGGCTGTCTGGATCTAAACATGTAATATGCATAGTATACAGCGATGCTGCCTGTCTGGATCTAAACATGTAATATGCATAGTATACAGCGATGCTGCCTGTCTGGATCTAAACATGTAATATGCATAGTATACAGCGATGCTGGCTGTCTAGATCTAAACATGTAATATGCATAGTATACAGCGATGCTGGCTGTCTGGATCTAAACATGTAATATGCATAGTATACAGCGATGCTGGCTGTCTGGATCTAAACATGTAATATGCATAGTATACAGCGATGCTGCCTGTCTGGATCTAAACATGTAATATGCATAGTATACAGTGATGCTGGCTGTCTGGATCTAAACATGTAATATGTATAGTATACAGCGATGCCGACTGTCTGGATCTAAACATGTAATATGCATAGTATACAGCGATGCTGGCTGTCTGGATCTAAACATGTAATATGCATAGTATACAGCGATGCCGACTGTCTGGATCTAAACATGTAATATGCATAGTATACACCGATGCTGGCTGTCTAGATCTAAACATGTAATATGCATAGTATACAGCGATGCTGGCTGTCTGGATCTAAACATGTAATATGCATAGTATACAGCGATGCTAGCTGTCTGGATCTAAACATGTAATATGCATAGTATACAGCGATGCCGACTGTCTAGATCTAAACATGTAATATACATAGTATACAGCGATGCTGGCTGTCTGGATCTAAACTTGTAATATGCATAATATACAGTGATGCTGGCTGTCTGGATCTAAACATGTAATATACATAGTATACAGCGATGCTGGCTGTCTGGATCTAAACATGTAATATACATAATATACAGCGATGCTGACTGTCTGGATATTAACATGTATTACCCTGGTATACAAAGTTAAAAGCGATGCTGACTGTCTGGATATTAACATGTATTACCCCGGTATACAAAGTTTACAGCGATGCTGACTGTCTGGATCAAAGCATGTTATACGCTTAGTGTACAACATTTGCGAACTGTTTATCTAAACATGTGATACACATACTGGCTTGCGACCAGTTATCGCCAAGGAACAAAATGAAGTCTTGTGAGGAAATGCTTTTAAAAAACCACCATAATCACCTTGCTCAAAAACAACTTTAGAAAAGACACGGTGTCACATGACTTATGCACGAGAAAATATAAATCAAACAACACAATAATGCACTTTCAGTTCTGTCTAATCTTTCTATCTGTCTGTCATTTCTTCCCCAAAATGCAATTCTGAAACCTATTAAAGCATTTTTTCCAAAAATGCATATCCTATATA
The DNA here is from genome assembly GCF_022045235.1 of Haliotis cracherodii. NCBI lineage: Eukaryota > Metazoa > Mollusca > Gastropoda > Lepetellida > Haliotidae > Haliotis > Haliotis cracherodii. The sequence goes on along the minus strand of NW_027266308.1, from coordinate 44,787,293 downwards.
TATCGTGAAATCCATAGTACATAGTGTTATGGATGTAAAGATCGAATTTGGGGAATAGTGTTTTTGTCAGTTTACAGACGACAAATTGATAATAGCCTTTTTTATTCATTTTGATGAATAAAAAAATTGAGATACTAAAAAATGTAATTTGAATAACTGAAGTGGTGTGCGTGATCACGTGGCACGTGCTGTTAAGATGATTGCGATAACTGGTTCAGTAAGTCGACAGGAAAGTTCTATTTCCACTTTTGATTCCCTATCATAGTGTTATAACCGAAATCAATTGGATCTTATTCCATGGACAGAAATAATTCCCTTTGCTCGTAGTTTCACAAAAATGAAGGTTATTGGTACAGTCAACTTTGTACACAGAATATGTCAGATATAACATGAAACTAATGGTTATAACTGGTCGGTGACCGATAGTATACAGCATTTATACACTGTCTGGGTCTTAACATGATGTATACACAGCACACACTAAAAATGGTCTTGAATTGTGATGGGAAAGAATTCAATAGTACATGAATCATTTGGAAATATACTTAATGTTTTAAATGTAGAGCTATGTTACCTGTATATAGAATATGCTAAATTAATTTTTGAAATCAACATGCAGCCATCCTCCCGAGGCAAGAGAGTTAACTGGCTCTAAAAGTCCAGTTTCCACCCTTTCCGAACTAGGCTGGAATTACTGGGCACGATCGTAGCGCCACCAGTGACTATTACCAGTTATGTCCCTTTTAAGCCTCTCCTATGGACCAATCGGATTCCACCTCTCTCGTTACTTGCGCTTGCTTCACACAAAATTGTGGCGCCGAGTCAGGACGATCTGATCCATAATCAAGATCTATATTGTGATAAAACGGGTCTTACATGGCGAAATGCATCAAATCACGTGAGCACCTTGATTAAAAACATGAAAAGATTTGGAAAATATCTGCTGACAATGAATTGGCAGTGCACATGCTTTGCAAATCCTGCAGTCGACCGAACTGGATTTCGATTGTTAGTCCAGCCAAAATGTAACTCCATAATACCAGCCTAGTTCGGCAAGGGTGGAAACTGGACTTTTATAGTCAGTTAACTCTCTTGCCTCGGGAAGATGATGTGCAGCATGAAGTTTCAAATGTTAAGTTTAGCTAAGGTAAATGTACAGCTAACCTAGCTCTACATAAGATAACACAGTATGTTAACTCCATTCTACCATGACAAAATTGTCAAACACGAACTGTTGTTTTAGTGAAATGAAGCTATTGAGTGAAGTGGCTTGTGTTGAGTTAATGTTTTGTGTGGGTTGGAAACAAAGATGATAGCCTTTAAACAAATTATGGCTCAAGGATATGCTTTTTGACATCAGTATTCTACAAAAAGAAAACTAAGCAAGCTTTTAAAGTTTAGATCAACACCGCATGTCACTACTATGACATCACACCATTCATTGTGTTGGGAAAAGATATGTCACAGCCAGGTATGGTAAAACACAAAATTTTAACTTATCTGTTGTCCCTAAACCTTGAAATTGTCCAATCAGGTATGTTCCAAAATAATTGTAGAATATTTGAAATTCTTCCATGGGAGTATATTGGATTTTTAGTTGTTTGTTTATTCAGTTTTGCAGAGGTCATTGTCATGATTCTGTAATATGTTGATAAAAGCAACAAAACAATAAATTTGTATTAAAAAAAATGTTTTATCAATAATCTTGTTTGACCAAAGCATTGTTACATCAGCCACTATTGTCACATTATTGGAGCCATTTAGAACGGAGAAGTTGCCCTTAAAACATCACATCAGGAGATTTTATCACAATATGTTGCAAGTGACTTTAGTGTCGCCAACGCCTTTTGAATCCCACTGAACCTTGCAGGCTGTTGCTATGTAATTAGATCACTTTTTTTTCATAGAAATCCATATATGTAACAGTTGATAGCTATTTGAGTATCATGCCAAAGGATTAATTTTCTCTTTGTCTTTTAAATGATCTAATTTAGATTGTAACATAAATGTAGGTATGTTCCCTGATCTGATTGGTTAAAAAGTGTTGTCGAATGAGCATAACATCGCTGAGTTTTTGGGGTCTCATCACCGTGTATGTATACATTAATTAATGGAACTATTTTTGAAATCATCAACATGGAGGAACAGATGGAAATTTACCCTGATTTCCACATCGGAGATTTCGATGAAATATTGAGTGAATGGGGCGACGAGACATTTTCTGAGATAATACAAGAATTTGAAGGTAAATGAAATTAACCTTGGTCCATTAATTACAAAATCATAATCATAAATAATGTAATTTTCTTGGGCTTGGCCAAAGGAAAAAACAAAACAAAATCAATTTTTAACAGAGTAAAAAACATTTATTGCAACTCTATAATGACTTTCATACATCCACCTAATTTTGTTCTTATTATAACCCACAAAAAGCTGTTGAAGCTGAAAACCGTTCTGAGATGGCCCCCGAACTAGGAAATACAGCCAGCGTTTCCGTAGAGCCCAAAGTTCAAGCGTCCAGTCACCGCTTCGCGTCCCTTGATACAAAAGCAGTACAGGACATCGTGGATAGGAACCTCTCCAAATCTACTGGGAGTTAAAATATTTCGACGTAAGCCATTGAAACATAAAAGAATACATAAACAAATAAAAAAAAATTCCTACGCAGATTCGATCAACATCAGCGAGAGTTACCTCCCTTACACCATTGCCATAATAGCAATGTAAAGCGTGACCAATGTGTCATCGCAAAAATTGGCAATAATATAACGAGATTGACCAAAATCTTAACATAAATTAAATATTTCGTTTTGTAAGATTTGAGATATGTTATACTAAATGGATATACGGAAATTTCATTTAAACACGACACCGTAATAATAACGAAATACTCCCACTTACCGTCACATTTGTACCCTGAACAAGGCAATCTTTTCACTTCCAGAATGGCTTGGTTTCCGAGGTTTTGAACCCACGTTCGAAGAGCTTCCTGCTTTTCAACTGAATGAGAGACTGAGGTTCTTTTATGCCGAAGTCAGAAATGCTGAGGGAGAACTTTACTCAAAATCGAGTTTTGTTGGGTTGCGTGCTGCCATACACAGGCACATCAGGGGGCCGCCATTTGAGCGCAGCATAAACATTATCCAAGACCGGGAATTTCACACTGCAAACTGCCGTCACTTTACTGTCAAACGCAGGTATTGAATCGCGAGATTTGCAGAATTACCGGCCACAAATCCGATGAATCGTTGAAGTCGTATTCCATTGACTCGAGCTCGTCTCAAAAACGACATTATTCGAACATTTTTCAGAGACAGCAGCAGCTCGCTAACGAACGTAATTTGGTACCTGTCATAGATACAAATATCCTGCCACTGTCCACTGCTCCCGTGAGTAATTTCCAGGTTAATTCTTCTGCTAATTTCCACGGCCTCTCTCACATATGTTATTCCACTGTAACAGTAAACAACTTTTTCAATCCCAGCTAAGCTGCATGTCTGAAATTTCGCACGTTTGACGTCTCTTGTCACCACCTCAGTTTCAGGCGAGTTGACACTATCTTGTACAGGGGCCAAACAGTATGTACGTCTTTTCTAATTTTGATTATTTGTATTTCATAGTTACGCATAACTACAAATTACAAGTAAGATGAGGAACTGTGATAAAGAATTGAATTTGTGATATTTCCTGTTGTTTGTTTATTTACTGAGAAATGAGCTTGAACATGTGACCACCCCTTTCGTAAAATGGACCCTCATTATTGGAGTACCTCGAAACCATTGATCGGTTTCGCGGCACCCCATATCATGCATCTTTTCGAAGGTGAGCACGAGGAGACGTATTACTAACGACAGTTTTGTTGTGTCATGCGCTCAGTAAATTAGTTCCTCCTAAATATCGATTTAATTAACGTTCATGTTACAATGTCGATAAATATTTCGTTTTGTAAGATTTGCGTGATGTTATGCTGAATGGATGTACGGAAATTTTTCATTTGAACACTCCGCCTTACGGCGTCGTGTTCAAATGAAATTTCCGTACATCCATTCAGCATAACATCACGCAAATCTTACAAAACGAAATATTTATCTCCTAAATAGACATACAACAGTCAAAATTGGTATGATTACCATGGCTCTGATATGAAGTCAAGATGAATCTGTAAGCAAAATGCTCAATATATTGATGCATATGAAGGCAATTTGCTTCTCAAGTCAACATAAAAGCAAAATGAGAAAACAGTGAGTTAGTGAGTGAGGTTTTACGCCCCTTTTAGCAATATTCCAGCAATATCACGGCGGGGGACACCAGAAATGGGCTTCACACATAGTACCCATGTCGGGAATTGAACCCGGGTATTCAGTGTGACGAGCGAATGCTTTAACGACTAGGCTACCCGACCACCCCTCATAAAACAGCCACAAGTTTATGTCACATCCTGAACAAAAACAAACAAGGCATCGTGAATATCTTTGTGATATTTTTTTGTAACGAAGACTGAGACTAAAAATATCCCCCCAGATATTCATGATTCCCATTTTCTTCGTTATATCATTATCTGTTAACCTGAGAGAAGGGTTTAAGGAGATAAAAATTCAGATAACATTTTTTTTTTTTTTAAATTCAGATAACATGGGCAGTTGAGTAGCCTATTTTTTAAAGCATTTATTCTTCATGCTTAAGTCCTAGGTTTGATTCCCGGCTTGGGTATACTGTCTGAAGCACCTTCCTGGGGTCCCCTGCTGTGATATTGCTGGACTTTTTCTACTAGCTGTGGACCGCCTCCGTGGTCTTGTGGTAGAGCATCCGCCCGGAGAGCGGAAGGTCCTGGGTTCGATCCCCGGCCGCATCATACCAAAAGACGTTAAAAGATGGTACTTGTTGTTACCCTGTCTGGCACTCGGCATTAAGGGGCTAAAACAAGGACTGGTCAGCTCGGAGACAGTATGATGTGTCTGAGTGGGGTATTCATGTTAAACTGCGGCATGGTATCTCAGTGAGCTAGCACTATAAATCGGCATCAGTCGGGACTAGTACAGGCAGCCACACACACACGTGCATGCTCGTCACTATATAAGTGCAATAATCTTGGACACGACGTTAAACCAAATTTAACCTCACTTCACCTCTACAAGCTGTGTAAAACCATACACCTTCCCTCACACCCTCACTCACTCAACCTTCATGAAAAACTGATTCATATGTCATGTGATAAATATTGATTTGGTAGTCAAACAGTACATAAGACATACTTGCAGACATTGATCGAAATGAGCAACTGGCTTTCTGGTCTGTAGCATATGTTATCAAATGCAGATGTTTTATCAAAATTGGAGCAGAGCTTTGATAAAATAAAGTCATAACCCAAACTATCTGTTTGCTTGTAAGGTCAGTGTTTAGTTACCATCTTTTTAAAAGTTTATTCAAATTTGAATATTATCTCCAAATATTTGTTTAATATGAAATATATTTTATGTACAACGTTATGATATAATATTATTTAGTTTGATATTTGGCCGAGATAAAAATGATTAAAACATTTTTTGAAAATGAACACAAGATTTGAAAATGAAGAGACTTGTTTATGCAAGCATGGTTTTTGAACAGCTCCGATTCAACAGACACTCGCACGCTAAAGAAGTTACCATGAACATGTGTCCTTAAATGCTGCCATTGATCTTGTTGAGAATTGATGATGAGAAACAACTACCAGGTATCATCAGAACTTTATTATTGAATTACTGGAAACACAAACAACAGCCTTCGTAAAGAGATATTTGTGTACCCTGACAAGCAAAAAAGCTAGCTCTTTACAAAAAGTCTACTTCTTTCCATAATTCAAGCTCAACAGCATTTGTTTTCAATGTAAATTGATTGCTCTGGAGGAGGTTCCCACCCTCCTGTCAATAACTCATCGCCAAGAGTATTGGTGTTGCAATTCATCATTCATCAAATGAGCTACGACAATCTTGCTTACGGCAAGAAACTACCACACTGGTGCAAGCATTCAATAAAGAAGATATAGCTCAATAAAAATGTCTGGTTTTGTAGCTTTAGGTCGTCTTTTGTTGTTGTGAACATTAGCGGACACCAGAAGAGGCAAAACTGGTGACGATGTGGGCTGGGAGGAAGTTGTTAGTGGTGTCAATGTCGCACTAACGCTCGTATCTGTGCACTCAACTGAGACAGGCATGTGCAGGACCTCACTCCAAGGAAGTAGCAACATTTTCTGTTTCCGTCAGTGCTCACTAAGAATAGAATTAGCGTTTATGACTAAGTGTCAATAGACATGTCCTTTTTACAACTCCAGTTGACATTTGCATTTGTGTATTGAAGTGTTCACCTTGGTGAAGGGGTTCGGGGTGTACACAATTATGCATTGTGTGGGTGTGGTGGTCAATGCCTATGTCATAAACTTCACTTGTTGGATGTCTAACAGGAAATCAATGCTGAGGTATTGCTGAATAATTGCTACAAGAGCGCATTTCTTTTCCATTGACATTGACTGACATGATGAACATTATGTGAAACACAGGCCTTTTTCATACACACTTTCAAACTTTATGTTTTAATAATTGTGTTTTTTAATAATTTGAAATATAACTTACAAAACTCTTTCTATAATCATAAGAATAATTATCAACATCAATCTGGCACTTTTCATTGTTTTTAATAGTCGTTGTCCATTGTTCAAGTTTCATAAGGGGCATCGGGTAGCCTAGTGTTTTAAAAGCATTTGCTCGTCACATTGAAGACCCGGGTTCGATTCCTGACATGGGTACAATGTGTGGAGCACATTTCTGGTGTCCCCCGCAGTAATATTGCTGGAATATTGCTAAAAGCAGTGTAAAAATCAAACTCACTCACTCACTCACTCACTCACTCACTCACTCACTCTGACACATAAAAGGAAATTGTATGTCTTTTGGAAAGATAATCTTATAATCACCAAATTGTGTATGCACCTGTGTTAATCAATAAATCAATTGTAAATGACAATTTCTAGCCGCTGTTGCATATATTATGACATATTTATTGATGAAGGCTACTGATTTTATATGACCTAACCCATGAGGCATGCACTCATATGTCCTCTGTCCCATGATGCACAGAGTCCTCACCTGCATCGGAACAAACATTCTGCAGTGTCAAAGTATTTGTGGAAATCTATTAGATTACTTTATGAATATGTCTGTTTGTAGTACCTTCGTTTGTAGGTAGTTTTATTTTTATAGCGTGATATGAAAAATGCTCAATGATCTTTGTTGAGCTAATATAGCAAAACAACAAATTATCATTAAAGTGCTTTCCGGCCGAGTAGAACTTTGAAAAAGTAACCAGTTTATTAAAGTTTTGAAAGAGTGCATAAAACTGACAGCCAGCATAATTTCTTTTTTTATTAATTTCAAGGTTTAGACATGTAGATGGATGAAAAATGTATGAAAAATGTTTTTTTCAGATATATCGTGTTATGGGATTTCGAGGCCCCAAGAAGTAATTCTTATTATGTGTCCAATAACAATCCCAATACCAGAAAATTAAGTTTTACATCTGAGATCATTTATTTCTGTTAAAACTTCGATGGTCATATGACTATTTCTTGTTAATTTTATTGCAGTAATGCCTCGCTTGATTTGATCAGTCACCATCCTGTTACAGCTAGTCACATGATTTCGAGCCCTCCATTACAGTCAAGTTAAAAATAGATGCAACATGATCAGTCACATGACATTACAGACAGAAAGTTTACAAATATCTGCCGATACATAATCAGTACATATGAATGTTCCGATGCAAAATTATCATCAGATCAAATTTGATTAAAATGTACATTTGGGAAAAAGTAAGTTTTGAGGTATGTTTCATTACTTAATGAATATCTTTCCTCGTGTAGCCTTATTCGCACCACAACTTCAGCAGCAAGTGGTGAATACTTTGAGTATTGAAGCGTCTACCTTGATTAGGTCATTAAAGTGCGTGATCACATATTGTTGAAAAAACACGAGACTCTAAAACATGTGACGTGTTGATATATGTGTTTGTAGTTAATTTCTTTCAAAAAGTTTGAAAATTCTGCCTTTTGTTTTGCATTTCAGATAAATCTGTCATTGTTATTGAAATGATGAAATTAAGAAGCTAGTTGTCAGTCATTTTAATACTTTTGATAAAATTTTGTAACAAAGTTTCATCTAATAAAAAAAATGTTTAAGAACTCATCATTAAGGGTTTGGTCCACTGTGCTTGCAATGTAAAATGCTTGTGCAATTTTTTGATAAAATAGGTTCAAAAAAGGTTTTTCTTTGGTGTGAAATTTAACCATATTTTTTACTACAGAGACAATCAAGGTGAATGAAGGTGCTTTGTGGTGAATTTGTAGGTGTAGTGTTTGTTTCTTGCTTTTCTCCAAGTTATGAGAGGTGTTCACATGTTACACTAAATCAAGAGTATAGATATTTTGAAATTATAACGTTGCAACGGATATAAACGTCCAACAAAGTAATAATACGTCATATAGATGGAATATTGCTGAGTGCGGCGTTAAACAAACAAACAAACAAACAAATAAACAAACATTATAACCGCAGTTTACTCTATTTGAAAAGAAGTCCTTTCAACTCTATAACTTTGTGTTCACTGATCATTCAACGGGCATTAATGATCATTCAACGGGCATTAATGATCATTCAACAGGCATTAATGATCATTCAACAGGCATTAATGTCAGAGGTAGTAATAAAGTTGTATCTGTCATTCATGTGACATCAGACTTGATAAAGTCACATGTCGTAGATGCTGCCATGTGAGATAACACAGCTTTTATCTATCACCTGGGCCATCCTTGACACACATTCACCAGATCTATTACATAGTGTGGCTCCTTGCACTGCCTGGTGTGAGGAGTGCCATATCTTTCATCATCAAGCAGGTGGTGCAGGGTAAACACAGTAAGTGAAGGAAGAAGAAAATAAAGACTGACAGATAATGGTGATGTGCTTGACCAATACATACAGATAAACTATATTATAGCATGAACTTGAATGCTGGTGTAGATCTTAAATGTATTCGCTTGAAGTGTTCACATGTGAACATAAAGAATCTAACTGTCACTTTGTCATGGTGGAATTTATGTACTTGATTCGATTACAACTTTACCTATACTTGTTTAAGTGACAACCTCATTTATACTTAAGTTACAGCCTTTAATATACATAAGTTACATTCTTATGTGTTCTTCTTTGAATGGCATTTAGAAGTGAAACACATTACAGAGAGAATTTATGGATTTCAACCTAATGATATAGATGTTGACATCCATAAATTCTCTCTCTTAAGTATACTTGTTTAAATTAAAACGGTAAGTATACTTATTTAAGTTAAAACCTTATTTGTACTTGCTTAAGTTAAAACATTATTTATACTTGTTTAAGTAAAAAGACCTGATTTATACTTGTTTAAGTTAAGACCTTATTTATACTTGTTTAAGTTAAGACCTTATTTATACTTGTTTAAGTTAAAACCTTATTTATACTTGTTTAAGTTAAGACCATAAGTATTCTTGTTTAAGTTAAAACCTCATTTATACTTGTTTAACATAAGAAAAAATTGTACTTGCTTAAGTTAAAACATTATTTATACTTGTTTAAGTTAAGACCTTATTTATACTTGTTTAAGTTAAAACCTTATTTATACTTGTTTAAGTTAAGACCATAAGTATTCTTGTTTAAGTTAAAACCTCATTTATACTTGTTTAACATAAGAAAAAAATTGTACTTGTTTATGTTAAAACCACATATATATTTGTTTAAATTAATACCATTAGTATACTTGTTTAAGTTAAAACCTTATTTATGCTTGTTTAAAGCTAAAGTTAAAAAGGATTATTTATACTTGTTTAAATTAATACTATTAGTATACATAAATTACAAGCTTATGCATACTTGTTTATGCTACCAGTCTATGTATATTTTTGTTTAAGTTACAACCTTAAGTGTACTTATATGTATTGTGTAAAACAGTTATGTGTTATTTTCTCAAAGACCACAATGCCTTGAGAGCTGACACTTTGGTTAGGCTTTTCTCTACTAAATGTGACACTTAAATTAGGAATTGAAAACCAAACTAAATTTAAAATGTTTAAAATTTGTTTAATTGAAAAGCATCATTATTATTTCTTCACAACATAGTATTTTCAGTTCACTTTGAATGTACCTGGTGAGCAGTAGTGCCTTTGCAAATATATATTTTAATACTGCAAGTTTGCAATTTATTGGTTTTTATCAAGTGTATCAGCTTGGTCAAAAACTTCACGAATTTTCATATACTTGATCAAGTTGCAACTTTTTGCATATTGAGAAATGTTGCAACTTAATACATATTTGATCAAGACACAACTTTGAATGACAAGTAGGTACCCAACAGTGTATAACCATTGTCTCTATTATTTACAGTATCCTAGAGATGAGGAAGGAGAAGTCACGAGACGCAGCGCGGTCCCGCCGTGGGAAGGAAAACTATGAGTTCTATGAGTTGGCCAAGTTGCTTCCCCTGCCGGCGGCCATCACAAGCCAGTTGGACAAGGCCTCCATCATCCGACTCTCCATCAGCTATCTCAAACTTCGAGACTTCTCAGGCCATGGAGATCCTCCGTGGGTTAGAGATGGTCCCCCGCCCAATAAATCTGTGAAAGGTGAGGCTGGAAACACTCGTAGGACCCTTAGAAGAAACTATGTCGAGTCAAGAGAGATTAATTTATATACATAATATTGTTTGGAATTTTCAAGTGGATTTTGCAACTTTGAGTATGGATTTTACCCCATTTTTGGCAACATTCCAGTAACATCCCAGTGGTAAACAACAGAAATGGGCATCACACATTGATCCCACGTGGGGAATTGAACCCAGGCCTTCCACATGACTAGCGAACATCATAGACTCCCGGCTACCCCACCGTCCTGAACGACTTGATTCCAGCTTGGAAGAACTGCCAAATGGCCTTAGGCTACTCCCCCTTTTGTCATGACAGAACAGGGCCCACTTTCACAAAACAATCTTAGCGCTACGATTATCGTAAGTCGATGTTTGCGTATCCGAGTTACGAACATCACAGCGCTAGGATTGCTTTCTTTAAGTAAACCAAGAGTCCACAACCAAACAGTATTCAATCCAGTATCTGTGTCTGTACAAGACATTTTGAATGAAATGTCTGTCTTTTAATGATCTCGGAGAGTGAATCTATTTCATTCAAATATTATTTGCATATTTAGATGACTACAAACACAAACTTAACAACACAGAGTCTTTTTCCAATTTGCCTTAACATATTTCATCATGTTATACAAGTCACCCCCTTTGACCAAATTGAAATTGCTGACTGTCCCTTTTAAACATGCAGAACAATCAGTTGGTATCTCAACTGGTACAAAAGCATTACATGTCAGTACTGGCAGGTAGAGCAAACCGATATGACATTACCAAAGACATTAGCGTCTAGACTGTAGTCTGATCAGTTATTGGCCAAGTAGATGTTGTTAGGTTAAAGTGTGCTTGAATAGATTGCCCCAGGTCTGTTTCCATGTGTGCTGATTTATTGCCACTTAGTTAAAGAATGAGACAGCATCATGGTAAATTCACACCAAATTGAGCAGAACGCCAGATGATGGCTGCATGAGTCCTGCTCTCTCTCTCACCATTGAGGGCGCCCTCAGCCAATCAGAAACATTCTCTGGTAGTCATGTGGCAGCATTCCACCAAGAGGCTCTCCCAAAGGGGGCTAGTTAAGTACAAGATAAAAGTGGGATAAAAACTTATAAATGTAAGGGATGATAGTAAATACCTCTCAGTGTATGGTTAACATCAGCCGCTTACTTCTGTTATTTTGGTGTTGTGGTACAGCTGGCTGACAAATACATGTATTAGGCTCCATTTGGGAAATTGTTTGTGTTAGGCTTCCTGGCTCAATTTGGGCAATTTATTTCTGAGAAAGATTATCATAACCTGTTCTGTCAGGGGAACGCACAAAAACCTACAACTTATTCTGTTTGGCTGTATGTACGTCTGCTAAATGAGGTGTAGATGATTAACAAGGATGACATGTAACTGCAAATTATTCTCTTGTGAAGAACCACCCAGAGAAGCATATTTTTTTGGTTTCACTTTCTTAAAGATCAACTCAGAGTGATATACTCTTTTGTCACTTTCTTGAAGATCCACCCAGAGTGATATACTCTTTTGTCACTTTCTTGAAGATCTACCCAGAGTGATATGCTCTTTTGTTACTCTCTTGAAGATCCACCCAGAGTGATATGCTCTTTTATGTCACTTTCTTGATGATCCACCCAGAGTGATGTAATCTTTTATGTCACTTTCTTGATGATCCACCCAGAGTGATATACTCTTTTGTCCCTTTTTTGAAGATTCAACCAGACTGATATACTCTTTTATGTCCCTTTTTTGAAGATCCTCCCAGACTGATTTACTCTTTTATGTTCCTTTCTTGATGATCCACCCAGAGTATGATACTCTTTTATGTCACTTTCTTGAAGATCCACCCAGACTGATATACTCTTTTATGTCCCTTTCTTGATGATCCACCCAGAGTATTATACTCTTTTATGTCATTTTCTTGAAGATCCACCCAGACTGATATACTCTTTTATGTTCCTTTCTTGATGATCCACCCAGAGTATTATACTCTTTTATGTCCCTTTCTTGAAGATCCACCCAGACTGATATACTCTTTTATGTCCCTTTCTTGAAGATCCACCCAGACTGATATACTCTTTTATGTCCCTTTTTTTAAGATCCACCCAGACTGATATACTCTTTTATGTCCCTTTTTGAAGATCCACCCAGACTGATATACTCTTTTATGTCCCTTTCGAGAAGATCCACCCAGACTGATATACTCTTTTATGTCCCTTTATTGAAGATCCACCCAGACTGATATACTCTTTTATGTCCCTTTCTTGAAGATTCACCCAGACTGATATACTCTTTTATGTCCCTTTATTGAAGATCCACCCAGAGTGATATACTCTTTTATGTCCCTTTATTGAAGATCCACCCAGAGTGATATACTCTTTTATGTCCCTTTCTTGAAGATCCACCCAGAGTGATATATTCTTTTATTACATCACCTTCATGAGGGTCAACTCCTGGTTGTATAATTTCTAAGCCTCATCTTCAAATTTCAAGTCTATATAAAATAAAGTTTTCTCTAATCTAGATAACATTTATTACAAAATTTACTCTTAAGAAACTTATCTATGTGAAATTGCATTGTTGTACATTCTTTGAATAGTCCCTTTGAACATATTCACAGGATAAGGCCTCAACATTAATGTTGAAATACCCATATCATTGTTTGAAAATGACCAAACATACTGATCCAACATTCCACCACTTTATACATGACTCACTTCAAGCCAGTTCAGGTAACCCCTGTTGGGCCTCCCCTCTAGTGCGCACTTGATATCCAGTTTTTTAAATATATTTGAAATTACCCAGGATTAAACTTGCTAATCAGCTGTGTTGAGTAACAGGACTCAAAATAGACCTACAGCAGTTGCCGTAAATCACAGGGTGGCCAGATAGCACCAATCGTTTGTTTTGTGTGTATTTTGGAGGCTCCAAATCTCCAGACAAGCCTGCAGTGATAAGGGAGCCTTGACTGACACCTTTGTCAAATGATACCATGGTAATTCTGATTCGATACAAGATTTTTTAAATCTGAAGACTCCTGCAGATGATAACAGTTGGAGACATGTTGTTTAATGTGTGTGTGTTTACAGTGTAATTGTATTTTCTGGAACAGTCTGGTACATTTCCGTAATGCATACATTTTCTTTTAATAATGGACAATTTTTGTGGGCGCTGTTTTGACATGTTTGTCATATAAAGTACATGTTAACTCATTCGTTAACTAAAGTAGAACCGAAAGCGATGTATGATCACAGATAGCAGACATCACACCTGACTTAGACATAAACTAAGCTTCAATGTTATTGCAGAAATTAGCACCATTGTCTTTTCCGTTACCTTTCCTGATGTGTATGGAAAAAGAGTGGAAGACTTGAGCTGTGGCCTGGAAGTGCTTGTGTTTGTTCATATGCTTATGACAATATATTACAAGTGATTCGGTTCATTTGAAGGGCTACCCAAACAAGTTTTGTGGTATTTATGTTACCATACAGTGAAAAACATTAGGTGCCACCCTTTGGACTACTGTTTCCTGATTGGCTAATAATCGAATGGGCAGGGTTTGTGTTACATTATTGCGCTGATTTTGTATGGTTGTCTACGTTGTGTTGATGATTAAATAAGCAGTCCATGAAGCTATTACTGTTATTGTTGACATATTTATTTCTAAGAATTGACTTCATTATGTTTTTGTGTTTATGGAGGTTTAAACCACAGACCTATTGGTTATATAGGTCTGTTTATAAACATAAAAACTGTCGTGAACACTTGACATCTTTCTTGTCATTGATTTAGTTGCATAAGAATTCAGGATAACATTCGCCTGTTCATATGATTAGGTGATGTACTATTCTATAAAAAGTGCTTTCAGAAACCAATATTGATTTTCTCCTGAAACTGTGCAGACACATTGACCAAGTGATTTAGTGTTGTCATTGGTATTTAGGACTTTCAAATTTGATCATTTCATTTGGCTTCCATATGAAACAAACATTACATACTGCTAGATGTTTCCTTGAAGGATGAATAACCTTCATATCAAACACCAAGAGAGATATAAAACTAATATGACTGATCAAAACCATAAGATTTGTTTTTGAAGCATTGTATTTTGCACACAACTTGAACCAATCCACTGATGGATCCCTAGGCTAATATTTATTTCCCCCAATTTTATAATCTTATATACTACTCAAAAGAAGTTAAGGAACACCTGATTCTTTCATATTACTATGGTTAATATCTCAGATTATGACAGATTAACTATAGTAATATGAAAGAATCGTTTGTTTCTTAACTTCTTTTGAGTAGTTTTTATAACTATCTACAAACTATAAAATATAATCCAGATGGAGCCCAGATGAATGCTTAATTTCAGGGACTATCTGGATTTGTTGAATTGTTTTAGACTTGAGTTTGGTGTATTTCTTAATTTAATCTGTAGGGTCTGGGAGACAGATTAATGGATTCCCCACACCATGCATATAAGTGTAAATTCCTATCTATTCCATTCCAGGATTGCCTGTCTCTGATTTAAAAGTCAAGTGTCATGTTCACAATCCATATGCGGGGTGGTTGGGTAGCCCAGTGGTTAAAGCGTTTGCTCGTCATGCCGAAAACCCGGGTTCGATTCCTGACATGGGTACAATGTGTGAAGCCCATTTCAGGTGTTCCCCGCCCTGATATTGCTGGAATATTGCTAAAAGCAGCGTAAAACCAAACTCTCACTCACTCACTCACTCACTTACAATTCATATGCAGACTAATGCTAGAGAGGGTGATGAAATATCACCTTGCTACAAAATGTATGCTGAAAGTGGCATAAAATCCCACTCACTCACGCTGCATCTACCTGTCAGTTTAGAAGTTATTCTACCTATAACAAAATATTTACTGTTAACTGATAATACCCATTCACAAAGCAATAATTTTGAGATAAGACATTTCCTTTCATTGAGGCTGAATATCTCTCAGTGAAATCATCCCAAATAATGAAATCTAAATAGTTAAAGGTAACTTCATCAGAATATACCATCAAAATGTCCAATAAACAATTCTATAATACCTTGTGTGAATGGGATATAAAGATCTCCATGGCCGATTCCATGCCACTGATAGTAGCTCAACAGTCTTTGTCAATGACATGCCTTGCCCATTCATGTAACTACAGCTGATAAAAGCCATTTTCTGATATGGACTATAAGTTAAAGATCTTGGCAGGAGATACTAAGGTAACCATACTATTCCCACTCCAAGAAAAGCAACTCTCCCCAGAAAACTCCCCCTCCTAGATAAACTGGGTGGTGATAAGGGGATATTTAGTGGTTGAGTTTTGACATTTATGACCGTCATCACAGCCGGTTTAAGTTGGCGTCCTTTGGCTTGTTGGCATCAAGGCAAATTGAGTGAGGGTGGCGGTGAACTCACAAAGTCAAGATTCTAAATTAATAAGCTTCTCCCTGCGATTTCACTCCCAGGTTAGGGATGATAAACTGTCCCATGGTAAAAGAAGATAACTTTGTTGGTCCAGCGATGTGAGAATTACTGCATAATAAAACATTTTAACTTCACGGATATTACGAATGATAACTGTTTATTGAGAAAGCAATTGCCCTCCAATCTCCTCGTCTTTGCTCTCCAGAACTCTTCTTTGGTGGTAAATAGCGCCAAGATGATCAAATACTCATATTTCTGCTGGAATTGTTTTTATTTTAGATTGATTCTCAGATTTAGTATTGTTGGAAACTAGTTTTCCGGCTTGCGTGTTAGTTTGGTTTTGTACAGATGAAATTGAGCGTGTTTTACTTTTCAATCAGCTCGGTAATACTGTACTTGAAGTTTCCTTCCAAATAGATTATATTTTGAGAAACTATTTGATTTAACAAGGTTTAGCTTTAATGAAAAATGATTTGTTTAATATTTTGTTTCAATTTAACTATATCTGCATCCTGTTTTTTCCATATTTCATGATTATAGTTAGGTTTTAAAAATTATTCTAATTAGAACTGAAACTGTTTTGGAGAGTCCTATCAATTTTATTGACGACGGTGACATTTACTAATTCAGTTTGTTATTCTTTGAAAAATACATGTAAAAAAGTATTTTCCTCACAACCTAACCAACCAAAAATAATTTTAAAATCAGTTTGGAAGTAAAACACTTTGACGCTTTGGTTCACTGTTACCATAACTTCCTGGTTCTTCTTTACATGTCATATGCCTAGCCTCATTCACATGCATAGCCATATATTCAGAGTATTTTCGTAGATTTAATCATAACAAGGTCTGTCATTTCAACATAATGTAACAACAGTTCATTTCTTGACAGATTTGGTCAGTAAGTCAAGAGGCAGGAGGGAAAAAAAAGTACTTAGGTTGATTTTTGGTTGATTATCTTTAAAATATAGATATCTTCTTGAAATATTCACTCTAAATATAGAGAAAATAGAACTATATGTATATTTTCAGTCAACGAAATGTGAGAGTTGGTATTTCTTTACTTTTGTTAACTGAGGTTAACTGTATTTTCTTCCATAATGTTTGTGAAACTGTTATACAGTGTACAAGATGACATACAATAAGACCACTATAGTATTGTTATACAAGTACCAAAATGTATATACATACGTACTCAACATATCAATGCTTTCAGTGAAAGTTGCAAAAAAATGTCTTTTGATCTCTGTAATGTATTAATTTTTAAATTCTTCAAAATTTAGCATTTTGCTTTTGAAATTGAAATTTGATGGAGATATTGCAGATTTAGTATATTTCAACATTGGCATCATCTAAAGGTCTTTCCACACTAAATAATCACTTCCACTACTATATACAATAAAACTTTTGGGATAAGAAAACGTACAATTTTATGGATAACAACTTCTGTTCATTACATGTAGCAACATTTACATGTTGATTCTTACACTGTAGTCAACATTTGTCTAGATACAAGGTACCTGGGGTATATGTCTATACAGAAAAGTACCTGGGGTATATGTGTGTATACAGAGAGGTACCTGGGGTATATATGTGTACCGGTAATCAGAGAGGTACCTGAGGTATATATGTGTATATAGAAAAGTACCTTGAGTATATGTGTATACAGAAGGTACCTAGGGTATATATCTGTATACAGAAAAGTACCTGGGGTATATATGTGTAAATAGAAAGGTACCTTGAGTATATGTGTATACAGAAAGGTACCTGGGGTATATCTGTGTATACAGAGAGGTACCTGGGGTATATATGTGTATACAGAAAAGTACCTGGGGTATACATGTGTACACAGAAAGGTACCTGGGGTATATATGTGTATACAGAAAGGTACCTGAGGTATATATGTGTATACAGAGAGGTACCTGGGGTATATATGTGTTTACAGAAAGGTACCTGGGGTATATTTGTGTATACAGAGAGGTACCTGGGGTATATATGTGTTTACAGAAAGGTACCTGGGGTATATTTGTGTATACAGAGAGGTACCTGGGGTATATATGTGTATACAGAAAGGTACCTGGGGTATATTTGTGTATACAGAGAGGTACCTGGGGTATATTTGTGTATACAGAAAGGTACCTGGGGTATATTTGTGTATACAGAGAGGTACCTGGGGAATATATGTGTATACAGAAAGGTACCTGGGGTATATTTGTGTATACAGAGAGGTACCTGGGGTATATTTGTGTATACAGAAAGGTACCTGGGGTATATTTGTGTATACAGAGAGGTACCTGGGGAATATATGTGTATACAGAAAGGTACCTGGGGTATATATGTGTATACAGAAAGGTACCTGGGGTATATTTGTGTTTACAGAGAGGTACCTGGGGTACATTTGTCTTGTCAGAAAGGTACATGGGGTACCCCATACTCTTGCTGTTGTGAGTGAGTTATCAATGGCATTTGATGTATGATTCTCACACATCATTGTGGAAGGGTCGTGGGTCAATTTGTTTCCCATGTATAAGTATTACAAACGAAGAGATTATTATACGAAAATGTGAGTCATACTGATTTTACGAATTCAGAATTCTTGTATTCCCCGAGCGAGAGCGAGTGTAGTACATGAATTGCTACATGAGGTTTGAAAAATCAGAATGACGTTGTTTCCAGTGTGACATCCTTCTGACATCAACAATGCCGTCCATATGACATAAACAATACACTGGTGCACTTGAAGAGATATTTGCACACGTGCATATACATTTTTTTATGAACTTGGATATTTCTGACCCTATGGGTAATTAAAAAGACAATGATTATTTTGAATTTGAATAAGGCACTTTGTAAAAGGCACAAGTATGACAAGAAACGCGACATGTTACCACCAGATTTATAGGTGTTTTTCTTCAACCACTAATATATTCTTGCCAATAAAATCTGTACCAAATCTTCCTCAAAGCAAAATAATTTATAGAAGAGTATATCATGGCCCCTAACCTTCTTGAAGTAGTAAAACGGCCATGGTACGTCATTCATTTGATCATATAAATCAACAACCCCTTTTACTAGAATTCAAAGAAAACTCATAACAATTCTTTATTCATCATTAATTCTATCTGAATCATGCTCTTTGACATTGTATATTCAGATTATTAGCTATTAGTGTCAGAAATGTCACCATTTTTGTTTTCCTGTGTTTTATTCCTGTTATCAAGGCCCATGATGACAGGATGTCCACTCAGTGGGATTTTCCCCCAGGCGTATAGCTGATTCATGTCATCTCTCATCCCCCTGGTGACAATATGTCAGAGACAGGCTACAGTTTAGCATATAGTGGCGGACAGTCCTCTGGTTTGGGCAGACACTGAAATTATGTTTTTGTTGGAAGAAATTTGGCGTATAATTGATCAGACGCTCTTGACTGTAGCCCCGTCTCAGTGCCAGTGGTCAAGAATTGGTATTAATTGGAAGTCGTGTTCGGGGAATAAAATAGAATTAGATATGTCTTTGATGATTATGATAATTGAGTTTAGTTAATGAAGGGTTTAAGTTGTACATTGTCTTGAAGAATCAGTCCGCATTAACAGAGTCAGGTATCTTCAAAAGATGGTCATAACGACACACAAACTCAGAACTGTGGTGCTTAGCAATTTGGTAGGGGTGAATATTGAATTTTGGATGTGACATAATATTTATTTTGAAAGTTCCCTTGTGAGTTTTTGTTACATCAAGTGATGATTGTCGGTAACTATTTTTTTTAAAAACCCAACTAAAACACTAAATGTACAATTTGAAAAACCCTTTGACCTAATAAAGGTGCAGATAAAAAGGGTTTTGCAGTTCAAAACATATCCTAGAATTTGCCATAAGGGAAGGGGAGTAATTTCTTACTCATCGAGAGGAGTGCTGTACTTTGTATGTGCGGAGGGGTCAAAGCCACTCCATCTCACCCCAGCTAGCAGGCCTAATGGGAAGGTCGAGATTGCTCCACCCCCTCCAAAGGGCACACGGGATTGGGATGGGGGGTCAGTGCTCACCTTATATTCCTGTAATATATATAAATAACAAATATGTCCAAATACGTTATTTATGTTCCAGGGCCATCAAGGAGAAGAAACTTGTCTGCAGTTGCCATGGAGATTTTTGAAACACATCAGGGGACACACATATTACAGGTAGCTAAAGTATTTATTACTATGATTCATGAGTATAGAAGTATAACTACTAATGATGTTGCAGACATTGCACCTGGGTTCAGTTCCACAAAGAGACCTTAGCACAAGACTACCATAAACCCATGTTAAAGTATGTGAGTTACGATCACCATTGCGTTAAGGTTGCTTTGTGGAACAGTGCGCCAAGGTGTATCTTATGTTACACCAAAAACACAAGTCTGAGGTGGGTGAAATTGAAGTTTTTTCACTAGACATGATGCTGAACCTTATATCTTTAATGTGTTTATTCTTGGGGTGGGAGATATTGAAGTTATTTCACTAGACATGAAAGCTAAACCCCATATCTTTAAAGTGTTTATTCTTGGGGTGGGAGATATTGAAGTTTTTTCACTAGACATGAAAGCTAAACCCCATATCTTTAAAGTGTTTATTCTTGGGGTGGGTGATATTGAAGTTATTTCACTAGACATTATGCTGAACCCAGTATTTGTAAAGTGTATGTTCTTGAAGGAATATTCAGTGACCGAGACATATCTGTGTCTTATTTAACATTAGTGACATCTGATGTTTCATCTATTATTAACATCAATGTCAAATTATCCCTTGACACAGTTGGAATAGAAGTTTCGAGAATTATCAATATTTTCCTTTTAGTATAGCCCACAAACATAGGCACACTATAACTGCATGTTAAATCATTATGATGATGTCACACTGTTGTTGTTGCAGTTGATTCTGAGCCAGGAATTCACTGGCCATTCTCAAAAACCATTTTATCAAGTAAAACTGATGCAACTATAGGTCACTGAGCAAGATTATGGAGAAATTATATATCAACCATAACATGGTTAAGTCAGAGAAATCTCTTGAATCCGTTGATTCAGGAAGTAGAATCAACAGATCATTATGATTTCTCCATTACATAATCAGATATTTTTTTTTTTTTTTCTAACACTGAAACAAATCACCTTAGGTTGAAGTGTTCGAGGTTGTGTTTGTTAGCCTAATGAGCAATGTATTTGCCCATTATGAGGACGTCCAGTGGACCATTCAACAAAGCGATCTTAGCGCGGCAGTTCTGTGAAGTCCCCTACTTTAACGACTTGTGACTGTCGCAGCACTCGCTATTGATTTATGGAACAGGGTCCTGGGACTCGTTCCACAGAACGAACTTTGCGCTAAGATGATCCAACTTCCACAAAGGGTTCTTGAAGCTACAACTATTGTTAGTCAGCTTCGCAGTTATGTTTGTCTTTGTGCTAAGATCGTTTATGCAGGTAGGCTGTTGACTTGTGAAATACAATATTCTTTTTGCTAAAATTGTAAATCCAATGCATTACCTTAAACTTACAATATCTGTTAAAGGAATGTCTCTTTGACGCAAAAGGCCCTGAGGCCTGTTCCACAGCGCTAAGACGATCATAACTCCAACATGTAACATAGACTTGAAGCAGTAGTGGCATTAAGAACTCTTGTCGACTGGGGCCCTGGACTGTGGGTATATTTCATAAAGGCCATTCTTCATGTTCCCTGTCCTGATATGACGGGAAATCTACTGTGAAAACCCTATGTAATCACACAAATGTTCCAATTGAAGCATCAATCTTTCCTCCAATTACAGTATGGTTAAGTTTCTGCTTAGTGAAATTCCTTACATGGTGTGCAAATACTGAGGTATGGGAATCTGTATTCATATCATTGTCACATACTGTATGATAGTCTCACTGCAGTGAGTACAGGTTTGACCAGATATAATATCTGTATTTACCAGGCAATAAATGAAACTGCATATACGTTTATCATATGCACAGTTTATTTTGGTATCTAGCATTTTTACTACTCAAAATAAGTTAAAGAACACCGGATTCTGTTATATTACTAAGGTTAATCAAAATGGGACAATAGAAGTTATAGAACAGCCAGTTCTGACTGATTAACTATGGTAATATGAATGAATTGGGTGTTCTTTAAATTCTTTTGAGTAGTATATTTATTTACACAATTGTTACATGTGCAGAAACAATTGTATCGTCACATGCGACTGAACAACAGCAGGTAACAGAAAAAATGATTTCAGCTGTTTAGTTTATGTGTGTAATCACTTCAGTGACCACATAGCATTAATGAAAAGCTTTGTATCTGTTAGGAAATATGAATACATTGTAAAAAAATGTGATGCATGCAGAGATATTATCACAATGCATTGCTATGCTATTTGGGCTTAATTATTCAATTTTAACAAGTAAATACTCTGATATAGAGCAAATTCACTCTGCATACAAATATAGAAAATATATAATAAAAAATATAAGAACTTTGGAAAAATATTATCACACCCTACACATGTTTATTATGGGGTTTTGTATAAATAACCATGTTTTGAATTACAGGTAGGTAAAAGATAGAAAGAAATTTGAATTCTGGCAACCTAGGAAATTGAATCCTGGCGACATTGTTTCCAAGAGTATGATAAGGCCTCGGAGAGCCATTACACGACATGAGTTCCCCCCCTCCCCCCTCTCCATTCTATCCCCTCTCTATCCACTGTGGTTTGCTCATTGGTTTTCTGTCAAGCTTGTCTGATCACTTGTTGCGTCAGTGCCACTGCGGATTTTGTCTTATTACTATTCAATTTGCATATTAATTGAAACGAACGCAGACGATTTTTATGGACAGCTCGGAAATACCAAGCTAATGTGCGATTCCCAGTTATGATAGTGTAAATCAGCCCTCATAAAATACAGAGAAATATTTGAGGAGTGATTTAAAGTGTAATTTAATCTGCCAGTGTTAACTCTTTCTTGTAGCAGGCATAGATTGGCAGTTAAGAATCAATTAAGCTTTATGTCCTTATTCAGGCCTTTGCCATTACACCGGGATGGGATTTCCAGGCCCAGAGAGATTCGGGAAAGGGAGAAAAACACAGGAGTGGGAGATTCACCGAGATTTGTGTGATCTTATTTCAGGGTTGTTTACATATTCTTCCTTTATATAAACAGAAAACATGGCAGACTACATGTATGTGACAGCTTTGGGTTTGGGTTTTTATGTCCGACATAGCTATCATTATTGTTGAATCACTAGGAGAATATGTAATGCTTAAAAGTGTCATTTTTATGTTTGGAGATGAATTTAGTCGTCACTTCTGCATGACAGAAACTATTTCATTTGCAGGAAACATTTATTTTCATGAAAGATTCGTCAGTTTTGTGAAAATGAACACGAAATATTATTTTTCAAAAAGCTTTGGTCAGTTATTCTGCACAGAGAAATGACATGGTATAAGAATATGTATTGTTTTATAAGCCCTAACAGTATTATTCAATAAATTCTACTGAATATGAAAAAATGATTTCTTTTGCCACACAGTATGCTGCTGCCCAAAAAATATTTGATTACATGGTGAAAAATAGATCAATTCAAAAGCTCCAGTCATTTCTGCCAGCGAACAGAGTGGCCAAATTGTTTTTGGCTTTATTCAAATTTCATCAAAACACCCGAGATTAATCAACTCTATCAATTTGGAATAACTTCACCTCTCAAAGGTACTTGCAGCTCCTCCCCGTAATTTCTTTCCACCTTCCACTTTACTCAAGGATTCTCGTATTTAGGATCTTCAAATTGTCGGAGAAACAAATTTATACACATAGCCCCATGAGGATGGAACGTGAACGGAATTCTCCTACGAATGCGCATTTCTCCATGGGTTGAGTCAAGAAGTTTTTGCCGAGAAGGGAGAAGTCTCGGAATGAAGGGCTTTAATCAGAAGAACATTAATAACCATGTCGGAAACGGTGAATGGCATTTGTATTAAAGTGTTGATAGATTGCCTCGTGAGGGACCCTTCCTAATTAGCTCCATAATCAAATTTGAGCGAGTCATTATTGTTTGCGGCATCGACAATGAATTAACTTCAAAGGTGCTTGTCTCTCGTTGAACCATCATAACCCGCGAAATCGGGACGGGAAATACACTGTAGCGGAAACGTCCACTGCTACCACAGTATCGCAATCTAGTTTGGCTAGGTAACCTACGACATTGTAAATGAATTTGTTTCCTCCGTTTTTTACATAGCAGTTGTTTATTATTCAGATTTCATTTTCAAGTCGAAGCAGAGGGGGAACCTGGAGGAAAAGTTGTCACTGGAAGTGCAACGAAACTCAACGGGAATTGTTTGGATAATTCAATCGAGGTGTTGTAACGAGGTGCCGTAATGATTTGTCCCTGAGATTATGTTTCTCATTATCAGCTGTTTATACCTTGTGATTGATTGCTTTCAATTGTGCACGGCTGCATGAAATCTTGTTAGATTTCCTCAAATTTATCGAGCTCGACTTGGCCCTTTTTCTGATAATAGTTTGCAGATTGACTTAGTAGCGCGAATGGAGCTAGGGGTGTCACTCACACTAATGCCACGGAATAATTGAAAAAATCAATTTTATTTCCTCTTTTGCAATTCAGATTTGTGTTTTATAGCCCAATCTTATGTTTTTGGCCTTTAGAGTAGGATTTTCTATACATTTTATTGGCTTGCTAATCTACTCTTCTAGCACAATGGTTGTTTAATTACCATAAAGATAGGAAGGGGGGTTCCATGTTTGCTAAAATGTAATAACATCTTTTCCAAGCTTTCTTAGGTGTATCCTGCGCCACCATAAAGCTTTATCAGTTATCTTTATTGAATCCATGAGGAGTGGTCCGACATACGTAGTATGGTCGTCAGTGCATTGATCAATGCCATATAGAATCTCTTTTTCAAATCTTTAAGACTTTAATGTCCGAATATTTTGTGCAATCATTTTTATGAGTGTATCTATATTTGATAGTTGTAAAATATGTAGCAGTGTAAATTTTACTAATGTTTCGTGAAAAAGGTTACTGAAAAGAAAACTCTTCTTTGAATGAATTTAATTTCCTGATGTAATAATGTTGTGCTTATGATTATGCTTAAATTAATAGGGTTGGTAAATAGCCTTATTTTCTTTCAGTGCCAGAATTTATTCTCAGCCGTGCTCTTTGTTTATAAATCAAGTTAGGGTCTTAAATATCAGCCAGTTTGGTAATCAGACATACATAGGATGGTTGTTTGTGCAATGATCAATTTTATATACCGATCTCTTTTTCAAACTTTCATGACTTTAATGTCAGAATTTTGTGGTCAATAGTATTTGTGAGTGTATCTATTTTTTATAGTTATAAAATATGTGTAAATTTTACAAATATTGTCTGGAAAAGGCAACGGAAAGAAAAACACATATTTGAATTAAATTAACTTCCATTAAATGAAAACTTATGTTGAGGTTCTGATCACTCTTAATTCATAAATAGGGTTTGTTTGTTTTCTTTTTGTGCCCCCAAATTATTCTCAAGTGAGATTTTGAAAACTAGTTAGGATATGTGCCTTAAATAGGGCCAGTTTGGTAATCAAAACCCCATAATTATTTTAGGTCTCATTAAAACAGTATTGATTAATGTCACATTTTTGTGATAACAGATAATATTAAAAGTTGAACTGATGTTGATTTTGGCATTTAAGATAAGATGCTTCAGGTGACAACTCTTTGCTCAAGATGCAAGGTTTGGATGAAGCAATGTTAAACTAATTGCCGTTATCATCCACCTGAAGTATTTACATTCTGATTATCCTGATGAAACACTTGCCATGTATTAATTTCAACAAATCTAAAAACAGATTACGCTTCCCACTAAATGATAACAAAAATAAGCACAATAAACAGTTAAGAATCCATCAAATTATAATTTATTGACTTTCTTGACGACAAGGAAGTGTGTTTTCAATTTCTCTGTTTTTGAAGGTTAGTAAGTAGCGATTAGTCGTGAATCTATGGGCTTTAGCGTGATGTTTGACTTAGAAATCCATCGCAGGTGAGCAAATAGAAAGGTCACCAGACACGCTCAGTAAGGAGGGGAGACAAATACGCACAGACAGACAAAAACGCTTCTCAGAATGTAAAGTCTCACTTAACGATGCTATGTCAACGAGACTTCTTAATCACGGAGCTCTCCTTCCCTGCTTCAGGCTTCAGGTACTGCTTCCTTGAGCCAAAAATATTACTTTGGTGATGCGACTGTGTTATGGATAGTTTTACATCAGTTGTAGGGTAGACATACCTTTGGTGAAATCTTGGGAGAAAGCCAGTTAAAATTGAATGTTTGTCAAAATGTTTTCCTAATTTAGTTTGGAATGTTGTCATTGAAAGAAAGATGAGAGATTTTACTAGGGCTTCAAAAGGGTTTATCTCATCTGTGAGAGGTGATGTCTAGGTTTGGCAATGCTAAGGGATGGAAACGCTGAGAAGGTTGCTGAAACACCCTCTCTGACATGAGATTGCTTAACACTGTTACAAGGTGTATTATAGCATTATTTATAGGACTAAAAAAATTGAGCTATAATGGGACAGTGCAGATAAAAAAAAGAATTCTGACTTTGTTTAAGTTTATTTCTTCAGTTTTGAAACATAAGATGGGTGTAATAGAATTGTAGGTCAGTAAAGTGATGGATGTCTTTCTTCATCTATTGGAGTTAGCTGTAAAATTGACATACATTTTTTGGGGTTAATTCTGTTCAGCATGGAAAAAGTGGTAACACAAATTTTCGAAATAAATTAAATATGTGATTTAAATAAAACAAATCCTGTTTCCGTTTATGCATTTTGATTGGTCAGATGTCCCTTGTGTAATGTTGAAAGGTTCTTGTTTGTTGTTTAATGCCACACTCAGCAATACTCCAGGTATGTGGTGGCAGTCTGTAAATAATTAAGTCTGGACCAGACAATCCAGCAACTGACATCTCAATCTCCACAACTGGATACAATCACATGTGTCAACAGAGTCAGCTAGCCTGACTCCCTGATCCTGTAAGTCGTCTCTTACTTGCTGAAGACCAATTCTAACCTGGATCTTCTCTTAGTTTGAGAGCTTCTGTTATTCATTACCTCTGCATGTCACTGCCTGGGGACCGACGCTACAGTGTTCTCCATGTCGAGTTAATCCACCCAACGTGTCCAGTTTATCCCTCTCGGTCACTCACTCAGATGAAAGGAATATATATTCAAGTTGTGCCATTTTAAAAGCAATGTTATGCAAGATCAGGTCAGGTTAGGTCATGAGGGGGCCACACATTTGCTGTGCAAGCTGTTTTCATATTTCATAATATTGGTGTCACTATTAAGTGTTCTGCTGAGAGAGATTATGGCCTTCTGTCATTCCTGTAAATGAAACCTTCACTCAAAGGTAATTTCATAGATAGGACATGTGGCTCCTCAAAATGTTGCACATTCAGAGGGGACTGAACTGCTATTTGACAGCAAGCGTATTGTATCTTCACTCCTCTGACACATGTTGCAAACATGGACGAGAAATATTGCAGTGTGGGGATGCTAAGCCAAAAATATCTAATTTCCTTTGAGGGGCATATTATTGTTGAACTCATGTACCTGCATCTGGGTCAGGTTCTGAGACATTTGAGAGTGGTGTTGTGTTCGAACTGCCATTTTCCGACACTGATGATGTACACTTGATGAAAATTCTACCATTACACTGAAGAATGCTTGATTCTGATCATGGTCAAAGCAACATTAAAATCAGGTATCTAATTCCATTAATACATGACACTTTTTTTTGATAGCAACTTTTTTTTTTCTTTATCACACAGTGATTATTTACAGACTGCTGTCATATAGCTGGAATATTGCTGAGTGTGGCATTTAACAACAAACAAACAGACATTACAACTGTTGCAACTTCCACACTTTCACATGGGCTATGGTAGACATAGCATTGTATTGTTGTAGTGATGAGGGTGGCCCAGTAGTCTAAGGTGCCGTGATTCGCTGTGCAGAGTTGCGTGCCTTTGGCATGCCAGAAACCTATGATTGTGGGTTCGAATCCCGGTTCGCCCCGATTGTGTTTCTGGGTTTGTCAGCACCATACCTGTGCTTGTGGGTTTCACCGAAGTGGTAAAAGTCTGAGACCTGCATCACTTCGGGCTTTCCTCCCACATTAAGCTTACACACCGTGATATAAATGGAATATTGTTAAAAGCGGAGTTAAACCCAACTCACTCACTCACTCAGGTCCTCACCATACCTATCTGTAATGACAACATACATATTCTTCAATAGACTTGAACATCTTAACCAGAGACAACTTTCTGACATGTGATGTCACACTTCCTCTTGTTTCAAATATGATCACACAATAAAAACTAAAAGCTCATTTACATAGCATTGTATTGTTGTTTTGATGAAATTATGAAGGTCCTATAAATACATCATAGGCTCTGGGGAAGGCTTTTTTGTTGTTGTCAATATTAATTTTAGATATTGATATTTTTATCCCCCTAGCATATAATGCAGGGGGATATAGTCATCATCTGTTTTTCCTGTCAATCTGTCAGTCCATCCATCTGTCCGTCCGTATTTCATTTCCAGAGCATAAATTGAAAACAGTGAAACATTTTTCCTCCAAACTTGGTACATGTATTAACCCGGGGCTGAAGTGGTGCCTTTTGCTATTGAGCAGGCTGGGGGGATTTGTCATCTTCTGATGACTCTTGTCTGTGCAAGAGTTGCATCATAACAATGATTTTGTCCATTTATTGCCAGGGATGATTCTTTAAAACAATTTACAGTCATTTGAGGAGTTGGATCATGTCAAATAGGGCTTTAAAAGTATGGGTACGCATCTGTTTCTACCCCTCAGGTAGCTATTTGTGGTGGGATGATCCACCAATGCATTGGTTGATCGCGATCTTTTACTTCTCGACACAAGTATCGATCACAGTCGCACCCTAAGTAAAAAATATCAGTTCTGACCTTAAATCTTTGCTTTACTGTTCCACTAAAGCCGAATCAGTAGCGCAAGTTAATAGTGAAAACATGAATATTTTCATTTGTTGTGCCATTCTTGAAACTGCCAACTGTAAATCGTCAGTGTATTTGGCCATCAGGTCTATGAAAAAGATGGCTTATGCACCACACATAAGAGCACATGCAAGTATCGTGATATATATCGGATCGTGAGTAAGGTATCGTAATATGTATCGGTTAACACAGTTGGTGTCCCAGCCCTAGTAGCTAGGCCTCCCCCATCCTCTTCACCAGCCCAAGCCCTCGACATACCTTGCGGTAATGACAACATACATATTCTCCAATAAACTTCAACATCTAAACCAGAGACAACATTCTGACATGGGACGTCACGCTTCCTCTTGTTTCAAATATGATCACACAAAAAAAATTGAAAGCTCATTTCCATAGCAAAGACAGAAAGAAAACCTGTGTTGAAATGCAGTGTTGACAAGGGCCTGTGACAGAATAAGAGTTAGTTGGACAAATATTGAACAAATTCACCTCTGTTTGCATGAACTACATACATGTCTTTGAGCTCATCTTACGGACACTGACAAATTCCAGAGCAATTTAGGCTTTTGCAAACTCACTATCGCCAGCTCTTTATCAAGTGAAGTTTCCTAGCTTTTAATGAATTTACTAAGTCAGTGAGAATCTCTTGTCCGTAGTCCTGGACCCACTTGCACAAAGCGATCTTAGCGCTAAGATAATCGTAACTCCCATACTTTAACATAGGCTTACGATAGTCTTAGATGGTAGATTATTTCTTCTTCATTTCAAGCAAACAGGAACTGGTTCAAACTGGTTCCACGGAGTTTTGTACTTATTAATGAGTTTGGATTTTTTCGGTTTTCATCATGTATAATTAGGATCTGTATGTAATCATTTTACGCTAATTATTACGTGAAGGGATGGGACCCAGATCTTTAACTCATAGAAAATCTCACTCGAGAGTCTGTTGATGTCAAATATAACAACATGAGTCGATACAAGCTTTTATTTACAAGTGTTATATTATATTTCGATATTTGATGTCAAAAGACACTCGGATGAGATTTTGTTTGTCATAAAAAATCATCCTTCCAACCTTTTCAGTTTGGAAACAGTAATAACCAACTTGTCTTAGTGTAAAAAGTACATCGAGCCAGCTTCAGTGGCAGAAATATTAGTGATGTCATTTGATTGTGATGTCATGGTAACCAATGGTTACTTTGGGTTAATGTGTCATCATTCAAGGATATATCAATGTAAACAGGCCTCTGCATCATTTGGTTGTTGCTTTTGTGGCAAAAAAACTATCATCCTATCCTTGTTACAGTTGCTCTGTTGAGTTCGTAGCATTCAGCTGCCAGAAACCTGGCATCCAAACAAATTCATCAATAATAACACATTCATCAATGATTAACACATTCATCAATAATAACACATTCATCAATGATTAACATATTCATCAATAATAACACATTCATCAAAGATTAACACATTCATCAATTATAACACATTCATCAAAAATAACACATTCATCAAAAATAACACATTCATCAATAATACCACATTCATCAATGATAAACATGTTCATCAATGATAAACACATTCATCAATGATAATGCATATTCATCAATGATTCACACATTCATCAATAATAACACATTCATCAATAATAACACATTTATCACTGATTAACACATTCATCAATGATAAACATATTCATCATTGATAATGCATATTCATCAATGATTAACATATTCATCAATGATAAACATATTCATCAATGATAAACCTATTCATCAATGATAATCATATTCATCAATGATAAACACATTCATCAATGAAAAACATATTCATCATTGATAAGCATATTCATCAATGATAAACACATTCATCATTGATAAACACATTCATTATTGATAAACACATTCATCGTGCCAGTATCGATCAAACCTAACTATTTGTGTGTTCAAATCTTCACTTTTCTACTAACAGGTCACTGCTATGAAAAGCCTTGCACACTACATGACATCATGAAGAATTGTTATGTTTTTCAACTTATTGATAGACTTATAATATTGTTGTTTATTTCAGTCACTGGATGGATTTGCCTTTGCTCTTGCAAATGATGGTCGATTCCTGTACATATCAGAAACAGTGTCTATATACCTTGGTCTTTCACAGGTAAGAACATAGATAATAGTTTCGTAGGGCAAAAAAACAGGCTTTTACTTTATAATGTGTATTGGGGCATCAAAATAGAAGCTATTTTTTTAATTTCTTTATTATTGTTTATGCATCTTGGATGGACTCCCATTATGTTCTTAGTGCTGATATATGTAGATATGACAGGTGTTTCTGTCTGCACATGAAGTCAACTCTGACGAAACATGGAGTACACGTAAATATGACCAGATATGCTGATACTGGTTAGTCCTAAAAGATGTAGTGGTTCAGATAGGGTCCACGTGCCCAAAACGATTGTAGCACTATGACCAGTGGAAGTCATTGTTAAACAATGGGAGTTACAATAGTCGTAACATTAAGATACTTTTGTGAAAGTAGACCCAGGAGCAGGCAGACGGGCAATGTGTCTTGTTGTTTATGGAATAGATATTTATAGATAGATATTTAAGTCATAACAAATATACAGTTAGAGCAGTATTTTTGAAGTTTTAGCAGAGAAAGTCAGTACAATATTAAGAAGAGGGTCTTTATTATCAAGTTACATGGGGTCACCAGAACCATGGCCTTGGTTCAAGTCCTGAAGATATATTACGATTGAGGAGATTGTGAGAAACAAATGGCTGTGGAAAGTTCGTTTAAAATCTGAAAGTTTTGTCAGAAGGAATGGACTTCTCTATGAAATGAATATCCGCAGAACATCATGCTGTGAATTTTCGACTTGCATTGACATTAAACAGACAAATGATCGTCCATGGTTGAAAAAGCGGCTGAAGTGAAGATGGTTCGATCTTGTTGAAATAAGACTCCAGTGTTCAAGTAATCATGTAAATAGATGAAGGAAGGTTGCAAATAAATTCAAACACTGCTTTTGGAGTGTCCAAGAAGAAAAATGGGTCCTAGATTTATGGTAACGAATGATTGATCTTGGTTCTGATATGGAGGGGAAAAGTAGTCCTAATCAAGGCAGATAAAACCAGGAAAACAGCTTTTAGGAGAGCTGTTGATAAATAATAGCCATCAACTCCACAAACAAACGTTACCAAAATTGTCCAAATCACTTTTGTCATCGAAAATGGTGGAAAATTAATCAAATCTAATTCGATGATGCCTCCCTTGGTGCTGCAGTTGATTGCGAAGATGCCGAAAATTAATAATATCAGAGTTATCAATCTTTAGGAAGAAATAACATTACAAGCCGTGGAGTCATTTAAACGAGACTTAATCAAATTCCAGAAACAAAGTCCACCCCTCCATGATGTTTCTATAACCCAGTAAACCGGTTGATTTGCCGAGTTTTGCAGAGATCGTCATCTCCAGAGACTCCATGTTTAAAACTCTGGGCACATTCTGCCGGCATGGTAGAAGAACGATGAGAGGGAATTGTGGGCTTTTAGTTTATTGGCCCAGGGGGAACCAGGTAATGAGACCTTCAATTGTCACTTGGCAGGTCCCAGGGAGCACTTCATTCGGGGCCTTGACATCACGGGATTAATCGCCCCCTGAGACTTTCCGACTGCAAATGGAAACCTCTTGAGCCAGGGTCTGCCCCTGACAGGGCCATAATTGTCATCAGCGCACCCTTGCGGGGCCCTGAGATTGACCCGCCAATCAATTAACAGTTGGTTTGAGGTCTCATTGTACCTGCCGATAATAACGTCTACTTCTGTATGTGTTAGACACAGACCATCACTCAGGATGCTTTCTCAACTTACAAATTTGGGAATCGGTTTGTTTTGAGACTATTTCACTGACATGATACAATCACTGGGACTGAGAGAAGGTTTTTTTAATGCAATGAGATGCTGCCCCCTGGTGTCAAGTTTTCATGGTCTTGGTCCTCTTTGTAGCTTGACTTCAAATTTGCTGAAGTTTGATGTTTTGGAGATGTTTAACTATGAAAGTTTCATTTGTGTGAAACTACACTTAACAGTTATGATATAATGCCCTCAACGTTGCTATCAACGTTCGTGATCGAAAATTGGACAAGTACACGATAGATAACAATACAAAACACATCATTAAAAAATGAAAAATGAGATATGAACGGGTCTAAATAGCACTGATTTATTCAGTTCCCATCATGAGTGACGGATAAAGCCGATTGTTGGATTAACGAGTGTCGGGTTAATGAGATATACTGTATTTCGTAACATGTTTTGTTTTGGGTTTTTTATTTCAAATTTTTCATGAGCAATTTGTGTAAATATCCGGGACGATAGAATTAAAATATGACCTGCAATGAATTACAAATTATGTTATATTATCTGTACTGAATGAATGAGTTAATATTGTGTGTCAAGAACCTTCATGAGGGACTTTCAACATTTATTCATGAAGTTCCAACAACCCATAAATCTGATAGGTAGAATGTTGAAATATATGGGTTTCTGATGATGTGATCAGTAAAACAGACAACACCTTGGTCAATTTATTACTAACATTACCCTACATTAAGTCATCTGTGATGTAAAACAATTTATGACATGATCATCCATTATTACATTGCCACGGACTGTTTCACAAACAAATAAACTACAGAAGTGAACAATAGGCATGAACAAGCCAATCAGCATGATGCATACTTTACATTCAGTGATTTACTGAATCCCCAGAGGGTAATATCACAACATATGTGATTGTATCTTATCATGTGTAATTCCATATTCATGCAAGGATATCACCAAATATTTGATAACCTTTTTTTTAAGAGATTCACCAAATTTGATCATGTGATCAGGAGTGATTGGAGGTTTATGTCCTTGAAACTTTGAAATGATTGTTTTAAGAAAAATACAAACAAAAAGAAAAAGAGCATATTTTCATTCAAACAGTATTTCAATTATTTATTGTTTTTTAAACTTACCTTAATGGATATGACTGAGGTCAACTGTCACATGACTGCTGAACTTTTAAATAGATGTATTTATTATTCTATCAACTAAATAGGATCAAACATATGATAATGCTTTATCTTGTTGTGTATGTACAATAGTCATTTCATTATTAAAAAAATGTTATCAATGATGCAGCTGTCACCTGATTTATAGTTGGTAAATAGTAACTACAAAGAATCTATATCATCATCCAAAACTGGCTCCATCAGGAGATATCGCTTGGGTGAGATCAAGCGATATCTACACTGTAGATATTGCTGCAATGAAATTGTATCACAATGCTTTGCAGACCATTGTGACGTCATTGGATACCATGACGTCACAATCAAATGACATCACTAATGGCTCTGCCACTGAACCTGTTAGCAGTACTTTTTACACTTAAGACACTGCTTATTACTGTCTACAAACTGAAAAAAGTTGGAAGAATGATGTTGGATGATAAATAAAATCTCACCCTCATGTCTTTTGATATCAAATATATCAACACTCGGTGATAAAAGTGGAAAAAATCCTTGGCAAGCCTTGGAGTTTTCCCACTTTTATCAACTCGTGTTGATATATTTGATATCAAAAGACACGAGGGCGAGATTCTCTATTTTTGTAAACCATGAAATTTATACAAAAATCTTTTATGAAGGCCATAAGCATTTTGCTCCATTGCTCCATTGGTCTCAATCCACATTCAGCTCTGTCCATTGAAAGTAGCACTTGTGATTGGTGGAATTTGTATGTGACTTAAATTCAGATTTGATTAATCTGTTGGCTCTTCAGGTCATGAGGTATTTGCATAATCTTCAGCATTTGACAAGAAGGGGTCATCAATTCTCCTAGTTTAGCTATGCAGCCTGTAGGATATGTGAAAGAATCTTAAGATAAAATGTGATTTACAACTTGATTAAATTAATCAAATGGTTTTTTTAGCAGATGTATTTTGTTCACCATAACCATGGTAACAAATGCTAATTTCTGTATTCTGTTCTTCTCATTGTAAATTTACATCAAATGTGTTAACAAACAAATTTCTAAGATTGTTCTCCCAACCCACTTTTATTAGTCTACTCACCAAAAGAATGAACAATACCATTTTTAATAATATTCTGCTGGATTTCTTTTTTATTCAAAGAGCATGTCCAAAGGAAATACTTACCTTGTGAATTATGAAATGAAAACAAAATCTTTCGGAAAGAATAGTTATCAGACTCCATTGCTGATCAATCGACAATGATATCTTATGTCAGTTCAGTTCTGCGCACTGAAAGTTGCAGCTATAATTCCTATCCATTTTCGTGTAAATGAGAACGACAGTGTGGCATTTCTGACCATCTTGATTAACCAAACAGTGGACACTGCCTGAGATGTGCACCCAAAGACTGCCGTATCTGCAGTGAGCAGTGGAACAGATTGTCAATTAGTAAATGGATGGACAAGAGCAGTGAGTTAGATAATGTCCCAACTGAACATCATGGCCACAGCCATCACTGTCAGAGGTCTCCTTCCAATGACGTAACGTGGAGATGAAGCAGGCACTGTCTTGTACCGACTCATTTAGCGTCAGTGTCACTTTAATTGGTTACCTTCTACTGACAAAAATAGTGGAATTATGCATTTTACTGTAAGCCTCAAAGTTTTCCACACTGCAGTGATACTTCTAAGAGGGGCATTTAGAAGTTGGAGTACTAAGTAAGGATAAGATATATGGATGAACAACTTCTTTATTATAATTAGGAGAGACGTTGCATTGTAGGTTCTAACACCGTTATCAAGAAAGTGATACATGTAACAGTCAATATCAAGTATCATTACCTGCCCTATACTCAGGGGTGAGAGAGAATCTTCCACGGAACCGCAGATTTTAGTGACCACAAATTTGTTAAAATCTCATCGTTTCTCCCTCAACCCCCCAAATTATGGACCACGTCCTTTACAAAGAAGTTTCAGCTGAAAAGAAAAATTTCCAAACTAAACTGTTCGATGACAAACAAAACCTTGGAAAAAAAGAAGATAAAAAAGTTGCTGTTTCACCATTAACTGACCAAATAAAACTTCAAGAGCTCAAGAACCAGTTGGTATTCTATGTTTTTCTCAATACTGTTTATATATTTCCAGCATCACTTCTTTACTGGTGTCAGTGGATCTGTAAACCTTTGAATTAGAAATGTGTCACCCAACTTTTGAGAGTGGTGTTGCAATCGTCAAGCCAATTCTATCAGCTACCATTTGTTATCTGGTCCTGTTATCTGGCCTTCCAGAATCTTGCACTGAATGTTTAATAACTGAAACAAATGACAACATTAAGTGTTTTTGAAGATTGAAAGATTTAGGATATCTTTTAGTTGATGTCACAACATCTGATGGAATGTCAATGATAGATATCATTGATGTGAAATTTGGTGAAGTAGAGAGTGTATTTTGGCTCCACAAAATTTTGGGAACAATTATTAATCTTTGGGACAATGAGCCATCTACTGACTCAAGCTGATGGCAGTTATGTGTGAAGGTCTTTGGGATGGTGAGCCAACAGTTGCCTCCAGGTGTAGACAGTTGTGTGTGCAGGTCTTTGGGATGGTGAGCCAACAGTTGCCTCCAGGTGTAGACAGTTGTGTGTGCAGGTCTTTGAGGTGACAAGCCAACAGTTGCCTCCAGGTGTAGACAGTTGTGTGTGCAGGTCTTTGGGATGGTGAGCCAACAGTTGCCTCCAGGTGTAGACAGTTGTGTGTGCAGGTCTTTGGGATGGTGAGCCAACAGTTGCCTCCAGGTGTAGACAGTTGTGTGTGCAGGTCTTTGGGATGGTGAGCCAACAGTTGCCTCCAGGTGTAGACAGTTGTGTGTGCAGGTCTTTGGGATGGTGAGCCAACAGTTGCCTCCAGGTGTAGACAGTTGTGTGTGCAGGTCTTTGGGATGGTGAGCCAACAGTTGCCTCCAGGTGTAGACAGTTGTGTGTGCAGGTCTTTGGGATGGTGAGCCAACAGTTGCCTCCAGGTGTAGACAGTTGTGTGTGCAGGTCTTTGAGGTGACAAGCCAACAGTTGCCTCCAGGTGTAGACAGTTGTGTGTGCAAGTCTTTGGGATGGTAAGCCAACAGTTGCCTCCAGGTGTAGACAGTTGTGTGTGCAAGTCTTTGGGATGGTAAGCCAACAGTTGCCTCCAGGTGTAGACAGTTGTGTGTGCAAGTCTTTGGGATGGTAAGCCAACAGTTGCCTCCAGGTGTAGACAGTTGTGTGTGCAAGTCTTTGGGATGGTAAGCCAACAGTTGCCTCCAGGTGTAGACAGTTGTGTGTGCAGGTCTTTGGGATGGTAAGCCAACAGTTGCCTCCAGGTGTAGACAGTTGTGTGTGCAGGTCTTTGGGATGGTAAGCCAACAGTTGCCTCCAGGTATAGACAGTTGTGTGTGCAAGTCTTTGGGATGGTGAGCCAAGCTGATGGTAGTTGTGTTTGCTTTTTCAGGTTGAGATGACTGGCAGCAGTGTGTTCGACTATGTGCATCAACAGGACCACCCTGAACTGGCAGAGCAGCTTGGCCTCTGTCTTCCACAAAGTGAGTTGCCACTACAACAAGCTGTATAGAATTGTCAGAAGATAGTGGCTATATACAGACTTAATAAATATGGCAGAATGTGTTTTGTATGCACACATCTTGTCAATGGGAGTTCAGTGATCGCATTTGCTGTATAAAGCATGCACTCCAATAAGCAGCCCCTGGTTTGTAAGTGTAATCTTTGTAAGTGTCCCAACTAAGACTGAACATGACAGTCTGTATTTTTGTGTATATTACAGATATTTTACAGGAAGCAGCAGAGTGAAAAAGGAATGTAGTTGCCTAGTTACTATAATAAAAAAGTTTCATTTACACAGACGTTGGAACTAAGGTGGAGTGTAGGGGCATACCAGATACTAATATTTCATGCAGAGACCTTTTTTTGTTGTTATGAAGCATTTATATTGTACACAGCAAAAAACAATATTCTGATACATGTATATTATTAGGTGTTCCCTTACTTCATTCCCCCTGCATATATAATTTTTCCATAAAGAACAAAAATCCTTCATGGGAAACATGGAACATTTCGGGACTGCTGTGATGATGAAATGATTAGATCTAGAAAAAAGTTCATGTAGAGTATGAAAACTATTAATTCTAACAGAGGGTATTTGTCTTTCCTTGTCTAATAACTTTTATCTCAACGAGGGACCTGACAATACTGAATTATTTATATAATGTCAACTTTATCAGGGCACAAGAAAAGAAAGGACAATTGTTCTATTCATTATGTATTTTCTGGCTGATCTTCAAGATCTTACCCTGAAAACCATTATGGTATCCAAGCAGACTGAAAGTAGTTCCGGCATCAAGTGTTATTTTTTGTGCAAGTGAAATAACATGTTATTCACTCGAGTGAGATATCAATTTCATTTGTTGAGATAAATACAGTATTTCATCACTAGATGCATAATTTAGATTGATATTTAGAAACTGTAGTTTCAGCTAAGACAGAATTGATGTATGGATTTCAACTTTTGTTATATTCTTTCAATGCGACATCTTTTGGTAGAGATGTTAGTACATTTACTAAACAAAATGTGCACTTTAGTAGGGTATGGAAATATGCTGGTGACATGAGAGTTGCTTTGTCTACAGAATATTTATTTGGATCATGCAAATTCAGATCGGTCAGAAAAACATGTGGTTAGCATTTTGCATATATTAACTGAAATTATTCAGTTGATAACAGTTTTTTTGAGTGCTTATTTTGATATGGGCTGTGTCAACAGTTTGCCTGATTTCTACAAATAATTGTTTGGTTTGGTAAGAGTGCTCCTTTGCTTGTTGAGCTGTACAAATATAGATTGATTAGCAGAGTATGAACATAGCGAGAGTGAGTTAAAATTGAATGTGTCAACAGACATATCTGGGTCATATAGCAGTCTAACACATACAACTGTCTCATGTGATAAAAGAAAATGTTCAAGATCAACAGATGTACAGCTTTTATTTTGACAACTGAAGTTCATTTGCTATATAAAAATTTTAAACCATAGGATTAAAAAAGGCATTGCCTAGGTGTTCAGAGCCAAAACTGGCGATTATGTTTAGAAC
Source organism: Haliotis cracherodii (assembly GCF_022045235.1). Lineage (NCBI taxonomy): Eukaryota > Metazoa > Mollusca > Gastropoda > Lepetellida > Haliotidae > Haliotis > Haliotis cracherodii. The sequence goes on along the minus strand of NW_027266308.1, from coordinate 44,747,940 downwards.
TACTTCCTTTTGACACATACCCTTGCAGTAAAAGTCCTGAGTCTCACCCCAGACCAGTCTTGTATTGCTGTGTTTTCTATTCTTTAAGTGTAGTGTTTCAATACCAAAGCTAGTATTTATTGAGCAAGTGATGGCTCTTAAAGATATTGACTGAGCATTATTACAGTGTTGCCAAATTTGACATCAGGGACAAAAATGTCTGATGCAATTCCCTGTTTTGACTTGTAACATATCTTCCAGTGTTTTTGTCAGGTGAACAATTTGTCTTGTCTTTGCATGTGTTTGTGATGAGTGCCACGGGTGGGACAGGATACTATCCCCTTTTTGCGAACACCTTGTATCATCACTATTTAATAGTGATTCATAAACACATGCTTATGATACAGTTGGAATCGTACAATCAACTCTGCTTGTGGCAGAGATTTCTGATGAATAAGGAAAGGGTTTGGTTGCATTTTTTGTATAATGGATGATTTTGCTACAGACATATCAGGCAGCAACATCCCATCCCCTGGGTCCACTTCTGATGAGGGATCCTGCACCTCCAATGCTCCACGATCAGGCAGTCCGCCATTACATGACAGAGGTAGGTACTGGCCAGGTCTGACCTCACCAGTCACACATCACTTGTTCGCGTACAAGGTACCAGGTAGAGTAGCTCCACGATCAGGCAGTCCGCCATTACATGACGGAGGTAGGTACCGGCCAGCTCGGATCTCTCCATTCACACATCATTTGTTCACGTACAAGGTACCAGGTAGAGTAGCTCCACGATCAGGCAGTCCGCCATTACATGACAGAGGTAGGTACCACCCAGGTGGGATCTCTCGAGTCATACTTCACTTGTTCCAGCACAAGGTACCAGATAGTGTAGCTCCACGATCAGGCAGTCAGCCATTACATGACAGAGGTAGGTACCGGCCAGGTCTGACCTCACCAGTCACACATCACTTGTTCCAGTACAAGGTACCAGATAGCGTAGCTCCATGATCAGGCAGTCCGCCATTACATGACAGAGGTAGGTACCACCCAGCTCTGACCTCACCAGTCACACATCACTTGTTCCAGTACAAGGTACCAGATAGGGTAGCTCCACGATCAGGCAGTCTGCCATTACATGACAGAGGTAGGTACCGGCCAGGTCTGACCTCACCAGTCACACATCACTTGTTCCAGTACAAGGTACCAGATAGCGTAGCTCCATGATCAGGCAGTCCGCCATTACATGACAGAGGTAGGTACCACCAAGGTCTGACCTCACCAGTCATACTTCACTTGTTCCAGTACAAGGTACCAGACAGTGTAGCTCCACGATCAGGCAGTCCGCCATTACATGACAGGTGTAGGTACTGGCCAGCTCTGACCTCACCAGTCACACATCACTTGTTCCAGTACAAGGTACCAGATAGTGTAGCTCCACGATCAGGCAGTCCGCCATTACATGACAGAGGTAGGTACCACCCAGGTCCGATCTCACCAGTCACACATCACTTGTTCCAGTACAAGGTACCAGATAGCGTAGCTCCACGATCAGGCAGTCCGCCATTACATGACAGAGGTAGGTACCGGCCAGGTCTGACCTCACCAGTCACACATCACTTGTTCCAGTACAAGGTACCAGATAGCGTAGCTCCACGATCAGGCAGTCCGCCATTACATGACAGAGGTAGGTACCGGCCAGGTCCGATCTCACCAGTCACACATCACTTGTTCCAGTACAAGGTACCAGATAGGGTAGCTCCATGATCAGGCAGTCCGCCATTACATGACAGAGGTAGGTACCACCCAGGTCTGATCTCACCAGTCACACATCACTTGTTCCAGTACAAGGTACCAGATAGCGTAGCTCCATGATCAGGCAGTCCGCCATTACATGACAGAGGTAGGTACCGGCCAGCTCTGACCTCACCAGTCACACATCACTTGTTCCAGTACAAGGTACCAGATAGCGTAGCTCGATGATCAGGCAGTTCGCCATTACATGACAGAGGTAGGTACCGGCCAGCTCTGACCTCACCAGTCACACATCACTTGTTCCAGTACCAGGTACCAGATAGCGTAGCTCCATGATCAGGCAGTCCGCCATTACATGACAGAGGTAGGTACCACCCAGGTCTGACCTCACCAGTCACACATCACTTGTTCCAGTACCAGGTACCAGATAGCGTAGCTCCACGATCAGGCAGTCCGCCATTACATGACAGAGGTAGGTACCGGCCAGCTCTGACCTCACCAGTCACACATCACTTGTTCCAGTACAAGGTACCAGATAGCGTAGCTCCTTGATCAGGCAGTCCGCCATTACATGACAGAGGTAGGTACCACCCAGGTCTGACCTCACCAGTCACACATCACTTGTTCCAGTACAAGGTACCAGATAGCGTAGCTCCACGATCAGGCAGTCCGCCATTACATGACAGAGGTAGGTACCACCCAGGTCTGACCTCACCAGTCACACATCACTTGTTCCAGTACAAGGTACCAGATAGCGTAGCTCCACGATCAGGCAGTCCGCCATTACATGACAGAGGTAGGTACCACCCAGGTCTGACCTCACCAGTCACACATCACTTGTTCCAGTACAAGGTACCAGATAGCGTAGCTCCACGATCAGGCAGTCCGCCATTACATGACAGAGGTAGGTACCACCCAGGTCTGACCTCACCAGTCACACATCACTTGTTCCAGTACAAGGTACCAGATAGCGTAGCTCCACGATCAGGCAGTCCGCCATTACATGACAGAGGTAGGTACCACCCAGGTCTGACCTCACCAGTCACACATCACTTGTTCCAGTACAAGGTACCAGATAGCGTAGCTCCACGATCAGGCAGTCCGCCATTACATGACAGAGGTAGGTACCACCCAGGTCTGACCTCACCAGTCACACATCACTTGTTCAAGGAAAAGGTACCGGATAAAGGAGTGGGAAAAATGGGGTAGCCCTAAAGTCAACATGTTTGTGTACAAGACATTACCAATTTGAGTTTGATTCCTAAAGAGACATAACAAATAAAGCATATTTTACTGAATGTTTTGTGGAGTACATGGTACTTTCAGTAACTGATAGTGATATGTCTGTGATGGATATAGATGTTGAGATGAAAAGAATCCTGAAATATTGTAACAGTGTGTGAAGTCATCCCATAGATGACATCCGTACCTTGTCAGCTTGCCAACAGGGTTAACCTCTTTGGTCATGTGGACAAGGCGTCTGACCTAATATAAGTAGGTCTGTGGTTTGAATCCCTTCAGAAAAGTTGCTTCCTTGTTATTGTTGACACCCCCGTGTTGGTGTGCTTAGGTGAAAGTCCCACAGGGAGATAACTCATTTCAGTAGTGCTTACCAACAACTGATATTTATCAAAGCATTGTGTAATGAGCATCAGAGAACAGACTTCAAATAGTTCCTGAACTCAGTAGAGACATTTATCCAAGTGCAAACATATTTTAATATTATGTGAAGGGTAGAAAGTAATTATTGCACCATGTTGGCAAATTCTGCTCTGAAAGTTTAATGGAAAATATGGTCATAACCTTGGCACCCAGACTAATAGCGATACTCTGAAATGTTATGTCCGCTTCAGTATTGTAAATATGAAGCAACGATCACAATTTTTTTTTTTCTATTCCAGGCTATGTGATGAACCCTAGTCCGAACAAAGGCTATGACAGGTGCTTCTGTTTGCGCATGAAGTCAACTCTGACCAAACGAGGAGTACACGTAAAGTGTGCCGGGTACAGGGTGAGCAGGACAATAGTTTCCACACAACTATAATTTACATGTCAGCTGTGTTGTGTCCTGACACAGGCTGTCTCAGGGAACTGTAGATCAGTAATATAAGAATTAATTTTCCAATTAGATATCTAGCTCAAAATTACAAGTGACATAAGGTCTAAGGTGGTCCAATTTGCTCTACAGAGTTGCTTTCCTTGGTCTGTGAGAACAATACCAGTGTGGGTTTGACATGGATGGTAAATGTCTAGGATCTGGACTTTTCTTGCACATTAGTCTGACATGTCATCATATTAAACTGAAATACTGTTTGTAGTGACGTTAACTTCAACTTGCTCTCTCACTATAAAAGCTTATATTGTCGTCAGTATATATGTTATGTTATCTTCTTACTATTTTGTGAATGTTAAATGAAGCTCATTTCTAGAGCGTTTGAACTTTTATCCTGATGGTGATAGATATATATATATGCTTGGTGTTGCAGGTTGTGCATATTGTTGGACAGCACCGTCCCCAGTTTTCGTTTTCGGTGAACCGCAAGCATCCACCACCTGTCCTGGGGTTCATAGCTCTCGGGATTGCCCTTCCCCCGCCCACAATCACAGAACTGAGGATTGACAACGATACCTTTGTCATGAGATTATCACCTGACTTCAAAATCATCTATTGCGAACCTATGTGAGTTTAGAGATAATCATCTTTGCGAGATGCTATTTCTATTATTCTTTGATCAGGTGCTGTAATTGTGAATTTATAGGTGAAGTGTCTTTTTTTGTTGTTGTTTAAACTCCGCACTCAGCAATATTCCAGCTCTATGATGGCGGTCTGTAAATAATGAAGTCTGAACAAGACGATCCAGAGATTGACATTATGAGCATCGATCCACACAATATGGATATGATGACATGCATCAACCAAGTCTGACCACCCAATCCCGTTAGTTGCCTCTCAAGACAAAGATAGTCGCTTCTTATAACAAGCATGGGCTGCTGAAGACCTATTCTACCCTGAATCTTCACGGGTGTGTAGATGTATTGGTGTATGGCAATAGATGTACTGCCTAACCCTAAGTCACTAATCTAAAACTTTGATGGCCATTTTCCTGTTTTTCTTGCAATTTGGTTCTATACACTTTTGGATTTTCAGTCACATAAAATGTCTTGACCATACCAAGGGTTGTCCTTAAATCATACTAGAGATAAGTGTTTCTTGAAGAGAGTTTGTTGCAAACATTATCGTAAAACCCAAAATGTGTAGTGTGCTTTGAATGCTGTCTTTGATACTGTCTAGGCTAATCTATTTTTCAAATCAAATATTGGTAATGACATTTTTGATCAATATTAGCCCCAAACTTATCCAGATGATAGGCACTTTTCTGCGACAGAGTTGAAACTGAAAGGGAGTCTTTTCCTATCCACACCTTCTACATTGCAGTGTCTCTGACCTGATGGACATCCAGGCGGACGACCTGACCAATGGCCTCCTGTATGACTTCTGTCATGCTGCAGACCTCCACAAGCTCAGGAAGGCACATGTAGACTGTAAGTTTAATTATACAGTCAAGTCTCATTAATCCGACACTCGCTAATCCGACAATCGGCTTTGTCCGACACTAATGATGGGAACCGATTAAATCAGTGCTATTTAGACCCGTTAATCTGACAGTCTCGCACTCCCACTCCAACACACCTTATTTTCAATGAATTGCTGTTAATCCGACACAGTGATCAGCGTACTCCGTGGTCATCTGCCCACGAGTACACAGCCCGTGATTCGATGCGAAACGAGTGAGCTGTTAGCTGCATATTACAACGGCTATCTGATTTTCGAGATATGAAATTTTACACACAAATATTACTGGTCATGATTGGAAAGGAGTTTGAAAACTGGTTTCTTTAATTCTTTTTGTACAGAGTTATGGCCCTTGCTCTATGCTTTTCAACTGCATGAAATGGGGAAAAGTTTTCTCAGAAACTATGGAAAATACATGAACGACAGTTTGCGTGCTTATCTAAGAGATACTTGTCAAGACTGGTCCTGTAAATTATATTTTCTTCCCTTGCTACATAATTCTAGGTTTTGAGCATACACAGTAAAAGCTAGACTAACATTTAGTCTCTGAAATCTTATATTACACAATATCCTTCTTGACTCGAAAAATAAAAAAAATTCCCTATGGTGATTTAGAGCTGGCTAGACTTGCTTTTGTATGCATTTCTAGATTATTATTTTTTCATAAAATAAATATATTCCACGGTCATGGTGCAGGACTAAGTAAAAGCTCTTGATCCATGTTATTTACAAAGTGCAGAGTGTCTGCAATGGGGACACTTTTTCTCAGAAACTACTCAAGTTAGCTTATCTAAGAGATACTTATCAAGACAGCGTTCAAGAATTGGTGCCATAAAAAAGAAATTCCAGAGAAGGGGGCTTTTGTGTGTATTAATTTCCCATTTATCATTTTTTCTGATGGCATAAAGCAACCCTAGTTCCCATCTCTTCTTAAAGCTTTCCAGGACTCTTTTTTTCAAAGTTTATATTCACTACTAAATGAGCAGAAAATTTCTAATGTGCCCCATGGCGGGAGTAAGTGATAACGCTGTTTACCTGTTTAGTCTTGTTACAATAGCATAATGCAATCAAATATAGCATTCTGTATTGTGAATTGTGGTACAGTAACACTAGCCTGGGTAGTTGTCAGGCCCTGTGGTAGTCATAACAAAACAACACACAAACAAACAATCAAACAAATAAGGTTAACAGTTGTGTTGTAAATTGTCTTTCATCTGTCTGGATATACAGATATTTTATGGGTGTTTCATCTACTTTATATATTGAATGCACTGCATTGATCTAGAATGTACATCTCAAGTATCCTACTCTCTAATATCAATAGAAAAGTTATGTTAAGGACACTTTTATTTTGGCAAGATGATAATCAGAAACAAATTCAAATTCAGCTAAATTCAACCTTTTCTTTCATGTCTTAATCATTTTCAGTGTTAGCCAAAGGTCAAGTCTTGTCAGAGTATTATCGAGTGATGAATCGTCATGGCGGCTATGTCTGGATCCAAACCTGTGCTACAACCCTGTTTAATTCCAAAAGTATCGATGACCAAAATATCATTGCAATTAACTATGTTCTCAGGTAAGATATAAAATTCATCCATGTATTCTTTGATTGACCAAATATTATATTATCACGTTAGACAGATTTAAGGAGCAAAATACCAATTGCTGATGTCACCATATCATTCAATCTTGGACACTGAATGGTTGAAAAGTCAAACTGACTTGATGGTATAAGTGTTGATTGCACTGATTGGCATTGATTTTTTCAATAAAAGTGTGTAAGTGTGGGGGTGATGGGGGTATATATTTCTGACTGTGTTCCATTCATTGTGTTTTTTATTTAGAGAGGAGTTTGAAAATGGCATGCAATTTCATTAGTTTAATCATAAATTTGAAACCTCTGCAACAACTGACTTAAGTGGTCATAACATGATTTCTGTTCTATGGTGTTGCAGTGGTATAGAAAATGATCGGTTGGTGTTAGACTCATGGCAGCTAAATGGCAGGAGGACACTGGGGCCAGACCCCTCTGATCACAGCGACCCAGGGGAACTTGGATCTGATCCAGGTAAGAGACAAAATAATTCAAACTAGGGTTTTACTCAGTGATAATTTAGCAAAGATGAAAATACTTGTCTTCTTCAGTAATTTACACCCTATTAGTATTCTAGGACAAAGTACAGCCCCATTTCCCCATGCTTGTCAGTGAGTGAGTGAGGTAATGCTTTACGTCACATCGGCAATATTTCAGCCATATCGTGACGAGAAATTAGACATGAAATATACATATATTTAAACTTTATAAAAATCTGTCATCGAAGGACAGTATGAAAACTAGAATATCACAGAAAAGATTTCCCATGCTTGTCATTGGAACAGGCAAATTGAGATGGTAACTATGTTTGAATGTCAGTGTGTCCATTGATGGTTACAATGTGTGACAGTATCAGTGTGTCAATAGATGGTTACAATGTGGGAGTGTGTCATTGTGCCCATGGATGGTTACAATGTGGGACTGTGTCAGTGAATCAATAGATGGTTACAATGTGTGATTGTGTCAGTGTGCCCATGAATGGTTACAATTTTGTGACTGTGTCAGTGTGCCCATGGATGGTTACAATATGAGACTGTGTCATTGTGCCCATGGCTGGTTACAATATGTGACTGTGTCATTGTGTCCATGGCTGGTTACAATGTGTGACTGTGTCATTGTGTCCATGGCTGGTTACAATGTGTGACAGTGTCATTGTGCCCATGGCTGGTTACAATGTGTGACTGTGTCATTGTGCCCATGGCTGGTTACAATGTGTGACAGTGTCATTGTGTCCATGGCTGGTTACAATGTGTGACTGTGTCATTGTACCCATGGCTGGTTACAATGTATGACTGTGTCATTGTCAAGATTATAGGAAAGGCAGTTATGAGGCTGCATGTGAATAGAATAAGGCATCAAAATGAAAAGTTTGTTTTGGAAAATTGTATGACCTAAGAAAAATAATATGGCATGTGAAACTTTGTGTAGAATACATTTTACTGTTCTATATTAACAGTGTTACCGCTATACAATATTACATATTATTGCAGATTAAAATATATTGTTGACGTTTGATTCTTGTTACATATTTACAGTACTTTCATTCATGTTTGAATATCAGAGCTGTCATCAAATTATGTTAAGTGGCCATCTTTTTTGACATTTTAAACTGTTGACTACTTACCCAGTTGAGCTACAGTGCCACAGCACTTGTTTCTCCTTGTTTCCCCTGTGGTGTTGTGATACTGATGTGGCACATTTCTCGTCAGTAACTTTCACACCTTGCTTTGTTTATTGTATTACAGAGTATTTATCATGTATTTATATTCATTTGTTTAATGGAAAAAAACCGAGTATATGGCTACCAAACTGTAAATCTCCCAATGTTACTTGCATTTGTGAACTTTGTACTGGTGGAATCATAGTAGTTAAAATAGTACTGGGAGATATCTTAGTAGGTAAAATAGTACTGGGGAAATTATAGTAGTGAAAATTGTACTGGGGAAATCTTAGTTGTTAAATTAGTGCTGGGGTAATTATAGTAGTTAAAATTGTACTGGGGAAATCTTAGTAGTTAAATTAGTACTGGGGTAATTATAGTAGTGAAAATTGTACTGTAGGAAATTTTAGTAGTTAAAATAGTACTGGAGAAAATATAGTAGATAAAATAGTACTGGGAGAAATCTTAGTAGCTAAAATTTACTGTGGAAATTGTAGTTAAAATTGTACTGGAAGAAATTATAGTTGTTAAAATAGTACGGGGAAAATTATAGTAGTTAAAATAGTACTGGGGGAAGTCAGTATTGAAAATTGCATTGGGGGAAGTCGGTATTGAAAATTGAACTGGAGGAAGTCAGTAGTGAAAATTGTACTGGAGGAAGTCAGTAGTGAAAATTGTACTGGAGGAAGTCAGTAGTGAAAATTGTACTGGAGGAAGTCAGTAGTGAAAATTGTACTGGAGGAAGTCAGTAGTGAAAATTGTACTGGAGGAAGTCAGTAGTGAAAATTGTATTGGGGGAAGTCGGTATTGAAAATTGTACTGGAGGAAGTCAGTAGTGAAAATTGTACTGGAGGAAGTCATAGTAGTGAAAATTGTACTGGAGGAAATCATAGTGAAAATTGAACTGGGGGAAATCGTAGGAGTTAAAATAGTTCTGGGAGAAACTGTTGCAGTAATAATTGTCCTGGAGTAATCAAAGTAGTGAAAATGTGCAGGTGAAGGTTGTATTAGTGAGATGGTGAATACTGCCTCATGATCAGCTTCCAGTCATTCTCATCTCAGAAGGTATGGAGTTAATATGATATTTCACAGACATGAAGTTGTGGTTTGGTAGTGGAAGACAACATATCAACTATTGCTACTACACGTCTCCACTTTTGTCCAAATTATAAGCACCAATGGACATACAGTCGACTCAGAATAGGTCCAGAGCACTTCAAGCTGGCCAACTGAGGATTGGGTGGTCAAATGTGAAACCAGATTGTGTGTCACTGTACCCCGAAGGATGGGTCCGATCTCCACTGGTTTGACGAGGTCAGACTGGATTATTACAGGAGGCCATAGTATCAGAATATTGCTGACTGTGGCATAAAACAGCATGAAGTCACTCCCCAGTTATATGACAATTAATTTGCTGTACTGCTGTCAGTGTTTTCAGCATACACACAAACAACTGACAGACAGACCCCGGAGATGTGCGGATATGTTGACAACCATTTGTCAGGGCTAGATGGCTATGAGATGGCCATGGGCTTTTGACATGTATCCCCCATGGGTAAAACTGTTGTTGTATAGCACTACCACAAGCAAAAGGGGCACCACCTTCACTAGTAAATGTATCACTCTAACATTAGGCGCTGTTCTCAAAACCTGTCACTTCTAATTATTTCGGGGCGGTCAGGTAGCCTGGTGGTTAAAGCGTTCGCTCGTCACGCCGAAGACCCGGGTTCGATTCCCGACATGGGTACAATGTGTGAAGCCCATTTCTGGTGTCCCCCGCCGTGATATTGCTGGAATATGGCTAAAAGCGGCGTAAAACCATACTCACTCACTCACTCTAATTATTTCAGTAAAGTTAGGTCAGATCAACTGTTTCCTTGTGTGAGGGATTACCCTTTGGCAAAAGTGACAAAAATGATAATGGAAATTATTGTTAAAGTTAATTTTTTAACATCTTTGTAATTTTGCTTGCAGTTCGTATTTCAAAGGAGGATTTGTCTGGCCTAAAATGTACTATTTGAATCACAACTTACTGTAATGTCAGGGTGGTGGGGTAGACAGTGATTAAAGGGTTTGCTCGTCATGCCAAAGACCCGGTTCGATTCCCCTCATGGGTACAATGCGTGAAACACATTTCTGGTGTTCCCCAATTGCTGGAATATTGCTAAAAGAGGCATAAAAACATACTCACTCATGCACTCACTAAATAATTCAAGTTTCTATCTTGTTTTACACTGCATTAGAAATTTTGAAGTCTGTGATTAAGATGTGTATTTAGGTGACAGTGACAGTGAAGTGTATTGTACAATATTATCTGACTGGAAGACGACAGGTACCTCAGTTTAAAGCATGACAAGTCAAGAACACCTTTGAAATATATCCTTTTGTTTGGTGATTGGGTTTATGTTTCACTTCATCTTTATTACACCTCCTGTCAGTATTATATGAGCATTGCACATAAGAACATTTGGGAGATTATTTGTTTTCTTTTCAGATAGAAATTAGGCGATCAGTGTGTTTGTTTGTTGGTTTACAGATCTGACATGAAACATAACTCTAATGGTATGGAGGAAAATAGTATTACGATGAACTATCTGTCAAATTAGTTTGTGTTGAAAAGAGGATTCATTGCGAAATACATGTCAATGTGTTTAGAGCAAAGTTTGAGGGGCAGTCGGGTAGCCTAGTGGTTAAAGTGTTCGCTCGTCACGTTGAAGACCTGGGTTCGATTCCCGACATGGGTACAATGTGTGAAGCCCAATTCTGGTGTTCCCCGCCGTGATATTGCTGGAATATTGCTAAAAGCGGCGTAAACCATACTCTCACACTCACTACAGCAAAGTTTGAAGAGATGTAGACTGAAAAGAGTTATGGCCTTAGATATGACATATCCAGTTGCCAGTTGTTTAGGCAGGAAAATAACGACATTCATGTGCCTCTTGTGCCTTGAAGTTCAGATAGTGTGAACACAGTGAAACATGTTTATATGAAGACAAAGGTTTTTTTTGGCCACTGAAGTTGTAAGAACAAACAAAATAATCTGTAAACCAACTAAAACAATTAATCGCCTTATTTACATTTTGTTGTTTGATCCGAATTATTGTCTAAACTGAATGTGATTTGCAACACTTTAACAAGACAGGTGAAAGCACCCAGTAAGCCTGTACGTAAATGCATTGTGGACAATTAGTTCTAATATTAGTTCCTGATTATTTTGGAAAGTCTTTATTTGTGTGACAGCTATCACTGATATTAATTAATATATAAAACTTTCATGCACAAAATAATTTTGGTTCTGTCCTTTCTGTTTGTTAAAGGTCCTCATTGAGAAATGTGTAATGTCTTGTAACGTTGGTAGCTGTGACTTAGCTAAATGTTCATGTTTATTGCCATATTGACTGTTAGCGTTCTCATTGTAGATGGCAGCAGTCCTGTAGACAGAGAGAACAGAACAAATGGCGACAGCAAATCTGAGAGTGCGGGACCTACTTCTGACCAGGACGACCGACTCAAATCTCCGTCCAGCAACGCATTAGGCGAGATGGATGACCTTGGTAGTGATGCACACAACAGCAAGGCCGGGCTTGACCGTGTGTTCTCTGACAAGTCTGCATGTACAGTTATAGATAGGGTAGATTCGGTTAGGGATGGGAAATTCAGCAGACGCAAGATGGAGAAGCCCCGCAAGCGCAAGAAGGAGTTTGAACTTGAGGACGACGACACTGATAAGGAGAGTGACATGATGAAATCTCAGAGGATTATCAGTGAGGACTCTCTCTGTGACTTTGTGGGCAATAATGTGGCTCAAGACTTATCCCCAGGCACCCGGAGCCCGGACATAGGTCCAGTGACTATGACCTCCGCCACTCCACAGGACCTGTCTCTCAAGGCCAATGTTGTAGGCAGCCAGTCTGTTGTGGCCATACATGGTGAAGTTCATTCAGACTGGAAGAGGGGGAAGGACATGGACTGCCATGGTGCAGTCACTCCCAACTCTGTGAAGGAACTGGAGGCAGTCATGAACCGCCATCTTCCTTCTGTTAGTAACCAAAGTGAATCCACTCAACATTTACGCTTTAGTGGTCAATCTGCGCAAAAAAAGTCCACAATACAATGGATAGGTTCCCAACATTCTAATAACAATACTGGGGAAGCTCTCCCGGCTACAAATCTGCTCAGAACCATCTATGCCAATCGCGAATCTGTCATCCGCACAAATACCCGACCAGCCAGTAATTACTACAGTGAAATGCCAGTGAACATGCTGACCCCACCGGGCAGTGATGCATTCAAGGAACAGCAACAGCAACAGCAGCAACAACAGCAGCAGCCATCATTCATCTCCACAAAACCAACTGTAGCCAGCGGCAGCCACTACCCCAACGCCACCATGCCAAACTACACCACCACCCCTCTCTCTGTCTCTATGCCCAGTACAGCTGTAGACTCCTATGGCATGACTCCACCATCATCTGTATCACCTCGAGACAAACTGCAGTCGCCATTTGGTGACGTAGGAACGTATAATGAGTCGGGTTCAGCCTCGTGTGGAAACCTGGCTCCTGATTCATCTTCTTCCAGATTGGCGGCCAAACAAGCATATCAGTTGTCATCATCATCTTCGGAGTTCTCCACCTCCAAGTCAACCCCATCATCATCAGCATCTTCAGCAGCAGCAGCAGCAGCATACTACAGCGTGTCATCCTTTCATAACAACCATACCTATCCTGAAGTTAACCACAATGGCTCTGCAGGGATCAACTCGTACGAGCCATGTTCCCGATCAGTGTTGTCATGGTACCCGGTTTCGTATTCATCATAACATTGATAATGTATCGTGTTTATCACATGGTTCCGGTGTAGAATATTCTGCTGCAGTATGGCATGTCTAGTCCTCAAGAAGACAATACACTGACATTTGTGAAGCTTTAGAGCACCAATCCACACAGGTTCTGTCTAAAGACCTCTTGAAGTCAAGGATCTTTTTCTAAACCAAACTTTTATTTTATGGTCTGAGACAAAAATATTCAACACTCTGCCATAAGAATTGTTATATCTGTATGAATCTTCTTAATAATAATGATGCCATCTTTGGTTTCCATATAATGAAGATATGGTCAACTGTTCTGTACAGACTGTGAAATAGCATTTTAGATAATATTCACAACTTTGAAACTGCTGTTGCCAAATATGGAAGGATGAGCATGCATCTGTGTCACATGACATGTATATTATGATTCCCGATTTGTACATGAATATTCATCAGTGAGAATCAACAGTCACCACATCTATTTTATTAGATACACATTTGTCACATAAAAATCAAAGTATTCTATCATTGTCAGTGTTGCGATGTTCATGCATATGTAAGTGTATAGCATAATTGCTACATCATAACCATATTTGACCAAGTCTCGTCTTTCCTTAACACGGCACAGGGGCAGTGGGGTAGTGCTTAACACATTCACTCATCACGCTGAAGGCCCAGGTTCAATTTCCCATGGAAAATGTGTGAAGCCCATTTCTGCCGTGGTATTGCTGGAATGTCGCTAAAGACAACGTAAAACCAAACTCGCTCACTCACTCCTTTTGGCACATCAGATACCAAACTGCTTTGACGCGAAAAGCTGCATGATGTCACATATCAATGTTAAGTAACCCTTGAAGTGATACGCCTGTACACGCTATGTGGTACAGATGTAAAAACCTGGCAATTACTGCAGAGTGGTTAGTGTGTTTTAAATGTAAATGTCATAGGCTATGGCATTTTAGCTAATCATTGACCGAAACATTGAGAATCATGACGTCACATGCGATCATGTTCATCATAATAATCCTGTAATCATGACTATCTTGTAATATGTAGATCTTGCGATCATGTGTCTCTAAGAATTTAGAAACTTATGCTTTATTTTCAAGAAACTTAGAAAGAAGAATTGAAACTTGACGTCTGCCTGAGATCCTAAGCTTCACTCTTGCCTTTTGCCTTTCTGCAATATTGAAGGGCGGTCGGGTAGGCTAGTGGTTAAAGCGTTCGCTCATCACACCGAAGACCCAGGTTCGATTCCCAACATGGAATATTGCTAAAAACGATGTAATACTAGACTCACTTTGCATTATTGTGTAATGCAGCTATTCCCCTGTCTTTTCGTGCCTGTTATCTCTGGGGAATTGCATTTACTTGATCAAACTGATATCAGATCCATAATGAATTCTCTCAGAGAGTACATGGACTAGAATATGATCAGTGTAATTTTTTTTTAACATTTCCACACAAACTCTTTCAACATGTAGAAATTAAGGTTTACTTTTAAGTGTTCTTTCTGTAAATTGCCCAAAGGAAATTTCTTTTGACACAACTTTAATGATTAGTACCGGGTACCGATATTGCGAGGATTGAGTTCTTGTATCATGCAGTCCATGAAGTGAGGCTACTCTTACCTCAGGGTGTGAAGTGAGGGAAAGTTTCAACATTTGGTCAAACCTTTAAGTTTTTGGGTTCATGGATTTATTTACAAAAAGTCCTTGTTGATAAATGGGAGAAATAAAAAAGACATCTTTGGCTTAAAAACATAAAAGAATTGGTTCTCAGGCAAAGACTTTGAAAATAGTGCGGGCGGGCGGTGGCTTTTTTTGCTTGCTCAATGTAATCAAATAAACAGTTGTGTACCATCAAACTTGGAAAGGGCCTCCCTACATAAAGAACCATACAAACTCCTATTGTCACCATGACCATAACATACACAGTAAAGCAGCAGGCATGTAAGGGGAAGTAACTGTGTGTTATATTGGATTGCATTGTTTTTAAGTATTAGGATTGGTTTTTTTAGTTTTTTTAAAGGGAAATAAAACGAAACATGCGTCAGACTTTATGATGATGAGGGCGGTCCCTGTGAACCAAGACTATTATTTCTTTTAGCCTTTTATATTTTTTGTTCTTCAGTAAGTTAGGCTTATGTGGATTGTTTGCATTCAGCAGAATTAGAAACAGCTACAGATAAGCAGCATATTTGTGTAAAATACCTCCAAAAAATATTAAAAAACAATTACTTTCAATTAACTTGCGAACAGAAGCGCATGCATTAAATAAAAAACTGAAATGTATAAAACCATTCCGCGTAAATACCCAATGAAGATTTTTCAGCATGCGTACAAAGGAGCTAATTTCTGAAACACAATGACGAGCAAATTTACTTTCCGAGTCAAGCGTATATATTTAAGCCTTTTACAGTTATCATGATTATATACATCTAAAACATTATTTCATTTTTTTTAAATCTTAAAATGTTCACGCTTTTAGGGAAAAACCCAATTATGAATTATGAGTTATGAATAGATGAGTGAAAAAATATTGGTTAAAATAGAAACCACAGAGTAAAAACTCAGTTGCTCAAAAAGTTATCTGGAGCTCTGAAGAAAATAACCACGGAGCTACAAGAAATTACAGATTATCTGTCCCTCGTGAATGAATGGTGTGAATCCTGAGCCTTTGGCGAGGGACTTACAAAATTCACTCTTGAGGGTCAGATAATCTGTGATCCCAAGTAGGTTACCGTATTCGACGTAATAAGCGCCCTGCCCTAATAAGCCCCCACAGCGATATTTGCTAATATATTGGCTAATGAACAATACCAATTAGCACCCCTTCCGATTGATCAATGTACACAACACTTATTTATTCGCATATAATACGTACGTGTGTTATATGCACCCTTAATTGAGGGCATTTAATTTCTGCAAAAACGTATCTCTCATATATAAACAGTTCAGGCTGTCAGCATAAACCACGAAACTTATCTTTCAATTCTGTCCTTTTCACCAAAATAATATTCTAATAAGAGCCCCCTATTTCTAATTTTGAGAGCGCCCTGGGCGCTTATTACATTGAATTCGGTATTTTATTGACATTTTAAGAGGGAAAATGAAGAAACAAGTGTATGAAATGTCAACCCTACATAGAAGCGTCACTGTGAGGTAATCAATTTGTGATGTCACAAACAAAGGATGACATCATATATTTTTCTCGACAATGAAGCATTGTGACATCATATGGCTTCAATTGACTTATCAGCATTGAGAATACTAAAATGCACATATGCAAATATTTGAAAGTTATTAAACATGATCACTCTACCCTTTGGGTAATTTTAAGAAAGTAGTGCTTTAGAGATTTTGTCCCACATTTCAGAATCTGTAAACTGTGTATTTTTTCAAAAAGTCCTGCCTTATTAGCAATCACCATCAGTTTGTTGAAACTCTTTCAGATGCAAGTTTCAGTTTCTTCTTTCCACGTTTCTTGACTTCACCAAAGAGTCTGTTAATATTGTACATATGTCTATAGATAATCAGTGATCACCAATAATATGAAGACAGTTACTACATACACAAGTATGCGTTGTTAGATGTCAACAGGCATGAAAACAGGAATTATATCATCTTACTGGGGCAAGGACGTTAACTGACTATAAAGGTCCAGTTTCCACCCTTACCAAACTAGGCTGGAATAATGTAGTTACGTTTTGGATGGTCGAACGAGACTAGACATCCAGCTCATAAACAACATGGATTTCAACGTGCAAATTTTGGTCAACTGCAGGATTTGCAAAACATGTGTACCGTCAACTGGGCATTGACAGATATTTTGCAAATCTTTTCATGTTTTTAATCAAGGTGCTCAAGTGTTTTGATGCATTTTGCAGAGTAAGACCGATCTTATTACAATATAGATCTTTATCATGATCAGTTCATCTTGCCTGTTTGACGCCATTTTGTTTGAAGCAAATGCAAGTGATATCAGAGATTGAATCTGATTGGTAAGTAGGAATATAGAAAGGACATAACTCGTACTAGCCACTGGTTGCGCAACGATCGAGCCTGGAAATTCCAGCTTAGTTCGTCATGGGTGGAAACTGGACTATTATGGTCATTTAAAACCCCTTGCCTCTGGAAGATGGAATGACATCAACATGGTCAGTGCAAAATATTTGGACCATGTTGGTCAACGTATTTTCTTAAAAAATGTTTGTTTCTAATATTTGTCAATATTTAAGTTTTTGTTGTACCATCTTAATATAGAAGGAAACAGACATGACATTATCCTGACGTTATATGGGAAAGCAGTTTATGAACATGTTGATGCTATTATGGTAATATTGACTCTTTGAATAACAAAAGGATATTCTATACACCAAGACAATGGTTTTGATTTGTGTACCGGTAGTTTGATTGTGTATGAATAGAGACCAGGAACTTTAATGTGATAAGCATGATTGTCATCTACCAAAGTCACACAATGAACTGGTTACAGTGTAAGCCCTATGGTAACCCTGCCAGTCATGCTGTTGTTAATGATTGTAGCCAAACATCAGTCGAGCCAAAGTCAACTGTGTGGTAGTAGCGTAGAAACAAGCTAGTGGTAGTGTTTCTTTTCACTTTCTAACTAGTGTTCCAGTGTGATCACATACATATAGTTCATCAGCCTAGGAATGTGCTGTAGTCTTTGTAGAAGTCATCAGCCTCTTCTTGTCCAATAACTCCAGATGTTTTAGAAACATATGCCCACTGTTGCAATAGTGAAAAGGTTGAACAAGAAAACATGTAGGGTATTTGTTTATAGTTTGTTTGTGTACCATAGTGGTCAGACCAACCTTTTTAAGAAGCAGAGATAATACACATTCATGAGGTGTTTTTAAGAGACAACTTAAATGTTAGAGAACTAGGCTAGGCCGAGTGGCTTTCCTAGGAAGCATTGTTTGTATCAAATCCGTGATGTACATCAATTTATCAGGTATTGGTTAGCCTATTACACAGGGCCATTGCCTCAGTGTCACACAAGACACATGTTACAGTGTTTTGACTGAGATTGGAAATGGGCACCTGACCATCGAGAATATTTCAGGAAAATATTTCATATATTGAAAACCACAAATGCTGAAATTTCTATTTCCCTTATTAAGTCTTAACACATGAGTGGTTGTCGCGTAGAGGTTAAAGCATTCGCTCGACACACTAATACCCTTTTATGATTCCCATGTGGGTACAGTGTGTGAAGCCCATTTTTAGTGTACCCCGCTGTGATATTTCTGGAATATTGATAAAAGCAGCGAAAAACCGTACTCATTCATTCATTTAACACAGGTAAAGGCTTGTTGTCAGGTATGAAGCTATCTGTCTGTGTGGTAAATTGTACCAGATTTTTCCTGCATATGCATCAGACCATATTTGCTCACCTAATGCAAATACATTGCTACATTGCTTGAAATTTTATATATTTACTTTTAAAGTAAACCGTAGTGGAGAAAAGAAGGGTTGTGATTTATGCATTTCATATAAAACATTATTTTTGCATTTGAAATCCTTGAAAGCATTTACTACAAAGATTGTACATTGGCGCAAATCATGGAATACAATGTACTAAAACTTCATTGTTGTAGAGTGTATGTAATTACACTCCAAGGTATTGTATTATGTAGATCATTGAATCATATAATATCTTAGCATAATTCATTAGTTTGTAGTTATGGGCGTAGTCAATGAAATTGACCCCAAGTATGCTATTTATACAAGATGCAAGGGTACTGTTGTACAAAACAACCTTAGCGCTACGACTGTCGCAAGTCTGTGTTAAGGTATGGGGGTTACGATCACCTTAGCTCTAAGGTCGCTTTGTACAACGGCACCAAGGTCATTAGGATGTGCTTTATCCTCAAACTTTGTGAGGCTAAATTTCTTTTGCTTTGGATTAGTTCCAAAGAATCGTATCCATTCCGGACACAACAATGGCAGTTCTAGACAAGCATTTGTTCTTTTGTCATGGCATTGCGCTACGTTGTTGGCATTTTTTAGTTTACTATGTTATTCACGATAATGTTGAGCAATGTTACAGGTCTTTGTTACCATGGTTACAGAGTGTTCTGTTGCATTCTTCATGACAGTGTTACAAACGCTGTGGGAATGATTATAGGTGTAAAGATTGAGGGTTTGTGTTTTCTTTCATTGTTTGAAAAAATTATTATGCAATCAAAACAATCATGACAAAAGATACTGAGGCACTTAGGGACAAACCATTTGATATTTAGGAGGGGGTTGGTGTGTGAGGCAAGGTAGGAGTTTTATTAAAAATATAATATTTCCAGAAGATAATGTGGTCTCAGGTTTCAGAGAAGTATTGTTCACTGGATGTGGTGGATGTCCCAGAAGAGAGTTTCATCAAAGACAAAAGTTGCTGTTTCCCTGTCACAGAGAAAACAATTATGACTTGAAGCTTTGACTGAAAAACATTATTGCCTAATAAAATTCCAAGCCTCCCAACTGCTCCTCGCCCTCATAAACTCCCCCTCTCAAATATGAAATGGTCAGTCTCCTTGACGTGTAGAAGAGAAAGAAAGTAAATGGAACAGATTTTTATTATCAGTGTTATTCTTATAAACTTTTATCAACGATAGTAGTACTATGACAGAAGTTACATCTGGCACCAACTGGTTTCTTTCTCAGTAACATTTTCGAAAAATATGAAGTTTGTTTCTATTATTAAGAAATAGGATTTGTTATCGCTTGAATTCATGGATCAAGTTGGAAATATTCAGATCATAAAGCTTGCCTAAACATGTTGTTTGTTTTTGTTAATTACTTGTAAATTTTATTAAACATTTACAGCTTTTAGCAGAGTAATGCTTATTCTCTGCATAGCCTTGAGATGTTATAAGTGATCCAAGGGGCAACACAACATGTACAACCGTGTCCCCTTGTACGGAAACTAGAACTGACAAATTTGTGTTCAATTTCAAGCAACTATTCGTCACTGAATATCAATGGTCTAGTCACATAGGCTTCTAAAGTCAATGCAGAGGTTTTAACATGTTTCCATAGTGCTAAATTCATAAGTACTAATTCATATTAAAACAATTATAGTTTTGTAGTATCTATTCTACAAAGAAAAACATACTCTCATTTTTAGAGTAGAAAAACATGCATTTCTTATATTGAAATAGCTATTTAGTGCATTTTAAATGAATCTATATCATTTACACTTTTACCAAAAGAAACTGTTACACAAGGAAAGAATGATTTCTTATTGTTATGTGTGTGTCTGAGCATGTATGATGTTACCAATATTTCCTAAGTGTGACTGAATTGACATATTATATGTATAATCATGAAATAATAGCGTGACACAGCAATATTTTTGCAACAAACCATAAGTACCATTGCTATGTGTAAGTAATAATGTTTGTTCATGCATACATTGTGTACAGACCATCAAAATATCGGAACACCATAAACTTGTGTGTTATCTCCAAGCCTACATGGGGGCCAAATATTTGCTGTTTAATGTATGTATGTATGTCATTATCCAAACCTGTGGCTATTTGCCATGAATAAATTATATGAAAATATCAATTTTTTGTTGGTCTTTATGTTTGCACTGTAAAAACCATACTGCTGTAGCTTGGCGTAGAGACATCCCACAGATGACATCAGTACCTGGTCAGCTTGCTGATGGGGGTTAACCTCTTTGGTCATGTGGACTCAGCCTTCGGCCTCTGTTCGGATGGTCCGTGGTTCGATTCCCATCACAAGACTCAGAAAAGTTACTACATGTATACATAGGCAGGTCTGGACCATGGTCTGAGACAGTGAGGCCTACTACACATAGGCAGGTCTGGACCATGGTCTGAGACAGTGAGGCCTACTATACATAGACAGGTCTGGACCATGGAGTGAGACAGTGAGGCCTTCTTTGCATGGGCAGGACTGGACCATGGACTGAGACAGTGAGGCCACATACATAGGCAGGTCTGGACCATGGACTGAGACAATGAGGCCTACTACACATAGGCAGGTCTGGACCATGGAGTGAGACAGTGAGGCGTACTATACATAGACAGGTCTGAACCATGGAGTGAGACAGTGAGGCCTACTATACATAGGCAGGTCTGGACCATGGACTGAGACAGTGAGGCCTACTACACATAGGCAGGTCTGGACCATGGACTGAGACAGTGAGGCCTTCTACACATAGGCAGGTCTGGACCATGGACTGAGACAATGAGGCCTACTATACATAGGCAGGTCTGGACCATGGTCTGAGACAGTGAGGCCTACTACACATAGGCAGGTCTGGACCATGGTCTGAGACAGTGAGGCCTACTATACATAGACAGGTCTGGACCATGGAGTGAGACAGTGAGGCCTTCTTTGCATGGGCAGGACTGGACCATGGACTGAGACAGTGAGGCCACATACATAGGCAGGTCTGGACCATGGACTGAGACAATGAGGCCTACTACACATAGGCAGGTCTGGACCATGGAGTGAGACAGTGAGGCCTACTATACATAGACAGGTCTGAACCATGGAGTGAGACAGTGAGGCCTACTATACATAGGCAGGTCTGGACCATGGACTGAGACAGTGAGGCCTACTACACATAGGCAGGTCTGGACCATGGACTGAGACAGTGAGGCCTTCTACACATAGGCAGGTCTGGACCATGGACTGAGACAATGAGGCCTACTATACATAGGCAGGTCTGGACCATGGACTGAGACAATGAGGCCTACTACACATAGGCAGGTCTGGACCATTGACTGAGACAGTGAGGCCTACTATACATAGGCAGGTCTGGACCATGGACTGAAACAATGAGGCCACATACATAGGCAGGTCTGGACCATGGACTGAGACAGTGAGGCCTACTATACATAGGCAGGTCTGGACCATGGAGTGAGACAATGAGGCCTACTATACATAGGCAGGTCTGGACCATGGAGTGAGACAATGAGGCCTACTATACATAGGCAGGTCTGGACCATTGACTGAGACAATGAGGCCTACTATACATAGACAGGTCTGGACCATGGCCTGTGACGGTGAGGCCTTCTACACATAGGCAGGTCTGGACCATGGACTGAGACAATGAGCTATTTGTTGACAGTTAAGTCCCAATACACAAAACAACTTTAGCTAATTTTTAACTCAAACACTCTGAATACAGTAATCTGAATTTAAGCCTGTTTCGCAAAATCAGTGTCTCAACCTTAGCATGAAGTTGAAATGGTAAGGCTGTATGACATGGCGTGCTGAAACCATTTCTCAATATGCAGTTAAAAACACGATAGTTTAGGATTTCTTAGCCAATGTCTGACACAACTTATAAATGCAGACTTTTTCAGTTTACATAACTGTTAAATCTAATTTCTATGAGCGGTTACAAAACTGCCGCTAACTTCTACCACATTGAAACCTACCTTTATTACAGCATAAGCCTACCTACGTGTCGTTTAAAATCCATGTTTAATAGCTTAAGTACAATGATAAAGCACAACAAATTCTGGATAAACAATTTTTCTAGAGCAGTTTCCCCTCAACCTCCAAAAAATGAATCCAATTGCAGAAAGAATCTCAAGAAAAAGAAGACACATGCCTCAACAGTTTATCTGATGATCATCATACACATGGGCGGATACAGAGGGGGGGTTCGGGGGTGCGCACCCCCCCCCCCCCCCCCTTTTTATTTTGAAAAAAATCTTTATTTCTGTATAAATTACCACCAAAGACAATAAATAGATCTTAATTGTGCACCCCCCCTTTACAAAAAAGCTGTATCCACCCATGAAACATGTCTTGACAGTGTCAGTAAACTTTGTGTGTGTGGAATGTCAGGGGATGCCAATTCTCAAACACGGGTAGAAATGCTGGTTGTTACTGCATAATATTCATTCACAATGTCCTACAGATATAGACTCACTCTTATCTTACTTATATTTCCTTACACCCTTACTTTATACTTCAGTTGTTAATTCTAATAAGATTTTAGCGGTACATTCAATGTCATTAACACATGTTTAAACTACAGCCTTCATTTATTAATTAATGGATACCGTTTTCACCGGTTATTGAAGGAGAAGGTGTCCAATCGCTTCACAGGAAGTTTTAACAATACAGTATAGTTTAATTCAAAGGTTTTATCCATGCAACCTGTCACATTAATTGGCTAGTTTTGTCAATACACATACCTCAGAAATTATGTGCTGATGACTATAAAGATTATATAAAATTAAAATAATAAAATTCAAAAAGTAGCCTAGCCCAGAACATTTCTAAATTTCCTAGAGCTGAGGCAATCTATACTTGCACAGTCATTCTAAACTTGAGTTGGACTTCTTGTTTAATTTGTTCGCTCGGGTCTGTGAGACAGACTACTAAAGCAAATACAACTTCAGTAAACACATTTCTCTTTTTTAATTACAACTCTGCGTCTTTAGCCTAGCCATTCAAAAACATGTTGAACTGAAACTGTCTGTAGGAATAGTGTGTTATCACTTCAAAGAAATATAGTAATGTTAGCATTATTCATATTAGAGCGGGTGGGGCAGTACTCGGACACTTAACGTTCCTAACGGCATGCAAGTTGAACCAAAGTACCTATTGACTTTCTTTCATCGTATATGTGAAGGAAGGTAACTGCTGTGGTGATTATACTCGGTAGTGGTTGTGTTCGTGCGCTTGTTTCAGCAAATTCTTATGATATTTACTCGACGACTACTTCGGTAGTAATCGGACGCCTGCGGTTGAAGTCGGACACCCTTGCGGCAGTACCCGGACACTTTAAGAATTTTTAAAAAATGTCTTAACCGAATATAACATAATTACAATTGTGTTTTTTTTTTACTGTGTCAATGAGAACATCAAAATAATAGCAACATAAATACAACTTCATTGGCTTATCTTCTCATTTTGGCATCACTGTACACAGATACATGTGTTGTTTTTATACTGACATTAGGTTTCTTCTCAGTCACTAAACCCAAACGCTGTCACCATCGAATCCTGTTTCATTCAGTCTTTCTATTATTTTGAATAAAGTACGACGTTGTGGCTTGATACGCAATAAATAAAAACAGTCTAGTTTTGGGCCCCCACCCCTAACAGGCCCGCTGTGAGTAATTCTACCAGTAAAGAACGGTGTCACATTTAAAACGCAATCTTCCATCATCAGAGGAGTGAGTACTCCTGACAACTGTAAGGGAACTCTGCCGACGACGCGGCCAGCTATGTCCCGTAAAACCTGTCTATTGGGTGGGGGCCGGACTTCCAGATCTAAACTACGAAAATGTATGTCAGCTTCATCGGGAATACTAATTTTGAGAGCGTTTACGTCATATATGTTTTCTGGTTCCTGATTCATCTTCAGTGCCATAAATGGTAACGGCTTCACATGATACACATGGTACCTATGAAGAAAGAAAATATAATATGAGAAGTGGCAACATTCGCTAAATAATCTTCCGTTGTTAATTAGGTGCAAAGTCTATCATTAACCTGGTACTTCATAGTTGTCATATATTTCCCAAAAACTTATACTCATAGAAATAAACCAGTACATCAAATGAATATAGTTTCAGGTTTAATATTACCCAGTTATTGACGAAAATATTGCGATGGGTTTCGTGCTATGGTGATAGCTGACAGCATTGGTGTCTATACCCCACCCTGGTGGTCCAGAGTATGCATGAATCTCGTGGAAAAGGGCGTCAAAGGGATATTCCATTTTTCTGTTAAAATATGAAAAATATGTTCATTTTTTGTACATTTTAATGTGAAATGAACACTGATTTCACTTCTTTCAAAAAAGCAAACTGTGCCAACAATAACATTCACATTGCAGGGAAACGGGTTTTTTCCCTCTCAGCTACAAGTGTCACACGTGAAGGGAAGGTCGGCGAGTTGTTGATGTGTTAATGTCTGGTATCCCAGGCAATTCTTGTGGAACCATTTGGTACAATTAAGACACCCCACCCAGTCATCATTTGCCGCCAAATCCCGACCCAAACAAAGGTGACAAAAATCCCGGAGGGAATCATCGGAAAAATCGATGTCGTCGTCGTATTCGTCGTCATCCATGTAGGGAATCTCGGATTCAGAGAGATCTTCGTCACTGTCTAGTGTTGCTTTGCTTTTCTTTTCTATTTGTTTTAAGAGTTTGTATGCCTTTTTCTCGTCTTCTTGCTTTCTCTTTTGCACACGCTTCTCTTCCCGTTCTTTTTCCCTTAGGGCTTTCCGGGCTGCTTTCTCTTCTTCTCGTTTAAGCTTTATTTCCTCTCTCATTCGCTTTCTGCTTTCTTTCATCTGTTTCTCTTCCTCTGCCTTTCTCTTCTTTTCAAGGAGAAGTTCCCTGATGTCTTCTCCTGAGGCAGATTTGGGTAACACTGTAGGTTTATACTTTTGGGTACGGCTCCGTACTTTAGGGAGAACTAAATATTTGTCAAATGCGTCACTGGAAGATGTGTGGGCTGTGGCTGATGTAGAATGTAAGACGAGGTGTGAAGTGTCTGTTTGGGGTGTTGTGCTATGTGCAGTTTGTGATTGTACTGGTGCATGAGGGTCTGTATGGGGTGATGGCAGAGTTGTTTGTACGGCTGGTGAGGATGCATATTCTGGTGATGTTAGTGTAGCGGAAGGTTGGGATGGGGTGTCTGCTGGGGGTGCAAATGTGAATGTTCTGACTGTGGATGGGGTTACAGGGGTTGACTGAAGGACTGGTTTGCATGGTTCAAAGATGGTGCTGGGTTTTAATTTCTGATTATCGGTAACCTTACCAGGATTGAGCGGAAACAGCCCTGATTCGAGGAAACCCCTCTTCGCATTTTCTGTTGTAGCTGCCCTTACCCAAGCAGTTTTAAATACACTGGCAAAGGTACATTTCCTAACACATTCGCCGATGTTTGAAATCTGAAAATCTCGGACAGATTGGCGCCATGCATGTTTGAGTGGACTGAACAAGCTCAGGTCCAATGGCTGTATAACATGTGATGCGTGTGATGGGAGACAGTACAGGACGATGTTGTTCTCCACACAAACAGTGCACGCTTCAAGGGTAAGGTGCGTTGAATGACCGTCCAGAAACAGAATTATTGGTTTCTTGATTGCCTGTTTATCGACATGGGGAATGAAACAAGTTTTAAGCCAAGAAACAAATAGTTCTGCGTCCATCCAGCCATTCTCGGTTCGCCCTAGAACCGCCTCCTCAAAACCATCTAGGGGGTTGTATTTGAACCTGCTGCCGGGAAAGACGATCATGGGGGGAGTGTAGTCACCTGAAGCACTTGCACAAGCAAGAACTGTTATCTGGCTCTTGTCTGAGGCCGAGAAGTTATAAACTGTCTGGGATCCTCGTTCGGCCAGAACCCTACCACTCTTTGGACACATGGGGAAACCCGACTCATCAGCATTATACAGCCTTGATGGGTCATGCAAGATGTCTGAATCAGTTTTGTCAGCGATGTAGGTTGTGAAGGTATCAAACCAATCAGCAATTTTTTGTTGTGATACCATAGCACGTTCTTTTGAAAGTTGTGTTGGTGTTCTTACTGATATTGTAGGGTTTCGTTTTAAGAAAGCCCTAAACCAATCCCTACCAGGTCTGTCATCAGTAAAAGGATTCTCCCTACCATCTAATTTGATTATTTTCTGGACCGTGTCTAACAGTTCGTCCCTTGTGCGGCCGTACCCTATACTCGACATGTGTATAGCCCAATCTGAAAGATGTCTTTCCTCGTCTTTTGATAAGATGGGTGAAGGACCTTTGCGGTAAACAAGAGGTACTTTATTTGAGAGTTTGTCATGCAGAGTACTTTTTGGTATACCAAAAGCGACGGCAGCTTTGCGTGCAGACATCTGCTTGGCGTTAACAGCATCCATAGCCCGCTTTAAGTTTTCAATTGAATAGGCAGGCTTTCCTCCTCGAACGCTCATTTTAGCAAATCTACACAGACGGTCCTACAATATAATTAGAACTAGTCAATGGAACTATCATATCCATATACTGAAGAATAACGGGAATGTTACTGATACGTAATAACTTCTGTTATCAGATTAGAATGAATGAGGGTACTGATGGGTGACACGTAAAAAACGTTCAGTTTCATCGCAAAAGTAAAATATGACTGATAAACGACACTGAGATAACGTCTTTTTATGAGATTGACAGTTACAGAATGTTTACACTAAAAGCATGCAACTGACATACTGTACGTATTAACCCCCTGAATAACACCCCCAAAGACAAAGTCACGTGCACCACCCCACCCCATCCCCAATCAGAACCCTCTTAAAGTATGTCACTGGCGATCGAAAAAAACCTATTTTTTCATTTTGCATTTTCTTAATAGCTTTTTTTCAATTATTTTTATTTAAAAAAATTCTGATATGTATTTCCAAATTTTATTTGTCGACTGTCCGAGTACTGCCTTCCCACGTAATTTCTCCGAGGTAGTAGTCGGACACAGCTTAATTAGGTTATTTTTAGAATTTTCGCGCCAAACGTTTCCATGTTGGCACGGTCGATTCACAAGAAGTCGCCAAAAACAGAAAAAGCAGACCAGAAACTAGTCGTGAGGAATCTATAACCTTATGATCAGAAACTACAATGCATTGCCAAAACGCAACAAAATGCGTGGGCGACATGGTCACGTGGGAAAACATGCACACGAGCTTTTATCGTGAGTGTCACCAGTAGCAGACGAATCTTTTCTGACGTCAGGGAGGAAGAGGAAGAAGCCTGCGTGAAAATTATGCCCATCAGTACTTTTGTTTATTGTGTACACGTGTTAATTTGCTGGGTTTCCGGGTACTGCCACTGTCCGAGTATTGCCCCACCCGCTCTAGATCACAAAGGATTATATATAAATCTATGTTCGAGTTAGGCAGTTCTTAGCAACATGTTTTCCGGTCTAGTTTTCCTGTTTCACTTTTGTAATGACCGTTGCCAACAAAGCTCCACGCACTGCAGAACGCATGTTTAACGTATGGTAAATATCTGTAACGTTGTGAAGAGCTTAAGCGAGGTTTTGCAGGGCATGTTTTCTATGTTACTCCTGATGAACGGTACATAAGTATGCGTAAGACTAGCGGTATATATAGTGGTTAGTTCAACGTACACAAAGAGCCAGAAGCGCTCATACTCAGAGAAACCCAAATAGCCTTGCATGATATCTCATTCAATCATTCATCAGTTGTTTTAGAGGAGCAGACATCTCGTTGCAATACTGATAATATGAAATAGTCCAAACTTCAGACGCGGCCTTTCCTGTGTCCCATTTACCATTGTAATCTTATGATATTACAATTTACAATTTGTATGAATGTACAGAGTATCAATCAATTTCACATGTTTTAAGACAATGCTTTTTTCAGGCATGTGTCACAGGCGGTGAAAAGTGAAGAATAGTATTTGAACATCTGCTTACAAGTTTCCGATTTTCATCCACTATAGGTTCCTAAACCCAAAAAATTCTCAGTAATTCTCCATAGTAATGTGTGTTAGATCAGCTTATTATTATTTCCTGTATTCTATCTGGATACGTCGTCATTCAGACTTTGTCCCATTATGTAGATAATATAGAACCTCTAGACTATAATGGAAGAAAATGAGATTTTATGTGTCTGAGAGTGTCTGTGGTGTGTAAGGTATGAAGACAGAGTGTTTTTACTAATGCATGGATGTTTTGACATTTTTTATGTTGTGGTGTTTTAATATTACAGATACAAACATTTCTTTTCAATGATACAGATAATGTCTGATGCGGGGGCAGTTTCACTGATACAGGAATATTTCCTGATGTTCTAATTACTGTTTTGGTGACACGTTGGATGTTTTGCTGATGATGGTAACATATTACGAATACTGTTAGTTAAATGTTTTACTGATGTTTTAGGGGATGGAGGATACAGAAATTGACAAGGAGACCATTACAGACAGAAGAAAGTATGTGGAAGATCTTAAGGAATTTATCACAGAATACCAAGATAAGATTTCATCTTTACTACAGACACTGGCATGGACACCAGAACATTTTGCAAAGGTAAGTGTGCTTTGGACTTTGTTGAAAGATATGTTACAGACATGACACATAATGGTAATATCACTATCTTCCTATGATTTTTTGTTAAGCAAATAGGCTAGAATGCCTGTATCTGTATTTATCATATGACGGGTAGGTTTCTCGGCAGGATAAAGCCAACGGATAAAATCGATATCTGTTGGGGTCATATGCGGATAGAGATGCAAATATCAAAGGTCAAGTAGGGATTACTTTCACTGTTTATAAACAAACATGGCGTCGCCCTCGTCATTCGGCGATCGAGTCAGAATTAATCATTGGGAATCTGGATAAACTACAGGAATAATTGCTATCATTATCAAAAGAGCAGTCTAATATACTGAAAATCAGTGTCTAACTGTGACGTAGCTAAGGCATTTTATAAGTTTGGGCAACTTTGGAGATATAAATTTCGAAACAATTTTGCGAGGGCACGAGGCCTAGCCAAGTGGGATCAGTAGCCATATCTGTTCTTGTAGACCTCGGCTTGAAACCTTCTCCACAAATTTAAAAAGTTGGATTTGGCCGAAATATGGTTGAATTGTTACCTTGTTTCGTTT
The DNA here is from genome assembly GCF_022045235.1 of Haliotis cracherodii. Lineage (NCBI taxonomy): Eukaryota > Metazoa > Mollusca > Gastropoda > Lepetellida > Haliotidae > Haliotis > Haliotis cracherodii. The sequence continues at coordinate 44,717,936 of NW_027266308.1, read as the reverse complement.
GGTCGCTGTATGTACATCTGACTACACTTCTTAACGTTATGACAGGACAGACCGACTGTCAACAACGTTTGACTGTGGCCGTGACGTCTCATAGGTTAGAGTAGCTTCCCTTTGACAAAGGGCAGTTACTCTAGCGGACAGACTGATGGATTGCTGCGAAAGGCAAATAAAAACTATTGTTGTTTTGCGTATATGACGCTGCGCCACTGTATAAGAAACAGATTTCAGTTGGAACTATATTGGCTACTGTCACTGTCCGACTGACACATCACTTATCCTGTGACGTAATAAATATTAATGTGCACATTCCCGAAAAACTCCCAATGTTTTGGTTATGTATGTGAGAGAGGGAAAGCGATTTTGAAGCACAGAATTGAAGAATGACATTATATGATAAAAAGGTTATCACGCTTGTGTGTTTGGGGATGGTAAATATCCTGTATTGGAATAAACACGATGTATTTAGCTCGCCAAGGCTCGCTAAATACAATTTCCATTCCTAATGCAGTATATTTACCATCCCCAAACACACTCGCATGGTAACCTCTATATATTAGTCATGATACCTTGCACAGTTGTATTGCATAGCATATTTTATAACTTGTGAATAAAACTATTGAATAAACTATTGAATAGTGAGTAAATGTTGTTTAGCTTTGGATTCACAGCTCATGCTTCAGTCCTTAGCTGTCCAACTATATCCCATCTGTGAATAAACAAACTCTGGCTTCACTGATGATGATATTGGAGAGTTAACGAGCGCTTCCGATTTAACACACAAAAAAGACTTTTTATTATGTTTGTATTATGTCACAACTACTCATTGCAAAGTAACGAAACTAAGTAAGGGTTACACTGATAAGGACATAAATGCAATGAGCCCTCTTTGTTACATTACGAAATAAGTATTATCTGTGGAGTTAATTTGTGATTTCACATTTCAGAAGGAGGACGGAGTTGTCTGCCCCTATGACAGTGGCCATGTTATGCCAGCCTCTTCTCTGAAGAAACACACAGAAGTGTGTCAGTACACCTCCCAGGGATGCCCCAAGGAGGAAGTGGTAATCACTGTCATCACTTTACATTCAACATGTTCAAAACGTTTAATTTTTAGCTCACCTGACTGAAAGTCTAGTGAACTTATGTCAGGGCCTGCTTGTCAGAAAACCACCAATGAAGCTGAAACTTCACATGCTTGTTCCAGCAATGATGACACCTGAATGTGGTCAAGAGGATTGAATCGGAAATTTCAAAATGACGACCATAGATTTCTCTCCTCTTGAACATATTGAATTTTTTTATCTTATGCTGAGTTTGGTTTCATATATTATAGATATGTCACAGTCATGGTGCAGGTCTGACTATCACAGTTATTACATTGCCCTACATTGTGGTCATTCATGCTAATGTTATGCTGCTTTTTATAATTACAATTTTTCACACAGAATCATATTGATTTGAATTACAATATGCGACCTGGCATAGATGATGGTGTCCATCATGTATATGTCGAGCATTGCTGTATTTCAGTAAATTCCATTCAGGTATATCACATAGTTAACACTTGTCAAAGTTCAGTTTCTTCCAAACTGTGTTACAACTTGGCATTTCAACTTGGTATTGAAATTATAAGTGAACATTTGTATTTGAATATATGACATTGTCACTTTTATTAATAAACTTTCAATATATCCAGAGGTTCTTTTTCAAAACGTTTCACCAATATAATCACAAAAGATCTGGAATTCATTTGTAATCTTCATTAAAGTGGTTACCTTGGAAATGATTTATTATAAAGTGCTCATCAGCAATCATGATCAGACTGATAGTTACATACTACTGAGAATAGAACACTTTTAATGCATTGTCATAATTTCCAGCGTTATTTTAACTATTGATCATGATCGTTCTGGCATGTTTATTTTTGTCATTATTTATTGTACAATGTTTGTGTGAGTGTGACATGTCATGTGTTGGAACGTCAGTTACTCTTGTAATGTTCAGGAGGCACGGATGGCCCAGTTGTCTGCAATTCACTGTGCAGAGTTGCGTCTCTTAAGCATGCCAGAAACCTATGATCAAGGGTTCAAATTCCGCTTCACACCAATTATGTTTCTAGCTTTGTCAGCAGCATACCCGTGCTCGTGGGTTTCACCAAAGTGGTAAATGTCTGAGACCTGCATCACTTCAGGCTTTCCTCCCACATTAAGCTGACATGCCGTGATATAACTGGAAAATTGTTCAAACCCAACTCACTCACCGGGTTGTTCTGTTCATCATTCAGCATCTCCAGTTGCTGAAAGGACCCCCTGTCCCAGAGAACTCTGTAGTCCAGCCTATCAAACTAGGTGAGCATGATGTGACATGAAATTCATGTTCCACTGATCACCAGTGGCGTGAAATGATGTTGATTTCTTTAGGGACTTTCTTGCATATTTGCTTAAGTTACTTCTCCAATATTTATCGATAATTGATCAATATTTAGTTAGTGATTATCGATCTCTATTATCAATATCAATAGCCAGCCCTAATGTCAAGTGTACATTTAGATAGAATGACTTATCTGGTTATCCCTGTCAAAAGTTTTTTTAGATGTTTATTCTTTGACATTAATCCTGTTAGCACAGATTATACCTGAATAAGTAATGTAGCCTTTGTGCAGTGTTGTGTATTGCAAACCAGGGGTTTTGCAGAGTAACCATGTCTCTGTTTGTTGTTTTCAGATGCAGAGATTATCAACAAGATAGTTTGGACAGGTAATAGTACTGATACTTGGTGGATTCATGATGTCATTAATTAACTGTCACATGGGGGTAGAGTAGTGTAAGCTGACATGTTGTGATATAACAGAAACTGTTCCAAGTAGCACTGTTACAGTATATTTCAGGATGAATGAGATAGGAGGGAGGGGCAGGATGTGGCAGTGAATGACTGTCAGTGGTTACTATGGTTACATCAGATGTGTCTGCCGTCTAAGCCTGTTGTTACCAAGGATAGGTGTGACTGTTTCAGCGTCCAAGGGCCCACGTCAGATGCCGGTGAGTCAAGAGGACTACATGGTGAACTTCTCCCCGAGTGAACGCCTTGCCATCCATCAGTATGTGGCAGAGAGAGCCAAGCCAGCCAACGACTTGCTGAATGTGGAAAAGGATGAATTCCTCACCATCGACTGGCAGGCTGTCGTGAAGAAAGGTATTATATCTGTTCCTGTAAGAATTCTGGGTTAGACTTGGTCCTATGACTTAATGGATCTGTGACTTTGATTTGTGTCTACATACCCCTTCAGCGTGGATCGTTGCTTATAGTATTGATCACTGTCCAGACTCAGTTATTTACATGGGCGGTCGGGTAGCCTAGTGGTTGAAGTGTTCACTCGTCAGGCTGAAGACCTGGGTTTGATTCCCCTCATGGGTACAATAAGAGACACCCATTTCTGGTGTTCCGCTGCTGGAATATTGGTAAAAGCAGCATAAAACCATACTCACATACTTTTTACCCGTCAATATTTTGAGTTTGTCATTCCCAGTCAAATTCTGCAGTAAAATTACCAAAAGTCTGCTGTAAAAACGTAATCATTTTCTCCTTTAAAAGTAATACAAACTCATTCTTTTCTTTACAAATTTTAATCTTTGGCTTTTAGACATATCAGGTTTGTGATAACATGTTAACTTTATGTAGTCATTATACCACTGTGGGTATGGAAAATCAAATTTCAAAACATGTTGTTTACCCAGTATTCCTCTTCGCTGTGTGGAGAAATCAGACAGTAACAGGAAAATAAAAGTGGAAATCCACATATAGCCGACTGGGTGAGAATACCTTTGCTATCAACCCCAGGTTGACCGAAGTATTTACATGCTGTTTTGAATACCACAAACTGCACCTCTACACTGTACACTCATTCACTTCACTCTACCTGACCAAGTTAGTATTGGAGTAAATCAACTGATACTGTAACTCAGCATGCTCAGTATAGAATTCCTGGCTGTTTTTGCAGGTGGTTTGAACAAGGACAAGCCAAAGAACAAGTACGAGATGCTGGCTGAATTACGAGACATGAAGCGGCGTAGACAGTCATACCGGGCCAAAAATGTTCACATCACGAAGAAGTCCTACACTGAGGTGAAGATTATTTCATGCCATAATTAGGCAAGACCAGTTTACAGAATATTCTAAAGATTATTTCCCCTAATACCTGAATGTGAGAGAGACAAAAGAATTATGACAAATAAATCACTTTGACAAATATTGCAAACTATGAAGGAAGATTTCTGGAGTTCTTGTGTCATATCAAAGCTTTGACTGAGCAGCAAATTATCCAACCGTCTCACTGACTGCATCAAGTCTGCAACTTACTATGTTCAGACTAGTAAGCTCAACGACCCGGGTAGATTAGGTCTTCTGCAACCCATGCTTGCCGTAAAAGGTGACTATGCTTGTCGTAAAAGGCGACTAACGGGATCAGGTGATCAGGCTCGCTGACTTGGTTGATGCATGTCATTGATCCCAATTGCGTGGATCGATGCTCATGATATCAATCACTGGATTGTCTGGTCCAGACTCGATTATTTACAGACCGCCGTCATATAGATGGAATATTGCTGAGTGCGGCGTTAAACAACAAACCAGCCAACCAAGTAAGCTCAGCGAACAATGGCTTGTGACAGTCCACCTATTAATAACACTAAATCCTACTAAAAATGGTGCCATGAGCCAAGTTCGGGTTAGTCGTCTCAAACGTTTTTGGCACAGACTGTGTGTGTTGTAGATTATCCGTGAGGTGATACAGAATCAGATCAAGATGCTGGGTGGTCCGGAGACTGAGGAGTCGGTGAAGGAGACCTCGGACAGTGCTAAGGAGGAGCCACAGAGAGAGTCCTCCAGCTCAAGGTACACTGCCCCCTTGCCCAGAGTCCCCAGCAGTCTATACTAGGTGTTAGAGGTGACGTAATGGATCCAGTGGGATGGTTGGGTGATCGTGTAAGCAAGGATTATATCCTACGTAAATATTATCACGGGGGAAGTTTTACTCTAGAGTATAGTATCTATAGGATTAAACACACTGGTATGGGTTCAAATTCACTAGGGAGAATCATCCTGACACTAGAGAATTTCATCCCTGTGATGAAAAATAGGGTAGGATAATATTCACTCTTACAATGGTGTGCCATTGTACCCAAAGGGCATGGGGCATGATATCAATCACTGGTTTGTCTAACCCAGACTCGATTGCTGATTGTGATGTTAAACAATAAACAAACAAACAAACAAACAAATACAGCAGGATGGATATCCTGAGAAAGCCTGACACAATGCCTTGATTTGTTGTTTGCTCACATTATTGACATGATTCTAACATACGTCTATGGGTCCTGGTAACCATGGTAACATTAAGGAAGGACTAGTGACATTTCTTTGTGGACTAGCACTTTCCTCTGAGGTTGATCACAATTTCTAACCAAGCATTAGTAGATTGTGTGATGGACTTTTTAGGTTTTCCTTGCCATGCTGCAAATATTTCTGAATCATCAAGTCTTGATAAGTCAATACGTCACCCACTGTTAATTCTCCTTCTAGATTAGCAGATGTGCCAGACATGAGAGAAAGAGATCGAGAGAAAAAGAGAGATCGAGAGAGGAGTAGAGACAGAGAAAGGAGTAGAGATCGAGAGAGGAGTAGAGATCGAGAGAGGAGTAGAGACCGAGAGAGGAGTAGAGACAGAGATAGGAGACGATGTCAGAGGGATGATGGAGAAAGGGAGGGACGGAGACACAGAAGAATGGAAGAAGATAGGGATGACCGTAGGAGATATCACCGCGATAGATCGTCCCGCAAACACCAGCGCCGACGTCGGTCCCACGATAGGAGCGAGTCTCGGGGGCGGGAAGGCTCACGTGGGAGGGATGAGGTTGGGAGGGCTATAGGGATGGAGATCAACTCTGAAACAGAGGGTGGGCCCGGGGTGGAGAGGAAGACCGGGAGAGACCAACGAGAGATGGCATCGAGACAAGAGGGAGATGATGCTTATGACATTTTGGAAAGGGAAATGTTGAATGCTAAAGATGATGTTGAGGTGGCATCGAGAGTGTCGTCAGTGGGAATAGAAGATGGAGAGCTAGATGCTGACACTCTGGATGTAGAGCACACAAGGTCCCGGAAACACAAGCACAAGCATAAACACAAGCATAAACACAAGCATAAGCATAGGCGAGGGTCGGATTTTGTAGAGGCCAGTGAATAACGATCATACCCAACTAAATTCATGTGGCATATTTGAGAGAACTTGCTTCGTGGATGAAGTTATGTGATGCTGTGAGATGAATGGAAATGACAAAATGAAACTGAATAATAATTCGAACAAATATTCATCCTGAAGGGTGGGTTACAAGACAAAGTTGCTGTTTTTTGTCTTGTGACAGGATAAACATGATAAAGTGGAGCCTCGGACATTCCAAATGAAGCTCTCTCCAACAGGAGGTTTTGAACTGACTATTTCCTTATTTTTGTGAAATACAATATTTCCTCACGTACCTTGCAGGATTTTTCATTATTAACTGTTTTCCTAGATGTGGCGTGTCTTATTAATAGAGACCTGGCATCTACTCTTCCTATTTGGTTTTGACCAAGGATCTATTTCTAGTCCTGTACGACTGTTTTAAATTTTAATTTAAGGGACAATGCAAGTTCAACTCACTTTGTGAGTATTAGAAGATATATATGTTAAATGAATCTGTGACATGGAGTTTATGAGTCTTGTAACCATGGTAACAGTGTATTTGCAGAGTTAATGATGCACATACTGATTCAGTCATATTGCTATGATTTCCCCCAGTCACTTCTTCATATTCTAGATGGTGGTTGTGTAGGAGGTTAATGATGAACTGGAAGTTACCTCCCTTTTAAAATTATCTCCCTTTGTGCAGTTACTCGGTGTGATGTTGGTGAACATGAAAACTGAACTTATTGATCTATACACCTACTGTGCCATTAGTACAGAGATTGTGTGGCAGTGTTTTGGTCTTAGAATCCTGGAAATGTTTATGAATACCATTAGGAGCAATAAACTACACTGTATTATTGATGTATCACGATATATGTTATGTATTGTAGTTTGACAAGTGAGTGAGTGAGTGAGTTGGGTTTAACAGTGCTTTTAACAGTATTCAAGTTATATTACGGCATGTCAGCAGGAGGAAAGCCCGAAGTGATGCAGGTCTCAGACGCTTACCACTTTGGTGAAACCCACAAGCACGGGTATGGTGCTGACAAAGCGTGAAACATAATTGGGGTTAAGTGGGATTCGAACCCTTGATCATAGGTTTCTGGCATGCCTAAGAGACCTAACTCTGCACAGTGAATTGCAGACAACTGGGCCATCCATGCCCCCTGAACATTACAAGAGTAACTGACGTTCCAACACATAACATAATGAGTATGGTGCTGACAAACCTTGAAACATAATCGGGGTGAACCAGTTTTCAAACTCACAATCATAGGTTTCTGGCGTGCCCAAGGGAAGCAACTCTGCACAGCGAATCACGGTGTGTTAGATGACTGGGCCACCCGTGCCCCCCAATTTGACAAGTATCAACATTTACAATACTAGCTAAGTAGCTATACATGTATAAACATAACAAATCTTTTCATCTTACAACCTGATAATGGCAACCACGAGAAATTTATCTGGGTTAGAATAGGTCCCCAGTATCCTATGTCTGTCTTAGAGAGTGAACTAATTAGGATGGGCACATTGCTGATAGTGCTTCATTGTGATAATGTTGTTCGATGTTCATGCTGTCAACTAGTGATATGCTTAGCCCAGATTATTATGATAGTACTTATGAAATAGGATTGCAGACTGCATTAAATTGAGATTTTATGATAGGATATTCAACTAGAAATGCCTGACCTTCCAGACAAGGCAAACAGTTTATTATAATACAAAGAAACACAAATATAGTGCTAGAGTCCCTTTTGGTTTGTATGAATATATATGGAATTGCAGTCTCTTCATTTAGATTAATCAAACTAAAAAGAACTCATAATTAAAATGGTACACTAATTTATCAGATCTAAATCTCTCAGCTTTTGGGGGCACGGGTGGTCAAGTCGTCTAAGGCGCTGCGATTCGCTGTGCAGAGTTGCTTCCCTTGGGCACGCCAGAAACCTATGATTGTGGGTTTGAATCGCGGTTCACCCCGATAATGTTTCTAGGTTTGTCAGCACCATACCCGTGCTCGTGGGTTTCACCGAAGTGGTAAACATCTAAGACCTGCATCACTTCGGGCTTTCCTCCCACATTAAGCTGACACGCCACGATATAACTTGAATACTGTTAAAAGCGGCGTTAAACCCAACTCACTCACTCACTCACTCTCTCAGCTTTCTTTTAAAATATCTAAAGTCCCTACGTGTGATCAATATATTATTATATGTTGTCAATCTGTTTCTTCAGCTACCATTTATTCATAATGCTAAGGAGCTGGAAATGTGTTGTATCTTTACACAAGACTATCTATTATTGTGTCTTGCAGAATCCACCACTTCAACAACACCTGAATCCCTTCTCTCCCCTTTCCTCAACTGCTTGGTGAAATGACCGTGGATTCCCTCTCTCATCCCTTCACTGTGGCTTTGTATGTCTGGTCCTCCTTTACTGCCTCCCTCCCTTGTACATTGTCCACTGTGTCAACCCTTCACATGCATTAAAGTGGAGTCGTAGATACTAGGGGAATATGTCAATATATACAACATGTACTACAAAATATGAGGTCATTCAACACATGTTGGGAGACTCCAGGTATTGGGTATTATGTCATGTATACAAAATGACAATTTTGGCCCTTTTTCACCCATTATTTGGACAGTCTCCATGTTCTCGTGGATACGCTCTGCCCGGGAAGTGAAAGGGCGGTGGTTTAATGCCCTGGCCGTGTCGTACCAAGTGACCTTAGAAGATGGTACTTGTTGTTGCTCTGCCTAGTACTTGGCATTAAGGGGACAAAACAAGGACTGGTCTACCCGAGAGTCAGCATTCTGTCTCTGAGTGGGCTATGAGCCGGGAACGCCAAATAACAAAATCAGAAAGTGCCGGGAAAGTCGAACACCAATTTTGCTGGTGGTAACCAAGTGCCAAATGAATAGATTAGTTGTGATAATTGATAAAGCTCTTAGCAAGATCAAAACAAACCTGAAGATTGTTATGAATATGTACATTTTAACATTTTAAAAACATTTTAACGTAATTAATTATTAGTAAACACACTAGATAGTTATGGTATGAAAGGAACATTATTAAAATGGTTTGAAAGTTATTTGATGGATCGAACAAAATCAAATCAATTGGCTCATATTCAAATTTTCGAAATGTATTATCATGCAATTACAAACACAGACTTGGGTGCAGTGACCTAAACCAGGCTCAACAGACACACATTCAACAGATTTATAACTGACAGCCCAAGCTGCCCTTGTCACTATCAAGACCCGCAACACTATGTCTTTGTTTGTCACGGGGTGGTCGTGTAGCCTAGTGGTTAAAGCGTTCGCTCGTCACGCCGAAGACCCGGGTTTGATATCCAACATGGGTACAATGCGTGAAGCCTATTTCTGGTGTCCCCCCAGCCGTGATATTGCTGGAATATTCCTAAAAGCGGCATAAAACCATACTCACTCACTCTTTGTCACAATTATGATCAAATAAAAAGCAATTTATTATCCTTTATCATCTGAATTATATCAAGAAATTCTTTTATCTGTCTATACTTTCATAACAAATTCTGGTAGATTTAAACTTAATTAATACTCTAAACACATGATATATATGTGTCTATAATCCCACCATTCTATCAAGACCAGACACTGTTGATTTGCTTGATAACTGACCACTAAGATACATCTTGTGTTATATGTACACCTTGACTTTATGCTGTTACTTGACCTATATATAGGGAAAGGTATCAGAACAAGCATTGTCTTGTTTACCAATCCTAATTTTCAGTGGGAATAAAAATATGTTTATACAATTAACTTAACATGTGTCAATTAAACATGAACTTTTCTGTACTTCTTCACCTGGATATGAATATGTACATTTTAGACATTTTAATTTAACATGCATCAATATTGTAATGAAATTGATGAGTGATAGACCTTAGTTCTTGTTTCATTTGAATGGTGGGGCGGTCGGGTAGCCTAGTGGTTAAAGCGTTCGCTCATCACGCCGAAGACCAGGGTTCGATTCCCGACATGGATACAATGTGTGAAGCCCATTTCTGGTGCACCCCCGCTGATATTGCTGGAATATTGCTGAAAGCGGCGTTAAACCATACTCACTCACTCATTTGAATGGTACCAGGAGCGTGATATTCCGTGGCAATGAATCGTGTCTGAGCCATTACTTGTCACTGGATCACAAAAAGGAGTTTTCCTCCTAAATATCAAATTTGTCACTCCTGGGCCTGACAGTCTGAGTAGGGTATCAATGTTTAACTGTGGCATGGTATCTCAGTGGGCTAGCACTATAAAACCAGCATTAGTCGATACTAGTACAAGCAGCCACACACACATGCATGCAAGTCGCTATATGTATGTAAAATAATCTTGGATGTGACATTGAGCCCCATTTCCATCGACCCTTCACTGTTTTATCACTGAATAAAGGGGCCCGTGAAGATCCGGGGTAGAATAGGTCTTCAGCAACCCATGCTTGTTGTAAGAGGCGACTAACGGGATCGGGTGGTCAGGCTCAGTGACTTGGTTGATGCATGTCATCAGTCCCAATTGCGTGGATCGATGCTCATGATATCAATCACTGGATTGTCTGGTCCAGACTCGATTATTTACAGACTGCCGTCATATAGCTGGAATATTGCTTAGTCCGGCGCTAAACAACAAACCAAACCAAAACTGAATAAAGGTGAGCTTCTGTACCTGTGGTACTGTTGCATCTTGCCATGTTGGGCAAGACAAAAACCTGTCAGGCCTTATGCTGGCTTGCATATTTATTTATACCTCCCAAGGGTAGCTGACAGTGCAGTATGTGTAGTTCTCCTGATGAACAGAATACATTGTGTTGGTGACCTAGATCCAGCTGTACTGACTGACCTGTCCAGCACCTCTAGGGGGAGGGGATGGGGGGAGATAAGTGTGTTTGTAGAGTATTGGGGTTATCTACAGTGATTTGAAGGAGATGTCTCTAGTGTAAACACTGCCCCGCTCCCTGACCTCGTCGCTGGACAAACAAAGCTCTACCTATCATAGCCCAACACGACTAGCACAGATAAGAGATTTATGTAGGCTGTTTAGTGTTGACAATCTTAGATATATGATAGGCAATCAGTTCTACTTCTGTACAATAGCATATATGTGTTTGCACTTGGAGAAAGTCAAGTTTTCTTCTTGACTTGTATGTTTGGAATAACTGTATTAGGTCGACACAGAAATTTAATTTATTTCAAGTATGTTCCCATTATCAATAAGAGCCTATATACGTATGGTTGACAGTTCAACCCCTGCCATTAACTTTTCAAATCATCCAAATATTTAATACTTTTTGTTTAATTGTGGAATGTATATCTGAACAAAGCTGTATTTTTTTAAGAATTGACTTTGTTTATTAATCTTAAATTTTACTAGATGTTATATAATGGAATTGTTCTTGAATCACAGTCACTGAAGGACAGGGTGGATCATTTCAGATTTTAGACTTTCAGATTGTTATTTGCTATATTTCCTTGTTGAAATGCAAGTTGACATACTATGTTTTATAATGCAAGTTGCCCAGGCATCCTGAAAACAGCAGTCTAGAGTTTGTCCCAGAAACCCATGGTTGTGGGTTCACATGTTTGATTGTTTCTAGGTTCGCCAGCACCATACCTGTGCTTTTGGCTTCACCAAAGTAGGAAACATCTAAGTCCTGCATCACTTTTTTCTTCCCACTTCAAACCAACACTGGGGCGGTTGGGTAACCGAGTAGTTAAGGCATTCGTTCGTCACACCAAATACCTGGGTTTGATTCCTGACATGGGTACGATGTGTGAAGCCCATTTCTGGTGTCCCCCTGCTGTGATATTGATGAAATATTGCTAAAAGCGGCGTAAAACCATACTCACTCACTCAAGCAAACACTGTGATTTATGACTGAGATACTTGTCAAACCAAACTCACTTTAGTTGGGAAAAATATATTTTTCGCTGAAATTGAACTAAACTAATAGCAACATTATGGGAACCTTATCTCACAAAATCACTTGAGTATTAATGGAATCATTAGCCAACTGGTCATGTGTAGTAAGATTGATATCTCTACAGGGCAGTCTTCATCTGGTGCTTCTTTAGAGTTTATCTGGAATTTGCCCACCCAGGCATTTAATTTTTGTTTTTTGAGGTGAGGTGAAATGGGGTTTGACTTCGCATTCAAGTTTATTGCACTTATACAGGTGCATGCGTGCGACGGACTGATGTCGACTTATAGTGATAGCCGACTGAGATACCATGCCACAGTCAAACATGAGTACCCCACTCAGATGCAGTACACTGACTCCGAGCCGACCAGTCCTTGTTTTAGCCCCTTAATGCTGAGCGCCACGAGTACCATCTTTTAACATCTTTTGGTATGATGCAGCCGGTAATCGAACCCCTGCCTTCTGCTCTACCACTGGACAATGGAGGAAGTCGTTTGTATTTGATATTCTGGTGTTGAGACATGTCCAGGATATGTCATATATATACCATGTCTTGTTGTCACTCCTGGTGACTGTTTTTGATAAACCAATCACTCAGGGTCATAGCCTTCAAATAGATTATTTACCCTCGAACTCCAGAACTATTACACTCTGTCAATGTAAATAGGTACATGTAATAGGGCATGAATTCCACAGATGACATCATTATGGTGTCATCTTACTGACAGGGATAACCTCTTTAGTCATGTGGTCAAGGCATTCACAGGAATTTTATGGTGTTTATAATGTCATATCTGGTAATTAAGGCAAAGCTGCCAACTGTCACTGAATCGATAAGGGTATATACTTACTTTATGTCATAAACCTTGATTAGGTAACCCAAGGATAGGTGCTTGAACTGGTAAGATTTTGTGTTTCTTCTCAGTCTAAAGTTACTGAGTGTAATTTTTATAGTAGTCTGAAAATATACAATTATTTATTTGTTTAAACAAAACATGGGCTTAAGATTGTCTTTCCAAATTTATACTAAAATCTCTCAAAACTTCACCAAAAAGATTTTCCTGAACAAAACTCAATGCATATTGCGCAGCTAAATGGTTAATATACTTTTTTCAATTTCCAGAAAACATTTGAAAAAAGGTTTTCATGAAATAGTAACTTCCACACATCCTCTATTGGGACCTATGCAGGCTGAATGTGATGTCTTGTAGAGAGATAGAGTACAAAGAACAATCATAGATCACAAAAGACAGAAACATTGCTCAAATAGTTATTTATTTCAATTTTTTTCTGTACAAATTCCCATGCTCCACATACATAAAATATATTGTGGTAAATATAGTTCTTAATACAATCGTACACTTGGAGTCGGCTGTAGTTTGATCAGGTAGCCAGTTTCAGCCAGGACCATTCTTACAGCAAAGTACTGTCAACAATTTCATGAGGAGATAAGTTAAATGTGTCGCAATACACAGCAGGAGCTAATCATGACGAAGGTGTGCGGCGACGGCGACGGCAACGAGGGCTTGGATACAGCGGCAGTCTAATCTCTCCTACAGGATAGCATTGGGGGATCTAGCATGATGCACAAATGGGATAATACTCACACTTACTCTGAGGTATATTATAGTGTATATGAAAAAGCTTTTTACAGTTGAATATAAAACTATGCCGTTGATGATATGAAAAAATGCTAGGATGGTTTCAAGGCACTTGCTACTGACATACTGATGGAGGTCAGTTAAGGCATATGCTGTTCATTGATTTGTCCGTATCCATGGTTTCACCACTACACCATAGAGGGAAATATTGCCTGATGAAACTGTGGCCGACAATTGCCTAGGAATAGACTCTCATAGTAAAGTTTAAAGAAACCTATTGTTTTAAGAATGAAATAATTCACACTGCAGTGAAATCTCAAGTTAGCACATGAACAAAAACTACAACTTTGGGTCGGTAGAGTGAAGGGTCAGCAAGTGCAGGTATAGCTTCTTGGAGAAGGGGGAAGCATGTAAAATAAAACAAAGGGAATGGAAATAATCCGGGGAACCAATTTGAATTTGCCAAAAATTAGTCAATTCTTTGTTAATTTTGTAGAATACAGGACACCAAAATGATTTACTTACTTTTTTATGTACACGATTCGTATGCTTCAATAATACTAATTATATCTGTGTATGGTCAACTTATTTTACTCATTATGTTGATGTCAAGTTTGGTAATATTTTACAAATCCCATCATTTCTGTTACATCCAGTGATTTCAGTGAGAATGATGAATAATTAATGACTTCGCATTTGCCTCTATGGCACAGCAGAGGTTCCCATGGTTACCGACAGTCTCCATGATAATTCTTAAACCTGGACACATCTTCAGGAGTATTGTCAAGTCTCACATCATGAGACTTTTACCCAATATACTGACAAAATACTGTACCTGTGGAAGTCAGCCAACGGAAATGATTCACAGACGAAATACAGGAAAGTTTCTCTACAAGAACCAACTTACTGCTTACAGTGTTACAGTACAAACCAAATAGAAAAAAACAACTGAAAATGTTACAGCAATAATTGAAATACACCTAAAAACAATGATAATGTTAGTACATCTGCCATTTACATTCTTTGGTTGGCTGAAATGATTTTCTTTGCAGTAGTTGAAAGGAAGACATACTTAACATTTTGGCAAGATAAAGTATGCTTATACTCCGTTCTTAAAAACACAACACTAACACAACTTTGAGAAAGAAACATAACACAACATAGGACTGACAAGACATTAACTCACAATTTTGCATCTGGAAATGTAAAAATCCTTTTGGCTGATCATGTAATTCAAACAATTGAAGCTTGATAAAGGATTAAAATTCAATGGAAGTTATTCCACCAAAACCAAGCGAGACCATGCGACCAGCGCAGTTCATCTCCCTTCGGTGGGCTTGTATTCAAAAGGGGAAGTATTATCAAACTGTGGAGTTTGACGTCGTCAGTTTCAACCAACCAGTGTGTTAAGTACAAAAAGAGCTATACTTGAGCATAATAGAAAATGTACATCTCTTTGTCACAGACATTGCATGCTAACACATCCAGGACACACTTCTCCCGAGTGCGAACCTAGTGGCTGTGACCGTGTAACAAGAGAGTGTTTCTCGCTGCATTGGGTACAGTAGCTCTCCACACAAAAACACTTCAGGACAACTTGCCATACAACAGGCACCAAAATGATCATGAATATGACTTGGCTGGAGATCCCCTTCTTACAGCTGAACTTTACCCGTTCAAATATTTTTTTCCACAACCTCATTCTTTGCTTAGCAAATCAATGAATTTAACATACAGTAATGAATAAGTTAAGTGTCTCTGGAAAACAATTTCTTCCCAATAAAATATGTCATCCTAGTTTCTGTTGTGGTTTTTAAAGCCTAAATAAAATGAATCAGATTTGGTTGTATGTAGTAACGCCATCTCCGACATTGGTGAGGCACTGATGCAACTTAACCTGGAATTTTACTCCCCAAAAAGTCGTAAAAAATGACATCTCTGAGAAGCCTGAAATTCTTCTTGCCCTTAGCAATAACCTGAGTCAAACTGACTGGAGCTAGTGGGTTAGAGACAAGAACCCTGGTGACTGAAGGGATCTCCCAAAGATGGCATATGATCTGAAGAAACAAAGCTGTGAAGAGAGCACTGTACCCAACACCTCTACTTGCCAAGACAAGAGAATACCCCATGACTAAACATCACTGACGTTCTACTGAAGTACTCTCAGCTGGGACAACTTCATGATAGAAACGAAACTTTTCCATCACTCAAGTCTATAGCAAGCAGAGACAAAAAAACATACTGTCAACTCAAACATAACAATCACCAGGGGAGCAATATAATGTCATAATGTAATTTCTTGTTCACATGATCAGTACACAACTATCGAGTGCCACTGCCAGGGAATACGGTACCGGGAATACGACCTGACTTTGTTCCAGCATAACCAGTATTTCACTTAAATCAAACCTTGTCATATCTTGAGCTGATGGTACCTTATATTTTTTTTGTACAAAATGTAATATGTTTTTCTTCCTTAATATCTTAAGTTTGTACAAATACCATTTGTAAAGATTCTATGTTGTTTTGTAAGGTAATCAAATTGTAAAGATAAGTGTTTCCATATATTACTAATGCAACTACTTTATGAAGGCCTTACTATCACATGAGTTAAAATCTTCAAAAGTGCATGTACATTCTCAAGTTAAAATCTGTTAAGAACACACTTCTAGCTGTATTGATGTGATATGTTAACAACAGTAAAATAACAAAAGATATGTCGCAAATATTCACACTATACCACATTCAACAAATCCAATCACATGATTACAACATTAACAGAGTCCTGAAACTGGAACCTTTACTGAATTAAATATGTACGCTAACACCTCAGATGGAGACTGTAGAAAACTTGTTGTCAGGGAATAGTATCTAATAATCAGTTCAAATTTGTTTGAAAAGAATGGTTACGGAAACACATTTGGAAGTGCTATAAGCAATGTGTCCCAAATTAATATCAATTAATAACTGTACAAAATAGTTTCAACGCTTTAGAATCATTGACCCATCGCAGAAAATTTGAATCCATTTACATTGTAATTTTGTATAAATTACCAGAGCTTACATATGATTGCAGGAAAATACTTAAACAGATCCTGTTTTTACTTCCAATCTAACTTCCTTTCTACAAATGTCTCCATCCTGTCATCACTGTCTCAGGTCCTGGCTGTGCCATGCCTCCAAATACTCACAGAAACTCTACAAAGTCTATTTCACAATGGGAGATGGAGTCCATCAAGAATGTACTCAACAAATGCTATAGAACTGTCCTTTCTCTCACTGTACAGACGAACCTATCCAGAGTGGTAGGGAACAGTACCCACAGCCTATAGACACCAGGTACTCATTAATGCATTAATGCCAGCTGTTACAAGACTTAAGTTTGATTTTGTAAATCTACCCGACAGACAACATACACTCGCAGTGGAAGCCCACTGCTACCATACGGGGTTACTATACTTGGTCAATTTTGGACATACACAAAAAACTGTCAGCATATAAAATATCTAGATATGTGAATACATTTTTGGTTGCTGCTACTGCTGTTTTGCTACTCTACAATTAAATATAATATTATATTTTCCATAAATGTACACTTTGTGAAATGAGTTTATTTCTATACAATTATCAAGCTACCAGCTTAATTCAGCAGTACTTGCTTTGACCTTTGACTTGAAAAAAAATAATTGAGAAGCAATGACAAAATATTTTCTAACACTTTGCAAACATTACATTATTTTCATTGTGTAAATAAAATATAGTGTGTGAGTAACATTATAGAATTGATTATGTCCTTTTCGAGATCAAATTGTTAACTGTGATTAATATCAAATCCTGAAAAATCTCTCATTTCAGATAGAAAGGATAAAGGAAGGAATTTCTTTGGTTACACAGGTAATATTTACTTGCTCATGTCCAGTTCTGCTGTCTTGATATGTACAATAATAAAATAACTTGATCAATGCTAATAAAATCACCGTGTGCACGACAAGCACAGACTACCGTTGTACCAGCTACAAGGCACAAATTGATGATCACAGCTGAAAATAGATCAGGCAAAACCATTTTCCTGCTTCTAGACTTGCTCCTTGTCTACTTATCACCAACTGAAAAGTCATCAACATCTACTGTCATATTTGCCACCAACTTCCATCACAGCACAGTACTATCGTCCTCTCTTGCCAGGCTCAAGACGGGGGAGTATATAGTTATTTATTTTGGTATATATTATGTAAACCATCTCAACCAGATGGGAGTGAGTATAGCTGCCAGACACGTGTAAGTCTTCAACAGTTTCTGTCTGCGCTGCATCCCTCACAGATCTGTGTAGCTGTTCTCACAGTGATGACCAGATTTGTATACACACCTCATAGTCCTATGTTACAAGACTGACTACAAAATGAACAAAATATTACAATCTATTTAAAATAATATTCATAAAAAATATAATAAATCTTAATTTTTCTTATCTCTATTTTAGTATAAATTTTCTTGAGTGAGTGAATATGGTTTTACGCCGCTTTTAGCAATATTCCAGCAATATCACGGCAGGCCAGAAATGGGCTTCACACATTGTACCCATGTTGGGAATCGGACCTGGGTCTTCGGTGTGACGAGCGAACGCTTTAACCACCAGGCTACCCGACTGCCCCTTAAATTTTCTTAAGTTAAAACTAAAAAAAAAGAGAGACTAATATGACAGATCCTACAGGTGGAAAAAACACTCTTACTACTTATCTGAATACTATCAAGTTGTTCAAATGACTGATGACATCGCTTAGTA
Source organism: Haliotis cracherodii (assembly GCF_022045235.1). Lineage (NCBI taxonomy): Eukaryota > Metazoa > Mollusca > Gastropoda > Lepetellida > Haliotidae > Haliotis > Haliotis cracherodii. The sequence continues at coordinate 44,699,368 of NW_027266308.1, read as the reverse complement.
CTCCAACTTCTAAATGCCTCTAAGAGGTCAATTCTGGGCATGGCCGTGAGAACATCCTACACAGTCAGTGACATAACATGGGCCAGTCACTAAGCTTTTGTACTTTCAGGCTCTCGATAGTGTTTGCATATATCAACTTAGGAATCAGCTTACACATAAATGCAGCATGTTGAGACTATAATAGCATATGTTACATGTATATACAAAAGAAGAGATTCATTTGATTTTTTGCATAATCTATGTGGCTATACAATGAATATACACACCCAGTGAGCCTGAGACACAGCGTACTTCACTTAAACGAGGCAATGACTTATCCCAGTTTTATGTAGTGTTCTCAAAACATACATCGTTTGGTCCAATCGAATGCACAACACTGTTCGGGAGTATTGCACATGTTTCTACTGGTAAGTTAACTGTAAGCCTGTGACTATCAAGTATCACATTCAAACAGTGACAATTGTGGATTATTTGTGAGTGTGCAATTTGTACTCCTGACGTGCATTATATAAATATTTCATAAATAAATTTCCAGCTAAAATCAAAGGCTTACAATTGACTTAAGAAAACTACCAGAATATATAAATTAGTTGACAATTACACTCCTACATGTATAAATGCATATCTGTGATGATGATGATGATTATCGACATGGGGAACATCATACGAAAGTAGAAACACGTACAAAGGATTTTTTTTGTTCACTTTAGAGAAGGACTATGAGATGACAAACGTAATGGGTATAGTGTTACAAACAGTTCTGATTACACAAGGAATAGTAGACTTGAGACACTAATCTAAAATCAACACAGAAACGGACGTGACGAACAGGCCCAGTTCAGCTTGGACAAGACATATATTGTAATATGATATAGTTTGTAATATCAACGTACACCTCTCAGAAACAAATAGCACTTGTAAGGTGAGATTTACATGCTTGGCAAATCTTCGAAAAAAGAGAACACCTCTTATTTGCTCAAATTAATATGCTAAATACCCTAGAATAATACATTATAACATGGACCACATTTACACAGCTGGAAAACCTCATGTATACCTTCATTATCTAGAGTGTGGTTGGATATAAAACCTAACTGGACAAGAGAATCATGATAAGGAAATTGGCTTATATATTTCACTTTGAAGAGAAAGAGTTACCACTGTCTTGTGTAGAGAAATATCAATGGAAATCAATGATAAAACTAACTGGCATTGAAATAGTCTTAAAAGAGTGTATAGCAATAGTAGTATGGACAACTTCAATTTACTGCAAACTGACATTTCTTAAAACCTAAAATATACTGTGTATCATTTCCAGACAAATTCTTTCTCTAGGTCTCTGATAGTGGGTTTTGTACTGAGAGGTTTGGGTTTAACAAGCGCCTCCCGCTTGTCCTGACTCTGTCCCTCCATGTCAATGTCTAGGAGGGTTTTCTGATGACGGATGTGAGGGGGCGTGTTCCCCGGAGACAGGCGGGAGCGGGTTGAGTAGAAGCCATTGTCGGGGGCAGTCTCAGAGGGGGTGACCCACACTCGCGGGGAATCCCGGCTACCTCCCGTATTGACGGGGGAGGCGTATTTCAGCGCAGAACCTTGCTGCTGAGTTGGAGAACGAAAGGTGGATCCCACTTCGAGTGTGGTGGGTCTCTGAGGTGCCTCGCCACTGGGCTTGCGACGTGGAGGAACTGGCTGGCCTTTCTGGCTGTCTGACGGTCGCTTGTCAGGATTATACTTTGTAGAACGTGGTTCATAGTCCAGTGGCGTATTGGAAGTGTTTGAGGTATTTGAAGGAGTTCGTTTGTGTGTGTAAGTAGCCACATGCTTGTCCGGGGTGAAATCGTCCTCGAAAGTTACTGACCGTCTTTGCGGGGTTTGAGATGCCCGACTTGATTCGTATGTACTGCCATCTGAGATCTGCCTCTGATATATAATGCTGCGATCAGCTTGTGACGGCGTTGCAGACACCCCTGTGCTATCACTATCTGCATAAGACAACCGGTGCGGAGACGATTTTGATCCTATTGTGCTTGTAGTCTGCGAGTCCGGACTATCCCCATCCTGCTCTGTGAAATGTATTGGCCTATCGAAATTTTCATTATTCTGAACACTTGGTCTCTGCCGCGTCTGCACACCATGATATGTATGGCGGTAACCTGAGGCATTTGTGTAAGGGTGGTTCCCAAACATGCCTTCAGGCTCGATGAAAGAGTCACGCACAGCCCCTAAATATGCATCTCTTCTGTTGAGAATGAAGGAGTCCCTCTTCTTCACATTTCTCTCGTCCTCCGTAGGACCGTGAAGATTAGGGTGAATAGCTGAGGTGTTTGAGATCCTAATATCAAAACCAGTTGCCACTGCAGCTAGTATAACAGCTGCATTTAACAGAAAACTGTCACTTTTCTTTTTCACAGCATTACGCTTTAGAGTGTTGGACGACTCCGGGACACTGTTTGGAGACTGTGGAATGTTTTTGTATCGTTGCTCATTGGAAAAATCTGGCCACTCATCTTCTTCATCATCTGTAAATATATAAGAAGGTTACAGTCTTGTATGCTACTACTGATAGTCAGGGTGAACTTGTCTGAGATGGAGAGTGGACCCAGTTTGTAAATACATAAGGTTATAGAATCTATCCTCTACTACTGAAAGTCAGGGTGTACTAGTCTGAGATGGAGGACTGACAGAATTGACATATAAGAAGGTTACAATCTATCTTCTACTACTGATAGTTAAGGTGTAATAAGTCTGAGATTAAGAATTTGAAAATTTATGAGAAGATTCCAATCTCTCTTTGACTGATAATCAGGTGTACTAGCGTCAGTAATTGGCACTCGTCCTGTAATCCATATAGTCCTATAGCCAAACTGCCCAATAATTAAGGAATCATAAGAACTAGTAGAAATTTGCCCTTATTGATGGTTTTGGACTAGTGGAGTAAAACTGTTAGTTTCTCTTGCTTTAGTTTGAGATTGAGAATTGATAGAGTAAACTATCAGGCCTGGACCGAAACCTGTGAGTGAATGCATGACCAACCCTAACATGGAGGCATGATGCCACCCAGTCAGTTCCTATGACAACAGACCCGTGAAGATTCCGGGGTAGAATAGGCCATGCTTGCCATAAAAGGTGACTATGCTTGTTGTAAAAGGCGACTAACGGGATCAGGTGGTCAGGCTTGCTGACTTGGTTTATGGATGTCATCGATTCCAATTGCGTGGATCGATGCTCATGATGTCAATCACTGGAATGTCTGGGCCTGACTCAATTATTTACAGACCGCGTCATATAGCTGGAATATTGCTGAGTGCGGCTTTAAACAACAAACCAAACCAAAAACCTACAACAACCGTGAAGAGCAGGGGACCTGTTACGACCTTGAATATCCACATATTTGAGCCGAGCCATATTTAGAGTATGATGCAGAGTTTCAGATGGCCGTTGTTCACCAGTCATAGATCAATAATATTTCAATATGACAGATGGTTTGTTTAAGTAGTTAGACTTTTGACCGATAGAAATGCTGAGCAAAGATTCGCATGTTTGCACAATACTTTCTGTATCATGGGGAAATGCTGTCAAGAGCTATTGTCAGTGAATCAAGCACTTTTCTTATCGTGACATTCACTGGCCAGATCGTATATATATCCCAACCATGAACGGTATTGGGGTGACTTGTTGCTATGGTTCATCCGCCAGTTTCGTTGAGTTGTGAGGACACAGCATAAGCAATTTGTGTTTTGTTTATTTGACTTATTGACTTTTGCCATTGACTAAGTTCATTTCTTGGGTCCAAGTCAGTGACAGGGGTACAGCTTTTGGTGTCAAAATCACTTGGTTGGATAAGGCACCCTTTCTATGTTGTCCAAGTACAGTCCTATCTATCCCTACTGTATACTGTACTCCCCAGGCAGCTGAAACCAGTGCATGCTGATCCATTCGTCGGGGTAATAATAACGTAGCACCATGAGCTTTGTTTGTTTGTTTGTATGTTGTTTTACGCTGCACTCAGCAATATTCCAGCTATATGACAGTGGTCTGTAAATAAACGAGTCTGGACCAGACAATCCAGTGATTGATATGAGGATCGATCCACACAATTGGGATCGATGACATGCATTAACCAAGTCAGAGAGCCTGACCACCTGATCCCGTTAGTTGCCTCTTACAACAAGCGCAATGAGCAATATGGTGCAATTGCAATTTGGTGCATCACAAATTTACTTTTGATTAACAGTATTATTATTACTTTTTAAAAGAGCTTGAAAGTCCAAGACCAGTAATGTCAGGAAAGACTTTTGACATTTTCTTGTGGATTTCCACTTTAACCATTAATATTAAGATCATATTAATCTTCATATTATTAGACTTGTAAACATAAAGAATATTTTTGACCATCATCTACAACTACAGATCATTCATACTGTGAAGTAATATTATCAATATCATTTGGGTCTCAAAATTGATATATATATATTTTCAACTTGATTTATTTCACATGATCAAGAAATTAATAAACCTAAGAAGTTAAATGCAGCATTTCTTCAAACCTTGCCTGCATAGAAAAAAGAAGAACTGTAAATCATGAAATTAATGAGAGCATGAAATTTATGCGAAAACTGTGAGTGTCCCTTGCTTTGATTAACAAAGTGTTGCCTTTTCTCTGTTTATTGTCAGGTCAGGTTCACTGCAGCTGGTAGGAAACAATGACACACACAATATATCTTACAATGAACAATGTAATTGAGTGCTTTTTGTGCTTCTCACCAATTTCAGTGTCATGTGAGGTGACAGGTCTGTTTGCATACAAAAGTTCATAACATAGCGTTCGAAATATGCGCCTGCCTGTAGGAACGTGGCAGGTAGATTTTGTTTCAGGCCCGTAGCTCCAAATTCGTATGAGACCTTATGGCCGGCTGTAAATTTATGTATCCATTTATTTGCCACAATAAGCTGCAGGGTATATTATAAATGAGGGCCTGTCATCATCCATCTATGATTGCACGATTGTATGTTCAGTATAGCAAAAGCAGTCAGGGTAAGTACATAACACTGTTCTTATAACATTAAGCGATTAGTTTTTAAACATCAAAGGTAGGGCTTCAAAGTAAATGAGAATCAATAAGAAAAAGTGAAGATCCATAACGATCTAACAGTTGGTCTATGACTATGCATGAATTTCTCTAAAAAGTCTTGCGCATGGATTACGATTTGTAAAAATACATCGATCGTTGATATTATTTTTCTAAAAGTGACTGATCTGACACATTACTCACAAAGTTCACTCAAGGCCCCTATGTTGGAATGTCCACCACCAAGAGCCCGGAGACTCTTCTCCAAGTTGGGAGCACTCTTGGACCACCGGCCATCAGCGAAAATAATGGAAGAGCGCTGGTGCCGGTCCTTCTGTACTGAGCTTGGTCCCCACGTCTTCCCCTTCACACCATCCACAGGATCTGCAACATCGCATCCGCAGCCATATAGTACACATCGCATACATAGTCATACATGACACATATAGACAACAAACGTAATTAGGATTATTCGAGGCAATAACAAGAGATTCTGCAACAACAGAGATTCTGCGTATGAATATAGGTAACCAGCAACACATGCTGGTCCTATTGGGCCCCATAATGACCCTGAGACAAGGACACAGTGTATTATTACATGCTATAGCCCTGAGTCTGGTGCCGGAGACGGGAAAAACATGAGCTGGGGAGGCTGGAGGACTGTCTGGACTGTTTGGACCGTACATCCCTCGTTTCTCTTGTACCAGGCCCTCCTTCTGTACAGTGATGTTGTGTCGAAAACCTGAAGAAAAAGGTCATGTCCTCGTTAAAAACATAAATTTGCACCTAAATTATGAAATATATTGGAATTATTACGTATTAAAGTCTGTGTCTTCAAATTTACAGGACAATAAGATTCAACAAATCCGGTGTCAGATGACAAAACTAATATATGTTGAGAGTTAATGGTTGAGTGACACTCACAAACTCATCCCTTCTCTTCTACAGCCTACCTGACGGTTCACTGATGATCCTGCCTCGACTAGACTTGACTTACAGACTCTTATCTCCTCTACAGCCTACCTGACGGTTCACTGATGATCCTGCCTACACTAGACTTGACTCACAGACTCCTATCTCCTCTACAGCCTACCTGACAGTTCACTGTTGATCCTGCCTCTACTAGACTTGACTCACAGACTCCTATCTCCTCTACAGCCTACCTGACGGTTCACTGATGATCCTGCCTCCACTAGACTTGACTCACAGACTCCTATCTCCTCTACAGCCTACCTGACGGTTCACTGATGATCCTGCCTCCACTATTGACTCACAGATCCCAATCTCCTCTACAGCCTACCTGACGGTTCACTGATGATCCTGCCTCCACTAGACTTGAGCTTTGACCGTGTTTTCCGATGCCTCTTGACGGGTGTTGGTTTGTTCATGACCTGCTGCAGGATGAGGATGTTCAGCTCCCGCTCCAGCAGATCGATCTCTCGCTCTGCCAGCTCCTGCTCCCTCTTCTTGAGCAGCTCCTCCTGGATCTTCTGCTGCAACGCTGCCTTCGTCAGCTCCTCCTCCCTCGACCGCAACTCCTGCATGCACACAAACACAACTCTCAATGACCCTAAATCTTGCATTGTCTTTGAACAAGGCATAAAGCTCTTTAACATGACAAGAGTTATGTTTTCTCAGACATGACTACTGATACATGTCTTGTACTGCACCAAAGCATGCAGTTACAGCCCTCATGAGGGAGTGTGATTATCCCACCTTCTCCCTACTGCGTAGTTCATCAAACATCTGCTCGATCTCCTGCCTCCAGTCCTCCTGCATGGTGTGGAAGGACTCCTGAGGGGTGTTCATGAAGGAAGACTTGGCTATCTCCTCCAGGCGCTGCAAGATGGCCTGGAACGTGGGGCGTTCGTGGGGCTCCTGATGCCAACAGTCTGATGCAAAGAGAGTGGGAATATTATAATATTAACAATAGTAACTAGATTTGTACTCAAAAAGATATGTCTCTCCCTCTTATTTTTTCATATAATAGTTCACGTTGTTAGTGTAAATATGAAAACTAATAAATGACTATAATAGCCCTGAAAGATAATGGCTTCATGCAAAAAGATTTATTGGCTATAGAGTTTAGGCGGGAAACAACCCTAGTTTTTTGAGACTGCTAAATGTTTCCATGGAAACACAAGAAATATTATAAAATTGAAAACTATGAAAAGGCATGTCGTCATTTGCACATGTATAGTTTCATGCAAAATATTAAATGGCTAGAAAGTTGTGGATCGGAAACGAAGCCTAGGGTTGTTTGAGACTAAGATGAAATTGTTTCCATGGAAACATAAAAAATAAACTTTTGAAAATTGATGGGCACTGCATATATCAAGTTTCGTTGAAGGATACTGAACAGTACTCAAGTTAGAGCTCGGAATAGGATGGAAATGCCAATGCAAAATGGGGGCCTAACCAAAAACATTATGTCTCCCCTCCCTTTGGGGGAAGAGACATAATAATAATCACCATCCAGAGCTCCAGTTAAGCTTTTGGTGGTGTGGGTATTTTACCCATGCATTTCAAAATCATTGGGTATCAGTAATTCTATCTGGGTATTCAAATTTCTGTTACCCACTAGTTTTAACACATGTGGGTATTTAAGTTAAATATTTAAAAACACTATTCATCTAGTCCCTGCAAACTGGTGTCGTGTGGGTTCGAGAGCTTTATAGGACTCAAAAATACCATGATACTTCCACAAAAAAGTGTGATGGCAAATGATCATGATGTAACTGTCATCATGGAGTTTGGCAAGGTTGACAGAATGCCCGTTTATAATTCCAAAATAAGTTGCTGATTTGCTAATCGAATACGCAGGGTTACTTCGCAATATTTTGATGATACGCACAAGTTGGTTTTTTTGTAGCGTATCTGTAATGTTCATCGTGTATTTGATACGCTTGGATTTTATTTTACTGCATATTTCTGCATTTCTGATGCGTATTTTACGCAGATACGCAGCTTATCTGGAGCTCTGACCATCATCACACTTGTTATAATCACTTATAATGCACCGAACACCATGCAATTATGCATGCTATTACTAGTATTAGATCAATTAACAATTGTCCTTGAGAGTTCATTTCAGAGCTAGTGATGATGGTTTGCTGTGAAACATATCGACTAGCTGCAGGTTGGATAGTAGGTATAGTTATGCATTGTGGCACTTCAGTCTAAGACTTGAAGGCATTCATTGACAGTACTTTCCAGAAGTGGCACATGTGATGGTAGTTTACCGCTCAGTGAAATTCAGGAAAATATGTCTGGTAGCAACAACCCACAGATCAGAATCTGGGATCAGAAAGCCACAATCAATGTATCCTGACTTTGTAAGGGACACAACTCTGCAAGACATAACTGAACTAAATGTAATACAAAAATCTAAAGCTGACAAGTTTGACATGTAACTTCCATAAATAAGCCTTAGAAACAGTTTTATCATAAACACAAAGCCCTGGTTGCAATATTAATAGCAATGCTCTTCCATACAAGGAAGAATCCTTCATGGCTTCCTGTGCTCATGGTGATCACCTACCTGCCATGAGGTCAGCAAAGAGATTTGGGCAGGTGCTTGGTATAGGCAGGGTGAGCTTGTTGACAGCCACACCATATGCCACACCCAGTGCATCAATGCCCTTGTACGGGGTCTCCCCAGTCAGCAGTTCCCATAGCACCACTCCATAGCTGCAACACGAGACAGTTTCAACATTACACTTAGGCCATGTAGGCAGCAATCAGAGCAACAATCACCACAAAGGTCTCTCAGGATTCTCAATTGTAGGACCCTGAAAATGTTCTCCACGTCCACACTTGCAATTTTAAACTCATTATAACAATAAGGAGTATTCTTTGAAGGGTTGGTTGGTTTATTGTTTAACGCCACTCGGCAATATTCCAGCTATATGACGGCGGTCTGTAAATAATCGAGTCTGGACCAGACAATCCAGTGATTGAAAACACGAGCATCGATCCACGCAATTGGGATCAATGACATGCATCAACCAAGTCAGCGAGCCTGACCACCCGATCCTGTTAGTTGCCTCTTACGCCTTCTTTGAAAGGCAGGGTGTAACAAAGTCATTGATATCCCCACAATGGCAAATACTTGTCATGGATACACATATGAAACTTCACAAACTATCAAAAGGCACTTCACCACTAGGCCTATCTATGTGCCAAGTTTGTGAAGAAATATTGCATGTTTTTCAAGCTCTTGATATAAGCAACACTACCATTTTCTGTCCAAGTAAAACTTGTTGCTATGAAAACTCAAATTAAAAAAAATAAAATTTAAATCCCAAACTATCAAAAGGCACCAGTTCACCTCTACAATTATCTATGTGCCAAGTTTGGTGAAGAAATATTGCAAGGTTTTCAAGATCTGCTACAGAAACGAGCACTACTCTCATTTTCAATTCTCAAGTCAATTTGTTGCCATGGAAACTCAAAAATAAAATCCAAAACTATCAAAAGGCACCAATTCACTGCTAGACCTATCTATGTACCAAGTTTGGTAAAGAAATATTAGACCATTGTTCAAGATATGCTTCGGAAACAACATCTTGCTTGCACTGACCATTTTCTTACCCAACGTAAAAGGTGTTGCAGGAATAATAATTATTTGCCTGATTGCTTTTCAAAAAGCTTAACAGAGCCTAAACAATGAAAATAAATTTCTTCTGATTTTTTCACGGAAGGGAAAGAGAAAAGAAGGAAAGAAAAACTAAATGGAACAAACAATATCAACATGATCAACCACACCTACGCATATGGTAATGTAAACAGAAAAATAATTACTGTTTATTTTTCATACAAAATAGGCAAGATGAAATTAATCAATACTAGTTTTACAGGAAATGTTTTTGGAAATGTGTAGAAGCAGGAGGTGGAAAAAGAAAAAGAAAAACTGGAATTTGTACTCAAGGGTAAAAAATCAAGAATTCTCAAAAAATTTAGTCATGCTTAGAAATGATGATTTACCAAAGATAAAAGTATTACAAAAAAAGGTTCATGTGGTTTTGTCAGGCACACAAGCTATTTCTTTCCGGAAATTCTCAATTTCGAAGTTGAGAGCAGAGTGCAACAGGTCGCCTACTGTGTTAAAATCATGACTATCATAGCCCTAGATATAGATTAAAAGACCTTTGCAATTGTTAAACGAAAGTTACTTCACATAATGCAACATGAAACGGCAAACAGTACATTCAAAATGTACAAAAACAACTAGACTTCTGTTGTTTTGGTCCATCGTATCCACTGCCATTACAAGCGTTTCTTCAATGGGCTTTAGAAACACACCAATTGCTGTAAGCAGAGAACTAACCAATGGCTATGTAGCCTTCTCATTCATTACAGTAATGAATTGTATTTGGAATATCCTCCCTTATTTGAAATATTTTAACTATGAGAGAGAATATATGGATGTCAACTTCTTTATTATGAGGAACACAACGTTTCGGAGTACATGTATATGCTTACTCCTTCATCATTCACCTGATGAAGGAGTACGTATATACTCCGAAATGTTGTGTTCCTCATAATAAAGAAGTTGACATCCATAAATTCTCTTCCTTATGTGTATCACTTCTAAACGCCTAAATAACTTAACTTTGGAGCATTGTATTATTTATAATTCCAGTAGCTCTTTTCTTTTCTTTAAAGCAATACGGAAAAAACTTGATCAGTGGTTCTATTAAACAAATAAAAAAATGTGTTCTGTCTTTTTTAAACAAAAGGAATACCGCTAGGTTTGTGTTGTGATGTCAAAAGATTACACTACTTCGTAAATACTTCCTTGCAGGATTACCCAAGACAAGAATAGCACTCCACATTTCCATCACGTGACCACGCACAGAAGAATGCCTTTCAAACGGACATCATCTTTCCAAATAAGGAAAGTAGGATTGCAGGTATTTCTCAGGTAGGGTTGTGATTCATATAATTGTATTTTTTCAGCTCATTATGAATCATATCTTGAAATTAAAACTTGAGGTATCTCTAGAAATATTTGCAAAATGTGTAACATGGTGATAGGATACACAGGACATACTGTCACCTTGTTGGATGAATGACAGGATGATAGACAAATACAATCATTTTTTTAGCGATGGATGAAAGGGAAGAGAGATGGAGGTATAGGTGCATTGATGATAGACAGATAGAAAAGGATATATGTTTATACAGAAATACATCACAAAAAGGTCAAGAAAGTGTGTGAATGGGACTTTCAGAAATCGTGACAGTTTGTTGAGAAAAGTTTGTTGAGATGTTAGCCTACTTGAATCCATGGGGTTTGATCTGAAGTCAATGTTCGATCTGTATGAAAACACTTGACATGAGTTTGGGGAAAAGAAACCAGTCTCGACTTGAGCTACTTGTCAGCTGTCTAAGCTAAAGCCTGAGTCCAACTTCTATCACCCTAGTAAGTGTAGCCGACGACAGGCTCAAGGGATTCAAATTGACACCAGCCTGCTTGCCCAAGTCAGTTTGTATAATGTTAAAGGTATCCCACACGCAAGTTGAATTTAGGCTTTATAAGTGTTGTGCAAATGTTATCACAATTCAAACTATACAGGGAAAGGTGCATTCCGGACAGCCCATAAACATGGAGCAATATACTGACACCGAAGTAGAAGGATACATTTAGACTCAAATGATTCTGAGATACTGTGAACAATTAAAGTCAACATCTTGCCAGGGTATGAATTAACAACAATACAGCCAGGCTAGGCTTACAAGTTTAAACTTCACTCAAGTCTCAACTCTTTAGTATACAAAGACATTCTAGCAAGTTTACCAGTTCCTTTTTCAGAGACTTAAACATGACAGTGTGCAAAATCAACACAAAAGGTGATAAATTGTACCCATGAGTGAGTGAGTGAGTGTGTTTTTAGGCCGCTTTTAGCAATAATCCACCAATATCACAACAGGGGACACCAGAAATGGGCTTCACACATTGTACCCATGTGGGGAATCAAACCCAGGTCTTTGGTATGACGAGTGAACACCTTTACCCACTAGGCCACCCCACCACCCCTGTACCCATGAGGAACATGGAAACAAGTCAGGTTTTCTACATGACATCAAACATATACTACTCAAAAGAAGTTAAGGACCACCCAATTCTTTTATATCATTAGTGACCTGCCATGACAGATTAACTATTGTAATTTGAAAGAATCAGGAGATCCTTAACATCTTATGAGTAGTATATCAACCACAGGAAAAACTACATGGCTCTAAAAGCACCTGTCACTTCTTCATTGTTTTGACCACCTAAATAGACACACGACAAAGAACACCTGAACACAAAGCCTCAACCTGACTCCCACACAGCTGTAATACAGCCCATCTCTGATTAAGTGATTGATAGCGATGCGCTTTTGTCATCTTCACCAACGCATTTATATGTTTGCACAGTTTACCCAGATAAACATGAGGCTGTGTTCAGTGACTGTAACCCTGCAACTCCTGGCTCACCGATCTACTGGGACTAACTTGCTGTATACAATCAGAGTGAGATCGGATTACAACTTCACAAGGAAGTCTCATGAAGGGTCAGCACCTCAAAGATGGATGAATGCACAATGTATACCACCTAATCTTTTCCAACAACTATAAAGTTACCCGTGTTTGTATTTGTCATAACCTGTGATTCATGACATATTTATTGAGAGTTTTAATGGATTTTAATCATCATATATTTGAAGAAACAAACATATAACATTCTTCTTAAAATATCACAGAGACAATGATATTTTTATGAATTTTCATCTCATTTCTCATGAATTGAGTGAGTAAGTATGGTTTTTCGCCGCTTTTAGCAATATTCCAGCAATAACATGACAGGGGACCCCAGAAATGGGCTTCACACATTGTAACCATGTCGGGAATCCAACCTGGGTCTTCGGCATGACGAGCGAACGTTTTAACCACTAGGCTACCCGACCCCCCCCATTTCTCATAAAGGTGACATAAACAATATTTGTGGTTAAAATTACAATCACCTGCTATATTTGTATAAATCAAGACAAAACTCTTGCTACATATTTCAAAAATGAGTTTCACTGAACAAATATGTACATGTTATGTTCAGAAACTATGAAATAAGAATTGCAGCTTGATTTTCATTACTTGTTCCGTCCTGATGTTTCATGGCCATGTTGGGCCATGATTAAGTCACTCTGTAGAGCACAGGCAAGGAATTTCAGTGTGATTTATGATACTGGTAGTTTTTCCCTATTCAAATCCCGTACATTACAATACAAGGATTGTCCAGTGTTTAAGAGTGTCAAGTGACAACATAACACAATAATTAATGCATACCTGAGCTGAAAGCAGGAAATAACCTACATAAATCCTAATGCTAACTCAGGATCGTCTCGCCATAAACTAATACCTGCTGCCTGTGACACTGTGTGTCTGAGATCAGATACAGAGGGGACCTCGAGGGGCTACAGGGTATTGGGGAAAACACTGACATGTCAATCTTGCTGAGGTCACATACAGACAGCGGGACCTTGAGGGGCTACAGGATATTGGGGTAACACTGACAGGTGCCAATCTTGCTGAGGTCAGATACAGACAGAGGGACCTTGAGTTGCTGGGGGTATTGCGGATAACACTGACAGATGCAAATCTTGCGGAGGTCAGATACAGACAGGGGGACCTTGAGTTGCTTGGGGTATTGGGGGTAACACTGATCAGATGCCATTCTTGCTGAGGTCAGATACAGACAGAGGGACCTTGAGTTGCTGGGGGTATTGGGGGTAACACTGATCAGATGCCATTTTTGCTGAGGTCAGATACAGACAGAGGGACCTCAAGGGGTTGCAGGGTATGGGGGTAACACTGGCAGATGTCAATCTTGCTGAGGTCAGATACAGACAGAGGGGACCTGAAGGGGCTACAGGGTATTGGGGGTAACACTGACAGATGTCAATCTTGCTGAGGTCACATACAGACAGAGGGGACCTGAAGGGGCTACAGGGTATTGGGGTAACACTGACAGATGTCAATCTTGCTGAGGTCAGATACAGACAGAGGGGACCTGAAGGGGTTGCAGGGTATTGGGGTAACACTGACAGATGTCAATCTTGCTGAGGTCACATACAGACAGAGGGGACCTGAAGGGGCTACAGGGTATTGGGGTAACACTGACAGATGTCAATCTTGCTGAGGTCAGATACAGACAGAGGGGACCTGAAGGGGTTGCAGGGTATTGGGAGAAACACTGACAGATGTCAATCTTGAGGAGGTCAGATACTGACAGAGGGGCCTTGAGGGGTCGCAGGATGATATACAGATATAAACAGACAGAGGGGACCTCAAGGGGTTGCAGGGTATTGGGGGTAACACTGACAGATGCCAATCTTGCTGAGGTCAGATACAGACAGAGGGGACCTGACGGTGTTGCAGGGTATTGGGGTAACACTGACAGATGTCAATCTTGCTGAGGTCACATACAGACAGAGGGGACCTGAAGGGGCTACAGGGTATTGGGGTAACACTGACAGATGCCAATCTTGCTGAGGTCAAATACAGACAGAGGGGCCTCGAGGGGTCGCAGGATGATATACAGATATATACAGACAGAGGGCACCACGGAAGAGACCAATATACCAGCAATAACAAAGCAATTGGACCCATTGCTATGAGCCGAAGTTTCAACCAGTAGGAACCCATGTTCAAAAGAAATGAAAGCAAGGAACATGAAGTAATGACAACATACCTCCACACATCACTGAACTTCGAGAAGCGTGATGACTTGATGACTTCAGGTGCCATCCAGGCATACGTCCCTGCCGCACTCATCCTTGTTGTCTTGTCCACCTCCCGAGCTAGACCAAAGTCAGTGATCTTGAGTGTCTTGTTGGACAGGTCATCCACATTGATGGTCTCCTTCAGTAAGACTGGAACAAATGACAGGATTGAGTAACATCAAACACAACTTCATACTACACGAGTAGCCTGGTCTGCATTATATCTGGCCAACATTTATTCCTGTTGGATCCAACACATCGCAGTGGACTGTCTAATCAGGCACTCTTAGGCACTATCTATAACCCAGCATTTTGTTCCGATCCGACATGATGCTAGTTTAGACAAGTGTCCACTGTCTATTTCCTGAAGCCACTGTCAGTTCCACATGTTTTGTGCAAGGACCGGACGAATGGTTGTGGGGTTGCCTTATGGTTTTGGCTTTTGCTGGGTTTGATTCCCCACATGGATTCAAACGCTACAGACCCATGAAGATCTGGGGTAGAATAGGTCTTCAGCAACCCATGCTTGCCGTAAAAGGCGACTATGCTTTTCAACCAATCAAGGATAACCGACTGATATTTTTAGTCTGTTTACTCCAGAGACTTCAGTGAATGATTTTCAATTTGAAAATTTCAGAATCTAATTCTATAAAAGAAAATATTTTATTGATTGCATATTAATAGTGAATGTCACAACATGTCATTAGTTAGAGATCAACAGTTGTGCCAATAACTTTTGAGTCTTCGTGGCCGAACCCGTCTGTTGGCAACATTTTTAAAAGCTTTTAATGTTAATATATGTGATATAATGACCCAAGCATTCAAGATAAAGTCACAGAATGTTTCAATATTTTGAATGCAAATTAGATTTTAAATATTATTTCCTTTACAAAACTGATAATCATGAGTATATTTATTATGAAAAATAACAATTTATCAATGCATCAGTATAAGGTAACCTGAAAGTGATAAACAATAATCGATCACTGGAACTTTCCTCAATATTGGTAAAAGCTGTATGAAACCCAACTCGGTGCAACCAACACAAGGTTCATCTACTAAAACATACTTCAAGAGACCTGTAAAGCTCGGGGTTAGAATAGATCTACAGCAACCCATGTTTGTCATAAGAGGCGATTAAGGGGATCGGGTGGTCATGCTCGCTGACTTGCTTGATGCATATTGTATCCCAGTTGTGTGATCGATGCTACATTTCACTGGCTCGTCTGGTCCACACTCAATTTTTAAAAAAACCTGCCGTCATGTAGCTGGAATATTGCTGACTGCAGTGTAAAACAACAAAACAAAACAAAACAAAACATACTTCAAGGCCTATCAATGCAAGATGTGAGTGAGTATGGGTTTACGCCGATATTCCAGCAATATCGCGACGGGGGACACCAAAAATGGGCTTCACACATTGTACCCATGTCGTGAATCGAACCCGAGTCTTCGGCATGACGAGTGAACGCTTTAACCACTAGGCTACCTGACCGCCCCTGCAAGATGTGAACACAAGGCACATGCCTAGCTGGTCTGACAGTTCTTCACACAGAACAAAAGCTGTATTAGGATACAAGTCAACCATGACACATCCAATATACACGGCTGTGCTTCCAACAACTGGCAGCCCCATACAACCTGGCTCTGTAGCCAGTTGGCACAAGCAGCCAGGGATTGATGACCCACATTTGGGTGGTACGGTTAAGTCTGAAGTAGACCATTGTACGGACCAATCAACTGCAATTACAACCTCAGAACACACAATTGTGAAGACGTATCCATGAATATATTTCATTATACACTAACCCTGTATCACTTGTCTACCTTCATGCCGACATGATGTCCAGACAGTTCAGTGTGTTTAACACAAAATAGACTAGATTCAAACACACACATCTGTTACCTAAACTGTTCAATTTTAAGCTGCTATTTAAGAAAAGTAGTAATTGTGATGAGTATTTTACATCTATAGAGGTAAATGCTGATGGCTCTGATCATAAAAGCAGGAATATTAATATGACTAGAGGTATCAGATTTGTTCCTATTTTCGGCCATCGACAGAACGCTATCCAAAATATTCTGAACTGATTCTTTTCATGATTGGTAATAATTAGGATGTCCTATCAAAAACTGATAAAATAATGTAAAAATTCAAAACAATACTCAAGCTCATTTTTGATGGGCATAGATGTTAAAGAATCAAATGGCTGATAAGGGGCAAGGTTTAAAGGCTTGAATATGTTGTATTGTAAGCATAGCAAATTTCATTTAAAGGTGTTGATATGTTTTTGTTATAAGCAGTACATGGTGAAGGGATATGTTCGAGAAAAGAATCTTCAAATGTATGATTGTTCCATTCTCATTATCAATCAATTATTAATCTAAGCAGCTGCTGACATCTACTTAAAGATAGGAAACTCCTCCATACAGATAATATATACAGGATATTCGGGTCACAATCAAATGTCCCCACTTGAAATATGGATATATCCATAGAACCTTTGTGTTTTCATTCGAATAAGAGAGGCCTTTAATTCAAGTTTTCAAAAATGTAAATAAAGAAATACAATTTGTTCTTATGTGAAAGTTGAAGTGTGAAATGTGTACATGAAAGCAAAGATTGTCCATAAGGGTTTGGTGTAACAAGGATCTGCAACAACATACCTATCAATCATAATGCCAGTAGTCAGACAGCTTTATGTCCCTATAGAAAGGTCAGCACATGGTTCACAGACACCCCTTGTTCACGATAGCTAATATTTACTTTCACAATCCTATATTACAACATATTCACAAAATTATTTGCTCAAGTTTTTATACTGCTTAAATTCTTGAAATAAATCCTGTCTGTTTTCTCACTTAGTTGTTACATGAGAAACTAGGCAACTGGGCCAATAAGATGAGCTACAGAATAGAGGTAAGGGCCTGGAGCTCACCCTTCTTAAATACATTGATGAAACTTGTACTAACCTCAAACAGTGTTTAAAGTTAATAATGAAAGTCAAGGGGTCTTTGTCACATATGAGAAACATACAACCCCACTGTGGTATGGGCAGCGTTAGAAATTGGCACTAGTCCTGTAGTCCTGACCAAACTGCCCAATAGTAAAGGTATCCTAAGGACTAATTGGCCCATTTTATATATATGTTATCATTATAAGGACTAGTGGACAAAAACTGTTAGTTTCTAACCCTGTATATAATGGGTGTGGCATGGGTGTGGCATAGCTAACACGATACACAGTCACTGACAAGAATACCCACCCTAAAGACATTGCATTCATTTCTACTGGCAAAGGATCTCCAACCTGTACTATTTATAAACATTACAGACTAAAAGTAAACACGGTAAGCATGATGACTGCTTCAATAAACAAGATAAACTGGATATGAAGACATTACCGACAATCAACTGAACGCCCCTTTGAATGACTGGAATGTGTTGCCCTTGATATCAAGATTGTGGCTAACACTAGCTAGCTGCTGCGCATACTTTCAACAGTTTCAATGGAGAAATATGTCACCCTACCTGCCCATCAAAAAAGGCTCACTGACAATACATCCTACACATAGTCATTGTCCATGCATCAATAAAAATGTTTCAAGAACCAAATGCAGGAAGTATAAGTTGACATAGCCATTTGTGGAAATAAAAGAGGGACCACCTGATGTCTATGTCAGTCTACATTTAGATGCTGTGATGTAAGTAATGTATAGAATTGAAGGAATCATTAACTGCAAGGCAGATATTTATCAAATAAATATAAAACATATAATATTGTAAATACAGGAAGCAAAATTTCGGGTACCATATTTCATAAATTTACAATATGTTTGTGTTGCAAATTGCATATTGTATATATATACTTTTTAAATATCATTCCTTGTTGTCACTGTGATAATGTCTAATTTTTCTACATGCTTTCACCTGTGGTTATATTTTCTTATGTACATATTTATCTTAATGTTACACATATATTCTTTTTTTTTCATATTTTAGAGCTAATCGGCTGTGCGATATGAATTTCCCTTGGGATTATAAAGTATTATCTTATCTCTTATCTTTCTTATCATAATTTGTTAATGAATCCCATACAAATCTGTTGGCTGGCATGTACAGATATCATGACATCACAATGTTAGATGTGACATTACTGGCTTGTGAAATCGTGTGTCCCCTGATCATGCTGATACCTACAAAATCTGTTATCCCTGTTCCATGGGGTCCTTTTTACAACACACCGTGACACCGCCAACTTACATTATTCACAGCAACAACAATCATATTTTCCTTAGTTTCATTTTTTACAAGTCTACACAACTAGATAAAAATATCCCCAAATGTGAAAAAGTATTTTCATTTACATCAACTGCTGTCATCGAAGCCATACAGAGAGCTAGCAATACGGTCACTTTCATGCATAAATATATATTATCGTGCATCTCACAGTCGCAGTTTAGTAGCATATCTATACAATTATGCAAAACATCATGTAAAGCACCAGTCTGATCTGATTTCAGTGTTTGTTTAAAAATTAGAAAAAAAGTCTGGTCGTGTGATGTGCAAATTAGCCTGTGGCAGTGGTGTTGTTAGAAATTATGTGACTGCTAAAAATGATGAATAATTAGAAACTAGATGCAACTTTTAAGATATTACATTATATTTTCTTCAGAAAATGTTTATAAATTAAGTTCAGGTAGGTAGTTGTGGTATTTTCATTAAAAAGCTAGATATATCAATTGTTGAACTGATCACCTGACATGACCGACAGAATAACAAATGTGTTTTGAGAAAAAATATTTGAAGTTAATTTTACAAATCAGTAGATGAAACAAAGAAGTGGTAATAAATCATCATTATCACAGCAAAATGAAGGTTAGTTTTGTGATTTCAGGGTTAGAAATTGGCACTAGTCCTGTAGTCCTGGCCAAACTGCCTAATAGTTAATACATGTATATCATAAGGACTAGAAGAAATATGCCATTTTCAAGTGTTTTGCTATTTGTTATCATTGTAAGGACTAGTGGACTAAAAATGTTAGTTTCTACCGCTGGATTTATGCTTATACATCAGTGGACTTAACTACCGGTAATTTACGGTCATACTGTTCCGTTGCACACTTGACTGGGGAAAAAGGGTCTAAAAATTATGAAAAAGGGTGTATTCAGGACAAAAGAGACTCCAAGAATCGTCCTTTATACCTCTAACCAAGTGAACAATCAAACCTTGTTTGCCTGCATAACTAGTACCGTATTCATGTGCTTTCAAAATTAGAAATAGGGGTCTCTTTTTAGAATATTATTTAGGTGAAAAACAACAGAGTTGAAAGATCATAAATTTCGTGGTTTATGCTGACAGCCTGAAATGTTTATATACGACAGATATATTTTTCCAGAATTTAATTTCCCACAATTAAGGATGCATATAACACACATATTATACACAAATAAATAAGTCTTGTGTACATTGATCAATCAGAAGGGGTGCTAATTGGGATTGTTCACTAACCAATATATTAGCAAATATCGCTGTTGGCGCTTATTACGTCGAATACGGTATACCCAGTAAAATATATGGCTACTCCACATGCATTTCAGTTGAATTCATGTACTTAATAATCATGAATAGTGCATCAACAGATTGTGATCAGTTTACCAATAGTCCGTTTCAAGATATTTTATTATCAATCATATGATGTCATGATAATTGATAAGGAAATAGTAACCTACATGATGAAATAGTAACCTACACAGAATATCTTTATACAAAGTTTGTTCAAGGAGACAGTCTTCCATATCACCTGCATGATCCTTGCATGCTTATAATTGTAAATAAATAATTTTGATTTCTGTAAAAATGATAGGTAGCAGTACCAACTAGCCTAATACACTTGTAAAGTTTCATGGAGATATGATAAAAGCAGAACCCTAACTTGAACATCAAAGGAACCAGTTCAGCACTTGCCTTATGTGCATATAAAGTGTGTTAGAAATTGGCACTAGTCCTATAGTCCTTGCCAAACTACCCAAAAGTTATGGCAGCGGTAGCAACATTTATAGTCCACTAGTGCTTACAATGATAACATATAGCAAAACACTTAAAAATGGCAAGTTTCTACTAGTCCTTATGATACTTTAACTATTGGGCAGTTAGGCAAGGACTAGTGCCAATTTCTAACGCTGTTAAAGTATCCTAAGAACAAGTAGAAATTTGCCATTATTAAGGGTTTTGCTTTATGTTATTATTCTAAGGACTAGTGTACTAAAACAGTTAGATTTTATTGCTGTTTGTGAGTGCTGGAGTTAGTGAGTGTACAAGCAAGCAGTTAACACAACAGTCAGCAATATTCACAGCATCATTTAGTACAAATAAGAAACAGCCTGGCTGACGAATATTAATCTCAAAATACCTTCTGTCAAGATTCTGATAGAATAAATTATCAACACACCACCAGTGTCTGTGAAAGCTTATCTTTCCATTCAAGGTGACAAAGCAATTATCTACCAAACAGAAGGAACGATGTGGAATGCTGACAATGGGAATCCAACAATCAACAATAACAGACCTGAACGTTCCCACAAAGATCTCCACCACCAGTACTCTCGTCAGCAAGTGCACGTCCATATATTCACGACAGAGTTCACTACAAGCCTTTTCACACCTCCTTGCTTTCTCTAATCACTAGCTTCAGGTAATGTAATGGTTATAGTTAACAATAAAGATTTGAAATATTCTAGACACTGTGCACACTCTCATTTATTCCCATTACAATAAAAGCTATGGTTCAAGTGCTCACTGTGCCTTACCATCAATGTGTTTTGTCCACGATGTGTGGTTACTGTTTAGGAAGCACATCATGTACCTGCACTGTATATCTGCTTTGTCATGTTCTCTCCAACCTCATACACATCATACAGCAACTGGTTGTCACTACTTAGACCATTTTCACAACTGGTATCATTCATACATTCCCTCAAGGGAATTCTGGAGCTGTAAGGTTCCAAGTACCTTGTATTCTTTATCACTTTGAATTAATTTAAACCGTTCATCAGATCTGTCAGGGCAATCCATGATAACCATTTAATTTTGTCCCTTATATCCAACATCATGGAACAACTACCTTCAGAGCATGATCAAAGGACATTTTTGTTCAGAAAATATAACAATGCAATAAAAATAATTCATGGAAACTCATTTGTTTTGTTTGTTGTTTAACGCCGCACTCAGCAATATTCCAGACGGCGGTCTGTAAATAATCGAGTCTGAACCAAACAAACCAGTGATTGACATCTTGAGCATTGATCCATGCAATTGGGATCCATGACATACATCAACCAAGTCAGCAAGCCTGACCACCCGATCCCGTCAGTCACCTCTTACGACAAGCATAGTCGCCTTTTACAGCTAGTATGTGTTGCTGAAGACCTATTCTACCCCGAATCTTCACGGGTCCATGGAAGCATGTAGCCAATATATATTTTAGTTTCACATTCAGAAGTATCTGGATGGGAAAACAGTAAGTGTATTTATTTGATGTATCATTTCATATAATTTTGCGTACATTGTTGGTGCTTCGCAAATTAAAAGGCATATGAATATTGTGAACTAAGGGCCAGGTGGCCTTCAATTCGTCAATAGAATCGATTGATCGAAAAATTTTGCCCCGAGATATCATTAGTGAGCAAGTTAAATTTTGTTTTAACACTGCTTTGAACGTTATTTCTGTTTTATCACAGCACGGCACGGCAGCTTGTTGCTGAAGGAAAGTGATGCAGGTATTTTGATGCTTACCACTCATGAAGCCGACAAGCGTGGGTATGGTACTGACAAACCTAGAAACATAATCAGGTGAATCTAGAATTCCAACCCATGATCATATATTCCTGGCACACTTATGGGATACAACTCTGCCAGGCGTATTGTGGCACCTTATAGCAATAGGCAACTTCATGGTCCGTGCTTCCTACTAGACATGATTAACTCAGATAAATACTGTAAATCGTGAAATTAATGCATCTCCAATAGAATGTGACCGCTGGTCCCTAGCCAAAAATGTGACTCAATATGAATGCGACACCCCCTCCTCTCAAACATCAGTGGATGTATATAGAAAGAAATGTCCTCTGTCAGGTTTATAGGAGAATCCTCACTTTAATCCAACCTTACATTAATCCAATCACACACCAAAGAGCACCGCTTATTAGCGCTGAGTAGAGTACTTCCTCTAAAACGATACATGCGCTGGCTCACGTCGGCCTTTGACGCAGTCGCAAAGAACAAGGACACCGTGTTGTGTGGGTGACGTCTGTCTGGACTTGCAGGTGTGATCAGTGATGACATAAGTGAGTAGAACTCGTCTTGACCCAAGCAGTGACAATTCACAGGATGTAATTAGAGTTTGAATGACATTTGTTACAAATTCTGCTCAATAAACAGTGATGTTGAATACATAGTTGTTTGTTTTCAGCATATGTCTAAGTTTGTATTTCTGCTATCTAAAATGTCTTATTGTCGATATAAATGCGATGTTTAATAATGCGAGCAAAGGCCAATCGCATTTTTCACTTTTAATTCACCCTCGCGTTAATTTCAAGATTTACAGTAACTAAAGACAAGTACTAATGTGCTGAAATAAACACACAAGTTTTGCAATGATACATAAATAAATAGGAAAGGAATAGGCATAAAGAATGCACCAGAAAAAAACACTGGTCCCTCAGACAAATACAAAACATCAAAGTAAGTTTTCACGATTCCACAAATATTCAGTAAATCTTTTTCCTTTCATCTGAGGAGGAGAAATAGTTCATACTTTCAACAAGCAAGTCAGACCACATGATTCTAAAATTACTGCCATGTTTAATGTCTTTTGTCTACCGTGTCAGCATATTTCTCTCACCCTGTCAATACATATCAATACAGCATGAAGTGAATTGCATATTGATGGCCAATCCTGTATTGAGGTACCAGTACACTTGTTTTCTAGTTATTTGTCACACCTTAGACGAGGAAGACGTTTGACAACTGTGTTGGGCATACATCCAAGGAGATACATCAAATGGAATGTTTTCCTAAGCCTGTACAATCTTGTAGTTGTACAGAGATGCTATACAGATTTGCTAAGAGCTTCTTAACTCCATACAACTTTCTTCTCCAGTCGTTCGGAATAATGTACACATACAACATACCTCCAATTAGTCCTACCCTTATTATTTCAAGAGGTGGGGTGAAATGGGCTTTGAAGTCACGTTCAAGTTTATTTCACTTATATCGTGATGCGCTACTAGTCCGGATTAATGCCGGTTTTATACTACAGTGCTAGCCCTTTGAGATACCATGCCCCAATTTAACATGGATACACAACTCAGACACAATATACTGACTCCAAGCTGACCAGTTCTTGTTTTATTCCCAGAATGCCGAGCTACAGGCAGGGTAACGACAAGTAACATCTCTTAACACACTTTGATATGATGCGGCCTGGGGATCAAACCATATAACTTTAGCTCTCTGGACAGATGCTCTATCCCCTTGTATTTTAAGACATACCGTATTCGATGTAATAAGTGCCCAGGGCGCTCTCAAAATTAGAAATAGGGGGCTCTTATTAAAATAATATTTTGGTGGAAAAAAACAGAGTTGAAAGATAAATTTTGTGGTTTATGCTGACAGCCTGAAATGTTTAATTGCCCATAATTAAGGGTGCATATAACACACGAGTGTGTAGTATATGCAAATAAATAAGTCTAATGTACATTGATCAATCGGAAGGGGTGCTAATTGGGATTGTTCACAAGCCAATATATTTGCAAATATCACAGTGGGCGCTTATAAGAACGGGGCGTTTATTATGTCGACTACAGTATACACAGTACAATACACGGTAAATCAGGTTCCCAGTCACACAGTTAAATATACCCATATCAATTCAGTTCACAAATTCATAGCAATGGGCTATTGAACATTCAGGAAAATGCCCAGGGTTAGTTTTGTTTGTTTGTTGTTTAACGCCTCACACAACAATATATACAGCTATATGACGGCAGTCTAAATAATCAAGTCTGGACCGGACAATAAAGTGATTGACATCATGAGCATCGATCTGGGATACAATGACATGCAAGGCAGACCACCCGATCTATTTTACGGCAAGCATGGGTTGCTGAAAACCTATTCTAACCTGGGTCTCAGGGATGGACACTGTCAGGGAGGATGGAGGAGCAAAATGTGATTGTATCAAAAATTAAAGAATTATCACAGAATGTATTGCCATGTCAGAGAGATTTCTTATAAAAAACACACAAAAAACCACTGAATTTCTGCATCTGGACTAGTTGAAAAGCCTACAAAAGTGGCACTGTTTTTCACTCAACAGCTGTCACAATGAATTATGCTTGGAATCTACAACTCCTTCCCTTCCCTTGCATCATGTATAACAAAGACAACATATCTATTTACACACACATATTAAGCAAACCACCTGTAGAACACTGAACAATACAATTATCTTAGAAACCCACAATAACTGTAATGAGTTGTCGGAGTACCACTACTAGGCAAGCTCAACAATATTCCAGTGGTATGGCGGTGGTCTGTTTACAATCAAGTCAGGACAAGACAATCCAGTGATTGATCCATGCATTTGAGATATGATGACGTGATCACTAAGCTATACCAATCCATTTAGTGGCCTCTTACAACAAGCATAGGTTGCTGGAGATTTATATTCCATTGGTTTTGTTGCCTTGTAATAATAGTGAATAAAAGCCTACACCTATATGCCATGTAGAGCAAGCACATATATATCAAGCATACATTGTGGATATATCAAGCATACATTGTGCATATTCCTAATACAGGATATTTACCATCACCAAACACACTTGCCTGATAACCTCTATATATCAAGCATACATCATATATCTATGCATACAGATATATACAGGTATAGGCAAGTATATACAAGTATATGTTACATTAATATCAAGTATATGATATAGTGGTACCAACAAAACATCTACCAGATGCAACAAAGTTGACCAGCATGATCAAGGGTAGAAACTTACCTGCAACACCTACTTGCATTATCAACAAGCTGAACAGTTACAATTTAACCAATATACAATCAACTAGGTGAAATTATCCAATAAGGTAGATGTGTTTTATTTATTTGCTCATATTTTCTTAGAGATTTCAGATCTGAAGCAAGGTGGTACATCAGTACAAACAGTGTTCCTGCTGGCTTTTGAAACCGCTGGGCCGGGTGGACTGGCAACTCTAAAAATTACAAGTCCCACCCAATCTCTGTCAGTGTCAGTCCCAACTTGAACAAATAGAAATCGTATGAAAGTTACCTGTTTTTAATTTTTAACATCAATTTCAATGCAGTGTACTTTCATTTCTGAAGTAACTTATTTAGATCTACTCGTCATTCACACAACGTCCAATAATAATCTTCTCTTTAATATAATCTAATATATCTAAGGCACTACAAATAGATATTTAACCTTGATGCAAAGCAACGTATAAGTTACTTGCACTAAAAAAAGACAATGGGAAACCCGGCTGATAACAGACAAGCTGACTTCGTTCAAAAAATATATAATTTATTGACTATCATCAAGGTTTTGTTCAACAATGAAGATTTACAAGATACCATATTTGCCGGTCCACAGGGACTGGCAGTCACAAGAATTACCAGTTCCAGCTTTATTTTACCGGTAAAAACTGGTAATTACCGGTAACCAGGAACACTGACAACTGACCCTGCAATGGTCTGCCTGTAATACATACTACTCAAAAGAAGTTAAAGAACACTCGATTCTTTCATATGACTATAGTTAATCTGTTCAGGCATGCATGACAGATTAACTATAGTGACATGAAAGAATCAGGTGTTCTTCAACTTCTTTTGAGTAGTATACTCCAACTTTGGTAGGGACATTTGTGTTATGTTTTGCTATAAAGAATGTCCTCTATGAAATATTGAGTACAATAGTTTGCAGTGAACACAGGGGTCCTGACTGAATACAGCAAGCAACATGGTGACTGATAATGATATTGTCAATCCAGTACAAGCACATAAGGATGAAATTGCTGGCTTATACTTCTCTTGTTATCTATATTGAACGGACACTTATATGACACTGACAGAGTAACTAGGGCAGATTAAACAGATACAAGTGCACTTTACTGCTGAGAGTGCTACCACAACACTGTTTGTACCTAGACGACCTAATACAGATATCGTCTTGGAGAAGCATTTCAACGTTTCACTCTAGTGGTTGGCATTTCAAGAATTTCGGTTTTGGTTCTTTTACAGCATGTACAGGAATAATCTAAGATAGCAGTCTGGAAACACTGAAAACATGGAATGTTAAGTAAACAACATTTGTTTACTCTCTTAACAGAATTATTTTCAATGTTTTCAAAATAGCTGAAAATAATCAGATGTTTAAAACCAAATGTTATTTATTTACCCATAAAGAAGGTAAACAAATTCGACAGATTTTACTGTTGCTCTAACAGACATGAAGATCAATGTCAATTTTCAACTTGTCCAACAATCTAACATGTTGCAGAGCCTGTTTTTACATCCTATCACTTAATTCCATGACAAAACAACAGTTCATGCTAATTAATATTTTGTTTCTGAATGCCTATCAAAATTCTGTAACTTATTACCAGGTATCACTAATTGAGCCTGGCCTCCCGTTTACCTATCAGTGCTAATTTAGTCCTGATTTCCCGTTGTCCATAACTATCAGTGCTAATTACTGTAAATGTTGACTTCCATTGTCCATTGCTAATCACCTATCAGCGCCAATTATCTGCTTGTTTCCCTTGTTAGTTTCTACCTTTTGACATCTTAGTACTTTTGTTGTTCTTACGTGTACATATATATATGCTCTCTGCCTCATAGCATTTATTCACCTGACGAAGGAGTAAGCACATACTCCAAAATGTTGTGTTCCTCATAATAAAGAAGTTGACATCCATAAATTCTCTTCCTTATGTGTATCACTTCTAGATGCCTTTAAAAGACATATCACACAGTATATTTAAACAACAAGCTGACAAGTTAAGAAGCTGACAACACAGATTGTCAAGCAGTACGTTGGTAAGACAGTCTGACCCATTTATTGTAAAACTTGTCTACCTATCTCCAACTCCTCTCATCTCCAGTTCAACATAACTTGGCCGAGATGGGAGAAGTATACTGTTGAAACCTAAAGAAGGAGAGTAAGAATGAAAGCATATAAACTAGTGGTGGGACTATACACCGACACATCGGTGGATCACGATTTTTTACTTCTCGATACAAGTATCGATCACAGTTGCACTATAAGAAATATTGATTCTGACCTGAAATGTTTGCTTAAATAACTGTTCCACTAAACGCTAATCAGTCGTGAAAGTTAATAGTGAAAACATACATATTTTCATTTGTTGTGTCATATTTCACACTGCCTACTGTAAATCGTCAGTGTGCCAGGTATTTGGTCATCCTCTCTATGAAAAGATGGCTTACACACCACAGATAAGAGCACATGCAAGTATCATGATACATATCGGATCATGGGCAGGGTATTGTGATACATATCGGATCACACAGTTGGTGTATGGTCCCAGCCCTAATATAAACTGTGTGTTGCATGTTGAATTGGGAGGCCTGCCTACTACCACCCACTGACTCACATTTCAGTCGCCAGTAGGAAAGGTATGTTGACTGGCTGATACCATCTTGCCATTCCCAGCCCTAGCCTTGTCCCTTCTAATCAACTCATCTTGCATTTGCTCGTCCCATGATGAACACCAGACATGTTGACTACAGTTGAGTTGTCAATACGAATGCATTTTTTCTTGATTGATTTTCATCATTTTTACAGGTTAACATTTTTACTCCTGGTATATGACAGTGATCTGTATATAATAAAATCTGGGCCAGACAATCCAATGAACGATACTGTGAGTAATGATCCATGCCTTCAGGAAATGAGGACAAGCTATCCATCAAGTCACCGAGATCCATAAGGTCACCTTTTAGGGACCGACCATTTCATATTCTTGGGGTGGGCCTGAGATTTTGCACCGAGATTAGACATTTTTCAGGTACAAGCTACAAAACCAGATACTTTTTTATTCAGAACTATAAGCCTAAATTTCTTTTTGTTTCATGATAACACCTTGCAACAATGTATTTTTTGTGGCAGGCAATTTCGGGGGTTTTCAACAGTCTGAAGCATATTTGTTTTTCTTAAGATTTCTACCACTGAAATGGTGGGTCCCTTGCTAACAGCATACAGGTGACTGGGGATAAATTCTATTTCTAACCTAGAATCCCTACTGTGGACATGTTTAACAAAAGACAAGATAAATTAGAGTGAGTGAGTGAGTGAGTGAGTGAGTGAGTAGGGTTTTATGCAGCTTTTAGCAATATTCCAGCAATATCACGGCTGGGGACACCAGAAATGGGCTTCACACATTGCACCCATGTCGGGAATCGAACCCGGGTCTTCAGCGTTACGATCAAACGCTTTAACACCTAGGCTACCCGACCGCCCCAGATGAATTAGACATAATTATGGTACTGACTCATAAAAAGAAGAATGCATGGCTTACATATATAATTGTAATGTTACATCAGTGCGTCCTGTAGATGCAAAATAACAGCATCATTGACAAATAAGGTATAGTATGAACTGACTTGTCTGTTCCCAACACTTAGGAGTCACCAAACCCAAACTTAGCTCTTAGCATAATTTTCAGTTGAATAAAGTGTTATATATGTACTAAAATTAGCTGAGCTTACTAGTGGCTAAGCAACATAAATCATAAGTAAAATCATAAGTAATAAACACTGATGACATGATCATGTTCATACAACCACTGATTACTAAATAAACAAGTCATCATAGGCTCCACTTAAACCATTGATATCTGTTACCAGCTAATTCTTTTAAGCTGCTGCTTACACTTAAATCAATGATAACACTTAAACCAATAACAGTTACACGTAACGGTAACACTGAAAACCGCTTCATTTCCACAATTATAACAATACCAAACATGCTCTAACTGGTGCTAGTTATCACACATTCATTGCACCTAGAAATTAATTCTTTGCATAATATTTCCATAAAAATCGTCAATTCATCCAAGTTTTCTCCACGTCTCTTTGCAAGTGCTGTAGTGGCTGACGGAATATTCAGTCAATAATTCATTCTTGACAGTTGATTATTGATCTGCAGCCACGTCTAATTGATGTAGAAAAAAATGTTTAAGAACTTGAAATTTATTCTTTTGAAATATTATTTCAATAAACATTACTTTGATAATGCAAAAATAAAATCTAATATAAAATTACTAAAAATCATTACAAAGTGGAATTGAATTATATTACGTCAGTACACATGGCAAACTGTTTCTTTCTCCTTGTCCGCCATAAGGTGTTTAAATATTAGATGATGTCATACCACACTTAATACATCAATAGTGTTATGCAATAAAAAAAATTATGATAAGAATTACAACTGATTATCAATGTGAGGTGAGGTGAGGTGGTGTTTTTCGTCGTGTTCAATATTATTTCACTGATATAGCCAAGCACATGTATGGATGAGTGTGGCTGCTTGTGCTCGTCCAGATTCTTGGTGACTTTATAGTGCTAGCCCACTGAGATACCATGCCACAGTATAACATAGATACCCCACTCAGACACAGTGTACTGACTCCGAGCTGACCTGTCCCCAAAATGCCAAGTGCCAGGCAGGTTAACAACAAGTACCATCTTCAGCGTCATTTTGTATGACACGCAAGGGGATTGTACCATGACCTTCCACATGGGTCAGTCACTGTGTAGACTGTCTAATAATTGATGTGAGAAGTCCTACAATTGAAATGAATATTCAGAGCGATAATGACTCTACTCGTTCTGCACAGTAAGATACAGCTATTACATCCACCAGGATTCTGACAGGACCATGAAGGATATATTTATGTTCAAAATGAAGGACAAACATCAAGAAGTCCATGTCATTAACCTAATGTTTAAGACAGAAAGAATTAGAGGGACCCATGAATTAAAGTACAACAGCAGAAAACATGAAGAGCCCAGGATCCTCTTTAATTAAAAAAAATAAAATTCTTATTTGATGTGTCAAGTTACCGAGGTTTCCCCATACACTCTGTTGGCTTGTACATGATACGTCATGACACCAACACCATCAGGCCTATGTATACTACTCAAAAGAAATTAAAGAACACCCAAGTGGCCATGACAGATGAACTATAGCCATATGAAATAATCAGGTGTTCTTTACCTTCTTTTGAGTAGTATATATGCTTATGATGTTTCACACAGACTTTTTTTACAGAGTACATGTGGAATATATTGCATGTAAACATGGTAAAGGTTGCTGTATGTGGCATCCTGCCAACTGGTAAAACTGAACTGGAGTAAAGTAAACTTCATATATTTCTCTTCACATTATTCAAACTGCAGTTAAGCAGTATCAGAAATAAAGGTTGGTAATGATAACATCCATAATGATAAAGCTTTCATTTGTAACATTAGAATGTTCATCCATAATTTTAACACTGAATTAAAGGGGCGGTCGGGTAGCCTAGTGGTTAAAGCGTTCGCACGTCTGAGAAAGATTGAATTCTAACAGGTAGTTGGATGACACTAACACACACCCTACCCCACAAAAAAACCAACAAGACAAAAACCAACAAACAAAAACATAACCCACAACTCATTTCTGTCTTGTTTTGTGGGTTGAGCAAAATCAGTGGGATCAAGTGATATTATTTTGTATGCAAGTTATGCAGTATTCATGAAAACTTGACAACTGCAACACAGTACCAGCTGATCACAGCAGGCTTAGTGATTTAATTATTATTGCAAGACTGTAACACCGATCTGCTACAGAGCTGTTGCCTACCTGATGGTAAAAGTTCACAAGCACCCACTGGTCCTTCAAGGATAATAAATATACTAGTCTTGGACTAGCAAACTTATGATGAGCATAAAAAATTTTATTGGACATAATTGTCAGGCTTTGGCCACAAGTAACATTACATATCTAATTGCAGTGTAACGATGCAGAACTGTATCCCGATACAAGGCCAACAATACATTGATTTAAATCCCTGTATTGCCATACATATGGTATATAACATTACAAGTTATACTGCTGTAAAGACACTTGAATAATAACAGATTTTGAAATACTAAACGAAAATGTTCAACGCCCAGTTTACACCAAATCTCTGGGGTTTCTTGGTTGGCTAAAAAAGCATAACATTCACAGTGCCCCCTTGCCTAAATGTTTCTGCCCAACAATATTCAGGGTTGTAGAAAGAATATCAACTTATGAAATAAAAGTACTTATCAGGATATAAACAGTATATACACCTCTACTATTCAATGATACAAACTGAGATTGAGCTTACAGTACAAACTGTCGGTTGTGAAGTCAACAACAGATGTGGAAGGTCAACTGTTGGCATGTGCCTGACGACTGGTTATTGTTTATTACACAATTCAAGATGTCTTTTATAACTGGCATGTAACTATCCACTAATTGTGAGAAGAACTTGACAATGTGATAACCAAATAATTAATGGATAAACCAAGGCCATCCTCACTATAGTAGTCTGTCTTACAGACCCTGATACAAATATATCCAATACAGCCCATGCAAGTCTATAATGTTTGGCAAGTTAGATTTCTGCAGTTTCAGGAAAATAAAGAGAGTCTCTTGACCCCTATTTAATATTTTTTTATTAAGATAATTTAACTACTGCTTTTTTCTGTATGATATGTTCATTTCAGAGACTAGATGTTAGTCTATCACTGTGGTACTAGGGACAAGTGCGTTTGCATGTCCATCCTTGGAAATACTAGTTGCTAAACTGAATTTTCAAAGTTAGGGCTGTAGCTAGTGTTAAGCTTACCTTGAACAACAACTAATATATCAATGTGGAGGAATGAGATGGGGGCCAATACCATATAAAACAGTATTACAGTCACATCACGCCATGTCAAATATGTCACTTACCATTTTTGTAAAACCAATAAACAAGTATGGTGCTGGAAATACAGGAATGATCATCAGGGTGAAGTTGGTATTTGAATCATATGATTCTGGCACACCTAAAACAGGCGTGGACACCATAATCCACAGGTCATTTTGGAGTATTAGCTTCTGTAACACAACTAGATTTGGTAAGAAAACAACTGATTCATCTAAATTTTAGTCCTGGGCCATAAAGTGGATGCCTCTCCTTGCTAAAAGACGCAACTCTGTACAGCGAAACTTGGAGTCCTCAGATAATCAGTCCACCCTTACCCCAATCTTAGAAAAGCAATGTGCAGCATAAACTAATAGTCCCAAGCCTAAGTGTACTTTCGGTCGAGCAAGATCAGTTAAAACTAGACCATATATCAGTGTATACCAAGATAAAAATCTACTGAAGAAAATGCAACAATGCAAGTTCTGGCTAGTGGACTCAAAGCATCTGGCACAGGCTTGAACATAAACTTGTAGCACATTCACACGTTGACAAAAGAGTAAATGCTAATGTAACTTAGATTTGTCATAAAAAAATGTAAAAGAAACATCAAATACAACAAAATTGGCCAAACCATTGATCCAAATGGCTTTCAGATAGTAGGCCTGGGACGATACACCAACTGTGAGTATCACGATACCTTACTCACCATCCGATATGAATCACAATACTTACATGTGCTCTTATCTCTGGTGCGTAAGCCATCTTTTTCAAAGACAAGATGGCCAAATACCTGGCACAACAAATGAATATATTTATGTTTTCACTATTAACTTACATGACTGATTAGTGTTTAGTGGAACAGTTATTAAAGCAAACATTTAAGGTCAGAATCAATATTTTTATCTTCGTGTGCGACTGTGATCGATACTTGTATCAAGAGGAGAAAACGTGATCCGCCAATGCATCGTTGTATCATCACACCACTAGAAGATAGCACAGGCAAGAAGCACCATGTTTATGATATTGTTTTCACTTAAACCCTCCACACATGCCATAGCCTTTTCATTTGGCCTCATAGATATATGTCAAAATCTGTTCATATTCATGTTAAAAAAAACTAATGCAACCTTAATCTGTTAAAGGATCATTCACCTACACCATGCTACACACCACGTTTACTCAAACTCCAGATGTATTTCAAAGAAAAAACACACCCTTCCTCACATAGAAAATATCATTAAAAATCCTTTTTAAACTTCTCATTTTCCTGCCAAATCTTTGAAAAGCCCTTTCACACATAATTAAATTTTCTGGATCATCTTTAGTGTGTTTCCTCCTTGTAAATTGAAGATGATCAGATCAACAGAGGCTGTATAGGGGATCTCACACAACAAAGCTACACTGTATGATACTGAAATTACGCAGTAGATCTAATCCCCTTATTACATTCCTTAGCCATCATTGCTCAAGTGTAAATATGTGCCAGACTTCAATTAATTTGATCATGGAGGTTTAGTATTTTGCATCAAAAGCCCTTAACAGCCTTAACAGAATGCAACCAAAGAATCATTTTCTTTTTTATATTGCACCGTAATAATATTACAAAGTAGACACAATTTATGGATAACAACTTCTTTCATACTGTAAAGGCGACGTTTCGGTATAGATCCTTATACCGTTGTCAAACAGCCAGACTGGCCTTAGTGGCCTATGTTTATATATATTTTATAATAGAAAGTAACGTCCAAGACTCTTAATACAACAGTAGAAGGATCTATATCAAAACGTCGCCTTTACAGTATTAAAGATGTTGTTATCCATAAATTGTGTCTACTTTGTCATCAATCAACTTCTAAGTAATGCCTATCAAACAATTCAAAGTAATAATATTAGCTTTAAACATGTTGATGAGCAATTTGATATCTAAGGAACACACACAAAGAGATTGTCACTCGCCCACTCACACATTTTTCTTGGTATTGTCCCTATGCAACAGTATCTGGCCCAACAGGTATTTTTTATTTATAAAAATTGGAATAAATTTTCAACCAGTGCATTTTAGATAGCTATCATACCATGACAGATTAACTATAGTAATATGAAAGAATCGGATGGTCCTTAACTCTTTTTGAGTAGCATAAAATTTTTGATGGATGTTCCCAGCTGTGATGTTTGACGCAAATGAAACAATGGGACAGTGGGTTAACTGAAACCTAAGTATTGTGTTGTTTGGCCCAATCTCATTAAAATCAGATCTTAGCTTTCGCTACCGCTAAACAAAGATTTGAGGACATCCCTTTACGGGTCACGTCAGAACGACCTTTTGCGAACTTTGACTGATCAATGAGATGACTGACAAGAAATCGACATTAGCCAATCAGAAGGCAGCTTTCTAGAGCTTTACGACACTAGTTTCAAACTGGCGACTACGCTTCAAAACATATTTTGACGTATTTTTAAACTGATCAAAAGATCATTCTGGAATGGCTTATAGTTGGTCTAGATTGTATGGATATAATCATAAAACCTGTGACTGTAGTTCGGAATACCCTTTGTTAAGTATTTCTAGGTTGCATAGTTAGAAAACACATTCCGACTGTCACTTTCATGATCTGGTAAGCGACGCTCTGATTGGTTGGATGAAAGGTCGTTCTGACGTGACCCATAATGGGATGTCCTCAGATCTTTGTTTAGTGGCAGCGAGAACTAAGATCTGATTTTAATGAGATTGTGTTTGGCCTTAAGTAGAAGTCAAGTGATGCCCATCATGCCCTTGTTACTTAGAAAACACTTTCATTACACAGAAATTGATTTAACATCTCACTTAGCATTCGATTCTGCATGCTCAGGACATTTCGTTTCAGCGAGTGATTTACATTAAACATGGCTTAAACAAATTACTGTCATATCAAAGTGTCAGCAAGTGTTTTACCTTGACCTACAAAACTAGGGGTCTAGATGACCCCCACTTACTAATTCCAAGGGGCCTTTCAGGAAATATGAGGGTTCTGTAAGTTTTGTTTGTTTGATGTTTAACACTGCACTCGGCAATATTCCAGCTATATGATAATCGAGTATGGATCAGAGAACCCAGTGATTGATATCATTAGCATTGATCCATGAAATTAAGATACAATGACATGCATCAACCAAGTCAGCAAGCCTGAACGCCCAATCCTGTTAGTTGCCTGTTACTCCAAGCATGAGTTGCCTCTTAGGACAAACATGGGTTGCTTAAGACCTATCCTTACACAGATCTCCTATAAAGTAATGAAATAGTGTAGTGTAGTGTAGTGTAGTGTAGTGTAGTGTAGTGTAGTGTAGTGTAGTGTAGTGTAGTGTAGTGTAGTGTAGTGTAGTGTAGTGTAGTGTAGTGTAGTGTAGTGTAGTGTAGTGTAGAGTAGAGTAGTGTAGTGTAGCGTTAAAAATTGGCACAAGTCCTATAGTCCCTGCCAATTGTTAAGGTATCTTAAGGACTATTCGAAATTTGCAGTTCAAAAATTGTCCTGTTTTCGATCAGATTTTTCAGAATCATGCCTTATTATTGTTCATGACACAAAAACATTATCATGAGACCATATGTTTTTGGACATCATACGTTTTCTATCGCGATTACTCTCGCCATAGCGAGGGATGTGCCGTCACACAGAAATTGTAAATACTCAGATGATAGATTGATTTTAAGATAAACTTGTTGTTTATGTGATTAACAAGAAAACTATCAATGTTTCTTAAGCGTCCGAAAAACCCATAACACGGGTGATATATGTTGTATTCATTTCTAATGTGTCTGGGGCACGGGGGGGGGAAGAAGTTTAGAACAGTATATCTCAAAGACCTGGCTGGTAGCCGGGTGTGTGGAAGCAATGCCCGTTTTTAAAAGAAAATTTACTGCAGTAACCCACACTGACAGATGAACAGAAGCTGCTCACTTTTTAAACATGCTGTTTGAACAAAAACATTTAGCTGCATATTTATGTTTTCATGTTTACAGGCATCACATTTACTACATTCCTCACAACATTCATGAAAAGGCCCACACTTTTCAAGGCCCATGGGCCCACCTTAAAAAATCCAAGATTTATCACTGAATCAAAAACAAAAACCATGAACAGCCATAAAAAAAACGTAATTAAAATTCTGAGCAACGCATGTCTTTGAATCCTACTTTCTGTATGACAGGGAAATGCTGTCAACAGCTGTAGTAGTCAAGTCAAGCACTTATCTTATTGTGACAGGGTTTATGGCCAGATCGAATATATTCATCCAATCACAAACAGTATTGGATTGATTTGTTGTTATGGTCAATCTGCCATTTTTGTTTATTTGACTTATTGAATTTTGCCATTGACTTATTACACTTCTTGGTTCCAAGTCACCTTGACCTATATACTGTCTTTTGTGTCAAAATCACTGGTGTGGTGTGGTGTGGTGTGGTGTGGTGTGGTGTGGTGTGGTGTGTAAGATTTAACAATTACCATAATCAAAAGGACTTAATATTTCTTGTCAGGAATTTGGTTCAAAGAATATTATTTGAGTGTACATCGGGACGCAATATAATTTTTTTTCTTTTCTGCGTCCATTCTGCATCACGTAAAACACTGCTAAATGTGGAGTACGGGCAATGGCATTCAGAGATTCGAGTTGTAGTGAGTGAGTAAATATGGTTTTACGCCGCTTATTCCAGCAATATTCCAGCAATATCACAGCGGGGGACACCAGAAATGGACCTCCACATTGTACCCATGTCGGGAATCGAACCCGGGCCTTCGGCGTGACGAGCGAACGCTTTAACCACTAGGCTACCTGACCACCCGATTAGAGTTGTAACACTTTGATGCTGACATTCCAAGGATCATTACTGAAAATGAAACCATAACCACATGTACTTGAACGGTATTCCAGTTAAATCACGGCGTGTCAGCTTGATGTGGGGGGGAAGCCCGAAGTGTTGCAGGTTTAACACATTGACAACTTTGGTAAAACCCATGAGCACAGTTATGGTGCTGACAAACCTAGAAACATTATCGGAGGACCTTGATTCAAAACAACAATTACAGTTTTCTGGAATGCCCAAGCAAGGCATCCCTGCACAGTGCATTGTGGCACCTTAGATGACTGGCCCACCTGTGCCCCCAAAATATAATATGAATTTGTAAAGGTATACAGGGTCAACTTAGATAACGGAATACCATTAAAACTTGTGCAGGAAATAGCTGTCTCTCTATAACAGGCTTATGAGACACTAGTATTAAAGGCTTTGTACGACCCAGCCAAACCTTTTGGTTTGTATCAGCAATGAAGCCACCTCATCGCTCATTTACATGATTAACATCATGAGAATTGGGTCAAGTGAATTTTAACAACAGAAGTGTTTATGTACAATTGCTATGCACTGTAAATCATTAAAATGTATCTAGAAAGAAAAATATATCACCTGCTGAAACTATCTGGCCCACATTCTATCTATATTTGCCAAAAATACTCCTTTTAAGAGTGACCAAATGTATTGATAACTATTCAGACAGTGTGGACATAAAGTTGTCATTCTTCTGGTACCTGCTTATGCCCTTCATGTGCAACAGTTCCAGACATGACTAGCAGGGGTTTGGATAAGCCTTTTAAGTACACTTGCCCAATCTTGTCTATTCATCAATTTCAGTGTTAATATAGGGAACAACAAATATGCTGGACAAATACCAGTGAAATTTGACCCTTTTCATGCTTTTGCTGTCCCAGGTGGCTGGTGATGTCATCATGATAAATAGGGACAATGCCACTTAGGGACACTTACTTCAGCTACTTGTAAACTACTGTAATAAATTGGTTATATTTCTGGCTATGACGATTTGTCTACCAGTTGCTTAATTGACATGAGGGACAAATAAATAATGTTAGCTTGTTACTTGAAAATGTTTGTGTGTAAATTTTGCTGTTGCAATGTTTCAAAATTCACCATTTGAAGGATACATTATGAATTGGGGTTGGATCAAAATTGGCTGACAGATTCTATTCGCCAGACAGACTGGCCTTGGTGGCTTTGTCTATATTTTATAATAGAAAGTAATGTCCAAGACTCTGATTAATGGGCACAAATACTCCTAAAAAATGTGTCAGTACAAAAAGGGAATTTGTTTGGTAATAAAAGTTTTTCGTATCAGGTTCAGAAGTTAAGACAAAGCCAAGAGGATCCTGAGATTTTAGAGTATGCTGTATTAATGTAGGCATACCTTAAATCTTTTATCTTTAACACAATGGCAAGGATCTCTTGATCATTATCATTAATTTTGAAAACAAATAGAACACCAGTTGTGAATGACCCCAAAGTTTTCACCTTATCAAAATACAAATCCCACGTAGCTGGGCTCCCCAACCGACTGTCCAGTACAGGTGATCCTGGGAGATCACTGCCCACTGGTCAACACAGGTCAGAGATAAGAAAGCATCATAAAACAATTAACTCCAAATAACAGCAGGAGATGGGGTCAATTAAGGCCAATGATCAGTGTATCTAGGATAATCCTATCAGGTCAATTACTTGTGTAAATGCACTGAGCAGGCTGAATAAGCATCAAGCAAACATGCATTATGCAATGCGGCTGACTGCACAGACAAGAATAACAGGATTGTAGAGCATGGGGCGAGGTTCACTGTCCTCAGCAGGTGCTGCAGTTCGGTCAGAGTGTTCTGAAGAAGCAACTCAATTGGGTGATATAGTATCCTACATCAGTCTGTGACTTCAGCTACTAGTCTGAAGCCAGAGTCGAGTAAAGTTCTGTTCAATCTAGTAAGATCAGCCAAATAAATACCACAGACTGAAACACACATCCCACATCTCATGCACGCAGCAGCATATTGATTGTCCAGGAATAATAACTGTCGGATGTAATCTAGAACATCTTGCTGTATCCCAAATAAATGTTGTGCAGTCTTTATTATTTTACACTACAGTCAGCAATATTTCTGCCATTATCATAGCGGCCTGTAAGTAGTCTGGGACGTCACTGGAACATCATGGTATGCAACCAACAAATCATGACCACTGGATCCATTTAGTCATCTTACAGTTGATATATATGTATACCCTTTCAGCTGTACTTCAATTGACAAAACCAGGATTTAAAACTGCTTAAAAAGTAAAACTGATACTATTTTGTATAATTAATTTGAGTACATTAGTCTATTTGGAATAATCATCTATTGAATCAAAACACATTAGTACTATGGGTAGCATTCACCCAAAGGCTACAATGGATATTTAATTAAAATTGTTGAGACCATTATTTTAGTCAAACTGTCCAAACTATACTTCATCTATGTTCTATACACTAGATGAATGTTGTTATTTGATATGTTATCGGAATAAGTACTGGTGGACTAAAACAGTTTTTATAGCTGGAAGTGATGCAGGTCTCAGACGTTTACTACTTTGGTGAAACCTATGAGGACAGTATAAGGGATTAATCTGGGATTCCGAACAAGGAATGGGACAATTTTTTAAAAATTTGGATTTTTGTTAAAGTACTTATTTTCTAAAATTAGGATGCATTATAGAATTGCACTCAATGCAATAGACTAAAAATTTGTCCTAAGCCTTTTCGATCCTCTTTATTGGTCATGTTATTAGTGAAATAGAAATCACCCATACAAAGAGACATATACATAGTTGGTTATAACCATAACTTCATGTACATGAAGTGGGAAATTTGTAATAACATTGGCTGCAGACTTGGGGCCGAATATCGGCCTCTGAGCAAACATACATAAATCCATGAGTATGCTGAGAAACCTAGAAACATCAACGGGGCAAACCGAGATTCAAACCCGTGATTATAGGTTTCTGGCATGCCCAAGGA
Organism: Haliotis cracherodii; assembly: GCF_022045235.1. Taxonomy (NCBI): domain Eukaryota; kingdom Metazoa; phylum Mollusca; class Gastropoda; order Lepetellida; family Haliotidae; genus Haliotis; species Haliotis cracherodii. The sequence continues at coordinate 44,658,652 of NW_027266308.1, read as the reverse complement.
ACACAACTCTACACAGCAAATGTCGTCAACTCCGACGACTGGGCTACCTGTGCCCCTGTAAATGTTTTAGGAACTAATATCATGACTATCTGCTGAGCTTAATCCTCTTAATTTCCTGATCTTCATAATAACAAAAGTAATTAATCACAGTATTTCATTCCACGTTCATACCACAGTGTGCAAAACAAGCAGTAGACCTATGGCCAGTGGCAATCAAAATTCTGATCAGTCTATGATGCGAGAAACTAAAATGGACCGACTGTCTATGATGATTAAATTGAAGCATCAGTTACAATGTCAGAATGATAATTTTGTTTACACATTCTAACATTGTCCAGACTGCTCATCTTGTTGATTTGACAACATCTACTCATTTATCCGGCTTAAAATGCAGCAAGAAATATGTTCTAAAACGGTCTTTAATTCTTGCTCCCAGATGCACTATTTGCAGTCTACATTTTAAAAGTCTTAAAGGGTGCATGCCCCTGTACTCCCCAAGAGGGACAAATTCAATAGCGTCTTGTGTGTTGGGTGGTCCACCATCAAAGGTTCTGGGGCTACCAGAATATATTTCTTGATAGCCAAATGGGCTACATGTGATACTTCTTTGTAGTCATACACTGATGCCAGTGACATGGTCCACATTTCAATACTTTCAATAATATGAACATTACAATCAATATGTTATACATGTTCATGAAATGCACATGTAACTTTCATGTCATTCTTACTCTTAGATAGGTTAGAATGAAATCTACTCATAAGCCGACGTTAAATTTTAACTCACTCACTCACTCATAATTGGTCTTCTCCACATGTGCATGAAGCAAACTACACTGAATATATTTAATATTATATTTCAAATTCTGCAATGCTTAGCGTCAACATACACTTGATTTCACTCATGCGGCTAGTATACATGGTATGTGTAAAAACAATGTCAGCTGTATGTAGCAGCTTTATCCAATATATTTGCACTGGGCTGTTCGGGTGAAACTGCATTGGACTTTTCAATGTAATTTCTGAAGGTATACAGTGTATCAGGTGTACTGGTCAACACTTGTGTTGTGTCTTTTGGCTATTCATTTAGGATTGTTATTAGAAAGTTAACATCAAAATGTTGTTTTGACAACAGTAAGTTATTGTATAGATATATGAAGCACTTAGCAGATGTAACAGATAAATATTTCTATAAACTGGATAACCTAAATGAACTGTGTTATGTTTGAAGATAGTGGGAACTTACTGTTGCTTGACTTGAGATCTCTGTGTATCAATGGTAGCGGTGCTTCCTCGTGTAAATAATGCATTCCTTTGGCTATCTGAAATGCCCAATCAACCAATATATCTGGAGGTATCCGTCTTCCGTTTAACACTCTGTTAAGTGATCCACCTGCTGCATATTCCATTACAAGACACAGGTTTGGTTCCTTGAGACACACCCCTCTCAATGCTGCAATATTAGGGTGATTTAGGAGCCAGAACAATTTGGCTTCCTTTCGAACATCGTCGATGACAGGCTCGTCTGGATCTTGCCTGGCAGCCTTGACAGCAACAGTTTCTTCCTTCCATATTCCACGATAAACTTTTCCGAAACCACCAACACCTATCACTTCTTCCAACTGTAATTCTGAGAAGTTGATTTCAAAGGGTCTGTCAGATAGTTTGTTATGAGGTACAAGGGCACAGTTGTCTGCCTCTTTGGTGACAAAGTTACTTGGGAAAATCCCAACATTTTCTTGAACTTTCCCAATCCACCACCCATCATCTCCTGAATACCGGGCATCAGTGGACAACACTTCCACCTGCACCCCTCTCTTTAGTGTCAACTCATCTTCTCTTGTGGCCTCATAGTCAAAGATGGCAGTCCATAATGGACTGTTATCATTTTCTTCCCTTCCACGAGGTCCATAGTTTCTAGAATTGGGTTCCATCGAAGCTGAAATCATAGCATTTCGAGTTCGATGGAATCAAATATGACCCAATCTCGCACAGAGAACACATATCTAATCCACCCTGGTGAGGTGGGAACCGACATGCAAATGTAGATTCTGACATCCAGTTTTGACAGATACAAAAACACGTTAAATTGTTAGTTTCAATACATCGATTCCAGCCATCACCTTTCCTAGAACCCAAAAGGCTAAGTCTGTGCCATAATAGGGTTCACCTCACCTCTGGATGCCGTGAAAATCCGTGTTTATCACCATTGTCCAGTCAATTTGGGCCTCCGCCGCCATTTTGTGTACTTTGACCTTGAGTTATGGCTATATGTGGATTAAATAACTTTTATCAGTGTTGTTACACAATTCAAATCATCTCCAAAACCATGAATACAAACTTCCCGATCTCAAATTGGATTACAAAGTAGGCAAAACAGACTCTTAGGGGCGAAAAACTCCGCGCAAGGTGCGAGAACTCCAAGTCTCGTTCAAACTCGTTGATCGCGTGATTACACGAGATTGTTTGCCTTGGGTGAATCCGGAAGATGGACGACGAGAACAAATGAAACGAATGAGAAAAATGCCTGTATTCGACGGTCAATCCACGATGGTGAAATAGCGAAACCATAGCGGAGACACCCATCAATGGGTTCCCATATCTTAGACATCCTTGGTCAGGGAATATGGGCTTCCTTGACCGGGGGGTGGTTTTACGACCCCCGTCAGAGTATCTTTTGCAACACTTTCCACCTTTACCTGTGGATGTTTTTCCTCGCATTTCCACTAATTCTACACCTTGTAAGTTGACTCTGTTGCTTCCCATCAACGTTTATCGTGAATGATACTGGTATGATTCAAAGATTTGTTTGAAAAATTAATATTACTCCCTAAATTACGAACTGGTGTAAATATGCATGGTGATTCCTGAAAATGAAATGTCATTGTCACATGTAGGCCTGATGAAGTCGAAGCAGTAAGCTATGGTATTATATCCAGAAGTATGAACTCTGCCCTTAATTCTTAAAATTGTGGTAAACGTGGTTACATTAAGAAGGTTTTCAGATATATTGATCAGAACATATTCTACATGTCCTACAGGTAGGCCAATTCAAATGTAAATTTTTTTAGACTTTTTTTTATATTAGATCTATATTTACCTTCTAGAAATACTATAGTACAGGCTGCGTGTAGCTTAATAATTGTGGACAGATTAGGTAGGGCAGGCTACCTGGTCCTCTACTGTCCCAACCTTAATGGAAAATAATCAACATCTTTGGTTAATGTTCTGTGCTGAAAATACTGAAGCACAAAAATGTAAGTTTAGGTATCTATGCTTCATAAGTATCTAAGTTTGTGATATTTTCAAACATGCTAGCATCTTATCATATCAGCATGTTCTATTCATTGCACCTAATGTTTTGTCCAACACTAGAAGACATATTTTAGGAACCATGTACAGTCCTTATTCAAGATTTAACTAGCAGTAGGATTCTTTGTTAATGCAGTGTAGTAAATTAACTTTAAATGATAGAATTACTTTTCCTTGGCATTGTGAATTCATACTTTTCCTTTAGTTGCATTTAAAACAAGTTTGACCTATTAATGGAGCGTGCTTTATGTTTCTTGGCTGGTAGATAGCAACATTGTCCAGTTCAGCAGTTTTGTTTAATGTCAGTATTGCCCCAGGGTATGTGTTTAATGGGTCTTATGGACCCCTGTTCTTTCAGGACACTGGCGGATGTTATGACATTTCAGGATCTTCAAGAATCCATAACATCCTTAGAAATATAAACAATGATAATATCATTGCTTATGAACTTTGCATTGGGGATTTAGTCACAGCAAACCTGAATTATTGAATCACTGCAATGTCATTATTCAAATTTGCTCTTGTCATATATGTAATTAAACCCAAAACTTGTCTCAGTCTGTCAGCATCATACCTGTGCTCTTTGGGCTTTTCTCTTATACTGTCAAGTAAAAGTCATAACTATTTATTGCTCTAATGCTTAGTATTAAGGCCATTATGATATTCAAGTGATTATGCTGCCTACCATCGACAGGTTTTTAGATATTATTAATGAATAGCTTGTGCTAGTCACAATATGGCTGAAAAATTACTGATGTGACTTGACATTTTAACCACTCACTCACTCTCACACAAAGCTGCGAAACAGGTCAATGTCAAGGTTAATCATTGGTGCAATGTCAAGAATAATCGTTCATCCAAAGTTAGCCCCCCTTTTTAATCAAATATCTATATTATAGTTTACTTATGTCAAAGGCCACAGTAGTTTTCACTGCCTATCACTTAGAAAAGATTTATGAACAGAATACGTAAAGAAATATACCACCTTGTAAGTGATTGCCTCTCAAGATGACCTTTCTAGGTACTACTTGAAATGCTGGTGGAATGTCTATCAAAGGTCAAGGTCATCTTTTGGGTTAATGTGAGATATGGTTGGGTCATTTATTTGTTGGTAATTGTACTTGGTAATTGTTGAATCTAGAGCTTGTGTCTTGATTAAGGTCATAGTCAGAGCCCTATTTCACAAAACCTTAACACTAAAGTGAGCATGAGTCTTAAGTTTTTACCTTAGACATTTGTAAGGTTGACATCCTCTGGCATGAAACCTTACTAAAGTTAACCTTAGTTATGATCAAAACCTGAGGCCAACCTTAACACAATAAGGTTTATATAATGTTTGTATTTATTAAAGATATATTTTTTTTTAAAAAGTGAGTGAGTGAGTGAGTATGTTTTACGCCGCTTTTAGCAATACATGTATTCCAGCAATATAACGGCGGGGGACACCAGAAATGGGCTTCACACATTATACCCATGTCTGGAATCGAACCCGGGTCTTCGGCGTGACGAGCGAACGCTTTAACCACTAGGCTACCTGACCGCCCCTTTTTTAAAAAAAGGGATTTGTTACATATGTCCCCATCAGGCAGAGGCAGCGAAAATATTTTGTATCAATTATGAAATATGTGCATACTCCAATGTTTCATCTGCTCCAACACAGACATAATTACAGTCACAAGTTTTCACAAACTAGACAAACAGTGACAGGTTTTAATGGAATATATGTGTTAAGAGCAAGTAAAGTCAACATAGCCACTTTGCAGATTTTGATACATTAGGGAATATTTATTCACAAATACTTGGCCAAAATTAAATTTGAAAAACGGAAATACCGTAAAACAGACAAAGTCGTCCCCCAAATGAAAACTTCCACCACTGAGGGGGATTCCCTTTACGAGAGTTATGATGGGTACCCATTTTTGAGGCATTGTTCAATTGCAATGATAAAGACAATCAGGTCAGTGCTCAGTCTTCCTGAATCTGCTTCAGATTTCTTAATACATTACATCTTTTTGTCTGTCTGCTCATCCATTTGATTACCATGTCGACAACTTATGTCACCTTAGTAACAACACTTTAGAGGCCTTCAGAAGTCAGTTAACTCGGGGGATTAATCCCTGAGGGGCATTTGTTGTGTGGAAAAGGGCCAAAGGCAGCTGGTATTTTTTAACCCAAACCAAATTTTAGTAATGGAACGCTGGTTATTGTTTAATTATTATTTTATATATTCACAATGTCAAGATCAAAGGTCAGTTCAACGACGTATACAATGTTGTTATTTTTCTAGGATTAACAGAAATAGCATAAACAGTATACGTATAACGGCTAAGAATCACAGGATAGATAAACGCAGCAAACGTATCAGCCAATGAAAACAGTTGTCGCCGCTGTGTCGGTAGCTTTAAGGCCACACCCCCAAATATGTTTGTTTTGGAAGCTGATTACGGAGCATTTCATTTCAGCACTTTCACTTGAACATTTAAATACTTACTACTAATATTATTAATTTTTCTACCTTGGAAATTGACTAAATGTATCGAGGCATGAGTCTTTTTTTCTTCTCATATTCTTTCTGCGACTGGATTCATATTTTGTTAGGTCACAGGGAACTGCTCTAAATATATAGTCCTTGTTCATCCAGAATTTGTTGTGCTACATTTTAACTAGGATTAATTAAAAACAATGTAAACACATGCAATTATAAAAGATAAGTTACAATTTGGTAGAAGTTATCCATAGTTTCATAACAGTTCTGTTTAGAAATTACATTTGACGATTATGTAAGTCTAAATCATCAGCACTTACAAATTGTTTGAAAAAGGCAGTGAAATCTAAACTGTCCTGTTTTTGACGGTATCTCAAGTAATGATTTCAACAGATGTTGCCATACAGACATATGATCCCAACCTTAGCCCTAAGGTTGACACACTAAGTTAATTGCTTTGTGAAACCAAACTCCAGACGAAGGTTGCAAACACAAATGGACAGTTCTGAATGGCAAACAACAAAAACCAAGCTGTAATATTGCTGTGGATATTTTATATGCCCTGTTTTTTTCTGAACACTTTTTATCTACATCCAAAGAGTATCATGAGAGTATTTGTGTTCTGTATGGGTTTTCTTGTGGTCAGTATTTCTGAGTGAGTGAGTGTGTTAGATTTTAGGCAGTTCTTACTAGTTTTAGCAACATTCAAGCAGTATCATGGCAGGGGACACCAGAAATGGGTTTCACACTTTGTACCCATGATGTGATGAATCGAACCTGGGGTCTTTCGTGCGACAGGGTGGTCGGGTAGCCTGGTGGTTAAAGAGTTCGCTCGTCACGCCGAAGACCCGGGTTCGATTCTCGACATGGGTACAATGTGTGAAGCCCATTTCTGGTGTCCCCTGCTGTGATATTGCTGAAATATTGCTAAAAGCAGCATAAATCTATACTCACTCACTACTCTCACACTTTGGGGCGACAAGTAAACACTTTAACCACTAGGCTACCCTACCGCCCCCACTATTTCTGAATCGAGGCAGTAAAAAATTAAGCTGAAACAAGCTGACATCTTGATTCTCCGAATGTGTCCAAAAGGCAGACAGGTGTAAAAGCACCATTTTAACTGTAGTTGTCAAAAAGACAGAGATAAGTGTGCTTTTCCCTTTAAAGAAATATGCTTAAAATAACAATATTATTGACTGCAATAACACCATCAGCTCTATTGGAGCATACTAGAGGGGTTCAATAGGATCATAGGGGCGGTCGGGTAGCCTAGTGGTTAAAGCGTTGGTCTCGCCGAAGACCCGGGTTCGATTCCCGACATGGGTACAATGTGTGAAGCCCATTTCTGGTGTCCCCCGCCGTGATATTGCTGGAATATTGCTAAAAGCGGCATAAAACCATACTCACTCACACTCAATAGTATCATAGGATTACCAAGAGTTGGGTTGAATAGATTAAGTGAGTTAGATTTACAAGTAAACTAGCTGCAAAAGATTTAGATTGCTATTTAACGGTCACAAATTGTTTTAAAGAGCAATTGTGAAAGTAAACATGATTAACGAAAAAAGTGACATCAATTTTACCTATTTTGCAGAGTTGTAGTAGGAATCCTTTGTGATGTGCATTATCAGATATGACACTCCTTTCTGTAAATTAGACTTCAATTCTTTGCCTTACATTCAATGTAGGTGGTCAAATTTTTAAGAAAAAAAACAACTTTCAGATTGGTATTGCTACTTCTGAATGAAAAACAAGCCTGTATGTAACACATCATGGATGTACAACAGCAAAACAATTACAAAAGACAACCAATAGTTTTTAAGTTAGAACAAAGATTGTTTACAAATATTCTGATTTTCTAATCAAAAGTTCATTTTAGTCACAATGTCTATTCTCCACGACAAGTTCACCATTCATTATGGGTTTTTTTCTAAGAGATATGTTCTATGGCATTATTGGTTAAAATTTATCACCAGTAACCATGGTAACATCTAGTCTAAAATTTGACAAATGTGAAACAGGTGGTTAGGCTTTGTAACATGGCTGATTGTATATCATCATACCCAGGTCATGTCATATGTCATATACCTGGATAGGTTGATGTCATATACCTGGATAGGTTGACATCATATACCTGGGTAGGTTGACATGGTATACCTTGATAGGTTGACGTCTTATACCTAGATAGGTTGACATCATATACCTTTATAGGTTGACATCATATACCTGGGTAGGTTGACTTCATATACCTGGATAGGTTGACGTGGTATACCTTGATAGGTTGACATCATATACCTGGATAGGTTGACATCATATACCTGGATAGATTGACATTATACACCTGGATAGGTTGACGTGATATACCTGATAGGTTGACATGGTATACCTGGATAGGTTGACATCATATACCTGGATAGGTTGACGTCATATACCTGGATAGGTCGACGTGGTATACCTGGATAGGTTGACGTCATATACCTGGATAGGTTGACGTGGTATACCTTGATAGGTTGATGTGGTATACCTTGATAGGATGACGTCATACACCTGGATAGGTTGACGTGGTATACCTTGATAGGTTGATGTAGTATACCTGGATAGGTTGACATGGTATACCTTGATAGGTTGACGTGGTATACCTGGATAGGTTGATGTGCTATATCTGGATAGGCTGACGTGGTATACCTTGATAGGTTGATGTGGAACCCCTGGATAGGTTGACGTCATATACCTGGATAGGTTGACATCATATACCTGCATAGGTTGACGTCATACACCTGGATAGGTTGACGTCATATACCTGGATAGGTTGACGTCATATACCTGGATAGGTCGACATGTTATACCTGGATAGGTTGACGTCATATACCTGGATAGGTTGACATGGTATACCTTGATAGGTTGATGTGGTATACCTTGATAGGATGACGTCATACACCTGGATAGGTTGAAGTGGTATACCTTGATAGGTTGATGTAGAATACCTGGAGAGGTTGACGTCATATACCTGGATAGGTTGAAGTCATATACCTGGATAGGTTGACATCATATACCTGGATAGGTTGGCGTCATACACCTGGATAGGTTGACATGGTATACCTTGATAGGTTGATGTGGTATACCTGGATAGGTTGATGTGCTATACCTGGATAGGTTGACGTGGTATACCTGGATAGGCTGACATGGTATACCTTGATAGGTTGATGTGGTATACCTTGATAGGATGACGTCATACACCTGGATAGGTTGATGTGGTATACCTGGATAGGTTGACGTGGTATGCCTGGATAGGCTGACGTCGTATACCTGGATAGGTTGACATCATATACCTGGATAGGTTGACGTGGTATACCTGGATAGGTTGATATGGTATACCTTGATAGGTTGACGTGGTATACCTGGATAGGTCGATGTGCTATACCTGGATAGGTTGACGTGGTATACCTGGATAGGCTGACGTCATATACCTGGATAGGTTGACGGCATATACCTGGATAGGTTGACGTCATATACCTGGATATGTTGATGTGGTATACCTTGATAGGTTGACGTGGTATACCTTGATAGGTTGATGTGGTATACCTGGATAGGCTGACGTGGTATACCTGGATAGGTTGACATCATATACCTGGACAGGTTGACATCATATACCTGGATAGGATGATATCATACACCTGGATAGGTTGACGTGGTATACCTGGATAGGTTGATGTGGTATACCTGGATAGGTTGATGTCATATACCTGGATAAGTTGACATGGTATACCTGGATAGGATGACGTCATACACCTGGATAGGTTGACGTGGTATACCTGGATAGAATGACATTATATACCTGGATAGGTTGACGTGGTATACCTGGATAGGTCGATGTGCTATACCTGGATAGGTTGACGTGGTATACCTGGATAGGCTGACGTCATATACCTTGATAGGTTGACGTGGTATACCTGGATAGATTGATGTCATACACCTGGATGGGTTGATGCAGTATACATGGATAGGTTGACATCATATACCTGGATAGGTTGACGTCATATACCTGGATAGGTTGACGTCACATACCTGGATAGGTTGATGTGGTATACCTGGATAGAGTGACATGATATACCTAGATAAGTTGACATCATATACCTGGATAGGTTGAAGTCAAATACCTTTATAGGTTGACATCATATACCTGGGAAGGTTGAGACCATATACCTGGATAGGTTGACATCATATACCTTGATAGGTTGACATGGTATACCTGGATAGGTTGACTTCATATACCTGGATAGGTTGACGTGGTATACCTTGATAGGTTGACATCATATACCTTCATGGGTTGACATCATATACCTGGATAGGTTGACTTCATATACCTGGATAGGTTGACGTGGTATACCTTGATAGGTTGACATGGTATACCTTGATAGGTTGACATGGTATACCTGGATAGGTTGACATCATATACCTGGATAGGTTGAAGTCATACACCTTGATAGGTTGACATTATATACCTGGATAGGTTGACGTCACATATAACTAGAATATTGCTGCAGCATTCAGTTTGTGAGTTGAACCAATGTAAAGGGTTTGAGATTTCACTGATTGTTATTTATAGAAGATGCTTTTCATGTTATGAGAAGTATTTTATTTCCGTTTATAAATACATCATATGCCAACATAAATCTTTACATGATTTTTTATTTGTACACAGTTTAGTTGATTTGTTATAATATTTGTTCACGTCATTGTTACGTCAGTAAGGAAATAATGATGCACCAAGAGTTTTTTTCAACCGAGTAATAAATAAGATAAAGTGAAAAAATATGTCAATGATTTAATTGTAAAGTGACATTTATTATCCCCCCACCATGAAGGGGAGGGGGATATAGGAACGGGTGCTGTCTGTCCGTTTTATTTGCGGAGCATAACTCAGAAACTGGTTAAAATTTTATTATGAAACTTTGCATGTGTATCAAACACATGGTGGACTGGTGACTTTTGATGTTTGGATGTGTTTCCTTAGCAGTCCCCGACTTTGACTCAAATACATTTTTATTTAGTTTCATTGTTTTACTTCGTGCGGTGGCTACACTGAGGACAAGTCTTCTCAGAAACTACTGAAGTTACATGAATAAAACTTGGCATGCTTATCTAAGAAATACTTGTCAAGATTTAGTTAAAAGATTAATGCCATAAGTTTTCCTTCTTCTGGAGTTACCCCCCTTTCTTCATGTATATTCCCTTGTACAGTCAAACACTTGTGTTGAACATTGATGTGTGGAACTTGAGGTTGACTTGAAGTAAAAGCTTTGTCCCTGTGTATTCCTTCTTTATTCATCATTTTAGGTTGTCAAACCTTGGATAACTCAAAGTATATAAGTAGGTCCCTACAACTTCGACACAACAGTGTTTGACTGTATATGAACAACCAAAATTCTAATGTGACCCATGGCTGGAGATTCAGTTGTGATAACTGTGTTTTCTTGTTAAGAGTGACTTTTGTTCCATGGTGTAAGTTTTACAATTTATCATTGCTCGACGATGAGTCATTTTATATGTGATTGTTGAGAGGTATTGTTAGCTGAAACTGTATTGCTAGCTGAAACTGTGTTGCAATATATTGCAATACATAGTGGCAATATTACAATATTTATTGCAGGCTAGCAACTGGTCCAAAGCAAGATACTAGTAAAAGTCTGTTTGGCCTTGTGAGCTAAGCTTAAAACAGTCCATATAATAACACTAAAGTCTACTGAAAATTATGCTAAGAGCAATGTTCGGGCTCGTAGACTCGTAGAGTTTTTTGCACCGATATTGATACATGTTGAAAATGCCTTTTTAATAAGAAAGGATAATTTAAAGACATAGATATTAAGTTTCACTTTTCAATAATAGGTTCCACTAGTGCATGGTTTATATAGCTAAATTGATCCCTGAGTTTCCAATTGACATGTTTAAGAGACCTCTTTAAGAGATAAATATGTTTGTATAGCTGTTGACCCCATGAACACAGAACAAGCTGTCATCTTAAGGACAGAGGGATGGTTTAGTGCACTATGTTGCCCTGTTTTCTATCGTCATTATTAGGAGGTTTTGCGCAGACAAGTCCTAACATTTTTTTTTGTGGCTCAAAAAACTTTACAAACGGATAATTTACCTTAAAATTTTGTGACCTCCTGCGAAGTAATTCATCTGTTTATTGTTTGAAAAATAATTGAAATCTGTTTGAAAAAACATTGTGTGTGATATATTTATGATCACTAATCCTTGTTATCTCTCTTGCAATTATCATCTGCTTCTGGTCGAGGTGAATATGCTTGATTCCAACACAATATGAACGGAAATATATATGAATCTGCATGGCCTTTAATTTTGGAGAGGGGTCCTTGAAGTTCTTTTGAAGTTCTGTATGGCCCCTGATAATTGTCAATCAACTTTATTCATTCAGTGTTGTAGGCCATAGGCCCATGATACAATTAATCTCATTAAAATCAGACCTTAGTTCTCGCTACCGCTAAACAAAGATCTGAAGACATCCCATTAGGGGTCACGTCAGAACGACCTTTCATCCGACCAATCAGAGCGTCGCTTACCAGAATATGAAAGTGACAGTTGGAAAGTGATTTCTTATCTTGCAACCTCGAAAACTTTATTCCGAACAATAGTTACGGGTTAAACGACTGAATCCATACAATCTAGCCCATCTATTAGCCATTCCATAATGTTCTTTTGTTCAGGTTTCAAATTTGTAATTGAGAATTTGTCAAAATATGTTTCAAAGCGTAGTCGCCAATTTGAAATTAGTGCCGTAAAGCACGAGAAAGCTGCCTTCTGATTGGTCATTCCATTGGTCGGTCAAAGTTCATGCAAGGTCGGTCTGACGTGACCCGTAATGGGATGTCCTCAGATCTTTGTTTAGCGGTAGCGAGAACTAAGATCTGATTTAAATGAGATTGATGATACAATGGTAATACAGGTAGTTGGAGACTCAGGGTGCCAGCTTGTTTCTAATACACATTGCTTTACATATGTACATCGATAGTTTTTTAATGTTGTATTCATTAGTGGACAACATTAATACATTAAACTTGTTTCCAGTATGTTACAAGTTTAATGCATTAATGCCGTCTATAATGATAATTGTCTTGTCTGTATGATGTCCTGTCGAAGTGATTCCTTCATCCACTCTTCCCTTGTAGACCTTGAAACCGTCAGTCCTGGTATGGACAGTGTACTGTGGAGTCATTGCCTTGCTGTTCCTCCTCGTCAAGGTGGTCAACTTCAGGCTTCATCATATGTATGACACCGGTGATGTGGACGAAGATGAGCCTAAGTCGGACAAGGGAAGCAAGGCCGGCTCCACTGATTTGGCTAAAAGTATTGAAATCAGGTAAATTATAAAGCAAAAGATTATCAAGCTTTGTGATTGCTTTTAATTTGTTGTTGATTTTTCATATTTTTTACTTATCCTGCATTAGTTCTTAATGCATTCACTGCTTACCTTACGACAATCATTTTGTTGAATTTCTGGTGATGGTCCCTTCATTTTCTAGTGCAGTAATTGAATAGTGTAAAATTATTATTGTAATATACAAGGCTAACAATGAAACTGAAATGAAAATATGATAATCATGATTAAAGATATGATTTTGGAGTTTTGACAATTATGTGACTGTTTATGGTGACCATTATGATCAATACTGACCATCTATTTCAGGGATAATGCAAATTCTGAAAGTATTGAAATGGTTCAACTTGACCGAAGAAGGGAGACAACTCCAGCTTTGGAGGGTGAACATGGATCCAGACTAGAGTTTATTTCTGAAATAAAGTCAGCAGAAAGTTCAGGAGCCCACACTGACAGTAAGATCCTCTCTCAGAATGTGTTGCATGTTGTACTCTGTATTGGGTATTGAAATGTTGCGATGGAACTATTTGCACATCATGAATAGTGTTGCCACATTACTAGTGTTTCATTCATGATAGTGATTTATTTCAGTTTAAAAAACAAATGTGATTTTAATCAGTCATACTAATTGATGAGAATTGTTTGTTTGGCCAAAAATCTTTTCTACAGAATTTCTATGTCGTACTTTATGATTTTTTATCTTGTTTTCTTTTCAGTTAAATCATCTCATGGAGTTGCTCCCCTTGCTGAAATCGAGGGTGATGATTTCAGTACCGAGACAGGGTCAGCGTCCAGACACAGGCCAGATAGCACTGAGAGCAGTCTGGAGAGTATGTCATTCCTACACTTAGCAATTCCAACAGTCTCCTGTCAGAGTATTAGTTATAGGGAGCACTCGTTTCACTGCATGTCTTGGACAACCAAGTAATATGAACAGCACTGGCTTGCGAAATAAGGAACAAATATTTTCATCTTTGGTGTGTCATTGTCTGTGTCATTTGTTCACATTATGAATGTTAACTTCCCAGTCTCGTTAAAGTCAGATGTTAGTGCTCACAAGGCTTCACTGAAGATCTGATGACATACCATTACAGGTCACATCAGGACCACCTTTTGCAAACTTTGACAGACCAATAAAATGACGAACAGGATGGTGACATTAGCCAATCAGAAAGCAGCTTTCTCAAGCACTAGTTTCAGTTTGGTGACCTGCTACCCCCACTACAATTTTTTTAATATATTTTGATAAAAAATTTGATTCAAAATTTGAAAATTGAAGAAAAGAAAATTCTGACAAACAAATAATGGATGGGCAAGTTTGTAAGACAGTGCTTCCCATGGGCTATAGAGATAGACTATGAATTTTTTTAAGAACAAGTAGGTATTGTTGTTGTGTTTTAGCTGCCTGAGTCCGTGTTACTTTCAAAAAGGCACAGATGATCAGATCTTATCAACAGATTTATGAAAAGGACCGTTGACTTTGATTCTTCATTTGAACACTGGATAAGTGATGTATGTGAACTTAAATTTCTATTGCAACACAGCTTCTATTTCAGGTGCCCTGAAGTCGGACTTGCCACATTCCATAACCACCCAGGTTGAGGTGGAGATCAACCCACACATCCCAGAAAACACTCCATCTGAGAAGTCAGGCAGTAACCCCCCAAGATTGAGGGAAGAGAGTGACTCTGATTTATCACCAGAATATATTCCAAAGTTACGTTTACGCCGAGAAAGACGAGCAGTTCGCAGATCGAAAAGTGCTCTTGAACCTAGTAATCCTGGTTCTCAGCCTGAACCTAAATCAGGGGGGATGCGGATGTCCCTGCCCCCCCATGCCCGTGTCCCAGTGAGTGCTGAGCAGCTGCAGAGACAGATCAGTGATGGGCACATGGTGATGAGGAGACTGGCTTCCGATTCCAGGATGGATAGCCCAGCTATCAAGAGACAGGAAAGGCATGAGGCTGTGAGGAACAGACTAAGGACTCCAAGTACTAGATCTTTAGAATTACTCAAAGAGAACTTGCCAAAGAGATCACAAAGTGTAACAAATGATGCCCTTCCCCATGAACAGTTAAGACCTGTGGCTGTCAGTCGAAGTCCGTCACTACCCCGCCCAGCATCATTGTCTTTAACAGCTGGTGGGAGCAGGCCTCGAATGGTCCGACATAGTCCCCAATCTAGTGTCAGTGACTCTTCAGATCTTAGTCTTGGTGAAATAT